>NC_066326.1:19738401-20343595 GCF_022539315.1 Serinus canaria | reverse complement strand
CTAGCACCTTGTGGAGTGTTTCCGTGTTTTGTGACGATGTAATTTATTAATGTTTGTAGCTTTTTATATTTGTACATTTCTTATGGGCTTTGTTTATATACACACATTACTGGGGCGCGGCGTCTGCAGGGAACCAGAGCCACCTGCCGCCGTGTGCCAGGGCCACCGGGGCCACCATCGGGGCCACCACCGGGGCCGTGCCGGCCCGGGCGTCGCGCCGGCTTTTTTTATTATGATTATGATTATTAGTATTATTATTTTTTCGCGACATGTACATTTCTAACAAAGTTTATCGTGGCTATCTATCTATGACAGTGTTTTATTTACTGATTCATATCAAATGCTCTTGTATCGACTTCACAAAATCTTAAGTAAACCTAGAGCAAAGTTTAAAAAAAGAAGAAAAAAAAGGAAAAAAAAAAGAAAGCAAAGTAAAACTATTTCAGGTTTTGTACACAATTGCCTGGGCCTGGACTTTTTGTGGGGTTGGTGAAGGAGGGATGGGGAGGTAGCCAGGGGTCCCTGAGGGTGGGTGAAGGAGTGAGCAGGGACCCCCGCTGGCACAGGCAGGGGGTGGCTCTGCTGCCACTGCCCCATCTGTCACCCGCCCCCATACTTGTTTGCTACATTACCACGTGAAGCCCCAGCCACCTGGGCATGGTCTTGAGTGTCCCAGTAAGGCACCTCATGGTCCACCCAAAGATGTCCTCCCACTGCCCAGCTCATCATCTACCTCCCATGGACCAACATACATGTCTGTTTCCCTCTGCTTCCTCCCTCTTGGGGGTCACCAGATGCTCCAGCCTTTCCCCTTCTTTGTGCTCACTGAAACATGCAGCATCTCACCATTTATTCCTGACCCCTGGGGACATGTGCAGCCTGCGTTTTCCTCTTTGCTGAGGCAAGGCCATTCCCACCGCTCACTCTCCTCCCTGCTCTTGGACACCTTGTGCTGGCAGTGGCCCGAGCCACCTGCAGCCCGCACACTTACCTGTTCCCCTCTGATGGCCACAGCAGCCCCACGGGACAGCTCCTGGCCCAGCCCCCTGCTCCGGACCGGCCGAGCGCTTGTCCCCGGCTCCGCGACTTTGGGGGAATCCTCGCAGTCTGTCCTCGCAGGGACATTTCGGGCGGGCTGCGGTGGCTGGTGGCGATATCGAACTATCGCCAGCTGGGGGAGTTCACAGTTCAGAAATAGCCGCAGCCGGGAAAATGGGACCCGTCGGAAAGGAACCTCCCGAGCACCTCCCGCGGCTCGGGGACACGCGAGCAGCCCCGGCTCATCATAAAATATCCCGAACTGGAAGGGACCCGCACGGACCACCAGCTGAGGGTGCGCTGTGACGGGTGAAAGCGAGCACTCAGCCTGGGCATCCAGCCAGCGCCGGCTGTGCCCCAGCCCCGCAGAGCCCCCGCAGGCAGCGCCGCAGGGCTCGGACGCTGCAGCCGGGAGGAGCCGCGCCTGGAAAAGCAGCGCGGAGCTCCCATCCAGGGACCAGGGGTGACAGCCGCTGTGCCAGCCTTCCTGGGCAGGAACCCGGGGCTACCACAAGGTCCTGAGTGCCGGTATGGGACAATAGGTTCACCTTTGGTATTACCTCTGCACCTGTGAATTCATAAACGTGCTGCTCCACGTACAAAGGGTGGCCCGGCCAGGGAGGTGTTTTCTGTGCACAACTGCAGAGAGGCTGTTGGCTGCTCCTGGTAAACCGCTACTCACGACAGTCGTGTTTCTGTTGTTTCTGTCTTTATATTGACAAGAATCACTCCAACCCTGACATTTGGCACAAGCACACCTTGGTCTCACAGACCTCACATTCATCTTTCCCCCGGCCGGGGCAGGCTCTGCCCGGGCTCTGGGCTGCTTCCAGCAGTGGCCCGATGCCATCCCGCGCTGCAGGCGCCGTTCTTTCCATTCCCTCTGCCGCGGACCTCAGTGCCCGCCCCGCAGGACTCACGGCATTTGTGTAAACTGTTTGGAAGCTTTTCTCTGCATATCACAAGAGAAAGCCTGTTTCTACTCTTCTTTTGAAAGCATAATAATTGTAATTAATTCGATTTTCTTCTGTTTCCAGCCTGCAGAGAAGACACACTTTAAGACTCGTTTTCAGATCATTCTCCTGTCAAACTTCACATACTTCTGTACCCCAGCTCACTGTATTTGCTAAACGTTGAGCTCCACGGTGCACTCTTCCTCGGGGAGAGGCACAGACCAGCCTGGGGCTGTCCACCTCCTGGCTCACTCCCTGGCTCACTCAGCTTGCTCCTGGCTCACTCCTCCCATCACACACTGCAGGTGTTTGCAGACTGTGTGTGACCACGCGTCTTCCTCTCACCTTCAACTCAATCAAATAATTAGCAGTCACTTAGGAGTCAACTAGGCGACACATCTTAAAAGTCTTTGTGTTTACCCTACTTCTTCATTTATGAGCTCTGTTTGGCAGCCCAAGGGAAACCCTTTCGTCTTGAGGTCACCAGGGCACCCTGGTTCATCTTTGGGCTGCAGAAGAGTTCACACTCATTTCTTACCACTGGCTGGGCAGTGGACACCGTGGGCCAGACCCCTGCTATGGCCACAGCTCTTTTGCTTCGTGGTCTCTCAAAACCCACTGTCCTTTCACTGTCCCTTCCCTGCCTTCCTGCTGTCTGTGAGGAGCACGTGGCTGTGCACTAGAAATTCCCCTCCACTGGCCATTGTTTTCCCTTTCTTTGCTGAACTCAGCAGTTACAGCCCACAGCCACTTCATTCGCTGCTGTAAAACATATTTAGTGGATTGGTTTGGAGAACAAACCCTCCACACGGTGTGGAATATCAGATGTCTGAATCCTGAGGAGACAGAAAAGGAAGAGGGGCGAAGGTTTTCTAGAAGCACTTATGTATGAATTTATGGGAGCAGACCTTAAAATAGGACCTAGAACAAGTTATACAATTAAAACTATGCACTAATGCTGTATGGTTTACATGTCCCTTGCCCAGGGTTAAAGACTGCAGCAGCTCCTTTCAACATACTTTCCTTATTCAAGATCACCAGCCTCAGTACTTTGCCTCAAAATGTGCAAACCTTTAACTTCCCCCAAGGGATAACTCACTCTGAGAATGAAATATTAATTAGAGCCTCGTCATCCGCCATCACTGTGTGGCCTCTCAGAAGCCCGGGGAAGCCAGACACACTCCAGCCCCAAAGTGCTCCCTTTGTGTAGGGCTTTTGTTCCCCACATTCCACCCGTGGGGCCCTGTCACAGTGGATAAGAGCTCCCCCGGCCTGAAAGGGAACTGTCAGGCTGAGTGTAGCGGGCTGCTGACAGGGAGTATCACCATTAACCAGCTTGTTATCTTGAGTGGGGTTTGTACAAATCACTCCCTGCCTGGCTTTTGGTATCAGCGGTGATGACAGCTCTTCGACAGATGCTGGTGAGGAGTGAATAAAGATGCTGTGGCTAAAGACCATCTGCAGGGATTAAACCTTCATCACATTCGATGACTTTTCTGCTCTTGAGACAACAGGAACCTTTCTTTTTCCCCAGTCACACACCTTAGTTTCTCCAAGAGGCTGTTTCCCTGCCAGACACTTCCATTGCAGCTTGTCTATCATGGAGACATTTGAAAACCACCTTAAACTGACTATGTGCACATTTAATCCATGATTCTCTCTAATGCTTTTCTAAATCTCCAGCAACAACCCACCCTTGTCCAGGACTGCTTCAGGAAGTTGCTGATGGCTCTTAGGGCCACCAACTTCCAACACCAGTCACAAAGGTTGAAAAGGAAAGTGGTTTGTGACCTTCAGAGTCATGTCTTTCCATCTGAGTCATGTGCAGAGAGGGAGAACTAAATCACCAAGAATGTTGTGATTCTCCATCTTCTGAGCAGTGACACAAATGTGATTTGAGTAACACAAGAACCATGGAATTACAGAATATCCCGAGCTGGAAGGAACCCACAAGAACCACTGAATCCAACTCCTGGCCCAGCACAGGACAGCCCAAAAATCCCACCCTGTGCCTGAGAGTGTTGTACTAACACTTCTTAAATAAGATTTGCTTTTTAAAACAAGTAGAATATTAAGTCTTGATTTTGTCCAATGCTCAGAATTAAACAGGGAATTAAACAGACCCAAGCAAAGCAATAAAATGCAGTAAAGAAACTGCTGTTTGTTTTCAGTATGCTTTTGCTGTGTGCAGTAGCATATGAGGAGGAAACAACATCAGAAGGGGATGTTTATCTCATGCAGTGACTCAGTCCTCTTGCCTGATGCTTCTTAAAGCATCACATCTCGCTGCCCTTGTTGCAGTCCTGTTTCCATTGAGCTCCTGATACTCACTAATGCTTTGCACTCATTCTTTCCAGAGCCCTGCTAGGTGTATTCCAGGTAGAATCCCCTGGATTCCCACAGACCTCACACTGACCTGAGGCATGCTTGCAATAGAAAAGTTTTTATTGTCTCCCTGTGAGGGTGGTGAGGCCCTGGCACAGGTTGCCCAGAGAAGCTGCAGCTGCCCCATCCCTGGAAGTGTCCAAGGCCAGGATGGACTTCTTCACTGTGTAGTCAGTAATAAAAGGGCCCTGACTATGCTAGCTGTCTTGTCAGTGGTAATTTATTTTTATGCAGAAATCAAGGAGATTTCTTTCTTAAAACTGTCTCCCCTCTGGCCCCAATGGTCAGGAACTGCCTGGCTGGACAAGGTTCTTCCCACACACATGCCTGTCCTGGAAAGTCAAGGCAATCCCGTGCACAGAATGGATTTGCACAGGCATAAATAAACAGACAATTCTGGGCTGCAGGTCTCCAACACAGCCACATTGCGCTGGATGAAATAAACCTTGGCCCAGGTCCCTTTCCCAAGGCAGACCCTGGCTCAAGCACTGGAGGTGAGCAGGGACAGGAATTATGTGTATTCCATTCAGCAATTCCAACAGGGAGAAGCGTTGTTGGTGCTGCTGGTGAAGGACCTGCTCTTTCCTGGAGCATTGTTCTTGCCAGCATCCCACAAGCTAATTCCGTGTACCCAAGGCAGACTGGCAGGACAGATTGGCATTCCTTCTGGAAAAGTCTGCTTAGCTTTCCTGTGAGCCACTTTGTGACTGACGGACCCCTGGGTGGTCAATTTAGCTGCAGCCCTTCTGCACAGCTCCATGGGGGAATTCTTGAGCTTGGCTCTACCTATGGACTCACAAGACATAGTACACTTTTTCCTAGGCATTATTTTCCAGAATGATTTGGTTGAGAAATCTGGAACAGTTGGAGGGTTTATCTGGAAATGCATCACTTTGCTCTTAGGTATATTCATTTAATATACAGATATATATTTATTTATATGAAAACAAACCAACCTTTAGGCAATAATAATAGCTGAAAGCCAAACTTGCATTTGTTATCCAGTGTTATCGCTATTAAGCGGCTGTTACTCATAACACAGCCGTACATACTTTGGATCTTAATATCCTTTTGTGGTATTAAATGGGCCAAGCAGCTGCTAAATGGAACAAAAGTGTCATCCATCAGGATCAATTGGGATAAACATAAACATCCAATTTCCTGGCAGACAAACATGGCATGGGCTGACCAGCTTGCTTTGACCATCAGAATGGTGCTCCTGGAGCTCCAGCAGCGTGGAAAATCCGAGTGTTAACCTAACCTGAGCCTGGCATGTGGCACTGTTTTGGGGAATTGCAGGATGTAAAAGGCTGGAACATGTGATGTCTGTGCTTTTTGTGAGGATGGGGCTTGGGAAAGATGACTCTGTAAGGTGCACCTGGGGCTTGGCTTGCACTGCCAGCTGTGCCTGCATCGGAGAGCGCCCATGAACCCTGGGGCAGATCCCTGCAGTGCAGGGGCAAGCACATGGTGCTCAGCAGGGGAAGTACCAGGGGTTTGACTCTGGCACTGCATGGCACTTCCTCTTTATCTAAGCAGCCAGACTCTTGCAAAACAGAATTATCAACAAAGCAGCTCTGTCAAGAACAGATTTTAGCATATCACAAGTGTTTGCAGGGAGCCAGTGTGCCTTGACCTACCATCATCCAGCCTCAGAGCTCCATTTGAGAGTGATCAGCTGTAGGGAAGTAATTGGAAAAATATGGCATGTACACATGCACATGAGTAAAGCAGCTTTCATTAAACAGCATTAAACACAGAACCATATGCCAGATGAAAATCACTGAAGTTTCCTTTGATTACTACAACCAGTACTGGGCCTGTGGAGTGGTACCAACTTGGCTTGGTGGTGGGCAGCCCTGGAATGTCCCAGCAAAGGAGTGAAGTCAAAAATGAGAGGTGGCTGGAAATTTGGGGACTGACAGCTAAGATCTGTGGAGGTTCAAGTGGCACGTGACCCCTGTGAGAGTGAGACCTCCTCATCTGCTTACAGCAGCAGTCAGTGCAAGGTCTGGTGAAGATATAAATTGATTACATTAAGTGATTGCTCCACCTGTACCTGCAGGTAACATAAATTGGGTTTTTCCTTTTTCAGCTTCCCCTACATAGAATTCTTTCCCCTCCCCTCTCTCTTTTCCAAGCTGTGCCAAGGACATGGGATTTGGGATGTCCCATGGCACCATACACACATCAGGGAAAGGGCTGAGAGCCACTGCAGAAGAGACAGGAACAACCTTTGGAGTGGGGAAAAATGTTGTCCCTGTAATGGCCCTAAGATGTTGAATATTTAGAAACATGAACCCAAAAATGCCAGTAGGGTTTTTTTTTTAATTGGGAGTGTAGAGTTTTATTATTTAAAAGGTTTTATAAAGAAATTTTAAACAGACCATGGAATTGCTGTAGCAGGTTGGGTTTTTTCCTCTTGGAAATTACTCAGCCATTTGGTTTCTATTCTTGCACAAAGCACAAGCTTTTTGAACAATCATTTGATACGCTTGTTGATGCATCACAAAAAGGAGATATGCTTTGAATTCTCTTTAAAAACCCCATGTAAACACAAGGTTTATGGAGCATTGCAACAAAATACCATCTCCTTACTGAGTGCTTTCACATGTGATTTCCTCTCTGACTACTGCGTGTAAACATGCTTATTGTGTTTGGGAAATTCCAAAACCTCAGACACAATCAAGCTCAATAGCTCAGCAAAGTCAAGTTACAGTTTAAAATGTCCACGTTTTGCAACGAGATGCCTGGATGGTAGCAGAGGAAGGAAGAGAGGGACATTTTAACACAGTAGGGTGCTTGGATAGCCCCTTTTTTCACTCCTTGGAGCCACAGGCTCACTCTGCACACACCAGCAGCATCCTTCACACCCAGGGACTGCTGGTCCATTGACTGCAGGAAAGACACCGAGACCCAGGATCGTCATTTCACACAGACAAGGATATGATCCTCTCCAGGCTTTTAACTGTCCACTGTGACTCTTTTTGTAAAGAAAAGCCTTTCGTACATAGGGTTGTGTTCCTTTTTGCGGGAATCCGAGGCACGACTTCTTCCCCGCGGGGGAGAAATCCTGGGCAGGGGCGGGTGGACCAGCTCCAGGGGAACTGCCTCCGCAGCGCACCTTGCACTCAGTCCCGGAGAAACTCCTCTTTTGCCGGCCAGGAAAGGAAGGAGGGCTCCGCACACACGGCCGGGAATCCAACCAGGTTTATTCAGGGCGAGGCAGAGGGTGCAGGAAGGGTCCGGAGGGTGGAGAGGAGCGAAGCAAGGACACAAGCATGGGGAAAGGGAGCAGGTGGCAAAAAGAACAGAAGGGGGCGAGGCCAGGGTTTATAACGATGTGACAAGCAGGAGGGTCCGGGCTACACAGATCCAATGGAGAGGGAAAGCAGGGGAGGAGCTCGACTGGAGTGACTAGAGTTACACGAATGAAAGACGGGGAAGAGGGCGGTGTTAAAATACGAACCAATGGGTAAGGAGAGAACTCAGAACTTTCCAGAATTTGGGGAGGGAGCCGCAGCTGATTGATGTTCACACAAGAGTGTTCTCCCCGCCCCACAGTCCTTGAGGTCTCCTCCCACACCTTTTTCTTGCATTTATGTTTTCTTAAGGCTTTATATTAGAAAAGCCATAAGGAAATAAGCAACAATACCAAGATATTACACAGGTGAGAAGAAATAGCAACAAGTGTAAGATTCAGCATGACAAAAGACTGTGAGAAAATTAGTAAATACCCCTGAAATAAGTGGGTTGTCTTGTTTCCCACTATGCACATAGCACACTGCTGAGCACAGGGGTGATCACTACAGGACTGGGGTCCCCTTAGCTTCCCCTAGAATTCAGCCAGGATGCGCACACATCTCCCAGTTCCCAGTCTTCAGCGTCCCCATGGAGATTTGCGAGGTCTTTTTAGTTTAGCACACAAGCCACTGCCACCTTCCTCCCCACAGCTGAGCCTCCTGGAAAAATTGTTGAAAGTTTAAATCCTACTAATTTGTAAATGAATAAACATGAAATTCTCTTTGGTAAGTTTTAAATCACGATTTGTGCCCCTAAGGCTGTTTATGGTAACAATTATAGAATCATCACGGATTGGTTTGGGCTGGAAGGACCTTAAATGTCATCTGAAATATTCCATGACAGGCAGGGAGACCTTCCACTACCCCAAGATGCTCCAAGCCCCTCCAGCCTGGCCTTGGACACTTCCAGGAAAGGGGAGCCACAGCTGCACTGGGCACCCTGTGCCAGTTCCAGAATGATCATATGGTTATCATTTTCCTCTGCTAAAACTGATGCTCAAATTTAAAGTAGATGCTTCTTCACCTGTACCTGAAGGCAACATAAATTGGGTTTCTGCTTCTGCAGCTTCCCCCACCCCGAAGTGCATGCTGAGCACAGCAGGACTCTGGGCTCTGCCAGCCTTGTCCCAGGGCAGAGCAGGAGCAGCTCTGTCCATGCACAGGCAATCACCTCCAACAATGTTGTTAGGCAAAAGATCTGTGTAACGTGAGTAACCTGCAAAAATGGCAGGACTGCAGTATGAAATGACTCTCCCCTTCACTCTCTGTATATTTTTTATTTTCAAATTTGTTTCTGCTATGCCCTGATTTATCAAAGCCCTAAAACACATGCTTGACTTTAAATACTTCACTGCAGCTAAAACTAATTGCATACTTAGTCTTTGATGGCTCAAGGTCATAAAGAAATCACTCACTTTTCCAAACAAATACTTCAGTATTTTAATTACTTGCAAACCAGATTCCCACAGCCCCTGCAGAGATGGGTGTAGGACTGTGTGCCTGACTAGAGGGTGAACTGCCTGGGATTTCCCTGACCAAATTCAGGCACTGCACCCAGTGACTTGGGGCACAGCACGTCCAGAAGGGTCTGGTCAGGCTGGACTTGGGTCTGATATGTGACAAAGCACTGGGAAGAACATGTGGCTGTCCTGATCCTGCTGGCAGTGGCTGGGTGGGAGATGCCTGATGTGCCACAGTTACCTGATCACATCTGGGAAGTCTTCAGCATCTCTTCAACAGGCATTTTCCATATCGGGGAACCATAAATAAGATATCAATATCCCCACTGGGCATCTTGTTAGTGCATGTAAGTAACCACATAAATATATAAATATGGAAATCATATCTAGAATATAAACTTGCACATATATAAAGAAGTGGACGCAGTACTGTACGATGGGACATCAACATTCACTTCGACAGCCTGGGGATATTCACTCTCTCCCTCTACACTGGCTGCTTTCCCCTCCAAAATTCTCAGTAGAATGATTATATTTTAACAGTTGCAGCTTTAAAAACCTTGATTATGACCAATCATTTCTCTCAGCAATTGTATATTTAGCAGAAGGGAAAAATTAAACTTCCCAGGAATCAGGTTATTTAGGGCATAAAATTCAAGGAAATAGGTATTTAGGTCATTGTGGGCATGGTTTTTATTTTCCCTAATTTTCAGATTACTTTCAATTAGGGTCTGCCCAGAGTGGAAACTTCTTGATGTGAAATAGATACTATCTAAATCATTAGAGCTCATTCATTGCCATGTGCCACCTTTTAGAGCAATTAAACCTGACCTTGGGGTTAGGGAGCTGAGCACTCACCGACCCAGGGCACTTCCTTTGAATATGAATAAGCTTGGAGTACAAATACAGTGGGGCAGGATTGCTCCTGGCACAGATAATGCCTTTGTTAGAGCAGGGCTCTTCGGGCTCTTAACTATGAAGTCCATTGATTCAGAACACTCACTGGTGGGATCAGTTCTGGGATTTTTTTTCCTGTCTTTTTTTTTTTTTTTCCTTGACATCTGGAGTCTATCTCTTTGCCAGCCTCTCAGCCCTCTACTCAAAAAGAGAAAGTGAGGGAAACAGATGGACAGGCTCAAAAACACATAGAATAAGTACCAAAAAAAGTTTGACAAAAATTTTTCAAGAAGATGAGGGAAAAGAAGAAAAAGAAAAATGTAAAAATGTCTAAATTTTAAAGTCTTTTGGCCATTAATTTTTTGCCAAGTATTGCCAGATGAACTTGAGTTCAGTCTAAAAATCCCATGATACTCACCAGAGTGGTTCTTTGTCACTTTCCAACTCTCAGCAGCTTCTCCAATGGCAGTGCCCACCACCTGCATGCCACATTTGGAGTCCTGTGATTACAAAAAATGTGCAGGGCAAGGACTGTCCAGGACAGATTGGCTGATCTAGCCGTAGGAGTTATTTCAATGCCTTCTTCATTCGGCAGAAACAATAGGGAAGCTGCCTCTACTTACAGGAAACAGAAAAGGAGATGCTGGTAAACAATGAGGTGGGGTCTTGTTTAGAGAACAGAGCTTTTCATGCCCTGCCAAGCCACGTTAAACAATAACGGTCAGAATCTGTTAGAAGATGTAAAATTGGTATTGCTTGGTACAGAACTAATTCTGCTGGGGTTTGTTCACAGACTGCATGGCACTTTTAGTCCTGCTTACCCCACGAGCTCTCAGCAATCCAAGACAGCTCCAAATGCTTTTCTTTCAGGTTTCATCATGTGCTAAGGAGGGGAAACAAGCCATCTGGCATTCCTTCACCTGGCAGGCCCACTCCTCATCAGGCTGCTGACCTAAAACATAATCTCCACCATGACCTATGGAGAAATGGGCAGGACCCACCTGCAAAGTAAAAGACCCTTTTTGAGGCACAATGCCTGATTCCTGATGGCTGCTGTGTGCACGTTCACCTTTAGGAGACTTTGGCAACTTGTATTTCAATGCCGCAGTGTGCAAGTGGTTTCCGAGCAAGTCATTCTGCTCATTTGCAGGTAAAAGTTAAAGATACTGAGGGAACTGCACCAAACCTCCTTGCTCCCCACTGACTTAGTCCAAGAGGACAAGACATGGAAATACTCTGTGTTGCACCATATCTGAATTCCTTTACACATCTTGTACGCAGCATGAAGAAGCAAGGTCAGGACTTTATGTTGTGAGAGCAACATTTTCCCACTATAGCCTATAAAAGTATAAAGAATTAGGAAATATCCCCAGCCATGGCAGATTGAGGGATTCAGACTTTTGTTTGCAGGTGTAATTATAAAAAAGGATGATTGAGACTATTTAAAATCAGCTTTATCTAAAAATTTCCCCCAAAGTGAGCATGCAACTGAATTAAGTTGTTGTAAGGAACCAATTTCCTGTGGTAGCTGAACAGCTTCAGGGTGAAGTTTTGGCTTCATGTACAAACACAGAATCAAACCAGCCACTATTATCCATTTCCAAGTGCAGCACTTGAGTTCATGAAAACAGCACGCTTCTCCTCTTGGAAGTTTCTCTCTTGGTACATTCCCATCCTCGAGGGAGCAACTCATTCTCTGTGTTAACATTTTATTTGAGAACCATGATGTTTCTGGGTAATGAGTGTAATGAAATGCCATCCACGCTGGGATATCACACTGGGAAATGGGGGCCAGAGACCCCCACCACTGTCACCTTCACAGAGAGCCAGCAGAGCCAGCAGGATCTGAATGAAATTGTATCTGCTCAGTTAAAATTCTGCAGTTTTACTTGATTAGATGACTTTTTTTCATGGAACACGCACAAAAAAAGAGGTTAATTAACTGACTACAAAATTGTACTTTCCATGTCAATATGTCAATACAAAATTAAATAATAATAAAAAAAAATTGAAAAAATGAGTACCACCTGCTCTGTCCATGAGACAGAAAAATGAGGCCATTATCAGAAAGGAGCTGCAGAAGGAGCCTGTACCCTGACAGGGAGGCTGATAAATATGCCTCAGTGGTCATAAAATCACAGAGTGATCTGGGCTGGAAGGGATATGAAAGCTCATCTCTGCCCCCTGCCATGGCAGGGACATCTTCCACTGTCCCAGGGTGCTGCAAGTGTCCAGCCTGGCCTTGGGCACTGCCAGGGATCCAGGGGCAGCCCCAGCTGCTCTGGGTGCTGTGTCCAGAGCACAGAGGAGGACAGATGGACTGTCTTTAGTGGCTGGTGTTTATCTGCCAGGGAAGGCAGGATTAATGGACTGGCAGTCTAATTCCCTCTAGCTGAATATGGCAGCCCCAAAATCACCCACACAAGCTGGGAGTATTGGAAAACTGAGACTGCAGCTCACTGATATTTTAGGGGCACTGCTGGCATCCACGTGTTTATAGTGGCTTTCCATTACTTTTTAAACTAAATTACATTTTATCAAACTGGAAGTGTCCTATCGCTGAGTAGATCTCTCCTGTTCTGGGCACAGAACCACTGTTTTCATAGGAGAAATAAAGCAGAAAATCCTGGTTAAAGCCAACCCATTTCTTGCAGAATTTTAAATATCTCACTTGGAACTCTGGCTCCCCTTTTTCACATGCTGGGAGTCAAGGCTGCAGAGTGAGGGCTGGCTGTGAGCAGGCCAGGGGCTGGCAGCAGCAGGAAAGGCAATATTTCCAGCTCCACTCTGGTCATTAACAAGAGCAATTTGCCCACAAACAATCTGGAAAGAGTTTTCTCAGATTACAGTAAAAGTTAGTGGAGTTGGAAATTCCTTCTCTTTTGGATTAGCTCATCCTTCTTTGTGCAGCCCTTAAGTACATGGTGAAGTGTAAGGAAGGTTTGGTAGCAGCAGATGCAGCTGAGACCATAAAACCCATGGTGAGGGGGCCTGATCCAGGATTCCTAGATCTCCTCACTGCTCCCATAAGTCCAGGTGGGAAAGCTCCGGACCTCCCTATGCTGGTGCCTTTGGAACTGAGAGGAAAATTAAAGCACTTGTCAGCTGATTCTGCTGTCACTGGTTATTTGAGGAGGTGAGGGAAATTGGAATTAGCAATACAACTTTAACAAGATACAGCATCATCACTTTCATACCAGGTTTTGCTGACAGTCAGAGCGCTGCAGAACCTCATGAGCATGGAGAAAGCAGTTGAGAGGACAAACAGCAGACAGCAGAAAATGTTCATTCTAGGTTAAATAAAACTAACTGTTGGTTTGAGCCATTGAGCCAAAGCCCATGAAGTGACACAGATTAATCACAGCATCAGAAACCAACTCAGTTATCCTGCACATCAGGTTCTTCCATGAATCTCTGATCACAACATTATGGATTCTTCAACTCATCCTTTCCAACATACCTTTAAGCCTCCTAGAGCCCTTGTTACTGTGTCAGAGTAATCAGTTTTAAAAAAAATTGAATGTCATCCATTTATATCAGAAGAAAATCACAGCTAAATTGTGTTTACACTTCATCCATCTTTACTATATCTCAGATTTGTTTTTAAAAAAAGTGAGAACTCTGTGTGGTCAGCAAAGACTCTTTCCACGTAGAGGTCAGCAGAATTTCCCCACCCATGTGCTTTACTGTCTCAGTGCAGCTGGTCTGAAGCTGCCCCCTAAACCCAACCAGCCTAGAAGAAAAGAAGTCCCCGGATAAGATTGGGATAGGCTGGATTCAAACCCAAGCAAAGACTCAGCCAAGCCCATTCTAGCTGAGCTGCAGATACACCACTGGCCAGAGAGCTGCACAGAGAGAGGTCTCATCCAAACAACTCTCTGAGCCTGGGAAATCCAAAGCCCCTGTAAAAGGGGCAGCATATCAAACTCATGGCTGTTTGCTGAGGTTTGTCTTGTGTCTGTCTCCACCCCACGACTCCACATAACACTTTACCACCAGAGGAGAGCCAGCAGGGAATAAATGAGCAGGTGCTGGAATCACCTCTGCCTGTACAAGAAATGAAAAAATGCTGGTGCACTCCAGTTAAAAGATGGAAATCTCTTGCACTGCATAAACTCGAGCCAAAACCTACCAGAGTCATTGCTGCTCACTGAAGAGGGCTTGAGCTCTATCTCTACAACAGGACATATCTTCTTCACTTAATCACTAAATCAGATGAGGTAGAGCAGGAACAGGCACTCATTCTGTCTGAAGCCAAGTGATGTCCACCAGGGATGAGCCCACAGGCAGAGGTGACCCCTTTCAGTCCCAGCTGGCTTGTCCTCAGGATGGATGGAAGCTGCTGAGGACATATCCTCCCTTCTTTATCCCCACCTCCCCTTTCTGTTTAAGTGCCATTACGTTACTGAAAAAATACTTATAGTCAATCAGGGCTGCTTAATCCTGTCCACTTCCATCTGTGCCTCTTTGCAGCCTGACACCTCTCCTGTCCCGAGGCCATGGAAAGCACAGGGTATTTAATGGGAGCAGCTGTCCCCACTCATCCTGTCCACATCTCTTTCATTCCCAGATTACATCTTGTACCAACACTTTGTGTGTGAGGAAAATCAAAGCTGTCAGAACTGCTCCCATGATGTGCACAGTGTGCAAGGTACCCAGCCAGGGGGGAGGGGGCCTTGACCCCTGTGCTCACCCAAAATAATGAATGGGGCAGGTTCCCAGCCTCCTCCAGCTCCTCCAGAGCTCAGCAGCAGAGTAATCATGATATGCACAAGCAATGAAAGAAATCTGATGTTAACTGGCTGAACAGGCTCATCCAGGGACCCCAGACTTCCTCGTTCAGGCATGTTACACAATGGCAATTTTCTCTTTAAAGGAGGAAAAAAAAAACCAAACTCGACATGCTAAAAGATGCCTCCTCACAGCCTTCCTTCCCCAGTCCAGTGCTTCAAAAACAATTGACAGAAAATCCAAGGATGAAATTTCAGAAACCATGGACTGTAATGACAGTGGAATGACTGAAAAAGTCCTAATGGACTAGAAAGAGTTGACAACAAAAAGCATTTCTTTAATATTAGTCCTTCACCCAAGCTCATGGGGATAAATCTATTGAGTTACTCACATTCACTGTCCTGGGAGGGGACTGAAGTCTTTAGTTCTGGCTGAGCAGAGTGTTTCTGATGGATTGAAATGGAAACACTTCTACAATGGCTTTGCAGCTTTGAACCATAATTCACGGGCAACAAAATTCTGCATTGTGGGTGTCAACCCAGATAGCAGGCAGGAGGACCAAAAACTTGCTGCCTGCTGAATTTCAACTTGCCAGCAGCAGCACTGGCTCATCACATCCCAGTTCTGTTCTCCAGTACCCACTTGTGACCAGTAGTTGCATATCTACTATTTTAATTATCAATTTAGCATTTAATTGAGCATTTAGTCACAGAAGGACCAAACACCACAGGATTCCTGCACACAGATGTGCTGACCCCACACGGCACTGCCTGGCTTTTGACTTCTGGTTGTTTTTAGCTTCAAATGTGATCCTTTACACCACAATGTCTTCGAAAACCATAACAATGAAGATTTTTACGGGTATGTCAGTAAAGGACAGCACAGGGAGTGCCCAGCTAAGCTCATGGCACGATCTGAGCCCCCCAGCAAGGCAGATTCAGGAACTCAGGAAATGTAGGTAAGAGTTTAGGGCAGGCAGCATGAGAGGACTGCTTTTAGTTCTTTGAAAAATGAGATATCCACCCTTGGAGCAAATGCTCTTTTTTCACTGGAGGAACACCACTGCTGAGGATATCAATGGTATTGCTAGATAAACCTGTCAAAACTGGGTAATACCTTCAAGTAGGAAAATATTTTGTGAGGTTTTTAAGCACTTTTCCCCAGTGGCTCCTGTTCCAGCTTGGGCAGGGAAATGCTGCTTGGCACCTTGGTCACCTGAGGAAAAAGCACTGCGATTTTATGACTGGAGTGAGATGAGGCTATCTCTTTCTTCCCCACTTCAGCAGCTCCCTGTGGCTGCCCCGTTGGCAGGTATTTGGCAGGATTAAATGACCTTATGTTATCGAGCTGCCTGGTGTGTCCCGTCTGATCAGTGTCCCCTCTTCTGCGCCCACAGAAATCCCACTGCTCATGGCACATGCCAGGAAACGTTGTCAGCCTTACATAAACAGATATTCTGACAAGGAAATTTAGCTTTTCCCTCTGTTATTTTGTCTAATACTTCTCATGTTTTGTCTGTTGTATTGCAGATTGGTTAAAAGAGGAGTGGAGGCAAGGGCACGATCCATAGAATGTAAAGGTAATGTCCACTCCATTTTCCTGTCGGGCAATATTTAGGTCTTAAAAGTCTATGCCAAGTTAGAAAAATATTCATGTTTCAATGCAAATTTTCTCATGTTTCAATGCAAATCCTTAAAAATGAAGCTTAACACTGGGAGTGTATATGCCACTGGACACTGACCCAGTCGTGCCCGCTGACCCAGCTCAGCCTGGTCCTGTCTTAAAGGTTTCACAGAATCACAAAATGTTACAGGGTAAAGATGACTTGGTCGCAACCCCAACACCTCCCACCAGACCAGTGCTCTCAGGGCCTCTCTTTCCACAGGACTCCAGACTGTCCCAAGGACACAAGACTCTGCATCCACGCCCATCATATAATTTATGTGTAATAATTTTGGTTGTCCTGCTACACCAAGGGCCATTCCAGACCCTTGGGCATCCTTTAGCAGAAGTCACCAAGCATGAGGAGAAACAAAGAATAGAACTGTCATTAATTGGAAACATCTACAATTGTGTCCTACCTTGCTTGCAGATTTTCAGTATTATTGTCACATATAAATGTATATTCTGTCACATGTCACCTCGGGAGGGGTGGCTGGAGTTCTCACTGCAGAGACCATTTTGCAGCACACACACCCCCTGGTATTTCTGCCCCACCCTTCCAGTCCTGCACCCCTTACAAGGGTACAAAGCAGAACCTATTTCTTAAACAGCTCCAATCACAGTCTCACCAGTGTCAGAGCAGCAGCTGGGGCTGTCTCCTTCCAAACTGAAACCCAACTTGCCCTGAAAAATGAGAATGTCTCACTCATGGGGTGAAAGCTCGGCCCTTTGCAGGTGAGTGGGAGATCTCAGATTGTGCCAGCAGAGCTTGGCCTCACACGTCTCTTTTGGGCTGGGCACAAAGGGAAACAATGGCACTGGCCTGGCGCCCCTCTCCTGGAAGGGAAGCTGTTGGCTTTGGGGTCTCAGCATTGGTGGTGTATCTGCAAGCAAGCTCAGAGCTGATGTAAGTATCTCCAGTATAAGTTATGGAGTTGTTAATTCTCCACAGGTTTTAATTATCATTTAGTGAATATGCTGGACTATAAATGTGTTATTAAACCTAAATTAAATGCAGATTTGGAACATAAATGCGCTGTAGAAATTTATGAGGGATCTTAGCAGTGAATAATTTTTTTAGACATTGCTGTGAAAGCTCCAGAATATCAGTTTCTGAATTAGTATAAAATACTGTGTGTTACTTGTCAATTATTGGAGACTGTGTCTGTGGACGTATGTCCTAAAACTCCCATGCAGTCCAAAACTTAATTCATTGGCAGGAATTTCCAGGTCTGTAAAAAACAAATGAACCATTTTCATGTCAGCACAGTACTGCTCCACCTGGAATTGCTGTGTGTGGGTCCCACTTTCTCCAGGCCTACCAAGCTCAGGATGTACAGAAATCACATAGCCCAGGACAAGTTGGGTTGGAAGGAACCTTAAAGATAATCTCATCCCACCCCTGGCATGACCAGGGACACCTTCCACTGTCCCAGGGTACTCCAAGCCCCGTCCAAGGTGGCCTTGGGCACTTCCAGGGAATGTGATTCACATCCCAAAGACCTGAGGATTTTTTGGGCTGCCAGTGCTTGTACATTCCTCTTTTTCCCTGAGAATGATCACCAGAGAGCCCTTCCTGCAAAGCCTGGAAATGTGTTGTTGATAAATTCAGAGAAGCCATTCCCAATAAAGCACCTCACTCACCACAGGTATCAGAGGGCAGTGCTGTATGCTTTGACATGCCCTTGATTGAATTTACATCAACAATACTGAATTAATTTGAATTGAGTTTTAAAGGAGAAAAGCAAACCTATAACAATTTCAACCAGCTTACAAACCTGTTGATTACTGCAAAACCTGAAGATCCTGCAAACTGCACCCTTTTGGTCACTCTGAGGTACAAGAGGATCCCATTTCCTGCAGGAGAACTGCAAGATTTAACAGCTTTGGGCAGAACAAGGCTGTTAGCTGAGAAATGAACCTCATCAGTACCATAGTTAGGAAACAGAATCTTCCTCAAACAGCAGGTCAGAGCAAATGTTAGAAAAGACAGAAAAGTGGAGAAGGTAATTGACCTAATGATGGTGTTTTATTTTAGAGTCGTGCCAAATTTCCTTCATGGTCTGCGCCGAAAAGTGAACACCCAGCTGTGACGTGTAACCCACAGCTGTCCACATGTGGATTTCCTAAAGGACCATCTCTGTTTCTAGTAATTCCAGATGCAATTGTAAACCGTACCTTAATCAGGCATGATGGAAATCTGCTCCCACTCAGGGAAAGAAGGGGAGAAAGGAAGCAGCAGTGCAAGGGCAAGGTCCTGGAGCACTGGCTGAGCACTCGAGGTGGTTCCTGGAGGAACAAAAGGGACATTTTACTTAAGTGCTTAAGTGCTCTCCGCAGAGCACATCTGTGTGCATGGCTTCCCATCACTCCTGAGTCTGATGCATCCACTGTTTCTTTTGCCAGCCTTGCACTTGATTAAAGGACACTCCACATCCAGAGCAGTGTTGTTGTACAGAATGTATGTGCTATCAAATAATAAACTATCTGTCACAATATTGGCTCAAGTTTTGGGAATTTTCTAAAGTAGGAAGATTAAGATGATTGAACTTCAAATAAGTACCATTTCTGACTAATTGTTTGCAGATACGGCATAGAAGCAAGATGGCTTCTTTTGGGAAAGTAATGTGATTTTACTTTACAAGATTCTAGCTGAAAAATAAATGCTCAAAGCCCAAGCTTGCTTAAATCTGTGCATTTGCAGTCACCTGAAGGGAAGCTGCACTTAGAGCACTGGAGAGTGTCCCAACATGCTGGGCTCCCCTTTAAAACTGGAATAAGAAGCAGTCACCATATTAATCACCTGGGCCTAGATTTTGTAACAACCACATGGGCAGCTCTTCAGATCTGGTCTACAGACCAGACTTGACCTGGGAAGTCTTCCCTCTCCATACCCATGAAGGTGCACACAGAAATTCACTCTACAGAACCCACAGAGGCTCCCACCTCTTCTTCTAACCATTACTACATGGCCTTTCCTGCACGGGAAGGTCACAAATGCCACCATCTCTCCATCCCTCTCTTGGTATTCTCCTGTGCTGATCTCCACAGGGTGATCTGCACAAGCATTTTCTCCCTGTAGGACACTGATCAACACAGCCAGAAAGATCTTGGTTCTCCGTTCCAGCTGAGTCACAGGCTCAACATGTGACCTTCTGTCACTTGGGCTTCTCATGTCAAAATCAAAATTGAGTTAAAATCTAAGAACACACTGTGAACCAGATGCTCCAGCTGAGCCAAACCTTTCTGGTAAATACATTGCAAAGAGCACAAATCATCCCACTTCAAACTTTGGGAATCTGTATATATCTAAATGTATACAAAATTCTGCTGTTTCTCGACAATAGGTTCATGCTCTAGAAGAACAGAAATTCAGCAGGCTGAAATTAATAATACATTAGAATGAACACCAGTGCATTGTTTCCCATTTAAGGAACTGCTTGGATATAAATAAATCCTTACTCATATTCTATGATTTAAATAACAGAATCATTCTTACCATGAGTAACGATTGTACCTTTCACAAAAATAAGAGGTAAAAATTAGTCTGAGAAGAAAAGAGTCTTAAACTTTGATGCTCTTGATGTCAGTGTATTGAATGTGGCATGGTTCAAAACAATCTGCTAATGTCCCCAAAATGTCTTTGTTTAACCCCAGCCAGCCACCAGCCCCTCTCAGCCCCTCTTTCACTCCCCCACCACTGGGATCAGGGAGAGAATCAGAAGGGTAAAAGTTAGAAAACTTGTAGGTTTAGATAAAGACAGTTTAACAGTGCAAGCAGAAGCTGGGCACACAAACACTGCAAAGCAAGGTATTAATTCACGGCAAGCAGGTATTAATTCACTGCTCCCCATGGCTGTGCAGGTGTTCAGCACCTCCAGGAGAGCAGGGCTCCGTCCCGTGCAGCAATGACTTGGAAAGACAAATGCCATCCCTTCGAGCGTCCCTCCCTCCCTGTCCCCCCAGCTTTATGTCCTGAGTGTGATGTCACATGGGCTGGAATATCGCCTTTGGTCTGTTTGTGTTACCTGGCTGGCTGTGGCTCCTCCCAGCTTCCTGCCCAGTGTGACCACCCAAAAGCAGGAAAGGCTTGGCCCTGCCCACGCACAGCAAAAACATCTCTGTGTTATCAACCCTGTGTTCAGCACAATCCCAAACCAGCCCCAGACCAGCCAATTCATTCTATTGCAGCCAAAACCAGCACATCAGGAAAATACTGATTGGATGAGTGGAATTCAAGCTGAGACCATTTCTACTTTTGATGCTCTACCTGAAGGTGCTGTTTCCACCACATGGCCAAATCACGTGTTGCCTAAATTTGTGCCAGCATTGTATCTTTTGGAGGTTTCCTCTTGCAGAATGCAAGGAGCGTGCAGTGCATGGAGACAGGGACACAAATATTTGCCCAAAACAGCAACTAAGGTAAAAAAAACAACCTAAAAAAAAGAACATGGATCAGGGGTCATGGACCCTTGCTGTGACAATTTTCTCAGTGATGGTGTTCTGGCACTGGTGAGGAAGTGTTGCTTTGCATCTGAAGTCACAGCCTGTAGTGAGAGCTGCTCCTGAATATTCGAGTTCACTGGACAAGAGGCAGCTGAATTATTGCACATTTACACATCTCCAACTATACTCCAAATAACACCAGAAAGAATTGAGGCTAATGCTTTAAAAACATCATTTTAAAAATCTGAAACACTAAGATTTCAGTTTAATAACTGGTTGTGTGGTTCCAAAAAAATGTAGGGTGCTATACATTCAAATCCAGTGAGAAAATCCTTTTACCACAGCAGAGATCCTTTTAATTCCACAGCAGAGACAATTGGTCATAAGGTAGATTAATTAGCCACTTTTTTTATTCGTGATATGTATAAGCCCAGGCTATTCTACTCTAAAATTCACTGCAGCATTTGGAGTGAACAAGCAAAAAACCCTCAAATCATAAAGTATTTTCCTTTTCCTATATTATCAGTTTGTGAAAACAAGGATCTGGTGGGCAAACCAATTTAAACAAACAGGGATTTAGGAGTGTGCAATACAGAAAATTATGGTGATTTCTCACTTAACTTTGTTATATGCCAAGCACTGATTTCCTTTCTATATAAATGAAAGCCTATAAACTGATGCAATTACCCTCCCACATGCATTAGTTGAAATGCTAGGGTGTTACAAACCCCATTTATCTTTCGTGCTTTCTGTTAGGCTGAGAGTCAGCTCTGAGGTTTAAATTTTGTTTAAAAGTTCTTGGCTAATTGATCACTTTAGGGATGCTTTAAACACAGGTAAAACACCAAGAAAGATGTTAAAAGTAAGCTTTCCTAATGGATGAATTGCAGCTATCCATCATCCTGCAGCTACTTCCCCACCACCCTCCCATTAAACCTAATAAGTTCTATTAGAGCTGTTAACATGTGGCATCTGTTAATGGAACGTGTGTAATGCACAAGGTGTGACCAGACCTGAGGGCTCTGAGAAGTAAAGTTTGAAACAGAAAAATGAATTCTGGCTATTCCTAAAGTTAATGTAAAGCCAGGTTAGTGTGCCAGGCCTTTCTCAGAAGCAATTCCCATTTAAAGCCTTGCTGGAGCAGAGGCAGCAAGGCTTTGCTTGCTGGCACAGTGCACATGTTATATTTCAAATACAACAGCAGGCAAAACATAGAAGTTGAAGGAAAAGGAGGAAATACATTTATTTTTGGGTTGAGAAAACAGTGTGACACATGACAAGCCTGGATCTCTTTTGGAGAGGCTGTGCTCTACATTACTGAGATTAAGTTTGATCATTGCTGAAGGAAGACAGAAATCCCCCAGCCTGGATCCAGGGCTGTAATAGAGGCTGTTAATGTCTGCTGTGAGCTGGGTCCTGACATCTTGAACACATTGCTGGGGCAGCTCCTGCGAGCCTCTGCCATGTGGATGCTCTGGCCATGGAGAGCACAGAGTGTGAGGAGAGGCTGGCTGGGAGCTTCAAGGACCGTGTCTAATCAAAGGCTTTGAACTGCTCCTAACCTGTGAGACCACTTTCCTTGGTACTAGGGGGACTATCAGAAGATATTAAAATGACCAAAGCCAGCCCATGTAGTAACAGCTGTGAGTGTAATCCAAAATTAGCTCATTAATTCACAGAAAAGTGTTTTCTACTCATCTTTCATTACAAAGAAAACGTGTCTGCTTGTTAGCAAAACCTAGAGCTTTAACTGAAATCTTTAAAACATTAACAATGCACATGTGCTTTTCTATGCCTAGTGGGAGATTTATTGAGTTTATTCTCAAATCTCTGTTTACAAGCAGAAATATGATGAATGTAAATAATTTGAATAAGATTTCAAGCTACAAATCCCCTTTGCTGTTTTCCAGCATCCTTGTGTTATTTCAAACCTGCAATTAATTCTTTTCTTTGCTGGCCTGTTTGTTTTTAAAACAATTTCACTCCACTTGACCTTTGTATTTCTTGGAAAAGTGTTCAAAGTTGGAAATAACTCTAGATGTTATCTGTTAGTGCTTATTTACCATGCACAGTGAGCTCTACTTAGGAGCTCACAGTGAGCTGGAGCTTAGGAGCCCCAGAGAGATTCAAGATGAAGGGACAAATTCCTGTTGGTAGGAATTAGCATTGCAGGGATGTTGTGATCATTATTGAGGACAGTCAGGCTGCTCTCCAAGTGGTGGCCCTTATGAAAACCTCAAATATTTACAAAAGAATGGAAAAAAAATGATGTTACAAGAAAACACGTCTCCAGAGCTCTGTCCTGCAAGGTGCTGGGCATACTGCCCACAACCTAAGCAAGCACTAAAACAACCATTAGGTGGGCACAGGTACAGAATTGGGCCCAAGGCCCTGAGACAGCAGCAAATTGTCATTATTGTTAATTAATTCCAGTTATTGTCGTAGACCAGGACAAAAATGCACTGTGCAGTAACTGCATTACAGCAACTTCTAGAAGCCCAGAATTCTACAAAGCTGGGGATTTCAGGGATTCTGCAAGAATAACTTTTGACTTTCTAGGAAGTTTTGCATGTTTTCAGTGGGAAATGTGGAGCTTAAAAGGGCTGCTCTGGTTTTGCAACTGCTGCCAGCTAAGGATCTGATGAAACTTGTGTTTTCAGAAGTGCAGCTCATCTATATTGGATCAACAACAGGGCAACAGCATTAACTAAACTATTACATCAATGGTATATAGTCCAGACACACAATCTTCACTTTTTTAAGCTAGAGGGAGTTCAAGTTCTGCCAAAAAAAAAAAAAAAAAAAAAAAAAGAATACAGAAAGCCGACAATATTTACATTTAACAGATTGCAGCATTTTGGTTTTCAAAAGACTGAGTCCAAGGCAATTAAAACTTCTGTGGCCTTTTGGTTTTTAAATTGCAAGTAAAGGGTAGCAGGACGGAGAGGGGGCTCTGCAGCACATGTGGCTGTCAGCTTTGACAGGTGTGTGCTCGGGCGCTGCTGCTGCGCCGCTGCCTCAGAACCTCGGGAAACCTGAGAGTGTTTGTAAACAGTCTGTGCTTTCTCAAAAGTGCCCTGGAGATTTGCTACAGGAAGTCAAATTGCTCAAATCTACCTAATTTGGCACAATACGTTGAAAGCATGCTTGAGTGATCATAATTGCACTGGGACTGACTTCATTTAGCCATATCTGGGCATACCTTTCCAATAACAACTGCAGGCAATATAAATTCAATCTCTTGTTTGTTTCTGAAAGTGATTAGCCTAAAAAATTTGGAATTTAAACACTCATAATTGCAAAGTGTTATTTATATTCAATTTTGATTTATTAAAAGAAAAAAGTCCCCTCACTTTTTCTTCTTTTTCTTTTTTTTTTTCCCTACCCAGGAATGGTTTGAGTTGCTTTGGAAAGTGAAAGGGATAGAAAATAGGAATGAAAGGAAAAAGACATGTCTTGTTGGTGGTGAACACTGCTCTTCCAATGGGATTTTTTCTACAACATATAGTTTTGCAACAAGAGCATAAAAGGTTCTGATGTTTACCTCAAGCTTGGGCTTTTTGCTGTGAAATATCTATGGCTCACCAGGATTAATATAATTTTCACATCTATGCAGAAATATGTGCAAAAATAAGGCAAATCAACTGTGCTGTACAACTGCAAGACCAGAAAGACTCCCATTTACATTCTGAGTACAATAACCAGTGTGGTTCAACATGCGAAACAAGGCTGAAATAAAGATATTTATTTGGTGCATGCATTCAAGTTTTTAAAGCAAATTAATCTAATACATATTTGCACCCATTTTATATTTGCCTTCTCAAGAGACTATAAGGATAAACCCTATGATGGGCAGGAATTTCCCTGAAAGTAAATTTTGTGAGATCTTCAGAAAGAAAATATTGATTCATAAATGTAGGCAAATATTCATAAAGACTTTTCAGCAGGATGCTAAGTCAAACACATAAAATCATTACCCAAAAAGCCCATAACATGTATAAACCCCAGATGTCATATTTCCAATTGAAGAAAATTGCTGTAAACTCTTTAGAAATTTACTAATAAATTAGGAAGTTAAATTCCTGACAATTGTCTTGCAAAGAGCAGTTTAAAATATACTGAGAAAACAAAAAAATCCATTAGAAAAAACTGTTTCCTGAGAACATCTTGCTTTGCCCTAATCACAAACAGACCTGTGTGCAAGTCCCTTGCTCTAATTAAAACCAAGAAATGAGAGATGAAGCAAAGCAGCAAGATCTCCATCAGGGCTGACCCTGTGGCCCCAGCCCTGCACGGCCAGGAAGGGCTGAGCTCTCCTCGCAGGAAAAACAGAAGCTGGACAAGTCTCTTTGCCACATTGGTTTTTTCTGTATATACTTTATAACCATCCTCCTCCTCCTCTGTTCTTGACCCAAATTGTCATTGAAGGTGGCCAGCTCTGTGCCCACAGGTGGGTGAAACCCTGTGCTCAGCCCCAGGACTGTGGTGTCTCCACCGTACCTGGGTACCCCTGAGAACCTGCTGAGCAGGACATGCCAGGAGCACCAGCAGCCCCAGCAGCAGGGTGGCAGCAGGGATGTCACCTTTGGCACATGCTGGCCACCTTCACAAGCCCGTCTGGAGACCCCACTGCTCTCCACAACCTCCTGAGGGAAGTAGGGAACCAGGGGGGTGGGCTCTTCTCCCAAATAACAAAGTGACAAGAGGAAATGGCCTCGAGTTGTGCCAAAGAATGTTCAGGTTGGATATTAGGAAAAGATTCTTCACTGAAAGAATGGTCAGGCATTGGAACAGGGTCCCCAGGGCAGGGGTGCAGTCAGTGTCCCTTCAGTGTCCAGAAGGCTTCAGGATGTGGCATTTGGGAACCCAGTTCAGTGGTGAACATGCCAGGGCTAACTTAATTATTGGATTTTTGAATGCCTCAGAAGACTTTTCCACCCATAACAATTCCATGATGTTCTAGGATCTCTCCTGGCAGTGATGCCCACCCAGGTGCTGCTGTTGAGGGATGCCCACAGCCCACCTGGACACCTGGCTAGGAAAGGCAGCTGAGCACATGGAGGCAAAGGCATCTGCACACACTGAAACTCAAGTGGAATCTTTCAGACTTTTCTGAGCACCTACAGGACCCCGTGGCAAGTCATGGGATCCCATCATGTCACAAACCAGCGTGGTGTCGGCAGGTGTATCCAGGGGGAACAGGTCACTTAAATGGTGCTGGAACAGAAAAGGAACAGTTCTCAGACCCATCAAGCTCTACCTAAAGTTTTCTTTCTTTCTAAAGTAAGAAATTAACCAAATCATCCCTAAAATAAAGCCAAGCCTCAGAGTGGATGATTTAAAAAGGGTCTGTGCACAAAGTGTCTCAAGCTAGGTGGGACCTTCACTTCTTAAGCAAATAATTTAGTGCTATAATTATCCCATTTCCCTGTCAGCAGTACTACTGCATACCCAAAACATCTCCATTTAGTTTTAAACCAAACACATTATTTACTTGATGGGAGGGAACAGAACAGAAAGAGCAGCACAACCTGAACATTCATCACTGTTGTTTGTGCACCTTGAAGGACATTGTTGAATTATTGCTATAAACATTCCACATTTGGCTAAATGTTGTTGATATAAACAAGGATTTTTCCTCATTAAGGTAATTTGGTGCAGTTTGAGAAACTGATTTATCAAGAGAATTAATTCAAGGCAGATATGATTTGTGTCCCTTTGTACTTGTAGAAGTTTCAGCATAAACATCCCCATTAAAATTCAATTACAGCTAGTCTAATCCTACTAACAATAGTTTTCAAATACACTTCACAAATGCAGACACTATGTCCTTGCTCCAATTTGGAGCTGTGCAGCAGAGCCCCAAGCTCACCGTTGTCATGGTACCCCAGGAGGCAGAAGAGCTTGGCAGATGCCTTGGGTGGTGTTTGGGACCTTCACATGGAAAGTTTGCTGGTTTTGGAGTGGGGCAGAGGTAAATTCTGTTTTTTCCTCCAGTTTTCCCATGAGGAACTGATTTAGAAGGATTTTTTGGCCTGGAGAGTCAATTAAAAGAAAAAGCCTCTCCCTCCTGTAATGTGCATCTTATGTAGTCCACAGGGGTAGGATGAGAATCAAGTACCAGTGAAACCTACTGCCCCTGAACCAAGCGAGATTTGTCTCTAGCACCTTGCTTCAGGAGCCAGTCCTTTATATAACATTTCCTAGTCTTCTTCTTTTTATCAGAAACAGGAGAAAACGGTCACAGTGGCAGATGGTTGGACCTCAGGACACACATCAGTCACCCACATTGTCAGTTTTCTCTGACCCAGGGGAGCCCTGATACAGCTGCAGAGTTGGCACAGGGACACTCAGACCAGGAGCCCTGTGTCCCCCCTGGACAGCATCTGGAGACCCAGAGAGAGTGAATGACACTAAACCCTGATTCTGGAACCTGAGTCACCATTCTGCAGGTTCCTCAGCCCTTCTTTCACATAAATCTATCACAGAAAGTTTCACAAGCCCTAGACAAAGCTCCTAAACTGTTGCTTCTCCTCCTCTTATCACTGGCCCTTGGAGCTCCTCCACAAAGCAAAACTGACGTACAGATTTGGCCCAGGGTATCCAAGTGCTTTGAAAGGTTCATGAAATGGGAAGCAGCAGCAGTTGTACCAGGCTGCTTGAAAAGCAGGTTTCTGCTCAGGGAGGTACTGAATAAAACTCTGTTACCATTTATTTTGTTTTCTGTGCTTGCTGATGAGAACCAGCGAATACCCGTGGTGTGTTCCCCTGCTCCAAATGGACCAGTACTTGGCCCTCAGAGTCAGGGGCACAGACCTGGGTTAGGACACTCTAGTTCCTGCGCTCTCACAGGTTGGTTCAGATTCCAGGGTAATCAGCTGTGATCATATCATACTGATTTTCTTGCCAGCCAGCAATACAGAACATCATTTGACAGAGAAATCAAAGTCTTCTAATCTTGACACAGAAAGAAATCAGGCATGAAAAGGAATGGGGAAGCAGATCAATCTGGCTTAGGTCATGGACATACCTCATGCCTTAACTAACAGCCTCTCAAAGACTGAAGTACTTGCTGTTCAAAACAAAGCTAGAAATGCCTGGATTTATCTTCACTCAAAGAGGTGATTGAGGACAAGCCACCTTTCTGTTCCCAGTCTGGTGATCAGTCCTGCAGGGATGTTGAACATCTTCAAGCCCACTGTTAATTGAGTCTGATAATTACAGTGCTCAGCCATTCACAAGCCATGGACATCAGAGGGGTAAATAGATCACATATTTACAGAGATGGCCCTTGGGACGTCAGGGGGTAGTCCCAGCACAACTTGAAAGGAAAGATAAGGAAGCTTAAGGGAACTCTTCCTCTCCTGCAGCAGACGAATGAATTAGCAGAGAAGGCTCCAGCTCTGGTCAAAGGGAAGGGATAATGTGGTGATGAAGGAGGTCTTCAATCACTGTGATGTATTTAACTGTCACTCTAAAGAAGATTTAGAGTTGTAGGGAGAAAACAAAGTGGTCAAAATCATCAGGCAAATTTGAGGACACCGTGGGTCGGTTGCATAGATATTCTTCTTAGTATAAAATTCCTTTCAATTTTAAAGTGTCTTTCATATATGTTGTTCATTGGAGCAACAGAACTTCCAGTCAAGTTATTTACCCAATTTTACTTTCTCATTTATCTCACAGCAGAGTCTTATATGGAGTGCTTTATTTTCCATAGAAGGCATCCCAGAGGCAGAAAGGAAGCGGTGCTGCTTGGCCAGGAGACTACAAGCAGCTGTAGGGACTCTGGTGGCACTGCCAAGGGGACAAAGTCCTTCCCTGGTCTCTGCCATTGGACAATCTGACATGTAGGCTCCGGCAGCAGAATGTGCTGCAGTTGCAGTAGCAGCTCTGGAGTCAGCGTTGTGGTTGCATCCAAAGCTCCCAGCTGAGGTGTGGTGAGAATTGAACACCCTGATACCCTGAGAAGGGGAGTGTGGTGAGAGTCTCAGATGCTTTAGGGATGATCCAGCTCCTAAACTGCCAAGGGGTGGGAAAAGAGCAGTGAGGCTCCTCTGAGGTCACTGATGTCAATGCAGGGACAAGAGCATCACCTGGGATGTGCCAGGGAGCAGAACAGAAGCACTCTAGGGCTGAACCCTGACAGCAGAATGCCCTTGGGCCAGGCTCCAGCTCTGGTCCTTGAAATAAAGGCAACAAAGACAACACATTTTGCTCTTCTACTGGAGGTTTGAATTTCACGTCCTCTGTCATAAATCAGAAACAAGGCTCAGGGGAGCACAGGATAAGATAAACTTCTTGAATCTACTTTTTCAGGAGTGGCTTACCCTAGGATACACACACATAGCTGAGGCACTGCTGTATGGAAATTAAACATAGCATTTCACTTACAACTAACTGGTAACTAACTAGCAATTCATTAATATCTTTGGCCTTCATGGAAATACTTATTTCAAGGAAATATGATGCATATACATCAGCTGGGAGGGGAGAGGGGAATGAAGAATTATCTCCCAGGACTTGAGAAGATACAGAAGCCTCGCAGCTCCACGCTTCCCATGACAGTGCTGTCAGCAGCTGCAGTAAGTGGCTGCATCCATTACAGGGATGGGAGCTGTCAGCAAAATGAATGAGAGGCTTCTTGGGCCATAGCTGCATTTTACACCCTCCTGGCAATTCTGTCTCACACATTCATGAAAAGTAGACTGGGAAAAGAGGGTCCTAGTGCATAAGAACACAAAGTATGTAGATTGTTTTTCATTTTCATAATGGAATAATGTGGGCTTTTACAGCAATTTAAACACACTCTTTTTTTTTTCTTCCCATATATCCCACTACTAAAGAGCAGTTGTCATCCTAAATCTTAACTAAAGATTATTTAGAAAGCATAATTAATGGCTGTGAGATAACATCCCATCCACAAAGCTGGGTAATTAATGAGTAATAACTGATGTACTTGTGACTGCCAACAAATGTGCGTCCACTTTAAAGTGAAGAACAGACACAAATCCTAATTCATCTGGAACACCAATAAATGGGCACAGCAAAGCTCAGATAGGAATGGCTCTGGCCCTTCACACACCAGTTCTGGAGGAAGGAGAAAGAGACAAATAAATTGAATTTTAGTTTGCCCCCACATCTCCAGTGCTGCTGGTAGTTTTGCTGGAGCAAAACTTGTACGGTCTGGGGAAATACCCATAACCCAGGTGGGCTTCTTTGGAGAAACTCTGCCAAGGGCTCTTTAGGTACTTACCAGCACAAAAAAACCTTGCTGCTCTTCCCAAGAGAGCTGTGCAGCAGTGATGGCACGTATGGCTCACACAGGAGCCAGCAAAGCAGGGAAAGGATTGCCAGGGCTCCAGGGCTCCATCCCCCTCCCCACAGCTCTTACAGCTTTTGCTGCTTCTGTTACCTGCCTCCTGAGTGACTGACCAAGGAAACTGTCCAAACCTTTTTCTTATATTTACCAAAAAATTCTCTGCTGCCTTGTGCTGTCTTGAATGCACTAATAAATGGTGCATTCATTCCAGCTAAATGCACAAATACATAGAAAGATCACAGATAAGGTGCTTGTTTAGAAGAAATGAATGCATATTTTAATATTTTTTAATCTTGAATAACAAGTATTTTAGAAAATGTAGTCTTTACATGTGGGCATTTATTTTCTGCAGTTACCTAGTCTTGGGGGATGGAGAAACTGTAGTGCATGTACATTTTACCAGCAAGGAAGAAGGGTGGGAGGTAAGAGGGGGAAATGCCTATTGGATGAGCATGTATCTGTCTGTTTTGGTTCCAAAATGCTGAGCAGCACTGAACATATGGGTAAAACACCACAGCACCCAGCGCTGGAGGGGAGCAGCCTGTGTGGAGTGTGCAGGCTCAGGAGACAGGAATGCACCTTCACAGCTCATTGGCAGTGTGCTGCAGGACTGGGATCCCACAAAGGCAGAGTTTCCTTCCTGGGAAGGTGCAAAGCCATTCATCACTTCCATGAGAGCACAAAACACCCACAGACTTTCATTAATACAATGAACTGCGTGTTGAAAATGCAAATTCCCTGTGTGAGAAGTGGGGCAGTTGGCCCATTCTGTCCTCACCTGCAGAGAACTGAAGACAAAACTCTGACTTGACTTGAGTGGAAGTGTCTCACATGCTGTCACAAAATTAAGCCAACACTGCCCTTCCAATTCTTCTCGCCAGCTCAGTCCATCTCTTGGCACCATTGCTTGTTCAGCAGCTTATGGCTGAGCTCACTGACACCACCTCAGGGAACAAACACTCAGAGCATGGGTGTTTTCCCTCTCAGTCCTGATCTACAGCTCTGGTCCATCTGTTGTCCCCGAGTCTGTGTGCACAATGTGGTGACAAGGGCTCAGTGCTCTGGTGGTGCCACCTCATTTTTCAGAGAGCTGGGGACTGCTCTGCAGCACAGTCTGGTAGCTCTGGAGTGTTGCAGAAAATATGAAAGCATCACAATTCTGTTTTAAAGTCTCCAAACCTGCCTGGGGTGCAGTTGTAATATGAAATTAATTTTGAACTTTGGGTTGCAATGTGAATGCAGCCTACTAGTCACTGTGAAAGACAACATAACGTAAAAAAAAAAAAAATCCAACAAAATGGGTCAAATTCCCCATCTAAGGAAATGGATAAGTGTAATGATTGTATTTCAACAGGTTATATACACGAGGCTGTGAACCTTCAGCACCTCTGAGCTCCTTCCATGCAATGCATCCATCCTTCGAAGGCAAGAACTCTGACAAAGAGATGAGGTGGATAATTTCTTAATTCTGTAAATCACAGAATCATCCTAAATTTGTTCATTTGCATTTGTGAAACAATACCCCGACTCACCTTCCTTCTGAATCAGCCCCAGATTGTATTCTGTCACTGTTCTACTCAGCCTCCGGCACAGGGTTCCCAGAGAAGCTGCGACTGCCCCTGGATCCCTGGCAGTGTCCAAGGGATGGATGGGACATGGGGCACCCTGGGACAGTGGAAAATGCCCCTGCCCATGGCAGAGCGTGGAATGGGATGATCTGTAAGGTCCCAACTAACCCAAACAATTCTGGGATGCTCTGAAGAAATTTGCCTCTGTCTCTCTTGATCCAGAAGAAACAGCCCTTTAGATCCAGCCATTTGTATTTGGGCTCAATCAGCCCAGCTGCAAGTACAGGCCTGACCTGCACTCTTTGGACTCAGAGTGGTTTCCCCAAAACTGAAGACTCAGCAGCAAGAAAAGGAAACTGTGGGGTTTGCAGGTCACCTCTCAATGCAGATGAGTTTATTGCAGCCCCAGTGAAAAGCTCCTGTTGTGCAGCAGGCCATTTCCAAGTGCTAATCAAGGAGCCAATTTTGCCAAGCAACACTCTGGCTCCCCAGGTTGTCATAAATACTTGAGCATCCTGCCAAATTTCAGTGCGGACAATAAAGCGCTTTCTGTTGTCAGAGCACAAACCCCACTCTCAGCTACTGTGAGTTGCCCCTTAACTTCAGTTCCAGGCACCCCCAAAATCCCAAAATCATTATCCCTGGCAGGCAGGGCTTGGAGCAGCAGCAGCCAAGCCTGGCTGGGAGAGCCCCAGGCCTGACATTAATAAGGTGCTCTATGCCTGAAAGACCATAAAGGGGAAACCTTAACTAGGTGTTATAACAAGGGGATATGAAGTGTCACAAAGTGTGTAAATGTCACGAGCTCTCTATGAGGCCTCTCTGTTAAAAACCTGCCTTATCTCAGCTCCTCCAGGTAAAATATTTCCCTTCTGCTGCTGCTGTTTGTAAAATATTTTGATAACAAGAATGAAAGTGATAATTTCAGTGGCCTGCATGCTGGCAGCTTTGTGGGGATGGCAGATCACAGCACTGAGGTGGAACAGGGTGTACACAGCCTGAAAACAAAACCCAAACATATATTGCCATTAAAAGCTGTTTACAGAGGGCTGCAAGCATTTCAGATACATCATAAACCCTGCTTCCTGCCACCAGCATTTACACCCTCACAGTCAGGATGTTTGTGACTGATGCTCTTGGTAAATCTGTGGGAAGGTTTCCATGGTTAATGCCCGTAGGGCTGGGGGCTGTAAATTTGATCCTGCAAGTCCTGAGCCCCTACCCCAGTGGACCTGATCACTGCACCTACACTTCCTCCGGCAGCTGTGGGCACAGAGTGCCCTGTGAGGCTGTGTGAGATCACAGAAGGAACATCTCTGTGAGGAGGGCAGCTTTGGGGGGTTAGGTTGGGGTTTTTTGACAGCTAATGTGTTGGAGAGATAACACTGTGAGATTAGAGAACCACACGAGAACCACACCAATCACCTGAGCTAGAAGGGACCAACAAGGACAACCAAGCCCAAGCCCTGGCCCTGCCCAGACACCCCAACAATCCTACCCTGAGCCTCCCTGGCAATGGATGCTGCTGGAGCTCTGGCAGCCCTGGGGAGCCTGGGCAGTGCCCAGCACCCTTTTGGGGAAGAATTTGGATTTGGGATTTGGAATAAGGATCTGGGATGCTGTATTAAGGGTGACGTGATAGGTATGTAGAAAGGTATGTAGAAGTTGATTCTAGCATTCTCAATGCATGTGTAAGGAATTGAAAAAGTCACCATTATTCTCCTAGGGCCAAATATTCCATGGTAGTTTTTAGGGACTGCTTTAATGCCTAATTCCTGGTACAATCAGAAATCTTAGGTTAACAGAATGGTTTTAATAGGAAATGATTCAGTTCTAAACCCCTGTCCCAGGCAGGGACAGACCTCCCTGGCTGTTTTTCATTCTACACGTGGCCAGGGCAGGTGCCAGCACACAGAGGCCACGATCAGGGTTCTGCTGGCATGTCCCATAGGCTACCACAGCCCTGTCCCCATTGCCACAGCAGCCAGGGAGGCTCTTTTCACATCTTGTGTTAATGAGAAAAGAGTTGAAGAGCTGTGCAGAGCACCTTCCCCAGCCTCACACCCATGCCAGCCTGTGATGAATTTGGGCTGTGCTTGAACCTAAAGACCAGCAAATTAACAGTTAATTAGGAGATGATAAATAGCAGAGTCACACAGCCGCTCTGGTTTAGGCTGTGTTCAGCTGCTCCCCCTCTCCCCTATCTTGACCCAGCAAGTGTTTATGTGCACCAGCAAGTGCCTGAGTGGGTGCCATGCCTGGCCTTCATCAGGGCCGGGGCTCCCCCTGACACAGCAGCTTTATCAGCATTTATCCCCCAGATAAAGAGAGGGGACAGAGCTTTCAGGGAGAGGCTGGGCATGTGGTGGGAGGGAAGGGTGTGTTTCACAGTCCATCCCTGGGTAGAGCCTGGTTCACTCCCATGGAGGCACTCCTGGGCCAGGAGTCTCCTATCACCAGGAATTATATATCTCATTTGAACACCTGAGACAAAGTCTCGGCTCTGAAGGGGGTGTTAGAATAAACCAAGGGGACTGCAATTCATCCCTCCTCTATACAAGGACAGGTTCCTTAATTCCTGCAGAATTCACTGGAAGAAATTCTCCATTCCAGTACTCCTTTACAGAGTTTCTTCTTTGCCTGAATTCACTGGAGCCCAGCAACCTCTTTCATGTCCCTGCACTGCTGGTGGTTGCAGAGCACCAGGGAAGGTTGCCAGGAAAGGCACAGGGTGCCCAGAGCAGCTGTGGCTGCCCCTGGATCCCTGGCAGTGCTCACGGCTGTGTTGGACAGGGCTTGGAAAACCCTGGGCCAGTGGAAGATGTCTCTGCCCATGGCAGTGAGAAGAACAAGATGAGGCATAAGGTTGTTCCAACCCAAAGCAATTCATGATTCTATGATAAAATCAAACTAACAGATAAAATAACTAAATTTTGTTAAACCTGCATAGGACTGGAAGAGGTGGGTATTGGCAGGACCACTCCAGGCCCACAGACCCCAATAACTGAGCTGTCTGCAGGGAGCAGGTGAGGTGGTGTTGTCTCCAGGAACACTCAGCTCTCCTTCCTCTGCTTCAGAGCTCCTGTACGTGATAAGGTTGGAATAACTCTTTGAGCTACGCAGCCGGTTTGGACAGGACAGAGATGAGATTCCAAAATGTCAAAGGTAATAAGGTTTTTTTCCTCGTGAAAAATTAGGACTTTTTTCCTCATTAAGAGGAAGCTGTAAAATCATAGAATAACTTAGGTTGGAGAAGACCTTTGAGATAATGAAGCGTAACTTCCCTAGACAAACATCACATCATGAAATATTCCCCTTTACTTTCCCTTTTGATTTTGTCGTGTTTTTCCCTAGCTGGTGATTTTCTGCCTCTGCTGGGTATGGGGTTTCCAGCAGTTCATATGGGCTATATAGCCCATTCCAGAAATTACTAGATTTGGCTAAACCCCACGAGAATAGACCCAAAACACTACTCTTAATTTGAAGGGGCTGTATATTCATGAATCAGGATCTAAAGGTACCTGGTTAATAAATACATAAATCAACAAAATCCCTTGAGTGCCTTAAAGGTGATTAAACACACACAGATTAAATTAAATTCACTGTTGCTTTTACGCATTTATTTAAGTGACTTGAATAGGTTTGTTTTCCCTTGGAGATAAATAGAACAACTGTGTGACATTCATATAAGAACATTGCTTCAGGCAGTAAAGATACATTCAATCAAATCCAGAAACTAACATTCAAACAGTGTTACAGCTGGGCTTAAACCAACAAGCAGGAAAGGGTGCAATGAGGCAGTGATACCACCTTCCTCCCCAGTCCCAGTTTATAAAACTCTAAAGGAGAAGCATTTTCCAAGTTTTGCTCTGGGAGCCTCTGTGCCTTTGCATCTCAAACACTTGGCTCCAAGATCCATGCAATTGTTTATTGTACTTAACTGTCACGCTTGGAGATGCGAAACAAGATGGAAACTTGTTTTGGAAGTTGTTTAACAGTTCTCAGTCTCTTCTGCAAATGCTAATATTCACTCTTACTAATGGCAGGGAGTGGACATGGAATATCAGATATCCCTTTGCCATCCATCCTCACTTCCTGTGCAACAGCACAGGGCCAACTCAACACTGGGCCAACTCAAATGAATATCTCTTTACTTGTAGGCTGCTTTTACTATCAGAAATGTAAGTAAACTTGAAAATAAAATCCAGGCTACTGAAACAGTCATTAGGAATTCCTTCTGTAAGAGGCAAATGGACTTTGGACCAAAAATCTTAACAACAGCCCAAGGAAATCTCAGTTTTGGTCTCTCCCCTGTTACGCAGCACCCTGTACTGCTTTTCTTCAGCTTTTATTATTCCCCATAGAGCATATTAGTGAATCCTTCTTCATTTTTTTCAAATAAGAAGTTGAGTTCTTAGTGTTAACAGGCAGAAAGTAAAAGGTTTAATCTGACTGTAAGTAATTACTTAATAATATTTCTGTATCCCTGAACATGTCTGTAATTTGAAGCAACAGGTTTAAACTTACATTTATCTGTCCTGAATATTCCACACCACTCTGAGATTTGGTTGCTCTCTGAGATTTTCCCAAACTCCCCTGAAGAGGATGTGATTGTTCAAGGTTTGAGCTCCCAGCAGCAATCCTAACCTGCAGTTATTTTATTAATTATATGTTCTCATAGGATTAACACAGTTCTGCAGCACCCGAGTGTGTGTGGGAACAACCAGTGGTTATATTTAACCGTGTAATTTGGGCTCCCTGTTGAAGTAAAGGAAACAATAATGGTAGTCTTAATTGCAGAAATTACCAGCTACTCGGGGTCTGACGTGTGCTTAACGAGCGGTGGAAATGGCAGCCCTAATGCCACTTGGCAGACATGGGAACTGATAATCACCTGTGTAAAGCCTATTGCTGGTAATCTGTTAGGAAAGAGATTTGGCTAATTCCAAGCAGAAGGGTTGGGCAGATTTAGGACACAGCCCCCAGCCGCAGTCAGGAACGGGGAGTATTCACGTTTCACTGCAAACAAACACAAACCCTGTAAGGACAACCATGAAGTACCACAAGACAATGTTGTTCCATCACTAATGCTTTTAATAGAGGGTGCTTACTCTCAAGAGATAATGCCCTGCACATTATCCCCTGCCCTGTATCACTGCCTTGACCCAGGCTGTGCATGGTGCTCCTCTCCCCTTGGTGCCACAGGCCCAAAGAACTCTTCCCCAAGCTCTGATGAGGCTTGCTGACCGGCTGCTCCTGTTAACCTGGATGTCTCTTCCCCAGCAGGAAAGAACCTGTCTTCAGTGGAAGAAAAGCTTTCAAAGTGGTAATTGCAGGGCTGATATTGAACAGCTAAGAGGGTATTCCAGGTGAATTTTCTTGTGTGCAAACGTGCAGGAGAGTTTGCTTGTCTTGTTTCTTTGCTTTCTGTCTCCCTAACAGCTTGGCCAGTACTTCTGTTCTTTACTCTTAAAAAGTATATCAACAGAATTTGCAACTATCTTATATATTATTTGATTTGTATAGATAGCCATGGTCCATCCCAACCAAAATATTTGCTAGATCCTGCACTGACCCTGTTTGTGACCTAAACAAAGCCACAGCAGAATGTGGTAGCTTTGAGGAAATGTGCAATGGCTGGTATCACTTTTCCTCATCTATTCTCTAAAAGAGCTCTAATTTTCCTGTCTAGATTTAGAAATAAAATGATTAACAATAAATATTTATAATCATATTTCTGTCCAGTCTACTACACATCACTCAGTACAACTAACTTTCCCTGACATATAGGGGAAAATTAAAAGCATGCCCAGAAGGGAGTCAGAGGAAAATATGGATTCAGAGGAAAATATGGATTTGCAGTCCCAAATTTAAGATAGGAAAGAATGGTGGAATATAATGTGAGTATAAAAGAAATAAAAGTAAAAAAAGGCTACAATTAAATAAAATCAAATTTGTTTGTTTGGAGTTTTTAATAGACTGAATATCTACCTAACCACAAGAGGAGGACATTTAAAGATGTTTTAAAGGCCAGTAAAGATAGGCATACATTATATATATCGTTTTAACAGAGAAATAACTTTTAGAAAAAGTATAAGGCAATGATAGAGAACAAAACAAGCAGCCCTACTCCTTCAAGCTTTCTACACCATGAACAAACATGAGGGTTTTCAAAACTCCCAAAAGAGTTGCATGTTTGAAGAAAGATGAGGCATGAGAAAATGGAAGATAATAGTGAAAATCCAAATATACCCTTCCCTGAACTTCAGCCTTTTGGGAAACAACAATGATGCAGAGTGATTCTGGAGACAGCAGGAGAGCTGCTGCTGGAATCTGAACATCAGGTTCTCAGTAGCAAAGAAAAAGTTTTTACAGCTAAAAATACTTTCCATGCAGGAAAATAAAAAGCAACTCCTGACTTACTTTGTAATCTGGTGACATACTTCAGATGATATTTATTTGTTGCCCAACAGATTCATAACCAGCGTTTCTTCTGGACAAGCAGTGATATTTTTGTGGCCAACCCATGAGGATGTCTTACCCACTGGAAATGCACTGAAATACAAAGGTGTCACAAGAAAGACTTGCAACTAATAATCTGTATTTTAAAACACTATTTTAGGTTTGGTGCTTTCCTGGTACATGTATTCCATACCAGCAGGGTGTAATCACAACCAGGTTTCACATATTTGTTTCATATATATATATTTCACAAATTCTCCACTTTTTTAGTGGTTTTTATTGGTGCTTTTAAGAACGAGGACTGCTTTTAGCTGCCTTCTTGACTGTGAGATAAATAAGATCCACAGAGCAGAAGTTTGCCCCAAACAGAAGGGCTGAGAATTTGCTGTGAAAGGTTGGGGACAGCTCAATTACCAAAGCATGGGAAGTCATTCCCCTTCCTCATTCCAGGCAGGAGCCAAAGCCCACCTTGTGCCCGAGGTGCAGGCAGTGAGATCTGTCTGCAGCCCGTGTGCGGGAGCCCTGCTGCTGTCACAGCAGCCTCCCTGAGAAGGGCACTGCATAAATACACAAGCAAATTCCTTGTTTCCCTTTAAAGCACCCAACTCCAAATGATCTGCCATGAAAAAAAAGCAAAAAACAAGCCAGCAGCTCTACATATTATCTGCAAATATCATCAGGAAATTCAACACAGCACACCTCTAGTTTTGCTCTCCCCAACTTCTAGGAATTTTTCTACATACACAATTTCACAAAGACTCAAAAAACCTCAAACTTTCAGAACATGGAGATTTGTTTTGTTTTATTCCTCTACATGAGATTCAAGGCTAAGCATTGCTATACGTCAGAGATTCTCTGGCCAGAGCTACAGGCTCGTGAACTGGACCACAAACTGGTGCTCTGAAACAGGACCTAACATTTAATCTGCTTCTTTCCACAAATAGTACGAATTCAGAATGGAAATCTTTACTGTACAACATGGGGGCTACGCAGGAATAACACCTCACTTCATCATAATTCCACCGCACAGCCTTTGTGCTTGGTCTCTGTATTAAGGACAAGTTCTAATCCTGATGCCCAGCTGACAAGCCAAGCCTAACTCAGGCAACTTAAACTAGAAATACAGTTTGTAAGCATCAGTAAATGATAACTATTGAATACAGAGGGAAATCTCCACTTTTGATGGAGCACACATCACACATGTCTAAACCAGAAAATGTGTACAGCATTAATCACAGTCACTGAACACCTCCTGCTGAAGAACTCATTTCCATGGAATTTCTGCATTTGGATCACAGAGTTGCTGAGGCTGCCTGTCACCTCTGGAGATCATCTAGCGCAAATCTTCCAATGTGTCCAGGTTCTGATTACCTCAAAGACTGGGCCCCCATGGCCCCTCTGGGCAACCTGTTCTGGTGTCTGACCACCCTCTCTGTAAATCTCCACCTCTGCCTCTTATCCTGTCGCTGAAGGCTCTGGCTCCCTCTTTTTTCTCATTTTCCCTGCAGGTATTTGCACATACTGCTAAGTTTCCTTGAGCCTTCCCATCTCAAGACCTACAGTGTAGAAACTGAATTGTCCTGTTTGTTTAATAATAACAGATTTATTAATGCACATAGACTGGATGAGGGTCCCATGCCTACCTCAGAGCTTCCTAAAGCTTTCATTGACTCTAGAGTGAGAGGCCGAGTCCCAAAGGTGACTTGCTCTGAAAGTCTGCCCTTCACTGCAAAAAGTGACAATTTGACACCAGTATTTCTACCATGAAGCAATACCCTGGAACACAGGTAATCTTATTTAGACAACACGGAATCATACATGTGAAACCTCCAAAAACTTTCTGAGATGTGTCTGGGTCTTGTCAATAAGCTCCATTTGCTCTCATTAGAAAATAAATTACAGAGCAGCATCAGTCACCAGTAGAAAAGCCACGTGCTGCCAAGTGACTTCAAAGGCAGTCCCATGTGTGCTGCTGCCTTTGATTTACAATGGCACCAATTACTTCAGCTCAACACCAGTGCTTCAAATCCATGACTAAATCCTGAAATAATGAAGCAAAACATTTTTGATGGGATTATTTTCCTTGCCTTCTGATTTATGATCCATAAGGCTTCCAATATTTAGGAAATCTCGCATGCATTGGGCCCACAGTTTGTTTTGAAGTCAGAGATGATTCACAGAATTATTTGCCTGTAGAGTCTAGATCATTAGGCAAAAGTGAAATATTAGGAAAATGATCATAAATTTCAAGTGTTAACCTCACTGCCACCCTACATATCAGAGCAAGGCTTTGTTTTATGCCTCTACACGAGATTCAAGGCTAAATTTTTTTTTGTGTCAGGGATTCTCTGGTCAGAATAACAAGACAATGAACTGAACCCCAAAACTGGTACTGGAAAAGGCACCGATTTTAAATGTTGACAGCCCATTTCCCAGCTGCAAGATGACTGCCAGGCTGAACTCCAGTTGAACAGCCAGCACCAGTATCAAAAGCTCAGATAAATTCTGCACTGCGTTAAGGTTAAAATACGTCCCCTTAATCAAACACATCCAAACTGCAGAGCTTTTACATACGTATATATAATGTATTAAAGCAAAACTTAAAATTAATCTCCTTAGGAACATTATCCTTGAAAACAGCCATGGATAATGCTGGTGTGAGATGAGAAAAAAAAAGTTCATGGATTACATTCTTCACCTTTTTATTATACACAGAATTCTAGTATCTGTAATGTTTTAAAGTACTTATGTACACTATAGTCTAATATGATTTATTTGGTTATTGCAATAACATTTTAGTGCCATTTTATCTGAGAGTTCATGGAATGTTTTAAAATCCAAGCCTAATGGAAGCCAATCAATCATCACATTTTCAAAGAGCAAATTATTTAAGTTTTTGTACTACATGGAGCTAATCACTGCACAGAGATATCCGATTGTTTTGACTGATGTCATTCATTTCTCTTTAGGTTGACCTGATTGATAGTCTAAGTGCTGAAGTTAACCAGACAAATGGATATGTACTTCTGGGCTATTTCCAGCCCAGCTGCCTTTTTAGCACTGAAAACTTCATATGCCTGATAGCAACTTGCAGCTGCTCCTGCTCAGGCGATTGAAATTAAAGCTGGAACAGAACGTGACAGCCAACGCTTTTTCCTCTTACATCAAGGATTTTGTCCATGATGCCTCCAAGCAATCACCAGTAATAAATGAGCTGTATTAAATCTACATCTATATTTGAGTATGTGGTGGCCTGCTTTCCAAGTTCCCACTTTCACATCTTCAAACACTTATTAATAGCACTGCTGAGACACCCAAGTGTTATTGCATCCAACTCTTTCTCTCCTCTCTGAACTGGGATCCAATGCTGTGTCACATTTAGGCTGTTGCTTTTGATAACTAAAAAAGTCCTTCATGTGCCAAAAACTGGCTGCACTCCATCAGGGGAGCTGCCTAACTGAAATCTGCAGGATGATTACCTGATTTAGATGAGGAAAATTTGGCTTATCACATGCAAAATCACTAATAGTAACCCAAGCTTCTCCAAATTCTTTGAGATCTAATACAGGCCACTTCCAGCCTGAAGAACTGACTAGGTTCTTTTACTTTAATGTATTACATTACTGTTTTATTGGGTGACATCTACTATAAAGAAATTGAGGAAAAATTTATGTGAGGAATTAAAGGAAAAACTTGCATAGCCATGATTTTTCATTTATGTAGTCACTGACTCAAATATATCACTGGTTCTAAGGAGCCACATTCAAAGGCATTAAAGCACAGATATATTTGACCATTATGCTATGACAGAAGACATAAACAAGGTATAAAAGTTTTGATTGCTTTATGTGAAATGAAAGGCACTTTCAGAATGGACACTTTTGCTGTATACCCAGGAAGCTGAAAATTCAGATATTCCCTTCATGTGCTGAAATATCTTTCTAAGCATTGCTGCCAGAGCTCAGAGCTCTCCAATTGCCTCCAGGAACCCTGGATTCCTGTTTACAGTACAGGAATCACTGATATCATATAATGTGGCTTTTGCAAATGAAATTTTGACCGTGGAACACTTGACAGAAGTACTCATATAAGGTTCAAACACTAATTATGTTATTCTAGTAAAAAAATCTGCCCTGTCAGCTGCCACTTAAAGATCACTGTTGCTGTGGAAGAAAAGAAACAGCGAAGCAAAGGGCAAGTACAGAGATTTGCAGGAAACAATGGCAGGCATTAGTCCCAGTAAAAATGGCACAGATATGAGAAACAGTGGTTCAGCACTTAATTTTACCAAAATCCAGAATGAAAAATATACATCCTTCCATAAATTAGCCTGTCACGAATTAGACAATATTTTGGTAGAAACTACCTCCACTGGAAGAAAGCACTTCCAGTTTCTGCATGTCCAAGCCAAATGTTCTCACCAGACAGAAACATCAGGAATATTATAAATCAAGGCAAGATGAAGAGGTTATCTTCCAAATGTGTATATTGAAAGGCTAAACATATTTGCAAGGGTAAAATCTTGCTCCTTTTCTAAGTAATTAGATAACTCACTGCTAAGCCCAGGGTTCTGAACTCCAAAGAGCTAAATAAAAAGTAAACAGAAAAAAAACATTTTCGCAACCATTGTTGGAACCAAAACCATTGTGATGTGCTTTTTTAACTGTCATTTTGTAAGTACAAAATTTCAAATTATTGCAAAGAAATATTTTCAAGTAGCAGATAGCTATTAGATAGCTATTGACATGGAAAATTAATTCAGCTCAAACTTGAATTCATTCCATGAATATTCAATTGACATTGGTCAAAAACTGCTGAAGGCTCTTCACTGTCACATTATTATTTGGCAAACTGGAATACACTGGACTAAGATTCACATTCTGTCCAGAATTTCAAAGAGAATCACATGGTCTCATTTAAGAAGCAGAAAATGGTGGAAAACTCTTAGCTCAGGCAGTGTATGTGTATGTATATATATAAAATCAATATATTTTTATACACACACACACACATATACATCTCAGTCTAGCTGGCTGCAGCATTTGTCAAAGAGCTGGACAGATTAGACAGAAATTTTTATTAAGGTAGATCAAAATTATTAGGTTTGAAGTGCTCAGTGAGCTTTTCCTTGATAAAGTACAGTTATTAGTGATATTCTGGAATTTCATAGCAAAAATATCACGTCAAATGTCTGGAATTTGAAACAGCAGCTGTGTAAAATATGTCAGAGTTTTGCTTAGTACAGAGAATGAGAATTTTAAAAGCCATAAAAACAGTGTTCCAAAAACACACAATACAGAAACTCTCAACTTGCTGTACAATTAAAGGGCTCTGTTCACAACTGGAATATATTTAAACTCAAAAAAATGCCATTTCTTGTGGAACTGAACTTGGGACAAGACAGTCGTGTCCTGGCAGGAGCTACTTTTTGTACCCCAGGTGAGACTGGGGTCTTTTCTCCTCCACAGCCTTGTTCTGGGTCCAGGCTCTGTCATCCTCATCCTGCCCACAACACTTATTTATTTGTGGCAAATGTAGTTCTGCCACAGGAACTGCTCTTGTTTTACTCTGATTTTCCCTGTGAACCTCAATTTTATAAAAGGCTCAAGGGGCTCAGATAGCTGTCTTTTGCAACTTCTCTGAACAAAAAATATAGTGCAGTGGTTGTGGCAAAAGGGAAAACTTTCCTGGAAAGCATGGAGTACTATGACAGAATGATGGCAACTTGCTGCTAATAGTAACTGGTTTTGCCTTAGGTAAACTCAAAATTGCTGTATTTTTCTTTTTCTTTTTTTTCCTCCACCTACAAAACCGACCAAGAACATGTCCCATCAATCAAAACTGGCGACCTAATATCACATCATGCCCTTGCCAGCGGTGAAGTTCCCTGCAGGTCCCTGAGCAGTGCCTGGGGTGAGGATGCAGCTCCAGGTGCCATCCCCAGTGTGGTGTCCTGGAGTGCTGAGTTCTGCTGGCACAGCCGGGAATCCTGCCCAAACTCACTCTCCCAACCCCAACTCCTCCCTGTGCTTGCTCACCAGTAAACAGATGGATTACTGCTGAGATAAGCTCTGGGCTGGTATCTCAGGCAGATTTTATCAGATCAGCCAAGTGCTGGTTACACAGTAGGCCCCAGGAAGCCCTTGGAAAGTTTGCAGAGTTTTGTGCTGTTTGCCACCACCCAGGGCATCAAAGTCTGCACCTCAGGTTGCTGACATTGCTGTGATTTAACACCTTCAAGATTTCACTTAAAGAGTTTAAAATAATTCAGTTAAATGAATGTAGCCAGATCCTCCTTCAGTATCATCTTCGGGCTGGGGTGAGGTAAGGGGGGCAGCTCACAACCAGGCCTGTAGGAAATGCAATTGATACGCTGCTAACAGGGCACTGATGTAAATCTTTCACCAAGGGCAGATGTGCCCCGGTGTGTACTCTGGTGAGAAGGCCTCCTGGTCCATTCTGAACCTGCTCAGCTCCTGAGGAGCCCTGCCAAGAAAGCCTGCAAGGAGTGCTCAGAGAAACCCGGGCTGGCTGGCAGATCTGAGCTGCAGGGCTGAGCACTGTAAATGGAGCCTTCAGCTTTGAGACTGATATTTCCTAGTGTTTATTTCAGAGCCTACAGGGATGAGAATTGCTGAGTATAGGTATCGTATTATTCCTATTAATGGGAATGAAGAATAACACAAAAGAACTTAAGCAATTGTTGAGTTTACTCCAGCAGAATCTAATCCAATTTCCATTTTAGCAAGAAGAAATTCAGTATTTTAACACTGAAGCAGATATATTGCTTTTAAAAAGAACTATATCCAGTTTTCTTTATATTTTAAACTGCATCAAAATTATAAAATGGAAATATTTAATTTTCAGTAATTTTCCTTAATGGCTATAGTGGATATTCCTGGTTGAAATATTCTTTTATGAAAAGCATGTAACTTTGATCAGTTATGGCTGAGAGGAGTGCTTTTTAAATAAAATGCCTGAAACAAAATCTCTTGAGTTGATGGAAAGACTTGCACTGGCTCCCTAGGCATTTGATCAAACTTTCATTCAGAAAACATTTTTCTCCATCAAAGTATTTAAGCTGTTAAAATGAAAATGCAATTTAAGCAATTATATAAATAGGAGTGACAAATGTTTCTTTCCCTAAGTGCAAGCAGGTGTAAAGCACAATCGAAGTTATTCTCTGAGAGCTGCAGAGTGCCAGCGGTGCTGAAAGAGCCTGAGACAAAAGGAAGGAAACTTCAGGAACCTCAAATAGAATTAACCCAGTTTACAACTCGTTGTACAAGCAGATGGACTGCAGCATCCCTTTAAACAGTGCTCACTGTTCCATGAGCCCCTGTCAGCACAAACAGGCAGGAATGCCCTGAGCACAGCACCCAGGAGGATGGAACAGAGATGTTCAAAATTCTGTGCTTTACCCTGCACCACTGATCATGTGAGTGAGTCTTTATATTCTGAATATCTATTCCAAAAGAAATCAGAGCCCATCTACCAACTGGATGCCCTCAAAGCTGGGAGTTTGCTATGTGCCATTACTCTCAGGTAGCAATTTCACTGGACCAGACTGATGCTTTGCACTAAATTCTGATTCAAATCTTTAAGAAAGCTGCGGGAAAAAATGAAGTCTTTTTAAAATTACAGGTTCTTACATATCCAGAGCTCAACCCTTAACTGCTCAGATCTCTGCCTCTGCTGCTAACACACTATAGAACTTGAAGTGAGTGGAAAGCTTTCTTAGTTCTTTATAACACTTAAAAAAAAAAAAAAAATTAAATACTAAACCCCCAGCACCAGCAGTTCAGCATGTAAAATACCTGCACTTATTGAATTTATAGAATCCCTTGCTTGACAATGAATTCTCCATGGCTGATATCCAACTGTGGGATTTTTCTTCTCTTACTATTGAATGCTCAATATTTACTCACTCTATCAATGCAAAACCCACCAGACATTAATTATAAAGGCTTTATTCAGTAATTACAAATGTTTTATTTGGTTAACCAGACAGTTATATCTCAGCTAATATAAATAGATGCTAATTTACAGCTAGGAAACAGATCAGAGTTTTGTTGTGATTCAATTTCTGTGGTTTCTTATGATTTCTCTTTGAAACAGCTTCTGTATTTTCACTGCCAGGATGTTACTCTGTACAGACAGGTACAGTTATTAAGGAGTTCTTCAAATCCTTTTGTATATATTTTTCCTTTGATTTTCTCTTAATTAGTAATGAAATAAAGTGTAACTCAAGAAGAAAAAGTCACTTAAAAATTAGTATTGAGTAACAAAAATGAGAACTTAATTTTTATTTGCCTCTTATGCATTTATATCCCATTAATGTTATTATTAGACTTTAATATATATTTTTTAATTATATATTTAAATATATTTTATTATATATTTAAGTATATTTTTAAAAAATTTATTTTCCTTTATATTCTTCTAAGTACACACACCTCACTATGAAAAATCACTGCAAAGTCCTGCCCTAAAATTGCCCTGTATTTGCTACTTGATGTACTGGCAAGGCTGTGTTTTCTCAAGAGCCCACGGGCAAGTGAGACACACAAGATCCTGATAGAAAGCACAGCACAAAGAGTACTTCAGCGCTGTAATTTTGTTATGAGAAAAACAGTATTTGAATTTTTTTGGGTGTTTTAGACCATCTCTGGGACCAGTTGAAAGGTAAGAGAATGGTGTGTAGCTCATTTGTTAGTGTTTCAGAAATATTTTTGAACAACCACTGCAGTAATTACTTTTATTGATTTTAAGAAAAATTCCAATTTGGTGGCTTTTTCTTCCTACATACAACTATGTAAAAATTAACTATACCCCAATGCAGCTTTGTGGGAAATAGGTTGGTCCATGGTTATTCTCAGCTGATGTCCATGGTCATTCCCAGCCCATGGTCATTCCCAGCCCATGCCCTGGTCATTCCCAGCCCGTGCCCAGGTCATTCCCAGCCCATGCCCAGGTCATTCCCAGCCCGTGCCCAGGTCATTCCCAGCCCATCCCGTGGTCATTCCCAGCCCGTTCCCAGGTCATTCCCAGCCCATGCCCAGGTCATTCCCAGGTCATTCCCAGCCCGTGCCCAGGTCATTCCCAGCCCATGCCCGTGGTCATTCCCGCAGCTGCAGCCCACGGGCACCGCCCGCCGCTAGATGGCAATGCATTGTGCGAAAGGAATAATTTGGATTTTACGCACCGAGCACGAACAGCACGAGTTTTCTCTCTGAAGTGCTGCAGGCACCTCCAGAGAAGGAATTACGAAAACTGCTCAGGGACACGGGAAGGATTTATTGTAATTTGGGAACTGAATAAATTACTTAAGCACAAGTATCTAGGGAGAAGGTGCAGTAAAACACAGCAGAATCTGCTAGTGATTTGGCAGCTTTTGTCTTCATGAAGCAGTTTAAAATAAATCGTTCTTTGATTTCTTTGCAGTTCTGCTATTATTATTGGACGCCCTGGTATCGTCTGCAAACCACAAGAACAGGGTTTAAGTAGTGAAGCACATGTTTCACATTTATCAAAATTCCCAATTTTAAAATTTTTTTTATAATTTCAGCCTGCACTGAACAACCAAATAATTTAAATACATTTTTGAGAGGAAAGACTAATAAAATGCTCATGCGGTGTTATACAATTAGCCCTTAGACGTTTTCTATTTTACAGTTACAGTCAGGTTTTATCTAATTTTGCTTTTATTACTGCTGAAAATTTCCTTGGCATTACAGCTGCACATGCAGATATATAAAAAATAACATTTACAATTCAAAAACCATTCAGGGGAATAAAGCAGCATGTCACATTCACATTTCCCTACAGTGGATGTTTTTAGAATCTGCTGTATTTGAAATACCTTTTCTTTTTTATAATATTTTTTCAGGTAGTGGCAGGAGCCTCTTTCTGGATGATTTCTTCAATGCATCTAAGAAGTTGCAGAATATTTCTCTATCTCTAAAAATATTGGCAACTACAATCTACATTCTTCAAGTGTCAATCCTTATAAGAAATACTTCCAATTTCTATGTTGCCCTGCAGCAGAAGCTACTCCTGCAAGATTGAGACAAATCTGTTTATTTTTATGCAGAGCAAATGGCCATGAATGAGCTGCAGAGAGTGGGCAGAATAAACCTCGCAGGACTTAAAACCCAGTACAATTTTTGGAGCAAAAGGGACTCCCAGAGACAGATGCCCTCATAACACATTGTCCCTTAAAAGATATGGAAATATTTCTTTGTTGCTTCTCTTTCTTTTTTTTCCTTTTCTTTTCCTGTTTTCCAAGAGGTTTGTCATAAATGGTAATAAAATATTACTTTAGGTAACTACTTTGGGATCCGTTTTCCATGAATAAACACTTGGCTTCACAATTAGCCTAAAGGACTGATTTTTGTAATAGGTAGTTCCAGCTCTACTTACTAAAAATTTTTGCTTTTAAAAATTAATTGGTAGATATTCCAAGTGCTGACTTGGGATTTGCACAACATTCATCCCAAGATTAATGGAAAGCACATGGTGAAAACTCCACAAATCACCTGGAAAATGTATCCTGAGAAGCAAGTGAATACCTGCTGAGGGACGGGATCTCTTTGCATCCACATGGGGAAATCCACTGGTATTAAGGGCACTGTTAATCCTGAGGAAAGATAATAAAATCTGCTTCATCTTCCATCAAGTGTGAGAACTTTGAGAACTTTCACAGCAATTTCTGATTCTCTGAATTTGTTCCCAACATATTATTAGAAGTCTGCAGAAACATTCAGAGCTGGATAAGCCTTCCTAGTGTATTCAAACCATGCTGGATGCAGTGTAAGAAGCGGTTTGGCCTTTTAAGAAAACCATCAGTTCAAAGTATTTTCAGCATAATCCAGGACACTAAATCACCAGTGAAATAGAAACATTTACTGACAGCTTGAGTACAAATGTTTTATTGTGAAGAGCAGTGAATGTAATGACCAGAGCTGTAGCCTCCTGGTCTGGCTAAACAAGGTGGTGGCGTTGGTGGGTACATGTGATTAAAATGTCATTGCCAAGGCCAAGCTGGCAGCTAGAAAGGAAACAGGAAGAGTCCCCACCAGGCCTAGGAAAGCTTTGGAAGGGCTTTAACAACCTCTGTCCATATGGGTCTGACTGACTTATTTACCCTTAAAAGGGCAAAAAGATCCATCAGAGTCAATAATGCTGCTCTGAAACTAAATCCCTGTGTAGGCCATTCACTGAGGCTTGGACTCAGTGATCCTTGTGGATCCCTTCCAGCTCAGGATATTCTGGGGCTCTGAAAGTTGAATGAGATATAAGACTATCACAGGCTGCTCCCAAATTCATGAGCCATCTCAAAACTGGCTGAACAATCCAACCTTAGCAGCAAAGATTTTCAGGCTCCCACAAACCAACTTGTGTTGGCTTTAATCCAGTCCAGACCAGCTCTTAATTTCCCTGGAGTCCACTGTGGTGTCAGTGCAGCAGAACTCACCCAGGGACGCTCCTGGTTAGGACCTTCCCCTCCAGACCTTGTGTTCCTGCATTGACAGTACTCCTGCACCCAAGAACCCAGGGTGGGACAGAGGACTGTAATTACTTTATAAATCTGTAATTTATATAGATATGTGAATATATGAATATATGAAAATATGAATAATAATCCAACTCTACATTCTCTGGCTGCACCTGTGGAGCATGTCCAAATCTGAGTTATTGTCCTGCTGAACAAATTGTGAATATTTTCGTTAGTTAGTGTTCTAGTATAAAAAATATTAGAAAACTAATTCCGATTCAATGCCTATACTTTTGCTCTGCCATATTCCTATCATGCTGCAAGCTTCTGCTTGCTCATCACTACTCTTCTACAATAATCTCATTAATGCTTGGCCTCATTGCAGTACTTCTTAACAGGTATCAAAACTGACCAGGAAAAAAAAGACCCAAAGCCAAACTACTGTCACATCCCAAACCTTGCAGAATTGTTTCACTAGTCCCTAGCTCGGTGGTATGGACAGCAGGATGCAGAAACATGATAAAATAATTTCGTATATTAATAATTATATATAATATTGTAACTGTTATATAGGACCTCTCATATATAACACATCACACCAGGATGTTTGCACTGCCCCTCTTCAATATTGTTAAACTCTATCTCATTTTACTGCCATTAAACAATGAGCAAGTGTGCCCTGCTGTAAAATACCTCATTACCCAATTTTCCAGGAACCAGAGTTGAGGAAAAGTGCAGGAGGGTAGGGCATGTTTTGTTGGATCATCCATGTGTGCTGTGTGGTGAGGGAGGTGCCATGATGGGCTCAGCTTTCTGTTGAAAAAGTCAATTAGCAAGCACTGAGGTATGCAGGACTTGTCAGCTCTTACAGTAGGGCTGCCTCAGGGCAGCCTTCTCTTGCATTCTTCCTTTCCAGTCAGAATTTCTTTTTAATCCACATAGTTGGAGCACTGAAGCATAACCTGTTTCTTCCTTAATTGATTCTAAGGTATATTGTTAAAAAAAAAACCAACCCCAAACCAATACCTTTAAGGGTCCTTTAAATGTAGGATTAAATGATGTTTAAGCCAATAAACATTATTTTATTCAGGCAGATGTGTTAGGCAAAGCATGTGTTCCAGCTTTTAATGAATGGGAGGCTGCAAACCAAATCAGGCCAGTGAAAATGGACAAAGATGAAAAAAACCACTAAAAATGCTGTTTTCTCTCCCCACTCACAACTTGCTTCTTAAATTTTTTTTATTAGCTACAAAGTGTGACCAGTTATTAGTTTATTTGTCTGCATAAAAGGGCATTAATAGTTAAAAAGGAAATGTACTGCAAGATAAAACATCTTAGATTTTTCAATATTCCTTACATGTGATATTAGCTAGAACACCAAAAATAATAGTTCAGTTTCCAGCTAGTGATGGCAACTGGCTCTGTTTAATACAAGAGATCAACAGCTTTTTAGTAGGAAATAAAATTCAGAGGCATCTGTTTACGATACCATTGAAACAACCTGTCTAAGCACCTTCTATCAGATTACTGTAATTAAAAGGGTGGTTTTAGACTAATGACTCTCTTTGGATAGATCTGGGGTCTGCCTACACACATTCCCCAAAAGATAGTCTTGGTTTGGGGGAAGGTGACCCCACCCTTGGCAGGGGGTTGAAACTGGATGGTCTTTAAGATCCCTTCCAACCTAAGCCACCTTGTGATTCTCTGATTCTATGAAGTTTTGGGAGCATTTGGTCAGGTCCATTAACTGAAGATCCATTCTGAACCACAACAACACCTGAGCTTCTGTTTGCAAGGACAGACGTGCCAGCCCTGAGAGGCTAAATTTAAGAATTAGAAGGCAAGCTCTTCCTGAAGTTCATTTGAGGGAAAACAAAACACGGGAAAAATCCAAACAATATAAAGGACTGGCTTCCACCACTTAGGAGTGGAAAAATGCATGCCTGGTGTAAGGCTCATTTGCAAAGCCTAAAGTTGGCCTTGTAAAAGCCATTGTCCTTCTACTAATTCACAATCGCACCACCATTTATTAACTGAAATTACTTAAGAGAAACACAGGTATGGCAATTCCATGTTCAAACAAACATCTGGAGCAATCACCACCAGATCTCTGTTGCTGTCTGTGGCAACTTTCTTCTCCTACCCATTCTTCTACCTGCCCCCAAGGGTCTGTGCCCATCTCCTCTGCTTGAGCTACGTCACCCATGTGCTCTGTGTGCTGCAGGTGCCAGGGGGAGCTTTCACTTAGTCTTCTTTCAGCACTTCTCCTTAGACCTTTTTTCCAACCTGGAAACTTGCACATGCTTTAGTCTAGACATGAATACACTGTCTGTTTTTACTCCTCAGACAGCATCTTTTCACAGTAACTCCTCTCTTTATAGCTCAAAGTAGAACCTTGATATTTACCATTGGGGAAATGGAGGGAAGAACACCCCCAGCGTGGTAGTCCTGAGCCTCTGCTTCCCTGGGTGTCCACCCCAAATGCTGGAGGGGATGGCACCACTGAGAAATGCCACTGCAGAAGCAGGAGCCACAGAGATGCAGCACAGCCCCAGGACTGCCCCTGGCCATCCCTCACTGACCAGCACCCAGGAAGCTGCAGTGTGCTCCCGAGGGACAGCTCTGTCCTGCTGGGAGCTGAAATCAGGAGTCTGAGGCAAACTCGGTGTCTCGGTGCCACCTCCACTCCCTGCCCACACACCCACCTTGGTCCCGGGGCTGCTGCAGACAAGGTCACCTTATTGCTGCCCTTCTCCTCTCTGTGCTGGCTCCCCACTGAGCCACAGCAGCTGCCAGCCAAGGTCTTGGTGTACCTGAGAGAAGTTAAAAACTGTTACTAATGATGCTCAATGATTTTTCCTCTGGCTGGTTTCTAGGATGTCAGGGTGAGTACATTCCATCCCAAATGTAGCGTCTCCGAAAGGCTGCTGAATTCCTCCTTCAAGCCTTGCTCTGTTCATCACTCAGTACCCAGCCTGTGCCTCAGCCCAGGCCACATTGCTGCTCACGGCTCATGAGCGCTAATACAGATTTTGTTTGAAAAGCAACACGTTGGCAAACCACAGTTATTTGCAAGCCTGGCCCAGGGCTAGTGTCAGACATCAACACACAGGCAGCACAGATATTTTATTTAATTAAGTCATGCCATCTGGGCCAACAATGAAGGCACTCATATACTTTGCCTTTGCTTTCGGACTGCATAGTGCTCTGATTCCCCAAAATTGTTCTGAAAGTTAAATCTCTGTGGAATTTAAAGAACACTTTCAGCTGTTACTTGCATTAGACTGAATTTCTCCTGCAGCATACCCGGGGATTTTTCCTATCCTAATAAAGCCAGTCAGATTTATGTGCCTCAGTTTCATCCGAACGCCGCGTCCACTGTGCAGGAAATTACTAATGAGCAGCTAAAAGGGCTGTGCTATATATAGCAGGTGTGTGCATCAGCACAGAACCACCAGCCTTCTCTGCCAAGGGTTGTTTGCTATGAAAAACAAAGGTAGAGCCAAGCAGGCAGGCACTGGGCACGGGGAGCTGCTCCTCTGCAGGCTGTGCAGAGCTGCAGGGTTACTGCCCACGGCCACACACTCTCCTGAAAAAACTCTCCTTTCTTCCAAATCAGGGGTTTCCTAAGGAACCCACAATGAACAGAAACCAAGCCAAAAAATATCTGTGACAAATGTGAACTCAGGTCTTCAGAAAGGAGAAAAGCTTAAAGGATGTTGAATTTCTTGACTTAGTTTTGGGGCTCAAAGAAATTGCAGAAGCATGGAATCAAGAATAGGTTGGAAGGGACCACGCTCCTCTTGTTCCACCCCCCACCATGGGCAGGGACACCTTCTACTGTCCCAGGCTCCTCCAAGCCCCAGTGTCCAGCCTGGCCTTGGGCACTGCCAGGGATCCAGGGGCAGCCACAGGGATCTCTGGGCACCCTGTGCCAGGGCCTGCCCACCCATCACAGGGAAGAATTTCCTCTTAATTCCTAATCCAAACCTTTTCTCCTTCAGTGCAAAGCCATTCACCCTTGTCCTTTCACTATGTGTCCTTCTGAAAAGCCCCTTTCCAGCCTTCTTGCAAACTCAGCTCAAGCAAGAATCCAAATTCAGGAAAAAAAATTCTGTATACCCCTGTATTCCAGCTTTGGACCATGGTCTGAAGCCAAACATGGCACCAGCCACACCATGTTAACCTCTGCCATGTTAAATGCCATGAGCAGATTGTCACTGCTGCTCTAAAAAATGTAGATACCTACATGGTTTGAGAACAGAGTTAAAACCCCAGAAAACACAGAAAGACTGCATGGAAAAAAGGCAGAAACTGAGCACGTGCAGACTGCTCAAGTTATTCTTAATTGCCCTTTATCCAGATTATGGCATTTCCACCTTGTTTATTGGAAATTTACTGGTTCTTCTCGTGGGTAACGCCACACCACCACACTTACCCAGAGTCATGGCACACGGTTACAGTGGGACTCATAAATGTTTAAAATTAATTAAACTGTTTCAATAACCTGGCTGAAATATTTCAGTAAAATTTAATAACTTTAGCTGAGATTCAGGGCTGAGCCAGATGTAATTGAGTCACTGTGCACCCCCTGATAAGTACTACACTTACTCTTTTCTTGATAGAGGGAAGATTTTATCACATAAATCAACCTAAATAGAAACTGAAGTGTTTTGCTGAATTGAGGCCCAAGCCCATGGAAGGAGTAATTTTTGGAATGGAAGAGTAATTTTTGCTCACTGTGTTAACCAGCAAAAGGTATTATTTAACACACCTATACTATTCAGCTTTTCCAAATTCTAAAAGGACATGTTCACCAAATTTTTGTGAGGTAAGAGTATAGAGAACAAAGCTACGACCAAAGTGCCATTATGTCACTCCCTAACTACTGGATCTTTGGGAAACTTCTCCAGCCTTTGCACTTCCCGGTTACAATTCACATGTGACCACATTAAACAATTGATTCTAGCACATGTATTTCAGCACCAAAAACCCCCCATCTCCATGCTGTTAAAAACAAAAATCAACCCATGTATCCTGGGAAATGGCATCACTGAACATTTTCAAGGGAAAGAGTATTTTTACATCCCTATTTTCCAAGTGTCTGTATTTAGCAATGCTGGGCAGAAAGTCAAACATTTCCTTTTTGCTTCAGCAGATGAGAGCTGCTGAAACTTCTCACGCTCTTGCTACCATCTCACATTAAGAGAGCAAGAGTAAGTGCTCCTAAGTACTGCAAAAATATCTACATTGGAGACAGGAACAGCAGATGGATGCTCCACTCAAGCACTACTTAGTGCCATCAGCATAAGCACTCAGGAATCGAGGACACCTGCAAATTAATTTCTTTAGCATCAGACATACTCTGAGCTACCATGAGCTGCCTATTATTCTATTATTATGGCTCTTGCTATTTAAAACAGTTTTAATGGATCCAAAAGAAATGTAACAGCAGAGGTCACTATGAAGTATTTCACTGATGTATTTGGTGCTGTTTTTCTGTGCTTCCAAAAATACAACCAAACTGTTTTAACATAGCTGGTTGATGTAGTAATGAACTTAGAAATATCAAGCAGTAATGAAGATGCTGTACAGAACAGCAAAACATGCTGGGGAAATTAAATAATTGGAATGTACTTTAATATGTCAGCTGATAAATCAAACAGAAAGGCCAGCATTGTTATTTGTAATTGGTTAAAGAATAGAATTGTTTGACACCAAGCATTCCAAAAGTGTTCAAAATAAGGCAATTCAAGAATGGCATTTAAATATTTCAGAAAATGTTTGAGAGTATATGAATATTCTTACAAAGCATAGAAATAATTTAGGTTTGTTAAGGACTGAAAAATTGACTTCTGACTTATCTAGTCAAATTTAACCTAGAAGGATTAGCCAGTGAGTTCCATATAAAAGTCAAGTACAGTTTTTAAAAAGAAAAAAAAAATTGACTGCTAAGTAAGCACAGAGCTGGGGGGAAAAATTGAAGCTGGGAGTACTAGGAAATAGTGTATTTGAGTAAATAGGAGCTCTCCATATTTACACATGACCTGACTGGGAATTAAACCAAAGCAGTCCCTCTCTTGCATGTATCACACAGAACTTGTATGTGTGATAGATAAAGCAAATATTGTAAAGGGCATTTATTGGATGGGCAAAGCAATTTACAGCTTTGTCTCCCAAGCTGGAGAAACTTTTGAAAGACCGAACACAAAGAACAAGTTTCGTGATAGTGAGACAGAAGGGGTTCAAATTTCCTAATTTAAAAATAGTTCTGGAGAGCTGAATGCACCTTGAAGGAGCTGAAGGTCCCTTGGCAGAGCTCAGAGCTGCCGGAGCCATCCCTCGGCCGTGGTGGCCGCAGGGCTCAGGAGCTGCTCAGCTGGAAGGTTCTGTCATGCACACAGAGGATGAAGCAGACAAGCAGCAATGGCCAGAAACCAGGAGGAGAATTTTGGCAACATTATAGGAAAACGTTTTGAGAAAGGACAACTGGATAGTGAACAGACAGACAGGGAAAGGACTGTTATGGCACAGGGGTGTCCTTGGTGACACCGGGCAACGTTGGGATAGAAATCCTGCTCAGGGACTGGGTCAGTGCTGGGATATTGCACATCTCCTGTAGGGTTTGTACAACTGTGCTGTAGAAAGTGCAGTATGGTGCACAGACCATTTCATTTGTGCAGCACAGCATGCAAAGATTACCAGGATTTTGTACAACTTACAAAAAATTTGAAAGCAGGAGGAAATATGGATATGAGAATGGCAATTTCTACACTCAAATTCTGGTAAGTTGTGTTAGTCATCCAAAACAGTATGTGTAGGCATGGAGAAACTGCAGAGAAGGGTCAGAGAAAACTAAGCTGAAAATCAAACTGGACAAAGGCACAGCCTGAAGCTCACTCTGTTTGATTTAACCATGTTGAATTCAGTGGGATTTAAAAATCTATATTAGTTGCTTTGCTGATTTGGATTAATATGTTTTACAAAAGCAGCAACTTCACAATGACAGAAGTTTAGTCCTGCTCTCTCTCTTAGATCTTTGAAGACACCTGGGACTGTGTTTCTTGGACAGTGTCATGATATTTACACACATTCGGAACTTTCCCTCATTCTTGGGTTTTGTCTGTTTCAGTAGGAGTACAGATCTAAGGAATAAATTTAGATATGAGTTTGGAACATTAAGTCAAATCCACAAGTCACAAGATTTCAACCGAATAGGAAAAGCAATAAATTTCTCACTGCTTAGAAGCCCTTGCTAAGGATACTTCAATTCCACAGCCCTTGTAAAACAGTGCCAGAATGGGTAGTTTCTACATTTGCTGCTCAGAGGGCAATTTCTGGGCTTTATCTTCCGGAAACAAAGGAACAATGAAAAGGAAGGGAATGCTATGAAGAAAAAGTTACTCAGTTCTACACCTTTATGCAAAAAATTATGCACAAAAGTTTGTTGGTGGAAGTCAAACTGAAAGTTCATCATCATTTCTTCACCCCTAGCTCCCATTTTAAAGTTTGTCACTTCATACCATTTCAAGACTGTGATAGCTCACAAACCCATTTAAGATCAATTTATTTTTTCTTTCTGGCCTATAAATTCTCTAGTGTTTAACAATTGCTAGGATGAGGAGCATCTCTCTCTTACATAAACTTTTATGAAGGAAATAAAATAATCCTACTACAATCCCAAATTTGGTTTTGTATTTGTGTGGATTGTGAAGTGTCAGCTGTCAGTTGAATTTTTAATCTAATTGCCCTCAAGTTTCAGACAGTTAAAGTCGCTGAGCACCAGAGTTTGCATAAACAAGCACAAAACACACCCAGGCCTCTGTGTGCATTTGTGTGCTCTGTCCCTGGTGTCTGAATGTCTGTAAGGGCACACAGGGCTCTCTGTGAGCAGGGACATGAAACTCTCAGGTACCTGTACACTGAACCTCTTCCCTCCCTTGGAAACACAAAACCCTCCTGACGTCAGCTGACGGACACTTCGGCCCAACAGCTTTTAGCTTGGGACTTCCAAGCAGGTCTCAGGCTTGCAGAAATGCCCTGCGCTCTTTTATGATCCAAAATCCAAAATACAGGGTCAAAAAGTGCCTAAGGTTGAGACTCACCATTTCATGCTATTTATTTCCAGCAAAATTGTGCCCATTTGCCTTTAAAACAGACTTTTCCTAAGTTTTCCTCCTGCTCTTTCACCTGAGTGAATTAATCTGTTTTCCACTCAATGGAATGAACTAGATGTGTGACAAAGTAGCAAAGAAATCCCAAACAGAATATAAAATTAAATATAAATTACTTGAAAGCATGTTACAGCAAAGGATAAAAATACATAATTCTATCCATGAAGAGTGGACTGTCAAAAATTCAACACGCAAAGTATATATGAAATATACAATCTGGTTTTTTTCATGTTTGAAAAATTACTTTAATCCTTTTAGTGAATTTTTTTTAATGTGTGGAGTACATTAGTCTGGATTAACGGATGGTGTTTATCATACTTTGTATTGTGGTTTCAGGAAATAGTCTGGCAATGCTAGATTTCTACAAATGGATTTAAAATTAATCAACATCTATTTATGAGAAAGTTTAAACCATTATTAATACACTGTAAATACAGATCTCCTTAGAGCTGACCCCAAGTGTCTACCATCTGCTCAACTGTTGTAATCACATTTTTAAAGAGAGTGGTCATACATAATGATTCTTCTCAGGAAAGAGCATCCTTAAGTGCATCAGCAACATTTTAAATTCCACTTGTGTAATGCAATAATTTCCTACTGCCCTTTGCAAAGGAAAAAAACATATGGTGGTGACTAAAAGCCAATCAAGCAACCCTTGATTTCTTTTCAGGCTGCAAGGATAATGTTTTTTATTTATTTTTAGAAAAAACAACCAAAAACTTAGCTCATATAACTTTTTTTTTTAATTAAATGTGAGTATTCTCACTAACTCACCTAAAGCAGCTTTGATGGTAATATAGACATAGATAATATTAACTCCAAATACAAACCTTGTGCTAACTTGGGATATATTATATGCCTGAATTAAAGCACACATCTAGCAAAGGCAGCTGAACCAAACAATTTAATTTGGAGAAGTCCACAAAATCCCTTCTAATCCTCACAACATCGTTCCAAGTTAACAAACAAGACCCAAGGCCCTGGTTTAGAGCTGATCTGTGGGGCATGGGGACAGCCTATCCCATGGTCCTGTTACTGACTCACCCAGACAGAGGACCAGCCACCAGCTCCTCTAAAACATTTTGTGGGATGAGCGGGACACGGAGGGAAGGAAGAAGAGAGGGGAGGATGGTCCACATCAGCCTCCATTTTCCATGGCCCTGTGGGCATACAGCTCAGGGACCACCACAACATCCCCAAGAGGAAGAGGCCATCAAAGAGGTAATTACCAGTTTGTCACTTCAACAAAGAATTTCATGTTTGTGTTTTACTTTTAAAAAGCATTTTAATTGGAAGCAAATGATGCATAAGGTTTATTAAACACTGTGATGCACACAGAGCAGCCAATGCTGTGGTATGGGACTTCCATTAGTATCCTTATATGGATCTTAATCTTAGGGATAAACGAAATCTCTACCATTAAATCAACTGAGAAATTGTTCTGTGTTTAATGTGCTAAGCTTTCTTTGGCAGTGTTGGGTTGATGATTGGATTCAATAATCTCAGAGCTTTTTTCTAACATAAAAGATTCTATGACTCTTCAAATTAAATAAAAATATTTGTAACTGTTCCAATTAAAGCAAACAAACAAACAAAGGCTGAGAGTTACAATGAGTCCAACAGTTCCTAGTAAGATTAGGAATAAGTTCCTAATAAGTTTTTCGTCTGTAAGTCACAAGGTCAAATCCATCAGTAGCCAGTACTACTAAAAAATCATTCTCATTGGATGCTTTTATAAACAGTCCAACATGAAACAATTTTATTGTTTGCAGTTCTGCAGGGTTTGCGGAGTTTGCTTCAAATTATCTTGACAGCCCCATGTTGATGGACGTGGTTTGATTTCACACATACAAAGGGACTCCCCCAATCCCTCACAATATCCAAGATTTCCCAGAGAACACAGAGGAGAAATTTTACAGACTATGAAGCTGTTGCTGTGTGGACAACTGACTCAGCAGAGACACTTGGCTGGGTGCAGGACCAGGGGACTAGAGAAGGCTGGAGGGACACAGTGGAAGGGCAGAGAGCAAACACAGGCTTGACCCAGGGGCAGGAGAGCCCCAGGGGCATTATTAGTGAGAGCTGTAGAGGCTGCCAGGAGCTGCTATTTTCTGCCAGGTTTGAGCTGATAGCCAAAGGAGGGCTCTCTGCTCAAAGTAACATCCCACCTTGCCTTTACCATCTTCTCTTCCAGGCTTGATCTGAGCCAGGCTGAAAGCAAGGTAGAGGCAGCCTGCCCTGCCCTCAGATGCACACAGGTGACTGTACCTTAAAAGACAAAAAAACCCAAAGCAATAATGCTGTCACATTGCAAACATTGAGGAACAGCTTCTTCCCAGATAATTTTATTGCCACACCAGGAAAGATGTGGATCTCATTTCAGCACTGAGCCATTACAGTCCCCTTGTAAAGGAGCTGTCGTCACTTTTTCATGCACTCTTTGAAACCATGGGCAGGTCGTGGTGGATGAAAAGGTAAATCCTGCCAGTAATAAATACTGAATTCCATAATTGTCATGTTAAACATGAATTCTTGCAATAGAAAGCATTTCAGAAATTCTACCCCTAGAATGTCACTACAGTTACATTATCTCAGGCAGCTCTGGCTGATAACAGCTGATAACAGCTGGCAACAGCTGCTGAGATAAGGTTGTGTCGGCAAAGTAATTAACATTAAAGTACAGGTGCCAGCTTTTCAGACCAATTTCTGGATCATGAGAGTGGAAGTGCAAAATTTGATCCTCAAGAAATCTCCTCTTTACTCAATCTTATTTACTCAGGATTGCATTTAACAGTCCTGGAAGACTGAAAACCAATGATGCAGAAAGCACATGGTAATTTATTTTGCAAAAATCTTTTTAACAGGTTTTGGAAGCCACAGCTGGATATCTAGCAGAAATTAAATGAAATTTGTACTTTATTACATGACTGCATAAAGTTAGGAAGGACTGGAAACAGGTTATGGTACCTTTAAAAATTTCTCCAGCTGTCACATTGTTGATTCATACTTATTTTTCTGAAATGCTTTTAAGCATAATATTCAATATTTCACCATGAAATGCAGCAATTCTTTCTTAAAATAAGTCATGTTTTTATCTATGATTTCTGCATTTATGTGCATGATTTATCATGCACGGCACAGATGAAAGAATTCCACACCCTTTTCCTGTACCAGATGGATTCAGTTCCAGTAATTACTATTTCAGGCTAGTTACTTTTTTGCCTTCATTTTGCTGTAGGATAAAAGAAAACACCAGGGAATGGTGGAAAATGGAATTTGGCCTGCTGAGCCAAACATTTGTTTATTGAACACAATTCAGAAGGTGTTACTCCATTAGAAGAAGCTTTGTTAGTGCATATCAAGAGCAAGAATTTAATATTACTTGAGAAGAGGCTTTGCCTACCTGTGGTTTTAAAATGAGAAGTGAAGCAGTTTGAGAAGCCAAACAAATATTAACCGATATGCCATTATTTGGGCACTGATGAGGAGTTTCCCAAGGTGTTCAGGACAGGTGTGACCTGGGGCTCCAGGCTGCTGGGACAGACGTGTGACGTTCATGGGTCTGAGGGACCCTGACATTGACTCCAGCGGGGCTGAGGGGGTTAATGCATTCCTGCTTTCCTCGGGTTCAAATGCAGTTCAAGTCACCAGTGAAATGCTGAGGTGGTCTCTGGCAGAGCACATTTATCCAGACCCAAAGCCACAGCGAGGTTTGGCCACTCCACGGTCAGCGCCGTGTCCAGAGGCACCTCAGGACTGGGCCAGGGTCACCCATCCCACTGGGAATCGCTGCCCCATCCATCAGCAGGGAAACAAATCCCCTTCCACAGGTGAAACACCCAACAGCTCAACCTCCCTGGAAGGCTCTGCTTCCTCCTGAAGAGTTTGGAAATGATGCCTGATTCTGACTGTGGTGTTTTCACTTGAGCTTTTTCATTAACTTTAATGAGCTCAGAATTAAATTTTTTATTTTGTTTTTGGGTTTTATTTTGTTTTTGGGTTTTGTTTTCCCACATATTCCATGCAGAGTCATTATTGCTCCAAATTGATACAAGATATAACAAGGAAAGAGGAAAGTAGTAATTCTTCACTAAAAATTGTCTCAAGAAACTGCTGTAGCTATGTATTAAAAATAAGAATAATTGCAAAAATACTAACTCGTGTATCTATTTAAAATATATTTATTTAAAAATCCCAACACCCAATTTAAATACTGAGTAACTGGACAGGATGAAAAAGCTTTCTTTTTTTGTCACACACTAGTTATTCTGAAATGTCAGATGATATCAGATGAATTCCAGAAAGTAATTCCCTTCCCTGAAATTTAGAAATATATTAAAAATTTTAAAGTACATTGAAGAAAGGCAAAACAAAAGGGTAGCACTGAATTCATTCAAAATATTTCACCCTTGAAAATTCTGCTCTCAGAACAGAGCATGGAGGTACCAAGAGACGTACTCTGTCCTGAAGAACAAATAAAGATAAATCCTCCTGCTGCCTCCTGTGGTACCTTTGCAATGTGCATAAGCAAGTGACCAAAGAGACAAAATTCCTAAGGCTTTCTCCACCCCTCACAGTTCCTCATTCTTTTTTTCTCAAATCAGCATGGTTCAAAACTGGAAAAATAAGTCAAGCAATTAGAGGTCCTGAGATGACCAGCACAACTGACATGGTGAGTGTTCATTCACATGGATGCTTTCCACTTCTTTGTCAGATAGTTGGCAACTCTCACCTGCCTCCTTCCCTCTTAAATATTTCCTTCTCCAAATATTTGGACATTAACTCCCCAAAAGCTTGCAAGAAAGTGAGGGTTGGAAAGAAAGCTGGAATCTGTTTGAGGAGCTGCACCAGGAGCTGCTGTTCATTTCCAGAGAGGGGAACATCAGGAGTGTTTGATCAATGCAGCCCCAGCTCTCCCCTTGTCTGGAGCACAGCAAGGGAGCTGCCTTTGGCTGCTCCATCACCCAGAAGCGGTGCCCATCCTGCCCAGGGAGGGGAAAGAGCAGGACCCTGGAGCTCATGCTTTAAAACCCACTGCAGACCAAAGGGAACGAGAAAGCTTTTGGGATCTCTCCTTATCCCAAAGCCAATTAAGGAATTTTCTACGGCAACTGAGGTTGCGTCTTGGTGGTTTGGAGCGTTTAGCTTATTCTGAAATATGCCAGAGTATGTAAATTGCAAGTTTACTGCAAACAATGTAAAGAAATGGCAAGAACCTGAAAAGCAGCATTAAATAAAGCAGTAAAATACTACATTTTTTCCCAATTCTAATGCTTGCGTGAGCTAAATTAATTCTGTGATTTTTCCATGATGACTGTCTCTAAAGGGATGTTTGAGTTGAGGGAGGTGGGAAAGAAATAGATAAAAATCATTGCTGCTCAATGGAATCATTCTGTTTTTAGGACTTGTCAAATAAGTTTATCTCGGACATTAACTGAAGAATGTATAGGATTGCCTGCAAAATCTAATGAGACTTTAAAGTGTTCATGAATATATAAAGCAGTAAGAAAATCCCTGTCATTTCCCAGTGAGAGACTTGGATGCTGTCTAGTTCTACATGCTATAATTTTTGGGAAAATATTTTTTTGCAAATGATGGGAAGTCAGTAGTTACAGTTACTGCTTGCTGTTGACGTTAGGTGACTGTTCGTATGCCCAGAATACCACCTACCTCAGCTAAATGAAATCTTTATGAAATTAACAGAATGCGGTTACAACATGGCTATAAGAAAAAATATTAACATCAAATTTTGGATTATAATTGGAAAACTGACCTTTGGAAAATATGTTACCACTGCAGTCCTGAACTGTACTGTAAAATGACAACTTTAAGGAGTGAAAGAATGACTGTATTATGCAGTTTATAAAATGCAGCAAATACAAATAATTATACTCTTTATGCTTCGCTGGAATTCTAAATTAAAAAAACCTTGAGGCTTTCTATGACCTTCCTCTTGTGAAACCATTCATATTATTTTCAGTCTTCCAACTTCTTGGAAGTGTCTGTCAAACATTTTAAAGCACTTATAGTACACCAGATTTGTCTGTCATTACACGGGCAATCTCCGTAGGCCATTGTGACAGGTAATGTAAATAAAGATTTTCCTGGAAACATCTCACAGCAAGATTATTTCAGAGCATATCAATGTTTCTTTTTTGTTGTTGTTGTTAAACAGCAGATTTGATTGAAAACCTTGACATCAGAAGTCCCAAAATGCATCGCAGCAGAAAATTTTGAGAAGCTTTTACAAGATCCACTTTGATACCTCCTGGTTTCGTTTGGCTCTGTTACTCTTTAGACTTCTGTCATTCATACATCTTTGTCAGCAGTTCTGGCAATTTTCTTTGCTTTTGGTCCATTGCTGTCCTCCCCAGGAGGACAGTATTTATTAATGTGTGTTGCTGTATGCAAATAAAGCTTTATTTGCATTTCTTAACTATCAGGTCATTCTTCTATCATTAAACAGAATGTCATTTTCCAATAAAACCTCAAAGATGCATAGAAAAATGTCATCCTGTTGGTATTTCTTGTTCTGGCTTAATCTCAAATATTCAATATCTGATTTTTTTTTCTGATGTGAATGCTCAGTTGTAGTTTTGCTTCTCATTGTATACATAAAAATTCCTTTTCCTTAGAAAATTTTTTGATTGGTAGATCAATAAATAGACTTCTACAGAGTTAAGTACAACTATATTGTAGTTGTGTTTAACCCAGTTGTACTAAACTACCACCTGATGGAGAATGTAGAACTCAAAGCATTTAGCCATGTCTTTATTTCTAAGACATTTGGTTCATTCTCAGTATAGAAAAATGTAGAGAATTAGAAATGCTGCATCTTCTTCAGTTTGTCAGTGACTGACAACTGAAATTTAAATCTCAGAGGACTGGGAGAAGATAGAGTGTTGGTAAAATATAATTAAAAGAATACCAACAGCAATATGGAATGTCTAAATGGGGGGATGTCCTTTTGGTTGTGTGAATGAAGCCAGTAAAACCCTTCCAAAATTTAAGCCAGATACAAGGATTACCAAACTCTAGCAAGAGTTTGTGCTAAAAATAAAACTAAAAGCCTCCCCAGTTCTGAGGAGATGAAAAAACAATTTTTATTCAAATACTATTTGTGTTTCAACACAGTGTCTTAAGACTAGGCTTATTTAATTATAAATTAAATGCAAACTAAAAATAATCAGACGAAATGTGTTATTTTTTTGAACTAAGCACTCTGGATTGGTTTGTTTCCAGTTTTTTGGCTTAGTTTTTCATTTTGCTGGGAAAAAGAAATAGGTCTCGTTACACAGTGACTCAAAATGATCCAACTCAGCCCAAAATTTTTGGGGCTGGCCAGATAAATGAAAAGAATGAAGTATTCACACATCTGTATTTTAAATACCGCTGGTGTAAACTGAAAGTCTGAGTCAAGGCTCACTTGCAGAACGATGAGTGAGAATCTTCTGGACAATCCTACAAATGTTTTCCCCCTTCTTTTTGACAGCCATGAAATAAAGCGTGGAAATTGGTGCTTCTTGATGCATGGCAGCCGTTCCTGGCCCAAACCTTTGGGGTTTGCTGCATGTAGTGAAGGTAATCCACTGCAAAAACAATTCCTGTGTCCTAGGAGGAAATGATACGATGACAAAGCTGGTTATTTTTCACAGTTTTATGTTGATCATTACTGCTCCATTCAGAATCCATCCTTCCTCTGTCATCCATCCCATCCCCTCAGGGGATGCATTTTGCTGCAAAACCACCTTGACTCTGCTCACCTGCAGGACAACCTCCCTTGGACTTCCATCTTAGCAGAGCAGCTATTTTTCTCTCCTTCTTTTAATTAAAATCTCCACGTCAGTAGCATGTATTAACTCAAGTTCCATTACAAGCCCAACTTTCAAGAGTGCATTTTTTTAAGCAGCTCGTATTTTGTCAAGCCTAATTGCTTTAGTTCTAGGCAATATTAGTTGCAGAACAGCCAGTAATAACCTTTAGTCCTGGCAAATTTTCTCTCTACCAGAACTCAATCACATAACATAAACAGCTATAAAAGCAGACTTTTTAAAGCTTTATTCATGTGTAGCACATGCATGTGGCAATGCATATCAGATCACAACACTGAAGGAAATATGAGATTTATCCATGATGTAAGTTATGCCAACATATAGTAAGCTGAGAGCATTAATTTGAATTTACCTACATTAGAAAAGAGAGGGGGGAAAATGACATGCTGCTTTATTAGTGCAGGCTTTCCCAATTTAATATTAAAACCCATTTCTTGCTCCATGAGTGTAGTTGCTCATGACACCACGCTGATGATGCAGCTCAGTGCAGGAAAAGCACACCAAGCTGTGGACAGAGAGGATCAAGGTGGTCCATATGAAGAAATGCACCCTCAGGATCCGTGGGGAGGAAAAGAGATTTTGGCTTTTGGGTTTGGTGTCAAGAAGAAAGCTGTAAGGACTGAAAACTCAGAGTGAAACTCAGGATAGCCCCCAGAGCAGCACATGCCCAGGGGCTGGGGAGTCCCAGCCTCAGACATACCTGGGAGTACTCCCGAGGTGCACAGGCAATGAAAAAGCCACATGTTGGCAATTCTGTCTGGCTGGGTGTCCCACAGCAGTCTGGGTTATTCCCAAAAGCCCACGTGTAATTTATGGGGTGTATTTACAAAGTGTCTCTGCCTTAAACCACTGAATTTGTTAATCCCCAGAGATGAAGATACAGTGTTCATATGGCAAGCACACTGCAAGGATTTAATACCAATTTAAATAACACTTAATCTGGTATATTTTGAGCCAGTCTGTTAGAGGAATATGCCTTGCAGACAGTTTTCAGCCTGTCTGGTGGTCAGTGAGAAGGAGTTTTCTCAAACCCTCTACCACCACACTATCCTCTCCTAAAAGATGGCTCAGGAATAGAGGGGGAATTGATTCCATTCTGTTGTTTCACTGCTTTTGGTTTTATTCATGCAATGATTTACAACCACAGAGAGAACAGGAGCGAAATGGTCTGAAATGCTGCAGTGCACAAGGACGTTACTTTGAGAGCAGTCAGGTAAATGTGAAGCAAGTCACTGGGACTTTAAGAGAGAGAAAAGGCTAATAATGAGCTCTATTTTGTATTTTCATGTAGTCCAACTCACCGAAGAGCACTATATAATAAAGAATCTGAAAGGTGGTGATGGAACTTTCCTTGCGGTTTATAAACACCCCTAAATCAAAAATGCACCATTAATTTCACAAGGACCGGCTGCAGGGAGGCGCCAAAGTGAAAAACTGCAGCACTGGTGTGAGTACAAAAAGACCAAAATCCTCCAGAAACAGAATCTTCTGTAGGACTGTGACGTATTTCACCAATAAGTTTGCATAGCTCAAACTGAGTTTTTCCAAAAGGTAATACAATCCTTTTTCAAAGGGTGCATTGCCAAGTGCAATTATTTGTGAGCATTTGAGAAGTTCATAGAAACATTATGCATACAAATTCAATTTGAGGAGTTTTAGGAAGTCCAAATTCATTAGGGAAGGCTGATCACAACTGAAAAGCAATTTGTGACTCTGTCCAGCCAATTTATGAATGTTTTGCAAACCTTGAAGTGAAATGCTTTCTTTAGTAGTTACAAGAATTGATCAGTACCCGGTGTCTTGGAGTTTATATAAATACTGTACAATTATTTACATAGAAGAAAAATATTATTACGTAACTGAAATAAGTTAAGTTTCCAGGTTATTTTCAAAGTAAAATATGGGTTTGTCATTCTTGATGCAAAATTTTCCTCCTCGAAACATATTGCAGTAGATATAAGGGACAGTGTTTAAGAAAAAAGGAAATTATGTATTTTCTTTCTGGAAATCTTCCTAAAGTGTTGCCATGGAGACAAATTTAACTAAATTTAATATCTCTGTTAGGAACTTCATTTCTGTTTGTAATCTGTTATTTTTATTTGTAGTTATTTCTGTTTTAGAAAGAAACAGTAAATGTCATTTAAAGATGAATATACAGCTAAATAAAAACCCCAAATATCCTATTAAAGTACAGTTTTATATTACATAACTGTACTAATTTCCTGAAGAAGAATCAGTAGATTTAGGATTTGTCTGCATACCAGATAACAGGACCCCACAGAGTTCAAAACTGTACAAAAAGAGGTCACTTTATTTGTGTTATTTACATTGCACACTGCCTTAACCTGTAATTACAGAAAAGGTTTTTTTAGCAGAGACCACAGTAAGCAGAAACCACACTGAGCTGTGCCAAAAAAACTGCTGCCTGTTCCAGTTAATTACTAAACGTGTTTCTCCAGTGCAATTTTATCTTTCAGGCAAATTTTCAAATTAGCAGCTTGGTCTTATCCTGATAAATTGTCCATGATATCGGCCCAGGACAGGCCCCACTACTAAAAGACAGGGACACCACAAGGGAGGTGAGAGCAGGAGGTTTGTAATTTCTGGCTGTCCTAAAGCAGCTTTCCTGACTCTGCAGGTCCTTCCCCAAAAGCCCAGTGGAGCCCAGTAAGACCCAGTAACCCCAGCTGGGCACCAGGAGCGCAGGTGGAGCAGGGCACTGCAGCTTTGGTGCTGTCAGGGGCTGCTGGTGTTGGCTTGGACACAAACGCCAGAATTTTCAGGAGTATTTTAAATTTCTCAGTGAATGCTGAGGGCATATCCTCAGTTGTAGCTTTAATCCCTCTGTTGACATTTGCTGAATTATTCCCACTCTATTGTGGTGTTAATAATTCCAAGGTTTAGAGCAGCAAGATGCCTGAAAGAAGAAACTGAAGAAGCTGCAAATAAAGATAGACCTGGAAAAAAATAAAAATGTATTAGCAGACACTGAGAATGTTCCAGTAGTGTTAAACTAGAATTCAGGTGTAGGTTTGGATGTTAAAAAGTCCCAGAATACAAAAATGCTTGGATTTGGGCAGGCCCTATTACCCTGTTTTCTTATTTTCCTCTATAAAATGTATCAGGAAAAGGTCAGGCATTTTGTACAGGCACAAAAGGTATTGTGAATACAGCAAAATGTGAATACAGCAAAGTGTGTAAGTGCAGGTTTAAATCCCCTCAACTGCTCACAGAATTTACAACAATACTGGATCCATTTGTTGGATCCATGGGATGAGATTAGACACAATTGCTACAACAAAATCCTACGTTACATTATTTTAAAAACTGAAGTTTAATTTTTATTTCATTTTCCAAAATTGTCAAACTACTGCTCTGGACTAATTCACCAGCCTCTTTCAATTCCAGATCTCAACCTGTAAATTCCAGCAGGCACACGAACCCGACTTTCAATGCCCCTGGCCACTGCTATGGAAACACAGAAATAAATAGCAGAAGTAGTGGGGAAACCTGTCCTGATGGAAGAAAAATGTGACATCCAGGTGCCAATGCAGCTAGACAACACAACTGCAATAACTACAAGTGAGATGGTTCTGTAAGTAGGTATCATCTGGGAAACAAATTAGCAGAACTTGAAAACAGCTGGAATAGATATCAACATAAAGCTCAACAATGCATTTGAAAACAAACAAGATTCCAGCAGAAATATCATGGAAATTAAAGACTGGAAGCAACACTCTAGTATTGAATCAAGAAGGCATCAATTCAGTTAATATATAGGATTTGTTATTTTTATTCCATTATATCAGTTTACTACCTATATTTTGTCTAATAAAATGATATATTAAATTCAGTAGACACATTTGTACTGAAGCATGAAAGACTGAGAAAGAGAAAGATCTTGATTAAAATCATTTACTATTTTGAAAATTGAACCTTCTAAGTCTGCATATAATAATAAGCATTACTGTCATTTTAGCAATAATAAATTGCTAAATAATATATCACAAAATAAATACAGTTCTTACAGGGCCTGGTCCAAAGTTCATTTACCTCCTGTTAATAATAGGGAATAATAAATAGGGGGAAAAACCCCAAAAAACCTTCTTGTCAGAATGAACTGTGCTTACTGGAAAGACATTCAGTTGAAATGGGAAAAACAGGCTGCATGTTGAGATATACAAAATGCAGAATATGGCATTGTTCTCAGCCAGATGTTTTAAATATACAAGAAAATAGCCAGTTTGGGGTTAATTTAAATGTCTTCTTACATTGATCCATATTTTTCATAATGCATAATACAACATATTGTCATAGTATATAAACATTCACGTATTTCTGCAGTTGGGACATGAGGATTTTAGCACATATTGCATTACCAGGGCACTATTTTAAATCTATTAACCATTTTGAAAAGGTAGAAAATCCCCTTGCACCACCACCACTTCCCAGACACATTTCTCAGCAAGTTCTTTACCTTTTCCTCCCTTTCCCTGCCCAGTTCCCCAGCTCAGGGGATGGACTCAGGGTCTGAAGGATGTCAAGTGTTCCTCATTTACAACCTGACAAAGCCATCGTACAGACTGACCTCCACCCTCATTTCCCTTGCTCTTTCCTTTAGTTTTGGAGGCAGGATTTATCTCAAAGCCATGTTTGAGCACGCTGAGAAGTGGCTTCTTACTGCCCCCCCCAGTGAAATGTCCCTACTTTTCTCTGTGGTCTCAAAATGGAACTTTTCATGGATCTGCAGGTCGTGCTTCTCTTGAGGAGGCAGCAATCCCTCAGAGCACTGCATGCTGAGCAGGAGCTGAGAGCTCAGAAGGACTGGGAACTCACAGCAATGCCATGAGGAATCTTCACCTGCAGAGCAGAGGGAGGCCACAGGGTCAGGACTACTCAGCACAGCCACCTCCTCTTCCCAGAGTGGATATTCCACCTGGGAGCACCTTCCAGGAATCTACCCACTCTGTTATCTCAGTGACTCTGAGCTTTACAAAAACTAACTCTGCAATGAAATAAAGAAGGATCTATTTTTATTTTAAAAAATAATAGGAATGAATCTTTTCCTTTGGGAAACAGAAAATCTCTGCTATATTTTCATTTAGACTGCATAACCATCTCTTCTTTCCATCCTAATTATCATTGTGTAGTCAAAATTAGCCATTTCACAGAATCATAGAATGGTTTGTGTTGGAGAGACCCTAAAGACCATCCTGTTTGTGGTCATTTCTACTCCACTGCTGTTTGTGCTCCTTAAAGCAACTTTCCCTCTTGCAGCACGGAAGCTGCATGACTGTGGTTTGGACCTAAATCCCAAAATTCTCCCAAAATTTGGCACTGCCTCAGAGCTTTTCAGTGTTTCCTTTACCACAGCTTGGCATTTTCATCAGTTGTTTTCTCCATCACTACTGAATTGGTCCTAAAATTTGTAATTAGTCACTTGCTCTTTAGAGCATGCCACAATTCCAAGTAATTAGGCGTTAAATCAGAGGTTAGTTATTCTTTGCAGCCCTGTGAGAGAGCTGAAATGTTTGTGACAGACCTCACAAAGAATGACCCATCTTGTGGACATCAGGGAAACACTTTCAGGTGAAACACAGAAATTTTGGCCAAGCAGAAAGCATGGCCACTCTTTGTGTCTCAGTATTATTCTAACACTAAATTAAACTCACAAAACTTGGTCTATGGCCCCACACTTGCAACAAGGAGCTGTTTCAGTTGTCCTAAGGCTTTTCTAGCAATTGATATCAAATAAATTGTCTCCCAATAGTCAAAGTTCTTTGTCTAAACTACTTACTGTAAACTGTTTACTTACCAGAACTTTTCTGCAGGTAGGATTGCATCTGGCACAGAAAGCACCCAGCTCATGTTCTTCAGAGAGGGAAAACACATGTCCTGCAGTCTGCTCTAACCACAGGAGTTCTCATTGGAGCTGTGTTTACTCCAGCTGTGTCACTTTTGGGGAGTGCAAAGATGCAAAACAGAGGATGTGCTGGGCAAGGAGCTGACGGAAATGACAGCTGTGTGTAATCTTGGAATTGTTCATGGCTGAAAGTATCTGTGTGTCAAATCTCTGGGCATTATGTTCTGTACCAAGAAATAGATATCTGAGAGAAAAGAATTGTGGCTGAATTAGGATAGTAAAAATCAGCCCACTATTTTGCACTTGGCCTCCCTGGGTTGTAGGTGCAAGAGAACAGGGTCCAATTTCTCTACAGAAAATCTTTTACTTCTGATGCTGCTTTATTTTGGTTTCACATGACAGACACTTCTAATTCAGTGAAGGAGTGACCCTTAGACCCTGTTTCTTCTCCCCAGGGAAGCTCCAATCAGTCAGATTCTTCTCTGCCTTCCTTGCTACCAGTGTATTTCAACTGCTTTCCCTAATTTTTTCTGCTAATTCCCATTTCCTTCATAATCACAGGCTTTTATGTGACTAGCTGGCCAAGCGATTTTCAGGGGAACTATAATTGCCACAGGTCTTAAACATTAACCCTGCCAGGTGTCAGTGCTGGGACTGCTTGTGCATTTGATTAATGACACCAGAGCAAAAAAATTGGTTTTTAATTGACTGTCGTGTTTTTCTTCTTGTCCAAGTGCTCCTGAAACAGTCAGATGATATGGAACAGAGGTTCCTTGGGAGAAAGCACCTGAGATGGCATGCTGAAATATAGAAATAAGAGCTGAAATAATGGAAAGTAGAAGGTCTCAGAAGCCCAAGATGCATTGACCATTTTACATGTGCAGAAATCTCAGCAAGTCTGAACTGTTCCCAGCCTTGCTGCCTGGGTGGATGTCACACCCTTGGGACCAAAAGCTCTGAATGTAATCTCTCTCCATAAACAAATGTGCACAAAAATTAAAGAATAGAAACACAAAATTGCAGAATCACAGAATAGTCTGGGTTGGAATGGACATTTTAAAGACCATCTAGTCTGACTCCCCTTGCAATGAGCAGGGTTATCTTCAGCCAGACCTCTTTGATATTACACATAAAAGTAATCTTGATTTATTCATTAACAGGATGGTGTTTTATCTGGCTGGGGAAAGCCACACGGCTGCCTTTGGCTCTGACAAGGGCAGCAATCAAGGCACAAGAGGACAAGGAACTAATTTCACAACTAATCTTCAAGGGTTCAGTTTACTTGCTAGGATGGCAGCACACACAGGACTAAGCTCCCAAGTTGCCCAAGTTTTTTTGGAGCCAATAGACAGAGAGGTCTGTTTACCTGTTGCTCTCTTTTAGCATTTTTGTGATCAGAAAGTTAATTTTTTTTAATAAGCTGGTCAAGAGGAGGTGCTCTCTTTCAAAGTAGAAGTGTCTGAGCATCCATCAGTTACAAGAAAACAGTTTTAGGAGCTCTCCCAAAGCCATCAGTTGTAAATAAAATACAAGGTTTAAGCACACATATGTCCACAAGCTACTGCTTGACTCATATAATTTAACAAGAGCTGTTGGAGAGGGATTTAAGTGAACACCTCAAGTCAATCTTCAGGCAGTCCCAGAAAAATCACTCAAAAGGGCAGTGGTTTAAATCCATTAATGATTAGATTCTGCTGAATATGTTAGCAGCTTCTTTTCTTTGTCAGTTAAATATGGGGGATGTTTCCACCAAATTCCACTGTCCCAAGTGAAAGAGGAGTGGAGAAAAATAAGCACAGGGTATTGCCCAGGGCCTTGCCACCCTCTTTTTTAGGTGTCTTAACTCTGCTAAGTCAGATGAATAAGTGAAGTCAACAAACACAGGCTCAAGACAGCTCAGCTACTGAAAAGTATAAACTGAATTAAATCAGTGGGGGTGAAGTTTTCTCAAAGTCTTCCCTTTCAGCACAGCAGCCCCTGTATTTTAAGTACTTTGATGATACCTTGCAACCTCTCTGACTACAAGAAGCACCTGTCCAGCTCCCACTCCTGGCCTATCTTCAGTGCTGAAAATTCATGTTTCTCTTGGGTTGTTTTTGGGTTATGTAAGATATAAAATTCAGTTTTGCTGCTAGAGTATAAACACTCAGGATAATTCTGGAACACATTTAAGGTTCTAGTTTATTTGTACTTGTGAATGCTTTGTTAACTTCCAGCTTTTCAAGACACAATTTCTTCAAAGTCTCTGTTCTTGAAAAATCACTCTCCAGGTGACAGAAATCACTCTGGGGGTATGAAAAAAGCCCACTGAAACAAAACACAATTGAAAAAGAGGTGCTAGAATGGAAGCCAGAACTCTGTTTCTTAACGATAGCAAGCACTTCGAATGATGGTTACAATAAGTGTTTGTTTGAGATACAGTTATTATATATTGCCTAAATATTTAAGTTAGCCAAACCTCTGATCAATTGAAACAGAGCCTATAAAAGCCAAGAAGCTGGAGCTTAACTGTTGGGGGAATGTGGAGCTGGCATTAGCACTGAAGCAGGAACAGAGGTAGTGGGAGGCACACAAAACCACAAAAAGTGATCTCATGTCTTTAAACTGTCCAAAGAATCATAATAATAAAGTTCTAGATGAGTGTTGAGGGGACACATGTCATTTCAATGAAAATATAAATAATTTTAAATGACATTTTGAAACATTCCATGGAAATGTATTTGAAATGTAATATGGGGACTCCAATAAAGAATATGCTTTTAATACATTACAGATTATATGTGATCATCAGTTTAAGACTTCCCCTCAACAAGCAGGATAATTCAAGTAGACATCCAGCCTGTCTCTACAGTTTGCATTGCCATCCTTTCAAATGCAAACTCTGATGTTTCTCCATGGCTGGAGAAACACAGAGAAGGTATGGTTTTAATTTTTCAAACTCCTTTGCAAATAAGCTTAAACATTTTACAGTTAAAAGGACAGAATTTACATTTGCTGTGTCTGGTCAGTTTTAAAATGGTATCTGTTATGAATCATGTTCACTTTTAAAGTTCATTTAACTTGGCTTATGGTTTACTTTAAAAAAAATGTTATGCATCATTTGGATCTGCACTCCCAGCCACTATTAGTAATAATAAAGGCGTGCAGGTTCCATCCGATGGCCTTTGTATAAACTTGGATTTCCATAGGAAAAAACAAACAGAATCCACACAGACAGTAATAAATCCCACAGCCTTGTGCCATGTTTGCTGCCAGGAGTTTTAGTCAAGGCACAGCCATTACAGCTCTTTCTGCATCCCTAGCAGGGTGTCTGTGTGCTTGGCACTGGGGACAAAAACCACGCAGTCTTGTCAAGCAGAACTGCAGAGAGATTTTTTGCTTTTGGTCCTAATGAGCAAATGTGCCTGTACAGAGAGATGGAGTCACAGAGCAACATCAGTGGGACTTAGAGACTCTCAGCATCCTCTCATGCTGAGCTCTTGCCTCATTTCTGCAGCTCCCTTTGTGTTCATTCAGCTCAGCTGAAATAGTTGGGTAACAGAACCTTCCAGAAAGAGAAGAAATGCAGGATTTATCAGATAACTTGCTTTCAAGGTGGATTAAGGTCCCTGCATTAGCAGAGACAGCTTCACACAGTGGTGTCACCTCCTCAGCCTATTTTTCTCTCTCTGAAGGTTATCCCAAGGGCAATGGGAACAACCAAGGTGGAGTCCTGATTTGTGTTTGAGACAAATGTGCTGCTCTACTTAGGTCATGCCAGCATTGCCCCTCAGAAGTCATCCCCACCCCTCATTTTTCAAAATTAAACAGCAATACACAGGCAGTGGATTTGACATTATCACCCCCAGTGCTCCAATAAACACAGGATGAGCCTCTGCCAAAGTCAGAGGTGGAAGTCAAGGAACAGAGGGGTCCAGAACTCACACTGTCCACTCATCTTACATCTTTTGAGGCCTCCACAATTCATCTTACAATTCCAATTAATGTCTTTTTATCTCACCATTATGTGTTTCAAAAGAAGAGGTAAAGGAAACCCCCCCCCAGCTGTTTGTCCACAAACACTTGTAATGATGAAAGCACTTGCTTCCTACTCAGGGATGTTCACAGGCAGTTTTGACACAAGAAAAACAGTTTTCTTGTAATTACATCTGTCTCATAAATACAACAAAACATCCTCTCAAAAAGTCACCACAAGAAATCTAAACATGGTTGTAATGAATAACAAAAATCACTTTTTAGCACTGTAGCTTGTAACCACAAGGAACAACCTACATTTTCCTGATGCTTTCCTGATGCCCAATGTGATACAGTCTGCAGAGCAGTTCCGTCTGGCTACTATCATGGTCTTAGCTTCTCTTCTCCATCTCCTTTCCATCACTCAGGATAAGGGACCTTTTCCTCACTGAAGCAAGATTGCCCTGCACTTCCCAGCCTCTCTATGAGAAATGTTTCCACTCTTTAAAGCTCTTGACATGCACAGCTCACTGTGCTGTTTAGTCCAGTTCAATAAGTCCATCTTACATACCAGGAGTCCAGTGCAAAGCTCAGCTAGGCAGAAAAGATGATGGTGCAAGAGGATCACCTAAAAAATCACTTTTCTGACACAAGGGGTAGTGGTGAAAGCCCTGGGTCCAGTCCCTGGAGCAGATGCTCTGTTAAGTCTCTTAATTCACAGAATTCACAGAATCCTGGGTTTGAAGAGACCTTCAAGATCATCAAGTCCAACCCATGTCCCCACACCTCAGCTAAACCATGGCACCAAGTGTCACCTCCAGACTTTTTTTAAACACATCCAGGGTTGTTGACTTCACCACTTCCCTGGGCAGGCCATTCCAGAACCTTATCAGTCTTTCTGTGAAAAACATTTTCCTAATATCCAACCTAGATTTCCCTTGGCATGGCTGGAGACCGTGTCCTCTTGTTCTGTCTGTTGCTGCCTGGAGAAAGAGACCGACCCAACCGGAGCACAGCTACCTTTCAGGACATTGTAGAGTGACAAGCTCACCTCTGAGCCTCCTTTTCTCCAGTCTGACAACCCCAGCTCCCTCAGTGGTTCCTCACAGGGTTTATGTTCCAAGCCCCTCACAGCCTTGTTGCCTCCTCTGGATGTGCTCAATTGTCCCAACCTCCTTCGCAAACTGAGGGCCCAGAACTGGACACAGCACTCGAGATGAGGCCTCACCAGTGCCAAATACAGGGGAAGAATAACCTCCCTTCTCCTGATGGCCACACCATTCCTGATCCAGGCCAGGAGCTGTTGGCCCTCTTGGCCACCAGGGCACACTGCTGGTTCATGTCCAGCCGGCTGTCACCAGTACCCCCAGGTCCCTTTGTGCCTGGGCACTGTCCAGCCTCGCCGTCCCCAGCCCAGAGCATTGCAGGGGATTATTGTGGCCAGAATGAAGACTGGACACCTGGACTTAATAAACTTCCTTTCATTGGACTCTGCCCATCCCTCCAACCATTTGAGGTCTCCCTGCAGCGCCCTCCTGACTTCCAAGAGATGGACACATGCTCCCAGCTTAGTGTGGTCTGCAGATTTACTAATGAGAGGCTCAATCCCCTCATCCGTGTTGTCAATAAAACCACTGAACAGAGCTGGCCCCAGCACAGAGCCCTGAGGGGCACCCCTGGCTGCCAGCTGGATGCAGCACTGCTCACCAGCCCTCTCTGGGCCGTCCATCCAGCCAGTTCTTGGCTCCTCAAAGTCAAGAAGAACCTACAATTATCAACCAGGCTTAGAGCTTGATGAGAGGACATCACAAAAAGTTTCACAAAAGAATCACAAAAGGTTTCTTAAGGTCTATGATCTACCTGTTAAACTTTATAGAGATGCACCATTTAAGCACCCAGCTGTTGCTGGACCCACTGCTCTCAGAGGGATTGTTCACCATGTGAATCTGTGATTCCACCTCTGCAACAAAAGCCTGAATGAGAACCTGCCAGTACCAACCTGGTGATCTTCTGGCAGCTGCTGGGAACAGAGACAGCAAGGGGACAGCTAGACAGCTAGCTCAGCTCCACCATGGATACTTGTCCAGAGGCCAGGGAGTAAATTGGACAAAAAAACCCAAAAGCCCACCAGGGCTGCATGTATGTAGATGAGCAGGGTGAGCCCAGCCATGCAGATGGACTTGGTTCAAGAGAAATCACTCAGCAAGCCTGTGCTCCAAAGCATAATCAACCCAAAAAAGAGAAAACCTCAAGTCCTCAGATGGCCAGTGCTAAAGTGTGAAGTAGTTCTCTTGTGCCACGATGGTATTTAATAGCAGCACAAATGTTTGCCTCAATATTGCCTTTAAAACCAAAGGTATTTGTGCACTCTGGAAAACAAACCAGAGAGCAGGCAATGCAATTAACTCTACTGAGTAGGATAAGGAAGCTTGCCAGGCCTGCCTGAGAAATCCAGAAGTGTAATGGGAATTACCAGCAGTCACCTAATAGAAATAGGTAGTGGCTACATCTTTCCCTTTTAAAACTGTCTATGAGTATATTATTTATTGTCAAATAACTTCTAGAGCTACTTCTTGAAAACTTTTGCATGTGAAACATGTTAGGTGTGCATAGTCCTTGGAATCATTTTTTGTGCACGCAAAAACCAACAAGGTCAAAATTTTCCCGGAAACACAAAAGTTGAATTATTTAATTAGAATTAGTTTTTTGAATGTTCTCACCTCACTGCCTATTCTCACAAAGCAAACAGAGCAGGCAGGAGCTCCCTCAACAAAAACCTATTGAGCAAGTGTTGTTTACACACTTCCCTCATTGCTCTGGAGACTTGACTCACTGCTGGGCCCATCCAGAAGCGATTAATGTGGCAAACAAGGCCCTTCACCTCTGTTCCTGGGGCCAAGGCTGCTGGAGGAATTCTGGGCCAGCAGGAGAATAGCCAGGCAGTGCTGCTAAGATGTTGTCCCACCTGGACAAGTATAACCCAAATATATTTGTAGAGAATGTTGAAAGTATGGCTGAGTTTGATATTTAACATATCAAGTATCAAAAGTAAAGATGAAAACCTTCCTTCCATGCACCTGAGGTAACCTCTGGGTATGCAGATGGATGCTTAATACTCCAACTCCTTATGGGCTCGAAACACAGACACTTTAACTGTAGGTCTTACCATTTCCAATTCCCAGCTTATGTCAATGTGTAAGTAGAAGTAAAAGTAGATTTATAATTAAAGCAAAATAAATATTGCAAGCCTGAGAGATCACAGGTGTAAATGCATAAACTATTTAATTGCAGAGCCACAGATGTGCTCCTGGGTTTTGCAATCCATTATTTAAAGGTGGGATCAGATACAGAACAATTCAGGTAACCAGCACAGGTCAGACTTTTATCTCCTCACTGCAACCAAATCACTGCAGAGAGAGGGTCCCTCAGACCCTGAGCGAGCAGAAGCTTTCCTGATGAAGCATTTAAATTGTGCTTCATCTCCTGCGCGTCCTTTGCTGTTCCCAGAAGAGCTGCCAGTGACATCTGAAGTGTATTCAGATACTCAATTAACACTGCAGGTTTGGACAGCCAAAGTGCTCCTCCCCTGCCCTCCCAGGGCAAGGCAGGCTCAGCAGATCCTCCTCTGGCTGAAGAGCCCATTTATGTTCCCCACTGTCACACCTGGAGGTGTCCTTCAGCCCCAGCCAGCCACAGCCTCCCTTAGGAAATGCCATTCATGTTTCCTTACCCCTGAATGTGCACCTCGGAATTTCCAGAGGGAGAAATCCCTGGTGGCTGCCCTGCCAGGAGCCCTGCTCAGGAGTTTGATGCTGTCTGAGAGCACCCACCCCAATGAGCTGCAGCCTGAGCAGGGAAGGTTCCCCACCTCACCCTAAATCGCACCCTCACCTGTTCACACACTCATAGAGCACCGATGGGGGCAAATTCCTGACCAGTCGTTACTGGAGCATTCAAGAAACAGCAGGAGTGAATTAGGAGGAAGATTTTAAATGCAGAATCCCAGAAGGGTTTGGGTTGAAAGGAGCCTTTTACACCATGGGCAGTGAATCAAATCACTGATTACTGGTGTGTCTCCAGAATAAAGGTGAGAGAGACCAAGCACACTCAACGGATTTTTACACATATTGTTTTCTAAAATCTTTTAGGACTGACCTAACAAAACTCAGTCAATAGGAAATAGAAAACCCACATTTTTCAGGATTTCCTTCTCAAAATAGCCAAAGCAGTTTTTATTTCCAGTTCATTCACTTATCTGCCTGACAGTTTAGCAACAATTTAAGCAGCCTAGCAAAAACCTTCAATAGAGGACATACAAATTTTAAGTCTGGGGATTAAATCCTCATCTTGCAGAAGCTGCTAAATGAAAATTTCTTGTGCAGAGGTAAAAATTGAAAGTATTTTCTCTTATGTAACATTTTATTTTAGAACTTCCATAAATGTAGTATCTTTTTAGAGGAAAACTCCCTCAAAATATCCACTTTTGGAAGAAGCAGAAACATCTTGCAGTGTTCCAAACATTACATATTGCTTTCTTCTATGTTTGTTGAAATACACTGCTTTTGAGTTGGTTAGGACAAGGATGCGACACTTTGTGGCTGGCAAATCACATCTTTTGTCATCCAGCTCTTGGCAATCAGAAACTGTTGTGAAAGAAAAATTATTGAGAAAAAAAAGTAATTTGTCCCTCAGATTTGGCCCCAAAAGTCATCCAGCTTCATTTAGACAGGGTAAGAAATCTCTGTGCATCTCCGAAGTCTCCGTTACTTGTACTCCTGTATTAAAGTGAACATAAGGACTTTCAATAATATTTTATTAGGAATAGAAATCTAAGTATTTCTTCCTTTTATAGTCCTCTATGTCCTGCATTTCAAGTCTTTCTTCCTTTTATAGTCCTCCATGGCATATGAATGAATAGTAGTGGAATGCAAATCCCCACAATGCTGAATTACTAGTGTGCTTTGTATATGATGGAAAACAGGACACAAAGAAAGTTTCACAAAATGTTGACCAGAGACCAACTTCTGTGTTTATTCAGAGGGACCACACAGAGGGAAGTCCAACCCTTTCCTCACACTTATCCATGGGGCAAGGTGCTACAGCCAGTGGAAAAATGCTAACAGGGAAAAAGCAGAGCTCTCCTGACATGGAAAAGAGGTGAGAATAGGACTTAATGTTCTGCTACAATAAAGAATTTGGGGCAGAATAATCTAAGACATTCTTGAAGAGGGCAGGTCGAATAAGCAGGAAGGTTTGGGGTGGTGGTTGTGGAACTCAGCCCGTAAGTACGACCAGGAGTCAGCATTGCAGAACCAGAGGGTTCCTGAGAAATTCCCAATTCCCAGGGGAGAGCTAAAGAGTCATGCAGCACCCAAGGAGGTCCTAGAATAGAGACTTGGCCTCTGTGCTTTGAGGTATTGCTCATTTCATCTCCAGCAGGTGTGGAGGGACTGAATCCTACAAGGGACAGGTCCCTGTTACTGCTGGAGCCACCCTGGGCACCTCATAAAGCCAGAGGTCTGTGAGCACTGCCTCGGGGAATGGAGGAGTTCTGTTACCCTCAGACAGGGACATCCTCAGGGCTGTCCCTGTGCTTTGGTCACCCTCTGTGTCAGGTGTGAGACACCTCCCTGATCTTTGCTCACACAGGGAGGGCATGAAGAGCTCTGCACTCCCCAAAATGTAGCTGCAAAATAGGGTGGAATTGGAGCACTGCATTTAGTCCTTTTGTGCCAGTGTCCCTTCTCCTGGGAGCTGGAGAGCTTCAGGGTCTGTTAATCAAGGACGCAAAATCTAATTAACACCTCAATGTAAGGAATATCCAAAACTGTTGCTCAGTCTAGTATTTGAAATTAATCAAAATATCCATGGTTTGAACAGTTCCACAGCTCCAGATTTCGTAAATGCAGCAGCACAAGAAAAAATTCCCTGAGCTTCAACCCCAGTTGAGACACCAGAACAAGGCAGCACTACTGTGCAGACATGTTTTGGAAAAATTTCCATGGCCTCTAGCTCTCCAGGCTTTTTTCTTCTCCTGCTTCTTCATATTACACACTGCCCAGGGAATGGGCACTGCCCGAGGCTGCCAGAGCTCCATGAGCTCTCAGGGAGCCCCAGGGTGGGATTGTTGGGGTGGCTGTGCAGGGCCAGGGCTGGGCTGGGTGATCCTTGGGAGTCCCTTCAGCTCAGGATATTCTGGGATTCCATGCCTCTATGAAAATACTGAAGGGTTAAGTAGGTCTCATTTTCACATGAAAAATGCATCCAATTCCCTTTTCTGTCTTCCCTTTAACCTTCAGTATTTGCCTTATTTTAAGCACATTACCCAGTAATCACAGCTTGATGGATGTCATCTACTGTAAGTTTGTCAAAACCATGAGACAGATTTTTGTGTAAGTCATCAATTTCCCCCTGACTTTGGGGAAGATAAGTGAGTTTGGCACCAGCACAGGGTGGGGTTTCCCATGGGCTCTGTAACCTCAGGTGAGCACACGGGCACACAAAACTCCCCAGCAATGATCACTGAGGACATGCTCCTGACATGACATTCAGGCATCTAATTAAGGCTCCTCGTTTACAAAAGGGCGAGGCAGCCCGCAGTCTCTGAGTCTCTGAAGTTCATCTTCATGCCCTGTTCTTAATCTGAATTCAGGCATCCAGTCTGATTGTGCTGGGAAGTACAACAGATTGTTTCTAATGAGAGGGCTGGAAGGATGCTGTAATTAATGACAAGCCCTGTGCAGGGGACAAGAGGCTACTGTGAAGTCCCTGGAGCAGAGCAGCAGCCAGGGAACCCTGACCTCCAGAGCTGGCCTAACCCAAACATTAAATGCAAATAAGTGCAGAAACAGAACAGCACAAAAAATTACGTACCTTAAAGTCATCTCACAAATGCTCGAATTTATTTCAGATCTCCCTCATAACTGGGACATGAATCCATTTTCTTTTAAAAATCCTTCCCCTGATTGCATATAATTTTCCCTTAAAAAATCCAAACAAGCCCCAAAGCAAACAAGACACCACTACTTAACACCATGTGACAAGAAGAGTCGGAAGACCACGGGACCAACACCCTCATCCCTGTCGGGAATTTGTGGGCACCGTCTGTCCTGCTCAATTTTACTGAGCATTACACAATCCCAAACACTGGTTTTTTGGATCACTTAATGGATTAAAATCTGTCAGCCTTTAGCCAAAAAAAAAAAAAAAAAGGAAGAAAGGAGAAAAGAAAAGGAGTCAAGTGACATATTAGAAGCACTATATTGTTATTAAGTACTTACAGCAGGTTCACTCTGACAGTCTGTCACAACATAATGGGATGTTCTGTCACAGATGAATTACCTAATGCCCTCCTTACAAAAGGGAAGCACTGAATTCGAAGTAACATGACAAGCCATGATTTGCCTCAATCCTCCCAAACATGCTGATGTGGAATGCAGAAGAGAAAGCCAAGAAGGAAGAGATGAAAGTTTAAGGCAACAACGCAGTGTTTCAAGACAGCACGTGTTTTTCTCCACTGTGCTTGATGGACATGGCATGACTAAATGGCTAAATATGAGGTTAATTAAAAACAAACAGTTCATTTTTACAAAGTGTCTTATTGACCAAAAATATTATTTTCTCAGGAGCTTGTTACACGAGCGTTATTGACTTGATTGAGCATTATTAGCATGTCAATCACTTCCAGGCTATTTTTATAACCTTGTGCATGTTGTTTTATTGCAACATATACAGATAGAAAAGTAGATATGCACCATAAAGAGCACTGGAATTCATAATCCCTACCAACAATATCTGTTTTGTAGTGTCTGGGGCCACGAGTAGGCTACAGGAGGGTTTTTTCCACTGGAGCAGACACAGGAACTGGATAATCACCTCTTTTAGCATTGTTGAGTTGCTCCCTTACCCTCCCAGAGCCAGGGCTGCTCAGTCCCATCCCAAAGCTGTGGGCACTGCCTCACCTCCCCTGGCCCAAGCTGTGGGCAGAGCACAGGGGTGCCAGGGCTGCACAGGAATCCCAGGGCTGCGCAGGGATGACAAGGATCCCAGGCCTGTGCAGGGATCCCAGGGTTGTGCAGGGATCCCAGGGTTGTGCAGGGATCCCAGGGTTGCACAGGGATCACCGGGCTGCACAGGGATCACAGGGATCCCAGGGCTGCACAGGGATCACAGGGACACCAGGGCTGTGCAGGGATCCCAGGGCTGTGCAGGGATCCAGGCAGAGGGAAGGAAAATGTCCAGAGCTGCAGCTGCAGAGGTGCCAGCAGGGCCAGGGAAGTTTCTCCAGTCACTCCCAGTGAGCACAGGGAGAGCTCCTGGACCCTTCCCCTGTCATCCAGAGATGAATGAAGGGGCTGAGTCTGCCCAGAGCAGGCTGGAGAGTAACTGCTCTGAAGGAATACTGGGGACTCCAGCCAGTCCCTTTCCCTGCCTAGGCAAGATACAAAGAGGAGAAATCCCCCAAACCAGCCTATCTTCTGTGTACAGTACAAATGAATGCTGGTAATGGTGACTGCACAAAACTTGTATTTTCATTATTTATTATTTGGAAGACACGAAGGTAGCAAATGTCTGCACCTCAGGCAAGCCAAGCCCTGCATCAGTTTCCAGGGCTGCCTGCACTCTGTCTTTTTCCCATTCAAAAGACCTCAGCATTGTTGTTCCTTTTCACTTTTACTGAGGGAAATAAACTGTATTTTGTTCTTTACTTGAGGAAGTAAAAAAATCACTGTCAGATCCAAAGTGCTGTGAAGAGCTGAAATACTGAAAAGCACAAGCCAGCCCAAGGTCTTTTTGTAAAGTGACACCCATCCATTACAATGCATGCTAGGCTTTCACTGGCTCCAGCAGGAAAAAAGGGAGATGCAAGCAACAGGACTGTTTTCCATTTCAACATTGCTTTGTCTCTTGTCTGCCATGGAAAGGAATAAACCACAGCAAGCTGACAGTTCCTTGAAACTCAGCATCATGTGGGACAGTAAACAAAGAAATCAGACAAATTATTGCCTTTTATGAAAACGTCTAACCTAGAGATTTGTCAAGCCACCACCACGGTAACAAAGCTCTTGTTTCCTTTTGGCCCTGCATAGAGTTCAAACATCCTGTGCAGCTCCAATATTTATTTGTGTCATGACGCAAAACTTAAACATTCCTTTTATTTTAACTCCTTTTTCAGAGTTCAGTCCAAACAAGGTTAGAACTGTTCCTAAAAACAAAACTGAAGGAAAAGTATCAAAAGATCTTGAAAAAAATCCTTAAAATTATCAGTCTATAAGAAAAAAATAGAATTGTTACCTGAAACATTTACCACAGCAGGTTTGTATCAATGAGTCCTCATAAAACCTTTCAAGTGAATTGGTTATTGGGTATTAGTCAAAATAGACATACAATCCAATTATTTGTGGAATAATTTAAATTAAGGAGCTTTCTATAGGTTGTTTCCTGGGCTGCTTCCATCATAAATCCAGTGAGTCTCATGCTGTAAATATGCCTGAAGTACAGGGTATAGGGACTGATCTTACAAGAAAAAAAGGGGAAAGTCCAAACTACAAATGAAAACATCAGCAGATGACCTGATACAAGACAAGCACTGGACAGTCACATCTTTGGATGAGCCAAGGGAAATAAAAAGACTAAAATTATTAGGATTTCTGCTCAAAACAAATTACATTGACTTTATGTGAGGGCGATATTTCCAATTTTATTCTCTGCAGCTCTGCCTCTGTAGCAAACCTAAAGTCACACAATTCTGTATGCAGATAAAAGCTGTGCAGTCATTGCAAACACATGCTGGGTATGGGGTCTGAAAAGGCCTCAACTCAGCGGCTCAAGATTTTCTGTTGTCACCAACATCCCATAAAGTCACAATCCCCTTGTCCTGATAGCAAAACTGGATTTCTGAAAAGAGAAAATATAGGAAAGGGGAAAAAAATTCATGCCATTTATGAGTAAACACCTTTGAAATGGCATTTGTGATGCCCATCTGGGTAGAGTATACATGCAAAAAAGAAAGAAATTTAATTCAGAGGAAATATACAGGCCTACATCTATTTGTGCATTTATTTTCCTGCTGGGTTTATACAATTGCTATAATGGAATGAAAGGAACTTGAGGATCAAAACACTACCATATTTATAAAAAAAAACAATAATAAACTGCAACACATATTTCTGCAGCCATTTCTAAGGTATCACTTTTTCATCATAAGCTTTCAGCAGCTGTGACTCATAAACCATAAACAGTACCAAGAAATTCTCAATGACATTTGATTTATGATGCAATTGTATCTCTCTGTATAAAAACATTCTTCCTTTACATATTACCTCAGTGTGTTGGACACAGCAAGCACCAGCCTTATGTAAAGAAAACCAGTGATGCAACTAAAACACCTGGCCACAAACTCCAGCTGAACTGGTGGGATCTCTTCAGTGCCCTTATTAATTATTTAACATGGAATTTGAATGATACTGAACTGCCTGCATCACCTTGAGGACAAAGGCTCCGATTTAAACAGCTTACACTTTTGTTTTGTGATACTGAGACACAGTAATCCAGATTTGTGCTATGTGTCTGTTCATATTACATTCCACAACTATTTTCTTAATGAAATATTTTTAAACTGAAGCACAGATATTGGCTGTCGACACTATTCCACATTTCCCCAAGAAAGTAAAAAACAGGGCAAAAGCAGGTTTAACAACCTCCATCAAAGTGAGAGGAATAGCAGATTTGTCTTTCCAAACAAGCTGTGGGGCTGCTGATAGATAAAACAGCACTGGGAGATAAAAGAAACCATGGGAAGGATTCCACTGACTGATGAATGCAAAAAGATATTTGCTTTTACAAATAGACATTAGGTTTGCTGATAAATGAAATTAGACATTGAAAGATGAAAGAAATAATGGGGAAGAAAAACCCCTAAACTCTGTAAGAATTAACAATTAAAAGGGAGGGTTATACATTAGAGGGGAATCTTCAGTATCAGGCATATCGGGGAGTCTGTACCTCTCAAGTGCCTCAGCCAATGGGGAAAGAGAGAAGGGAAATTGGGATAAAAAGGAGGCTGGATCCTCCAAAAATTTGAGAGATCCCAGGGGAATGCCCCATGGCCTCTCCCTTTATTCGAATAGTCAAAGGACTCCTCTCTCTCCTTTTTGGACATGAACCTCTGATGTTTGTGCATTAATTTTCCTAGCAAAAGTTCCTGTCATCACACCTGTTGGTTAAGGGCACGTACAGTGTCTTGGTGTGTGAAATAAACAGGACAGTAGATCTTTCTCCTTCTAACACCTTTATGAAAAGTGATCAGCTCAAGGTTGGGAGGCCTGACAGGTTCGCGGTTTCACCATCGCAGCTCCCAGGACTGACTTAGAGGAGGAAAAGGTAGCTTTGTCTACCAGGTGGGCAGACCTGGGAATCCATCCTCACGAGAGCAGGCGGGGGTATACACCTCTGGATCACAACATTGGACATTTCCATCTAGGGTACTGGCCCCAGCTGAGGTCTTCTTTACTTGGGCGAGGGACAACTAAGGTTCTCAGCATCTCTGTTGGCTTCTGTCCAGACACCACTTTGATCTCTAAATTCCATATTGGCTCGCTGGTTTAGGGGTTTATTAGCTGTGTTTGGTGGGGGGCTTGCCCCGTTGCATCTTGGCTCTAAACTTATTTGCATATCAACTCCTGGTCCCCTCCCCTCTACCGTCTGCGGGGGGGGGGGGAATGCCATCCTCCCACCTGGCCACAAGCCGGGTAATGCTGATACAATAGAGTGAATTCTCAACAAGAGATGGTTAACAGGTGATTACTACATGCAGCTAAGAAAGCACTCCTCTCTGCCAGAACTGGGTAAACCTGTAATTCTACAACCTTTGGGAAAAAATGGGTAATCCTTTTTTTGTTCATAACAGTTTGAAAAGACAGGTGTCTGCTAAGGAAGGCAAGAGCTTCTCTTAAAATGGAAAATGCAAATCCCCTCCCTCTGAATTATTAACATTTTGAAATTAAAGGGCACTCAGGCAAAGATATGGGGACAGGAATAACTGTTCTTTATTAGGGAAAAATAAAAATGCAATAATACAAAACAACACTGACAGAGGAAGAATAGGAACTGACACCCAGTGGGTCAGGGTGGTGGCAACAGTCCCATTAAGTGGTGGCTGCAGTCCTCCTGCAGTGACAGGTGTGGTTCTGTTGGAGCAGTGATCCTGTAGAAGGGTGTAGTCTTCTTCTGAAGATCCAGTGGTGGTGTAGATGGGCCTGGTCTTTCTCTGGAAATCCAGCGGAGAAGAAAGCAGCTCCTCTGGGAATCCAGTGGAAAAGGTTGCCTGTAGTCTTCCAAATGTCACATTATTCCCAGACAGGAATGCTTTGCTCCTCCCTCTGGGCAGAGCTTCTCACAATGGGATGATTTACTTTTATCAGCCGTGCAGTGACCATCAATGGCCCAAAAACAGAAGGTATCTCCCCTGAGGGAGGATTGGTTGTGGAAGAGATAAAGAAAACTGCCCCACCAGGTTTTAGCAGGTGGTCCATTAACAGCAGATACCAGTCCCACCTCTAACAGCTGGCAACAGAACCCACACCCCCGGCCACACCTTGCATTTGCAACCTGAGGCATAGGGCTTCACTTCACTATAATATAAACAAGCACTAAATGTAATGTGCATTTCACAGGAAAATGGTCATGTGGGAGTAAAAACTTTTTTTTTTAAAGGCTTTTATGTATTGAATAATTTGCTGTATTTGAAGCATGCTCGTGGTACAGAGTATCATATGAAATTCGAAATTATATTCTTTTGCTTACTTAAATGTTGGCTTAGAACACCTGCAAATAAGTGCCTGTGAAAACCCCCAGATTCCAACAGGCTACACTTTATTTGCAATAAGAGGATCTCAGTTCTGTTTTATGCAATTTGTTTTATGGAATTTGTTATATAATGTGGCAGATCCCTGTCTTTTATAGTAACTGTAAGAAAACTGCAAGAAGTGGGGAAAGACTTGGCAAATTGTGACACAGAGTAGTAAACCACTGTTCCCTACCTCCTATAATAGGAAAAGATTTGGAACATCAAAAGCAATTAGTGAGAAGCAGGTTTAAGACAAACAGAAAGCAGCAGGTCTTCATGTGCCAAGCTGGAGAAGAGCTGCCCCTTGGCCAGAACCTTGCCTGGATTCCAAAGTTACTATCCAAATTCTCAGAGCAGAATATTCATCAAGGGCTACTGAGCAACAGGAAACAGTCTCTGGCTCAGGAAGTCTTCAAGCTTTGCAGGAGGAGCAAAATTCCATAGTAGACAAGTTCCTGTGCCTTCCTTAAGGGTCTGTTATTGAGCACTTCAGAAACAGCCCCGCGGCTGAATGTGGGACCCTACAAGGGATGGGCTGGGGTACCTCTGCTCCAGAACAGCTCCCCTTGCATCTGATTGGGGAGGGAGCCTGGAGGACCTGGGGAGTCATTGTCAGTTCCTTTGCCTAGGGAATTAACAGCTCCTCCAATTCCCTCCCAGAGTATTCACATCCAAGGCAAAAGCCAGGAAATGAAGTGTACGCTGTAGCAGTGATGTGGAAGAGTACATGGATAGTACTGGTGATAATGCATTTATTTTAAAATTTAGAAAAATATTTATAAAACCCTCAAGCAATAGCTGGAATAAGCTTTTAGTAGAAACAGTGAACAAAACCCTATTTTGAAGATTGGGGTTGATCATAAAAGAAGTCACGTGTACAGATCCCTGAAAAAGCAGCAGATTGCACACAACAAGGTAAAATAGCCTTTGAAGATTCCCACTGCTCATTTGGCTTATTTGTCTGGAGCTAATCTGTCATCTCCCTTGATTTAGAAGGAGCACAAATATTACCTTGTGCTCTGTGGTAGGGCACAGGCCAAGGGCCAAGGAGAAGTAATTGCCGTGGCACAGAAATTAGGGCAGGGACACTGTGGCTTTCCATTTTGCACACACTTGTTGTAAAATACTTAGAGAAGGTACATCCGTGACACTTGTTTGCCATCCTTTTGCATCCCTCTTGCATTTGTAACACAAATAAAGCTGCACAAATAGGGTTCTAGCTTGCAAACAAGCAACTGTATAGATTAGAGCATTAGTTACAAATAAGCATATCTTTCTTTGGACTTAAAACTCAAATTCTTTCCAGGGGAAGACCGTAATTAGCATGACATGGGGGCTTTTAGCAGATGTGAAACTGGATAGATTGAGTTCTCCTATGAATAGCCTGAAACGAGGCCTGCCTTGCATGGTTTGTAATAATGGAGAGGAAATTGAGCATTAAATACAAATCAACAATCGTTCATTTGGCTGCGGCGGGGTGGCAGAGCCAGTGAAGTCACTCTTTTCAGCACCTTGCATCCTGCTGGACTTTATTTACAGCACCGGGTCTCCATCCTGGGGAACGGCCACCTACAGGGAACTCAAACAAAGAATGCTGAAGGGAGAAGGCGATTTAGGGGCCGATTTTATACACAACCATCAGAGAAGTGATGTTTTCTTTGCTTGCAATTCATGGTTGGTCTTTAGATATATTCATTAAGCTATCACTCAGCCAGCCTGGAATGAGGTCAGCACGGCAAGCGCTGCGAGCCAGGGTTACAGGAGATATTATTAGCTGGATACTTGTACAACAAGGGAAGGCAGAAGATTTATTAGTCTTCTAATCCGCAGACTGACCTGCCTCTCCATTTAAAAGTTGAGTAGGAAGTTGAAAATCCCCCCTAATGTTTCTGTGAGGTGTGAGGAGATGAGGAAAGCACCTGCAATGCATCACTCTGTTTAGATTGCAGCATGAAACGCTGGATTTGTTGGCTTCAGTGGTCTCTCAGTAGAGGGAACAGACAGCAACAATCAAGGAGTTCACTGCTCATTATGTGTGAAGAGAAAAATGGAATGCTATCCCCTGGAACACCAGGATGCTCTTGAGGTCAGCCACTCTAAAAAACTGCTGTAAAAAAGAATGTCGGATTTAAGCTGTGAACAGTTCAAGTTCACACTGACATTTGGCTACAATTCTTTGTACAATTTAAGAAAAGCTATTATCTGGATATTTAGCTGGCATCTGCAATGTACAAAGAGCAGCTCTAAGATCCATGTTTTAACTGTAGGCACTGTAATTACTCTGCACAGCATTTTTGGGAGAGGAAAATTCCAAAACAGGGTTAGGTTCTTGACTAATTTCATTCCCTCAGTCAAAAGTCGCACCATTACTAAGGCCATCATGACAATTCTATCAATATCCAAGGCACCATCGGTTTGATCCTCAAGCTGTCCCAGGAATTTGTAGAAGCAGTGGGATAACACCCTTTCCCTATAGAGAGAGTTCCCTCCCCACCCTGGCCCTCCAAGGCTTGTCACACTCTTGTCCCCCTGCCAAGGACTCTGCTGCTGCCACTGTCACAAGCTCCTGTGGAGGAGACACAACAGAAGGGACTTCAAACTAAACCATGGCCTAAAATTCATCCTGGGAAGAGGATGAGACAACTCATCTCCTACTCAGCTGAATAATATGCAGAGAGGAAGGGAGGTCATGCTTTTCCTGACATGATTTCCAGGGAACTCCAGGCTAACAAAGGCCCTAAACCCAAACTATGGCACTGTACATGGTGTTTCAGGAAAGTGAGGTTGCTGCACCAGTGAATGAAACATTTATTCATTATGACTCAGAAAGAATGTGGATCTATGTTCAGCTACAGCACTGAAAAAAATCTGCATCATCCCCTGCAGTTTAGAAAGATTCTTATATATTGTTTCAGCACTATAAACGACTGAACTTTAGCCTTAACCCATATTTTTAAACCACTAAGAGATGTTCTGTACTGAAGGAGGAAACAGAATAAGTCATCAAGAAACATTAATAGGTTTCAACTTTGAAAATTCCCTGAGCTGTCAGAAATACAGCAAGTCTGCAAAGACGTTCCCCAGCATCTAACACTGGGGCAATGATCCTGCTCTGCCAAAATATTGCGTGGGAGCCAAGAATTACTTGCACTTCTCCGTTCTTGGGGCTGTTGAGTTCTGATGATAATTGAATAAATGACAGCTGGGCATTGCTGAGACCCCTGGGCTCCTCTGCCACAGACAATTCTGCCAGTACAGTGGGGCTGGGGTGGGGGGGAGGCGGGAGAGCTGGGGGTGTGAAATGTGCTCGGGAGGATCCACATCAGCTGCATGTGAGCAAAAGGTCCCATTGCAGGGGGCAAAGGCAAAATGCTTCAGTCTTCTTGCAGCTCTAACATCCCTGGAGGAGCACACAGCTTGGAGGATTTTTACAGTGTTGAGGGTTTCTAAAGCATGGAGGATTTCTACCAAGACAAAACACAACCACGGGCTGAATTTTCCCCAGAAACCCACGTGTGCTCCTGACACGGATGGCTTAGGATATTCCATGCAAACACTGACAGCATCAAAGGCAGGCTGAAATGAGCATTGATCAAAGACTGCCAAAGCAACACAGCTCCCCTGCCCTCCTGTTGTGAGTGATAGCCTTGCTGATTTTGGGAACTGCACATCTCCGAAAAACTGTGCGAGGAGAAGCTCTCATACCTTTAGACTTGGCAATAACAGCAAGTGATGTAAAAATTGAATCAAAATTATAAAGTTATGACAGCTATTGGGTGTTCAGAACGATAATGCTTAACAGGCTCTGTAATCTGAAAGGCTTCACACACTGGAAGTCATCAGAGTTAATAAAATCAGATGATTTCAGGAAAATATGGAAGTCAGTTTTTCGAATGTCGTGCTGCCAGGTGCTGACATTTTTTTCTTGCAGTCCTGTTGTGTTTCTGCTCACAGAGCACTGAGGAACCCCAGGCAACTCACATGCACAGAAGCCCACATGTGTCCATCAGCATTGCTGCTGCTGCTGCCTGGTGGAGCTGAGCCCTCCCCAATACCTCCTGTCAAAGCAGACCTGATGGATTCTTCATGGCTTTTGTGTCTAGAACGCAAATCCTACTGGGGAAAAACATTCTTGATTCTCCTTTTCTGGACAGATTTAGGAAAAAAAAATTAAAAATACTTTGGAATGTGAGCAATAATGATCTTTACCCTGAGCACTGACACCTTGTATAATTTGAAAAATGATGTGACTTTTGGGTAAACATGAACATGCCATAAAGAAGGTGTTCTCACATTAATTTAAAAAAAATCAAGTCTACGGGCTGGGTAATGAGCCAGAAAAAGACCTGATTTTTAGAACATGCATTGCAAGGCATGAATTATGCCTGTAACTATACAAAGGTATTTATTGCCTGCATTTTTTTAAGCCTGTAGAATCAGAGGCTATCCTTAGAAAGCAAGAAAACATTGAATAGATATACTTCGTATATTTTAAAATCCCATTCATAAACCAGAAAGTCAAATTCAACCACAGAAGAGCATTCCAAATGTCCCTTGAATAGATGCGAGTGATCATGGACAAGCACCAGCAGCTTTAGCAATCAGGAGAACTTTTCCGTGGACTTTGGTGAGCCACAGATGCCAGCAGAGCTGGATGGGAGTTTTGCTGAGTAAGGATTCAGTGGAAATCTGAGGGCTTGTCCCTGATACAGGTGCACAGCGCAGTTTGCAGTGGAGCCCTCAACACAGGCCTCAGAATTTGGTCAAACAGACGGAAATAATGTCACTTAAAATTCCCTATAAACACCATGAAATTGGATACCACACATTACCCTACTCAATACTATGAGAGCCCATTTGTTTAATTTGGATGAGCTTTGAAATAACTCAGAACTGAAGTTATCTATGGTGGGCACAACAGCATGGAGAAATACTGAAGCTGCTCTGTCATGCACCCTTCACCAGAGCTGTTGAAACAGGACTTGTAGATGCATCCCAGGGGCCTGTGCCAGACCTACCAAGGCAAGTTTTCTTAGCAAATGTTACTCAAAATGTGTGGAAAATCAATAAAAATGGAAATGACAATTTAAAAAAGAAAATGTAATAATTTAGACTCAAACTAATTTTAGCATGAAGGGAGAAAACAACGAAAAATCTAAAGAGTATAATGAAGTACAACCATTATTTATTAATAGTATACAACTATAGACAAATTTGAGCTCTAGTATAGGACAGAGTGATTACAGAAGCATAACAAGCAAACTGACTTCAAGTCAGCAATCACAGATTATTTATACTTTTCAGAGCCATCACTTTGTAGCACAATTCTTAGCCTTTACTAGATGATAGAGCTCCTCAGCAACCTTCAGGTTTCATCTGCCCCACCAGCATCAGTGGAGCCAAGGCAATTTCCATCCTCTGAGGATCTGGATCAAGATGAAGGCAGAGCTGAATGATCTTTCTCTGGTTATTGAGAGTATACAAGCTGTCCACCACAGCTTGAGTTGGTGCCACGTGCTGGCACTGTCAGTCAGTAGAAGGAAGCCTGTGGGAACACGGGATGGGGGAACAGGAGCAGCCCCACGTTCCAGGAACACCCAGGCAGGGCAGTCCTGGAGTCAGCTGCTGCTCTGGCCAGAGCAGATCAGGGTCACCTCCCTCTGACATCTCCAGACACCACCAGAGCACTGGTACCTCACAGACAACAGTAGCTCTTCAGCAAGGCTCTAGAGGCACTGGATCCTCTGGCTGGTTTTAATTTATTTTCACTGTGAACATCTCAATACAGGCAAATTGGACTGTACCAGCAGGAGATTTTGGGAATGCTCAAGGCACTCCCACATGCAGGGAGTTTAACTTTCCCTCTCAAAGCACAAGTCACGTCTCTCATGTTCATAGTCATAAGAATACCTGTACTAATGTTTTAATAATATTTCTGAAACAGTAACAGGTATGCCACCACCTTCACCTACACTTTGTTCACTTCTTTTTTCCTGTGGGCTACACCACCTTACTGATTTCTCTATGCCATGAGGGGGTTCTCCATGAATTTCTAACCCATCAAGGAGCTCCATCTAAATGCAAATTTTAGGGACAAACCAATCAAGAAGGCATTAGGATCACACACTATTTTTTAGAGCCACCAGAACCACCAAAGGTGTTTGCATCTAGCACTGGCGTGCACGCACATCTCAGAGCAGATCCTGTGCTCAGCTCTGGATGTGGTAGGTAGCACCTGTAGCATCTGTGCTCTGCAGCATCAGTGCACACCAGCAGGAGCCTCTCAGTATCCAAATCTCCTCATTTCCAAATCTCCTCATTTCCAAATCTCCTCGTTTCCAAATCTCTGAGCTACAATACGGGTGAGCAGCATGTAGAACATGCAGCTTGTAAGTGTATTGCAGCTACAACCAGCTGTAATACACTTACCTGGGGCCCACAAGGGTAGTTCTGAGTGATGGAGATCACCAACTTGACAACAGCAAGGAGGAGGTGCCTGTAGGTTCTTCCCTGTGCCCTGTCTGGGAGGAAACAGTCCCTCAGCAGGCACTGAAGCGCTGCTAGTGCCCACCTCAGAGAGGGGTCACACTGTTCTGCCTTCACTCCCAAAGAGCTGCTCCAAAGCAGCCTGGCTTCTGCCCAAACCATCTCAACCAAGCGTTGGGGTGCGGAATAAATGGAAAAAGGCAACCAAGCCTAACAATGCATGGCCACTGTAGTAAAGAAGAGCCAGCTTGCCCCATTCTTTGAGCAGGAGGTTCAGCAAAAACACATCATCTGCAAATTTTCCATTTAATCAAATCTTGCTAAAGAATTCTACAATCTGGTAGTTTAAGCTGCATGTTAGAAAAAGCCAGAGAAACATTTGCTTTGGCACTGACAGGTCCTCAGATTTTTGCAGTTGGAGCAATGATAAATGACTTAACCCTGATAATTTTTCTGAAACCTGATTTTTTTTTGTTTGACATTTATTTACAGTTTCTATAAACACTAACACCTATAAAACATGGTTTACTGTTTGATTGCTTGGCGGACAAGCAAGCCTGAAATACATAAATTATGAGCACCTAGTTAATGAGTGACATGACGGACATGAAGTTTTATTTACTATTGGCATGAGCCTTCATATAAAATTAGTGGCATAAGAAAGCTAGGTTTTGTGAATGCACATAGTCATGCCTATTTATGGCCTGGCTCTTTTTTTTCTTCTTCTTCTTCTTTCTTTTTTTTTCTTTTTTTTTTTTTTTTTTTTTTTTTTTTTAAAGACTTGACATAAGACTGTGGCCTATGTGTAATTTCATTGCCTGGAGCAAGGTTAGGGGAAAGCCGCTCCATCTGGCAATTTCCCTTTGACTGGCACATAGTTAAACAATGATGCAGTTTGACAAATTTCAAACCCTGCTTATGAAAAAATAACATAAACACAATAGTCACTCTGAGTAGATTGTCCACCTGTGCAAGCGGGCATGAAGTGTTAAGTAAAGGCTGCTGGTAATGAATAAAGATGCAGTGCATAGTTGGATTAGGTCGTTCCAAATGTAAATCACTGTCAGATAAAGCACTTGTGTTTACTTGTAGCATTAATATTTTGATCAGTATGTTTAAGAGAATTAGCTTCTTAATGCAGATGTTCTCATTTGGACCCTCACACCCTTAGCTTCAGCCAACTCCTTTACCATCAGTTATGTCAACATGTCATAAATCTTCACTGCTTTAACTTCTATTTTAAACAAAGCTTTGCTGTTGAATTTGGAGGCATGTTTCCTTCAGGCTTTATTTTTGGCAAATTTCTTGTTATTTTGTTGAAAATCTGACACATTAATGTCCAATTAACTATCTTTGAGTTTTTTACTGACAAGGATCCCAGCAGCAATCAAATGCCTTTTTATTGTAAGGACCTCCCTGCCCCCCACCCAACCAGCTGTATCCATTATGGGAACAAGAAGTCTTTGTATCTTGATGCACAAACAACAAAGGCATTGCACTTGGTGGAAACAGGACATGTGTCCTAACAGCTCCACAGCCTGTGCCCTCCTGGACAGCTTGTTTGAAAGGTAAATGCTCACTAACTCCTCAAAAAATGGGATACAGTGAAATTCCAACACAAAATTCACGGACAGTCAGTGTTTTCTTTTTTGAACAAGGAAGATCTTTTAACCTCCCTAGGTTATTTTAACATCCATGTCCTTCTCGTGGGAGGTTGGTGAGACATGTGGGACATGACACCTGTGGTAAAACAGCCCCCACATAAAACTGCAAATTCTCTCTCAGGTCATTATGAGTGTGGTGATTGTGTCACTCTGTAAACTTCACAGGGTCACTTTTCATGAGATGAACATTACCCCTTTTTAATTAGTGATTTTATATTCTCCCAAATGTAACTTTTTTTTTTTTCCCAAGGAACTTTCAAATGTTGAAAACAAAATGATAATTTAGCCTTAAATCAGTCTTTATTTAAAAGGAAAATTAATTAATTTTTGCCTTCTGTAGCAAAGGGATGTCCCACAAATTCAGATTTTTTTTTTTCAGAAATTCTGAATAAAATAATGAAAAAGATAAATATTTGCATTCTGGAGGATTCACACTTCATAAAATCCACTTAGCGTGCCTCTGATAACTGTGGAGTTGTAAACGTCAATGAATTGTTACTATTCCCTGTGGTTTTCTAACTCCAGTTTGTAAATGCACATTCTCCCATCAGCCTCCCCTGACATCACCGGGCTGTCTGGAAGCCCATCTTACCTTTCCAGAGCTTCCTTTGTTATCACACCCAAGGCATTGGGTTAAGCTTTTAAACAATTCCCTCCTTTTCTGAATTTCGCAGCTCTTTTCAATGCCTTAACTTCAAACAAACCTGCAAGGGGACGAGCAAGTTCTGTTCAGCAGCTCAAGCTGAGGGAGGGAACCCCCTCCTGGGCAGCTGAGCTGGACAGAGCACCTTCCCCTTCTGTCCCCAGTGACAGAAGGGGAAGGTGAGGAGCCCTTTCTGCTGGGAGCAGGGTCCAAACCCGTGGTCTGTGCACAATGGGTACACCACAGTCCCTCAGCCTCACTATACCTGTGGGGTGAAGGAAAACACTGTCATCTAGGGATTTAAACTTAATTACAGAACCACAAAATGGTGTTTAAGGGACCCACAAGGACCCTCAAGTCCAGCTCCTGGCCATGCACAGACACCCCCAGCTTGGGCTCCAACCCCTGCAGGAGCCTCTGTCCTTTTGCACAGTGAAGCTCTCACAGCCTCTCTCAACTCTGCACTGGTGGCACGGAAGGGACACAGTGCAGAGCCTGGCTCTGGTCTCCCCATGGAAACATTCAAAGAAAGAAAAGCAGAAGGGTGTTTTGATGAGTGAAATGTTTTCGTTTAACTTCAGAAAGTCATTCATTAAAAAATGAATGAAGAGCTGGCTGATCTACCCTGAGACCCTAACAATTAAGCTGGCATCAAATTCAACTCTTGAGACATTCAGGAAAGAAAACCAAATCACAAAAGTGGTGGGATTTGCCAGAGAGCCAAATAGTACTCCTCATTCTCTTATTTTAATTCCAAGGATTTACTAATGAAAGGCCCTAAAAAACCATTTTAACTTCCCAAACTTGCAGCAAACTGCAAGACAAAGCTGAATGCTGCCCCACTGCTCTTTCCAGCCATCTGTGTGCATCTTCCTTCAGATGATCCCCCAGAGCCCCAGTTGTCCATTCCTCTCCCTCAGCTTCAGGACAGCCACGGACCAGGCCAGAGGAAGGGCTGGTCCCTGCTGAGCTGCCCTGTGCCAGGAGCAGGGAGCAGAACCCTCACTCTGAGAACCTGCACTGATCTCCTGTAGGGATGATATCGAATATATCTATTTGATATTCAGCCTTCAATTTTCTGACCTTTCAGCTGCCCCATGATCCCCTTCTCTCATTGTAGGAATGACACCACCACAAACCTTTCTCATTTTCTTCATTTGTTCTTTTAGGTTTTACTGGTTTGAAATCTGGTTTGAGATCTCAAATGTACATACAAAAGATTGGATCCACCTTTACTCCTTGTCTGATCTTGATGTCTTCTAATGGTTAAGTACTTTTCCTCCACTTCTATTCTAATTTAGTAGTGGTAAACCAAGGAAAGGTCCTTCTTAAAAACACCAAGATATACTCTTTAAATAACGGCACACAAAAACATTTAGTAAAATACCAAGACCAAAACTGTGCCTCAAGAACTCATACTCTAAAGGTTTCCAAATTAAAAATCAAACTGATATAAACATAATAATAAACATATCTAGACAATATTATTATAAGTGCATTTGGATGAAATAATGTCTTCTGTTGATCAAAGCTCAAAATACTGGTTCCTAAAGATTCTTATTGCCTGGAATGAAATCAATTCCTTCAACACTTGTTGTTGCTTATGCTAATCCTTTAATATTACTATTTATTCCAGCTGAGAAAAAAGGCTAAGCCAGCTGTTCCAAACATCAGCATTTTAATGTTCTCAGTGTGGGCCTAATATTTTATCGCCTGTTTTTTACGTTCTGTCTCAATTCATACATTAAATTATATGTCAGAGCTACTTCTGGGGGCAGCCATCGGTTTATACTGATTTAAGGCTGCAATAAAAACTGCACAACAGTGTGAAAAGATTTAAAATGGCAATGATGTAGCTGTGCTCCCTTACACCTCGGCACAGGCCTGAGAAGAGCTGCAGAATCCAATCCCCAGATGTTTCTGGGACCAAACCTGAGCTCCAAGAGCTGCAGAGTTGTAGGAAAAGTTCTGCTTAAAGTATCACTTGCCCGTCTTAAAATTCTAAACTACATTCTTGCTGTCTTCTCTATTCTTGCAAGAAATAATTTTACAGCTAAAAATGACACGGACAGCTCTTCAGAGTAGGAAGTAGGACAGCAGGACTAAAAATGGATAAGGTTATTTCTGTGGTATTGACTCACTTGGTAAAGGAAAAGGAAAAAAAGAAAAGTTTGTATGGTTTGGAGCTTTCAATTTCTTCTTTAATCACACAACAAAGGTATAGGATAACTCAATTCATTGATTTTCTTGCAGTTCATTTTTGCTCAAGGATCATGTCAAGCCATAGATGAAAAATAATGGATGCTTGGAGGGAAAAGAATGGAAGATTACTTGGCTCTCCAATGAAAAGGGAGGAGTTTGTAAAAAAATACACAATCCTGGATAAAGTCAGTACCTAGACTATTCCTTCACAAGATTGAATGTATCACTGCTGTCCAATGACTCTCTAGTGCAAAATCTGTAGGAATATGGGATTTGTAGAATCTGCCTTTGTGACTAGAATTTGCCTAATTACTTTTTGATAATCTGAGGTTTCCCACATTTCTCAGATGAAGTGTATGAAATACAACAAGTTATCATTAGGCAGCAGACAACTGTTCTGAGCATGTGTAATTGTTTTCTGGATGCTTTGGAAGTTATGAGGACTTTCATTTCAAATGTAAATTATGTTTAGCTGCTTATACTTTAAAAAAGAAAAAAAGTCTGTTGAGGCAGCAAAGAGACTGGAAGTTCTCCAGGGGCATCACATCCCAACATTTAATGCAACAATACTAAAAGATGGTTAAGAGAAAAAAAGTTCTCATTAAGGTTTAAATAAATTGTTGGCTCTTTGAATGCTTCACAATAAATTGGTTGTACATGTAGAACACAGACTGGCTTTTTTCCAGCTCTGCAGAATCCTAATCAGTGGTGTTGGAACTGTGTATTTGTGTAAGTGATTAGACTGTTACAGTGATCCACACAGAGTTAGGAAACATTGCAGATGATTACTGATTATGGAAACATTTACAGGATCTAAATGAAGTGACCCACAGAGTTCCCTGGTATCCCCTTACCCAAGAGCTTTGCCAAACATCCCCACACAGCAGCCAACGTCATCCCTCAGCTGCCCAAAGAAACTGTTGCTATTTCAATCTGCTTCTAAAGCATTTCTAAAGTTTCTTTGAGGTCTTTTTCAGGATTTTCTGTGGTATCAAATTTTCTTACAATCATGACCACTTCTTAAACTCATTTTCCAGTTCTCAGAGCATTTTGTCTTGAATTTAGACTTCAGAGCTGAGCAAGGCAGAGGCTCCACACCAGCACTGAGAGCTGTGGGTGGGCATAGAAGGGCTTTGTGCTCTCCAGTTCCACCTTTCCCCATTAAATCAGGGCTGTGGACACAGAACCTGGCTAATCCAGCACTCTGCACTCTCCTTAATTTCTTGTGTGAATTGAGGGGGATCCATGGGAAAAGCCTCACTTCTGAACTGCCCAGGGTAAAGCTCCACAGAGTGTGGGGCTTTTGGCCATGCTTTCCTTGGCAGGGAGCTGTTACTGCTCAAGGTTCCCTGACAATCACACCTGCCCCATTCCCTGTTTTAAAGACAGCACCACATGATTGTTCCTATTCCTGCTGACTTCGGACACTTCCTTTGCAGAGTTCCATAGCAGTCAAGGAACAGTGTGAGACCCAGCCCAGCTTGTTCACAGCTCCTGAGCAGCCACATTTTATATTGATGTGACTGAATACAACAAAAACGAGACTGAGGAGGAATTTGGAGTCTGACTCAAACCACCTTTGAAATGCAGCCTCCACCAAAATTTCACTTCCAGGCATTTTCAGTTCCTGAGTTTTGGTTCCGGTCCATTTCCAGCAAGACCATAGATCTGGCAAAGATTTTCAAAATCAGCATAGCCAAGAACCCAGTTATTAGTCTTTCAAATGATCAAATACCACCCAACCCCACAAACATTCTGCATGGGGGAAGGAAAAAAAAAAAAAAAAAAAAAAAAAAAGAGCATCCCATACTGATCTTCTTCATAATTATGCTCATAACCACTGACATATTCTTCTAAATAAAATAATATGCTCCAGAGGGAGATTTAACTGCAAAACCGAACACCACACTTTCTTTCTCTTTTCTGCCTTGCAAAGAAAGTGTACTTGATAGATACAAGTAATTTATCCAAACCCCAAATTAATTAATATTTAATAAGCATATCTATTTTGAGCAAGAAATTGAACAGCAAACAGGTGTATCATGATTCTGGAGGAGAACCAACATTTTACAGCCACAGAAAGTCAGGTGATGACCAGGGAGTTCAATGGAATCCCTTCCATCACTTGCAGAAAACTCCCAGGGTAAAATCACATTATTAGAAATTGTCTGTTGTACAGAGTGGTTAAAAAACCAAGAGAACACCAGCATAATTTTTTAGGGCTCACTGAAGCTGACTCAGAATCTTGAGGGCATTCCCTCCACCCTCCTCCAGTAATTGCTATTTAAAGATCATTTGAATGACCTTCTAGTACATCTTAGCCATCTTTTTATTTACTTGTCTGGTAAAACCCAATCCTTCATCATGCCAAACAGTCAAAGAGATGGAAAATTTAAACCTTTCCAGCTCCTGAAGGAAGGTTTCTCCCAACAGCTGTCTTGCTTTATGAAAGCATGAAGTCAGTACATCCAATCTCATGCTATCAATCACGCTGGCTGACGTTTCCTGCAAACTGTGTCCACAAGACAAACGGGGAAAGAGAACCTAAAAGGAACAACAAATTGCCAAAAAGCAGATGGAATTATGTGCTCTTGTTTATAGTTGGCTGCTCAAATGAGCCCAGTCTAAATGCCTTCCCCCTCAGAATTACAGCACTAAGAAGTCATTTGCATCACTGCTGAAAACACCTGACACTCGTATTAAGAAATATTGGGTTTAATTGCAGTCCATTAAAATGTGGAAATGTCTTCAGTGTAGGATTAATGATTTAAGTGAACTGTCGGCTTTCAGAGTATTTTTAGGCCCTCCTCCTCCAGATGCAAACATCCTCTTGCTCCCCTCCCGCCCTGAACTTTTGCAAAAAAGGTCTGCCACATGTTTCTCATCTCCTGGCTTTAGGTAAGTAGCATTTAAAATTACTCTGGACATCTAGCATCTATGATTTGTGACTTTCAGAAGAGTGTTTGTGTACACAAAGGGATGTTAAATTGTTGTTTTGACTTTAATCTAAATAATTTTCATTTCCTCTTACGGTGAATATTTTCTGCTCATACCAAAACAGGATTTGGGGTTTGTCAGTTCTTATATATGCACAAGCATGAAGTTCCAGGCTGCATAGAAGGCACTGACCGCTGGTACTCCCTCTCTGGATTTTGTTTCCATGCACAGCTAACTTTGGTCCCAGCCAGAACCTGCAGCTGGATTTCAGTTGCTCTGGCGTGTAGGTCTATGGGCATGAACACAGGGGAAGAGCTGTTGGTGCTCACAGTCCTGAAGTAACAGGAAAAAAATATTCATAGTCTTGGATTCAGGACTTTGGATACTGTAAATGTAAATATAAAAGTTTTTCTTCTCTGGGAAAAAAAGGTCTGCTTCTTGGGTGAAATCACCAGGACTAGACAATTGCAAGACATCTTAGGATACAAACACAGAGCTCCCAGAGTCCAGGGAGAGAGGGGTGGACTAAAACTCACAGCATTTGAACTGAAAACCCGTTCTGGAATTTGCCCCAGCAAGAGCCACCAGCCCCACGACTTGCCTGAAGCTGTTGGGTTCTGGCCCCACACTGAGCGCCGAAGCCCTGCTGAGTCCAGTGTCCATGGAATAATCCTGGTCCCTGTCCCATCCCAGGAGCATCTAACCAAGATTTGCAGCCTTTGCTGTCTGGCTCCTTATTCACAGCTTACGAAGGGCTTACCACAAGGAACTGTGGCAGGTGAGGGTAGCCCAACAACCCAAGAAGTGTGAAAATGGATCCTCTGTCTGGAGAGCCCTGCCTGCTGCTGTGCCCTGCACACTGACTTTCCAGTTCCTGCATTTATTCATCACTGCCCTCCCTTTACTTTCCCAGCCCAAGAACCAGGAAATTCAGAATTGTCCAGACATATAAATCTGGCTGGGTCAGCTCTGGAGCTCAGAGATGTGAGTGTGGACAGTGTGTAAACACAGGTGCCATGGCAGTGGCTTCCCAGACCAGCCAATCAAAACCAAAACAAAATCTACCCTAAAAGCTGAAATTGTATTTATCAAGGAAATGAAAGAAAAATTAGACATAACATTCAAGCTCAGAAAAAAGTATCAAAACCTTCAGTTTCACTATGCAGCAATTTGGCCATGATTCTCATGTCATGTGTGACTGCAAGGGAAAGGACAAGAAAGTCAGATGATGTCTACAGTGCCGAAGGCCAGAAAAGTGCAGATATTGTACATGAAGCTTAAGATTTCCAGAGGCTAAAGTTGTGCCTTAAAAACTGCAGGTAATTGTATATTCACACTTGTTGTATATTTGTCATTTAACTCTTACAGAAACGGGTGTTTTACATTTTAAGGAAAATATTAAAAACCTCTAATTATAGCCTCTATATGTCAAAAAATGTCCCATCATTTCCAGGTGTCCTTTCTTATATTCTTTTTCCCTCTGCTTCCACAGATAGCCATTAAAAATATCTTAATTCTCCAATATCTGTTATTTGAAAATAGGTGTGGAATCCTCCTAGCCTGCACCTGTGCACATTATTTATGTCATGTTCTGGATCATTAGCATGCAGTTACTAAAAATGCAGTTCAGAGACCAGGCTGGACTGCACCTGTAACACCTCTGCTTGTCATTTTCCACACTCCTCTATAAACACAAGGCCTAATGTTTGGTGGGCTTCAGGACACCTTTTAAAATATTGTACTTGAGCATTTTCTTGAAAGGCTGTGTTTATAAACAGCTGGTGTCTGCAGAAAGGTAAGGCGCAATTAAATTGAAGCTGGGTTTGAAGCACTGTCATCCTTTAATGCCCACTCAGCATCTTTGAGCCTTTTCTTTCAAGTAGGTGGAAGCATCACAATTGACTTCAATACTGCTTTAAAAAGCTGAATATTGGCATAATTACCAATATAGCCGGATGGGACGAGTCTGGGCTTGACTGGCCTCTCCTGCTTGACCAAAAGGTGACAACTGTGGTGTTTTCACTTTAGGACACCTCTGGCTATGCTGGGTGCTGCAGCTAGCGCCAGAGCCAAGTCCAGACATGCAGAGCTCTGGTTTTACCTCTGCGCAGATGCTTTAAGGCGAGGTGAAGGAAAAGGAGTCAGGTACTGCCAGAGGGTTTCAATCCAGAGCTTTATTCTGACCTGCAAGCTTCTGAATCCTGCAACAGCTCTAACAGAACCATCCAAACCGCGTGGTCGCTGGCTCTTTTAACCCCAGGGCGAGGGGGAGGGAAGGGGTAGGGATCCCACCAACCAGGTGCAGGGTGGGCAGGTCTCAGGTGCGAGGGACACCTGGGTGGGCCAATGGCCCCCCAGGGATGCAGGGCATCTTTTGAACTCTGCCAATCACTCGATGCCCTTCTGGAATGCCAGGACTGACAGACAGCACTCAGCAGGGGTCAGGGTGGGGGGAGGAAAGGTGATTGGCACCTGGGAAGGACCGGGATACCTGAGACAAACTATGACAGCACGCCACAACAGCTGAAGAGTTCTGAACACATGTGGCCACACTTTTTTCCCAGGCATTTTTCCATGCTGACTGCTGGTGACAATGCATTAGCTTCTCAGAAACAGTTTCAGAGTGACCTGGACATGGCTGACACCAGTTCCATGTTCCTAAAGGCAAGGCAGCCCCTGAAGATTGTTTGCACTCCCCAAGCCCTCAGCAGGATGTCCCCTGGGTGTTGAGTATTGTCAGGTTCCTTTTTTTCACCTCTCTTCTAGGGGATTTTCTCTGATTGCCATCAGTAAGAGCCATGCTCCATGGAACAGTCTGGTCTGTGCAACACGGCTAGGGGTTCAGCCAATTGTTGCAAAAGATGGATGATTTTCCCAAAAGTCAGGTGATCAGAACAGGCAAGATTAAGATACAAAATAGTAGTAATTTCTTTTTTTTGTTTGTTTTTTTTGTTTTTAAACAGGCAGCCTACACATATTCTGTCCCTACCCAAGAATCTGAACCAAGCAAGAACATCCAGAGAATGTTCAGGGTTTGTAAAGATGGTAAGTGGAGTTTAAGTAGAGAGCATACCTCCAATAAATGGCCATTTCTAGGGATTATAGTACTTTTACTGCAGGGAAAGGAGTCCTACAGTCCTTTGTGACAGGAACTCTATAATGTGTTTGCGAAGCAAACAGTGCCCACTCATCTCATCTTTGCTTCTGCTGTCCAGGTTCTCAGCCCACATCTGGAGAGGATTAAAGGCTTCCAGGTCCTTGGTCTGAAATCAGACCTGAAGGTCCAGCACATGGAAGTGTCACTGGGGTGCAGTGGCAGCCAGGGATGAGGTGATGGCCACGAGGACCCTGCAGGGCTGGTCTCACCACTGGATGTCCATCTGCTGGTGGAGACATCCACAGCCCCAGGGCAGGGCACGGGGACTAGGCAGTGCCTGTGCTCCCTAAACACAGCAGAGCTAACGAGGATCCCCGAAAACCCTCTAAAATATCCTCTAAAGTGGGCTAGAGTGGGATTCCTACCTTAAAATCACTGCATGATGAAGGACGGCCTAGAGAATGGGTGAAAACGTTGCTACCATGAAAACCAACCCAAAAAACCCAGCCTGCTGGAGGCTGAGACTCTTTCTCTACCTTTATTAGGAAGTTATGTGCATAATTAGGAAATACTAGGACAAGGTGTTTCCTTAGAATGCTGCTCACTTCTGCTCCTTCTCCTGGCTTGGCCTGCTGGACATGCACCTTTCTAAAAGAGTCCTATCCTTGAAGGAGATCCAACAGGACAGGAAGGGTTAAAATCTGAGACATCAGAGAGGTCCAGAGACAGCTAACAGGGTCTTTTAGAACTGTTGATTAGGCCTCTCCATCCAACCTTATATTCACTAAAAAGAATTAATTGAAAATAGAGATTGCTAGATATGCCTGAATAAAATTAATTTGGGGATCCTAGATCTAACAAATTGGTATTGTTGAAAACCATGGATACCTAATTACTCTCAGCACCTCTTTTATCAGCCATGTGCCCTCCAAGCCTGTATCTTTTCCCCATCAGTCTTTGCTACTGCATAAAAGCATGTGGAATAAGAAAACCAAAGAATCACAGACGTGAGATAAAATGCATAAGAAGAATGATAAGATGAACAAAATAACAATTAATGACATCGTATTCTGGGAAAATAAAAGATAAAGGCCAAAAGCAACTTTCAAGCAACATTTAAAAGTTAGTAGCTGTGGAAAATAAGAAAGCATAGGAAAAGTTCAAAAAGTGGATGCCACTGCCAGATGAACATCCAACAGGTCCAGGGAAAAGCAGTGAAAGACGGAATCAGTGCCAGTCAGTTAAGTCTTTCTGCTAACTACAAAACCCAGAGTGTATGGTACTTCGAAAGGGAGCATTTTTGACAGGAATATTGGGGCTAATGACATACTGTAATTAAACACTTTTTATAATCTGTGGAATTTATTCAGCAAGACCAAGCTTCTCTGAGCAAAACTATTTGTATAAAACTGATTTAAATTTTGTTAGTCTCTGAAGCCCAAGGCTGCACACAGATTGCACTCAGAGTACATTCTGGGAACAAAAAGATCATGAAGGTAGAAATTTCATGAAGAAATAAAGGCGTTCAGAGCCCTTGCTGCAGGAAAACTGTGTTCCCCTCCAAAGACTGAAACTATTCCTACCAGAAAAAAATGGAGGTATACTGAAAAACCTTCCTTTTCTGGAAGCTCACCCATATCTCAGTAGTCCAGGTTTCAATAAAAGGTAGCTTTGTCTGGTGTTTTTATAATTTAATGAAAAACCTACAGACTAGGTTGTGCCATGAAGAATGCAAGTCCTTTATGCAATATAATGTTTGTGATGTGAAGCGTGCAAAGAGTACTACACATAAACCCAGGCCTTACATTAAACAGGAAGTCATTTTTAAGAGAAAAAAAAAAATTGTTTGGCAATTCTGTTTGAAACCTACAGGTCTCGGGAAAGAATTGCTGTCACTGCCATGGAGTCCTGCCCATCCCTGCCAGCTCCCAGCGCTGCACTGAGGGTGTGGATTTGGGACAGGCACTTACAGTCAGTTCTGCAAAACTCCTGTTGCTCTTCCCCCAGGGAATCTAAGGAAGGAATGAAAAGGGGATGCCAATGTATCCAGCAAAATTCCGGCAGTTCTGTGGGGGAGTCCCCACGTGTGAAATGGGCACCGAGTCCCTGGCAGGAAGGGAACCGTGGAACCCACACCCGGGGTGGGATTGCGCACAGAGGAGAGGGTTCCACTGGCCTGTGATCCAGGTAAAAGCCTCTCCAAATAAACTCCAGTCAGCTGCCTTCTGTGTCCCCAGGACTGAAGGTTCTTTCCTTCAACTTAAACCCCAAATTAACTCTGAATGCCCTTTGTCTCACGAGGTGCAAACACATTCTCACCAGCAGCACAAGGAACTGTTCCAGGTTATTGCCTCAGCATCCAAGTTCCACAGCTTTTACAGCCCCTGCGCTCTTTGTGGAGTAACAAACTACCAGAATTATTAGGCAGCATTAAAAGGTAATTGCCTTCTCTTCGTAGAGTACAATTCTTCAAGCAATTATGCAAGCATAGGAAGCAATTGCTGATAACTTATTTTTACAGAAATAAGAGCCCAGATTCTCAGAAACAGCTTCCAATGTAATTGCTGTGAAGCCTGAAGAGCAAAACCAGCCACTCTGTAAATACACAGATTTTATAATTTAAATAAATGGTTATTTTTTCCTTATAAAATAAAGTGTTACCTGATGCCTGAGAGTTTCAGTTGGCATGAAAATTAGGCTTCAATTGCACAGAGAAAGCAACTACTTTGTACTGGTAATAGCTAAATGCAATAATGATTTGTAAATTAAACTGTGCTGTAATTGCTGTGCAGAGCTCTACCGCAAGTGAGAGTATGGCAACATCAGGCTTATAAAATTATACGTATTGCATTGGCCTTCTTAAGAACCTGCAGCTGCTCTGAAATGATCTCCAGTCAATTACCCCCAGTCTGCACCAGCACAAAGACACTGAGAAAGTGTTACCCAGGTTTCTGGCAGTGACTTTGATCTCTATGGTGAGAGCTACTCCCATGTCCTGTCCTACCTCCACTTTCCTTGGACAAAGGGGCAGTCCAAACTCTCTGGGAAGTCTCTCTGTTAGGAAGTCTGGGGGTTAATAGGAAAATTTTGTCTTCTTGAACTGCCCAGTGTTGTCCCTGAGGACAAGGCATTACAAGGCATTCCTGTACCACAAACACATTAATTAATTATTTTGCTGTGGCACTATAAACTCTTTATAGAAGCAATTATGTCATCACAGTTCTTCTGGTTAGCATTGGTAACTTCTCCTGGTTGAGCTTATCACAGAGACTTGTCCAGCATTTCCATCCCTTGCCCAGGCCTTTTGTTTTCTCTCCGTTTTTCCAGGTCTGTGCCTTACACAATCACTCTCTTTGCCTGGATCACATTTGCCCCTCTCTTTCTGAACTTCCCTTGTTGCAATCCTGACATCACCACACTGCAGAGCTGTGAACACTGCAGGATCTGACAAGTTTGCTCTGTTTACACTCCCTCAGCTTCATCTGCCCATTGCTCCTTTCCTGTGTTAACTGTATGAAATTGAGCACATTTCTAAACAAATCCTGCTATAAAACACATTTCTAAACAATCCCTATAAAAACACAGCAATGCTAACTGTATTCATTTTTATTTTGAGCATGCTGAACAACTGGAAGCAAAGAATAAAAGGATATTAAAAACTAAATTACATAATGAATCAAGAATTTGAAGAAAAAAATAGCTAGCTAGAAAATTATTACCTGGTCATGGTCTAGAAAACACTGCTACTATTTTGCAGAATTACAGAGTCAGAAGCTCTAATTTATTAAATGGAATATTTTTATATAGCTTTACTTTATTAGAATAAGAACCTCATTTTTGCCTTTTATTCATGAAGCCATTCCAGCAGAGCTTAAGTTTGGATTGTCTGGCCTAATCAATGATAAAGTCTATAATTAGATCAGAATGCTGTCATTCAAACATACCTAATTTGGAATATATTCTAGATTTAAAAGCATAAACAGTGACTAGGAAATAGCAAGCCTAATGCAGCAATTAGAGAAAGGGTTTCATTAAGGGTCAGCCCAGCATACGGATTCCATTTCACGGCAAATGTCTGCCCCAGCCACGCAGAAGCCACGAGGGTGATTGTGCTCCCAGGAGGGGATGTGCTCCCCCAGCCCTGCAGGAGAAGGGCTCTGTGCAAATCCTGTCTCTGCTGGCCGTGCCGCTGAAGCCGCTGCGAGCCAGTCAAGGGAAGAGACAGAGACACTCCAGTGTGGAATTTTCCCTACAGCAGAAGAGGCAGACAGCTCCTCCTGGCCCTGAGCAGCAGCACTGAACTTCACCTGTCACCTGCCGGCCCCAGGAGCAGCAGCAAAATGGGTCATTTTTGCCACTTTTCCTTCTCTTTCGTTCCTGACAAACAGCAGAATGCCATCCTTGAGCCACTCTGGGCAACGGCACAACGTTGGTTTGTCTGCTGCTAGAAGGGACTCCAGGATGACACCTGAAGTTTCATCCCATTAAATGTAAAACTGCATCAAGAAAATGAAAATTTTATTTAGATTATGCCCAACTGCAGTGGTTCCCTTGCACCTCAAAAAATATATGGACTTAGAAATTTTCTGAATTGGCTTTTTGAAAGATTGCTCACATGTCTGCAGGCACAACATTCTGCTATTTAATTATTTAAATTTAAAAAAAGGAATATGGATGCTATAAAATGTTGTAACATGTATGACTTTATAAATCAACTAATACCTCTTTAAAAAAAGATACAGCCCCCCCAACTCAACTGAAGCTACAACCTCTTCCAGACTTTGAAGTTACCACCTCTTCAGTATTTGCCTTACTGTGGTTTACAAACACCACTTTCTCCTGCTCTAACACAGAAGAATCCATAAAAAATATGTATTTTTTAATATTTTTTAAAATATGTATTTTATATTATTTTTTATTTTTAATTTTTTATGTATTTTTAAAAAAATATGTATTTTTTTAGAACTGCTTTGTATGGATATGCCATTAAAAAATATGTATTTTTTAATGGCATATCCATACAAAGCAGTTCTAAATCTCTTGCTTTATGCATTGTAAGATTTGCAAAGCTTCCTTCCAAGACCAAGCCTTCCACCCCAGAAGGGCCACGGTCCTGACTCCAACCCAGCCCTAGAGCTTGGTTTGAGGGGGTGAGAGAGCCAGACTTACTGAGGAGACCCAGAAAAGCAAGATCAGATCTGGATCGGCATTTGACATTATGTGATGTCCCTGTCTCTTTTCCTTGAAAAAGGACCCTTTTCTCAAGATTCCTAGACCAAAGTTTAGCAATTCATAAAAAAAAAAGCCCAAGGCCGTTTCCCTCTGGGCTAGAGCAGCAGCTCTGAGTCTGGCCCTGCTCCTCCATGCAAGCTCAGGGATTTACCTGGCACACAGCAAGTAGGGCTGTGTGCCTGCTCCCCTGGGAGCTTCCAAAATCCTCCCACAGCCATTGCCCTGGGCCTGGGACCCCCCAGCTCCCACACAAGGGGAGCCTGAACTCCCTCTGAGCAGCACTCAGATGAGTTTGGGAGAGAACGCTTGCAATGAAGAGATACTGGTAGATTGGAGGCTGTGTTTACAGGATGTTTTGAGATTAGCAGTAAAAAAAAAAGTCTCAGAAACAAGCTGGAGCAACTTCTGTGTATTAAAGCAGGATGGAAAAAGTTATTCTATTGATGCCAGCTATGTTAGTCCACTAGCTAAATGATTAATGTTAATAATTCCTCTCCAGCAGACTCATTAAACCTGAACTTATTTTTCTTACAGGCCTTTGACATTTCCTACTTTCTTAATATCAGAGGTAATGACAGTGGCGTGATTATATACTTATTCCTTTCCACCTTCCAGCAGTTTTCTTTGGCAGGAGTTCCTTTTTCAGTAGAAAACCTGCACACGAGTATTCATTCTTTCCCAAAAACTGTTACAGTTCCATTAGCAGCACTAAATGGCAGTGCCTTAGAGGAATGCACAACAACCCTTCTAAAAATTAAATAGTCAAGTTATTCAGACCAGCACCATGGAAGATATTTTCTACAGAACTGCAATTTATAATGGTAGGGGGGTCCTGTGCCCTTCCACCACATTTCTTTTAGATCCTCTTGTCAGAAAATGTCCAAGTTAAACAAAGAAGAAATTACAGAATGAATCTGGAGCTTAGCCTTGAAGAATTAGGTTTCACTCTAATTGAGATCATACGCTGCATGTGCAGTTTTGGCACATAAGCCATATTAATCAGAAAGTCTTTAATCGTGGATAATTTCTCCTGTGTGTGCCAGGTTGGGCATTATGCTGCTGGCCCAGCTTCTAAGTCTGTTTAAGAGTCCACCTTTGACTTCACAAACACCCGCTTACAAAATTGGGGTCAACTTCCTCCTAGGAAGGTATGCTGCACTGGCGCTAAAAAAATTCCCTTAATGATTAAATTGCATCTCATATAGAAACAAAAATGTGCAGATTCCAGAGGAGTGACTGAGGTTTGTGCTGGAAGCAGCCCTCCCTCCAGTCTGTCTCTGTGAAGCGCACAGAGATGAAGGCCAGGGGAGATAGTCCAAGAGCTGGGGATGGATCCTGGTGGCTCACTGGGCACTGTTCAATCTGCTGTTACTGTGCTGCTGCTGGGAGCCAGACAGGGCAGACAGGGCACAAAAATGGTTCCTGTGTTCAGCACTGAGTGGGGAGGGAGAGGAACCAGTGATGTGTCAGAACCCACTGGATTTTCATCCCTTTGGGTAGGATGAAGCTGGAAGCACTGAGCCCACAGGGAAACACTGCTCACACAGGTGAAACCCTGCTCCTGCCAGGCTGGAGCATGAATTCTGAGGAACCACGGCTTCAGTGGAGTCCTCATCATTCCAAAAACTGGGCTACATTTGGAGACCAAAATGAGCAGCACTCCTCCCACTGAGAAGAGTTACCACTCACATTATTCATGCCTTTTATTATAACAGTCACACACTGAAAACTTGAATATCCACAGTGCACATGTACAGCTGTAAAACCTAACTTAGATTTGTCATAATGCATAAACAGGCTCTTGTAATAAATGGATCTTTCAGTAAATTTCTGGACTTGTAGGTTCATAATTAGCTTTTTGTCCCCAGTGCTCCATTTGATATTTAAGCTGGTCAATAGCATGACACCTATGAAAGATAAAATTACTACCACAGAATTACCCTTGTTTAAGTTTCAAAATATTGAAGTAAAATCAGCTACAGTATAATATATAAACCTCTAAAAAAAAAAGGAAAAAATATTCAGAAGGGAACTGTTTTTACTTGAGCATACCACTTCCATGAAACATCTCATGTGCTGCTCTTGTGTCCATAATTTATTTTAGTTGTGACTGCTGGACTTTCCATTATAAAATGTCAAGCTTCAGACATCTCACCTTGTTTCTACAACTTCTCATTACATACCTCCAGCCTGCCCCACTCACCTTGTCTCTTCCTACTCCTCCACTTCTCAGAAGTAAAATTTTTGTCTCCTTTTTTTCTCTTTACACATTATTATCCACTTTCCACATTTCATGTGAAAAGGCTATTCTAAATATTATCTCTTCACCTAATATTATCTCTTCACCTCTTTCACCTCAGGAAATTTTTTTTCTAATCTAAGTTAATGCTTCCATCCTTTGCCCATAGATCTGTAATGTGGCTCCTTTCCCCTCTCAAACTGGGGTTATTGTCTCATTTTCAAACATTTAGCAGAGGGATCATCCTGCACCTTGCTAGGCTTGCTGTGTCTTTCTATATAGACACAGACCATTTTTTTAATGAAAAACACAGTCTTCAGAGCAAAGAATCAAACTTTTGCTTTATATTAAAATATATTAAAATTTTAAACTAAATATTTAAAGTGTATTTTCTTCAAACTGTGCCCTATTTCTTCAAACTGTATAAAATTTCAAAAAAAAACCAAAACAGTCCATGAATATTTTCTTATCTAGGAAAAAGAAAAAGATTCTTCTTGCATTGGGTCAGCTAATGAAAGAATTAAAATCTGCAGACTGATGGTTTAAAAAAATGATAAATATTTAAAAATTAAAATAATCGACCTTTCTGTTTCTGAACTGGGTAAATTGGAACCACAGGGGAGGAAATTAAGGGCCACCTCACTAGTTATGATCCACAGAAAATGGCTCTTCCTGTCTTCTCTCCAAAGCAGCACTGCTTTTCCTTCGCCGGGTACCCAATCTCAGAGGAGAAGTGAGCGCAGCACTCACTGATGGTGAAACTGCCTGGCAGCTGCGGCACGAGTGGGATGGAGAGCTGCAAAGAGGGCAGCATGGAGAGCCCCAGAGCCAGTCCCCGGTGTGCCAGGGCTGCTCTGCCTGCAGAGGGAAATGCTGCAGGCAGCTGAGCCCCCAGGGCTTCACCCAGCAGGAGCTAACAGAGAAAGCTCTGACCCAGTGCAGCCCAGGGAAGCTCTGCCCCCAGCTCTGCAGGGCCAGGGTATCAGTGACACAATTAGGGCATTAGATACAGCAAACACATCTCTGAAAGAATGTTCATTTCCCAGGGAGATAATGGCACCAGCCACCAGCCAGAAGACATGTTTAATCTGATGGATTGAGCATCCTTTAATCCTTCCAGCTATCCATTAAACTGTTTATTCTCAATGTAAATTGTTCCAGCCATAAATTTACACCAGCTAAACTGCCCATCATTCTGCTTTGTGCTCAGCCTCAACCACAATTTCTGTATTTTCTGACACACATCTATAGATTTTCAAGGCTCGTATTGTCTAAACTTAAAATCTTAAAGGAGGCCAACTGAAGGCTGCATTTTCCAGCAAGAGTACTCCAACATTTGGGAAATACAATCTCTATGTTAAATTCATGCTTCTTAGATTGCAGCCCAAATGGTTGTGTTCTATGGCCTCCAAATTGCAGGAACCTAGCCAAAAAAATCTCTTTACAAATGTTTTGCACCACTTTGGGCCCCAAGTACTGTTTATTAGAGTTAGCATGATCCCTGCCCAAATTATCTGGACAGGGTTTGCAATGCAGTCACCTTAATACCAGCATCCATTATAAGGTGAGAGAAAAAGCAAATGTGTTTCCTTAGTACAAACTGCTGGATAGTTTTCTGGACTGGGAATAGTTTTCTTGGCTTTCCCCATCCAGCCTTCTTCAGCCCAGAGTTAACCTTTCCCTTTCTGGTGCACAGAAAGGGGTTTTTAGGCCCTACAGAGCACACCCATTGAATGTGGGGTGTGGGGCATAGGGCAAGGACAGCTGCACAAAAACCTGCAGAGCCTCCAGGTTGGTGCAGCTGTAGAGAAAACCAGGAACAGTCATGGACCTGGGCTCTCTGCTCCCAAACCTGACAGCACTGGGAACAGAGGGGGCAACAGTGGTTCTTCAGCAGCTCCCAGTAAAGCACGGATTCATCAGTAATTTCATTCCCTATTAGTGCACATCAACTGTATCCTAAATTATCAATTCCAATTCAGGTATCCCAGCCAAGGATTCACAGAGGTAAGACAAAGAAATTGAGACTTATACTAGTTTAAAACCACATGCTTCTCCTTTTCCCCCTTTATTATCTATTAATTTATTAATTCATTATTTATTTATTATATTATTAATTTATTGTGAAATTACATGTGACAGGTTATCTAAAGGGAGGTGGCAACAAAGAAGCCACATTTGGTGTGGTTCTACAGATGCAGAAGTGCAGGAACTTTCCAGGAGTTGTAGTTGAGTGCAAAGTTCCCATGGCAAGTTCAGCACTGGAAAGCAAGTTTAGGTGTACCCATAATGTAAATCCCTCAATCCCCAGGTAAACTAACAAGGAGGATTTGCATAGAGTAAGGATAAATGGTTAAAAACGCCCAGTACTGAGACAACAGCTCCCTGCACCCTGGTTTTCCAGGAAACTCATTTTAGTATAATTCAGTTAATTGTAAAAACAAACTGTAGAATCACAGAACAATGCAATATCCTGGGCTGGAAGTGATCCCCAAGGATCCTCAACCCCAACTCCCAACGATCCCACCCCGGCTATCCCTGGCAGTGCTGTCCAAAAGCTCCTGGAGCTCTGGCAGCCTTGGGGACATGACTGGACCCTGGGGAGTCTGTTCAGTGCCCCAGCACCCTCTGGGGGAAGAACCTTTCCCTGATGTCCACCCTAACCCTCCCCTGGCCCAGCTCCAGCTGTTCCCTGGGTGCTGTCTCTGTCCCAGGGAGCAGAGATTGGAGCTGCCCGTCGGGAGGAGCTGCAGTCCCTGGGGAGCTCTGACCTCAATCTTCCCTTCTCCAGCTAAGCAAACCAAGTGCCCTCAGCCACTCTTTGTAGGCCCCCTCCAGACCCTCCTCCATCCTTGTGTTCCCCTTTGGGTGCTCTCTAGTGGCTTCTTGCATCATGGTGTTCAAAACTGCTCCCAGCACTCGAGGCTGCACCAGCGCAGAGCAAAGGGGACAGTCACAAATACAGATGCAATAAACACTGACAGTATTGAAGTTTTATATATCTCTCCCTCTCACAATTTGCATTTGTAATATTATTTTTAACGAATCCACGGATTATTTACCTGGTCCAGGAGGCAGCTGTGAGGAGCTGCCCCCCAGGCACCCTCCTGCCCCAGCAGAGTGCTACAGCTCGGAGCTGCTTGGCTGGAACACAAACAAGGGAAGGGAATGAAAGACTCTGTGCCTGTGTGGGGAACAGAAAGTGATATTAATTATTAATTTTGACAAGTCTGAATACCTTAATAATGTATTATTTTAAGCTACAAGCTTTTTAAAAAGCCATTGAGGCTGAAATGAGCTGACTTTGTGGCTTGGACTCTCATTCCTCAGCACACAGCAAAATGCACTGTGACAACAAAATGTGCTGTGACAGATTTTGGCCAGTGTGGTCTTGTTTCATATATTTAATAAAGACCTGATAAATACAATGTTTAAAGTGAAAGGTTTGGGATCTATCAGCCAGAAAATGTTATACATTAACCACCTGTCAAGGGAGAAAAGACAATTTAAAGTAATACTTGCACAAACTGACCCATGAGCTGGTTCCCTCCCACTTCAGCACTCTTTAGTAACAGGATGCAGGTGCAGGTAACATAATTTCTGTAATAAAACCAGATTATTTGTGCAGCCAAATTTACCATGAACCAATCCTACTCTATTCTGCAAATTACTAAGGAGAGAACTATGTCAGATTTCCACAATGTATTTAAGAGTAACTTCTGGGCTCTTTACAACAAGAATTTCAGAAGCACCCAGGGAAGCCTCTCTTTTGACACCACCTCCAACATCAATACCAAGCACACTTTTAAAACCCACTTTAATCATTGAAATTGCTTCCTACCTCCGGATCCCAGAACATTTTACACTGTTAACCAGAGAAAACCTCTCAGCATCCCCACAATTATTTATTCCTGCCTTTATCAGGCAGGTTTCAGAAGAGAAGAATTCATGAACTTGAACACAAAAGAATTCTCTCTCTTGGTGCAAATAAACTGTGGCTTTTTTCGAAAGTGTCAGGGAGTTGGAAGTCAAAAATGAAATAAAGCACTAGAATAGCAATGGACATATTTTAAAAACAAACGTAAGGGATTATTTTCCCCTATCACCCTATACAACAACAGAAAGATTTGCATATTTGATTAATCACACTTTTCATATTATAATTTCTAAAGTGTCCTCAGTGATCTGGGAACAACCTTTGCATTATAGAAGGCTTGGAAGACAATGGCCAAAACAATTTACCTGCCAATATCAGAACAGCCAAGTATTTATGCATCCCAAATCCTATTAAAGTTCCCAGATTTAGGTAGGAAACAGATCGTAATTTTTTAAATGGTGCAAATATTCATTATTCTCTCCAGCTTTTCAGATAGTTTATTTCAAGGGAAAAATATGTGGAGGTCTGAGTGTGGTTGCCCCAAGCTGTAGTCAGATGTCCAGGTGGGGATAACAGCACATTCACCAACCTGCACACACATGCAAATCCCATTTTCTGTACCTCATTTGAGGTCCTACTGAATGAAAATAGTGCAAAACGAAAAGAACAGCTGAAACTCGAGCCCCTGAGACATGCAAAGACCATTTCTTAAAGAAAATGAAAATCTCTTTCCCAGTATTTACAATGAAGATTAACTCTTAAATTTTCTGGAACAATAAGAAAAGCACCCAGTTCAGTACAATTACCAGAATCTCCTACTGTGGCACTTTTCATTGAGCCTAAGTCACAGGTCTTACCCAGCTGTTATTTAATAAAGCCAATCTAGCTCTAAATGTCATCCTAAATCCTGTAAAGGCAAAAGGCTCAATCAGCTCCACTGATGGCCCCAATACTGTAAAAACCATTCCTAAAACTTCATCTGCCAAGCCCTCAAGCACGTGCAACCCCCTGAGCCCTGCTGACTTCCCCAAACGTGAGAGTGTGCTTTAAAATGGGATTTCTGCCAAAGTAAAGGCTGAGATTTAACAGGAACAAAGCAACCTAAAATTTAAGCAAATGCCTAAAAATAGCTGTTTCTTTTGTGAGGAACAGTATTGTTGGCTTCTTCCTGTGTGTTCAATTAATAAAAAAAAATACTTTTAAGCAAGGATTAAATTGCAGTTACTTCCAAGAAACCCTAGCAATATACACCATTTCAATGAATTTGGGACTAAATAAACTCTCTTGCCTTGGTTTTTTTTACACAAGTATGAGCACACAGGGATGCATTTCCCAGTCCCATCTGAAAGATGCATTGTGAAATAGGGGTGTGTTCGTCTTCCCCGGGATGATACAGCATTCTGGGGATGGTTCAGTCATGCAGGGGGAAACTGCTCACTCCATGAAGTAAATGTGCTGGAATGTGATTTCTCCTTGCACTCAGCCCCCTGGCAGGTACTGGCAGCACAACAGGATCCCACTGTGGGAACTCACACACAATTACAGATGGAGTGGAAAATCCCTCTTGTGGAGCCCTGAAACCAAACCAGCCGTTCCGAATTGGCCCTGCCAGCACATCAGCGCCCAAGGTAAGTTCCTTAATTGGGGCAATTAACACCTGGATGACAAACGGGGAACGCAATGTCACCGTGTAATGCCATCACCTCTTCTCTTGTAGCCAGCAGGAGAGGAACGGAGGGGCACAAATCCCGTTCCTGCTGAGGAGCCACAGCAGCAGCAATGTCAGGGAGCCACCAAGCCCTGCTCCTGCTGCTCCAGCACCTGCCAGGAGTTCTCCCTGCTGGCCTGTGAGCAGAATCCGTGCTGCTTTCCAGGAGAACTCCCACACAGCCCATTCTACCATCTGTGGAGTAATTGCTGCTGCATCATCAGTTCCAGGCCATCCCAAAAGTCAGGGAATCACCATCACAGCCTCTGGAGTCCCCAGTTTTCCCTCAGCCATAGCGTGACTGGGAATAGTCTCTCCCAGCCACACCAAATGTGTGAATCAGCGCACACAGGTCACCAGGACAATCATCAAACCATGGCTGGAATGCAGAGAGTTACAGACAGGTTACACTTCTCAACAAATATTCCGTAAAGTAGGGCACTGCTCCATATTAGACACCGATAATGGCACAGAAATGGAAATGAGCAGCTCTGCTGAAAACAGACAATTATCACCCGACCCAGGTAGAAGCACCACTTGAAAGGGGACAGCTGCTGAGTAATGACCACACAGAAAGGAAAGCTCAGTCTAAGATTTGATGTTGTCCTTGGGAATAATAGTGTAAGAAGTAACTTTTTTCTTCAACTGTGCTACAGAACAAGTCTTGGCTCTGCCTCCAGCGACCTTTCCAAATGCAGCCTCCTGGAGCCACCCTCTGGAGTGCCATTGCAGCTGGGCGGTCAGGGGAGACAGGGCAGGGGACAGGGAGGGCAGAACCAGGTGCTGAAGCACTTGGCCCACACCCTTGAGGAAGCTGGAGCCCCCGCAGCCTTGATGTTCTTGTTCTGCAGCCACACAAATTGTCCCTCCAAGGCTGCAAATCCTGTAGCTTTCATAGGCACTGGATTCAATTAAAAAACCAAATTTAACTATTAAATGCCAGTTTCAGCTCAATGCTAACTGCTTGCATTGCCATTCCTAAGAGCTCACTGTGGCTCCCGCTGCCAGAACTTCTAAATAAACTAAGCAAACTTGCTTATAAGAGCAGGAAGAAATCAGATCTTTCCAAGCACAGAGGCTCAGCCAAATGCATCCCAGAGTCCTGTGCTGCCCTGAACCAGCCCAGCACCATCTGAACTGAGGCTGGAGCTGCTTTCCACATTGCTTTGTTTATATTGACTGCATTTATGATGCCTCAGAAGTTGCCAGTAAAATATTTATTTAGCAGTTAAAATGTTCTGCAAATGATTTTGCTGTCCCAAAAGATAAATATTTCTTGGCATTCTGAAATGATACATTGATGTTTTTGTTAAGGAAATTGCATGTTGATAAAATTTTCTCAGATTACACTTTGTCGTTCCTTTGTATTTGAAGTGGCCACATTAATTTTTCGTGATATTTATTGTAATTGTAAATTGCACTGAGATTAGAAACATTAAACTTACCATAAAATGAAACACATTTCAAGTATTTTCGAGTCATCTATTTAAGGGCTTGAAACACTTTTGATCCTTCAGGTTACCAGAGTGCTCTAAGCTTACAGGACAAGGATCCAACACAAACCAGAATCCTACTCTGAACTCTTGGGGAGACTTTTTCTTCTTTCCCCACCCCCCCTTTCCTTCTTTAATATACACTAACACCCAGGTCCACTTAGGGGTGTCCCTGCACTGCAAAATTTCACCCTGATTTAAGTTTGCAGCAGATTTGAAACTTATGCAGGCTATTATATAAAAATAGATAGAGCTCTGCTACCTTTACAGATTCCTTCTGCTTCCCTTAACCTCCCAGCAGCACTCATGTCTATGATTTGAGTCAAGCTTACCAATTTAGACACCACAGGATTGTTTCTCTAGACAAGGCCAGACCCTTGCAAATGAATGAAGGCTGTCAGTGCTCCAGACCGCCAAAACTTCCATGGAACACTGTTGTCCTGGAGCCTTCTCCCAGACACATGAGATATCTGGAGGAGAACTGTATTGCTGTGAAAATTTTTGATTTTTCAAACACACCCTCAATGCAGCAGCCCAGCTCTGCTGTCCTGCAGTCTCGGTCTTGCTGGCCAGCATTCTTCTTCTGAAAAAAGAGAAGTCTTTTTCCTCAAATTCAGATCCTCGGTTACATCTTCTGAGAAAAATCAACCTGAACGTATCACCTGAGTGCAGTCAGAATGGATTCATGGAGAGCACAGGGTACTGCCAGAGCCCCCAAGTTTATTTTTCTCTGAACAGTGCTGAACGAAGCACTCAGCATGAAAAAAAATCAAATGGGCTAAAATTCGCCGTCTTCCTCAGCAGTTTTTTAGTGCATCATATTACCTAGGTTTAATACAACAACAACAGAAAATTAATTTTTTTTAAAAAGTATTTCAAATTCAAATCAAATCACAACAACCTTCCAACATTTTTCATTGTTGGAGGGAACATTTTTTGCATTTACTTATGCAAGAAACTTTTTTCCATTTTTCTCCTTTTTGGTTGGTTTCCATGGAGGTTTTGTGCCATTTGACTTTGGAGAACATCTCTGAATTCACTGAAAATCTTCAGGGATAGGATGAAACCTTAGCCATATAAGAAAAAGTTCTCATTCTCCTGTCTTCAGTCCAAATTTTTAAACAGTCCACCAACACTTTTCAGTAATGAGCCCTGACATCTATGAATGCCAACTCTTAACACGTACAATTAAAAGAAATCAAAACCAGCCCTATAAATGAGCAGGGGTGCAACCACAGTCTCCATGGAGGCTTCCACCTTTCCCTCTGTGCAGCACAGCTCCACTGCCAATTCCAGAACCTCATGGAATAAAACACTGAGGCCTCTTCCATGGGAATCAAAGTGAAATTCCTCGGGTGATCAGAAAGCCTGAGAGTGCTCTGAGCAAACCATTGGAGGGCAACCTGACAGCATGAGCTGGCTCAAGGACTGGGACTCTCTCCAAAAACACTCATGCAGGAAATTTAGATACCATGGGTGTGCATCCAGGACTCTGAGAAAGCTCTTGATGAAAGATATGGAAGAACACCAGGCAGAAAGGAACATGCCAGGGTCTGGTTCTAAAAGCACTGCACGTGCCTGCAAAGAATCACAGAATCACTGAATGGCTTGGGCTGGGAGGGGCATAAAAATCATCTCCTCCCTGCCGTGGACAGGCAAGTCACTGATGCTGTTCAGCCAGAAATTCAACCCATCATGTTTTGGACCAAAGAGTGGAAAGAAGCTCAGCACAGCCCAGTGGGGATCACCTCCAGGCAGGAAAACATTGAGGGAATGATGGCAGAGCTCCATAAAGCCAAGATTTGCATAGGGAAAAGAGAGAAGAGGCTGTATTCCTTGTGACAACACTTGGGAGAAGTGCCACAAGTGAAATTAGCAGGTGGCAATTAGCAAAGCAAACAATGGGGAGTAGCTTTTGTTGCACAGACAACAGAACTTGTTCCCAGACAACCTGGCTGAAAATGGCAAACAAACACAAGAATTGCCTGCTAGAGCCTGATCCACGTGTCCACCTGTGCCACGGGAAATCCTCGAGCCACAAGTGATGGAAATCAGAAGACTGAAGTGAAGAAAGGGGAGTGTAATCCAGACTGTAAAATCTCTGGAGTTATCTCATTATTCATCCTATGACTGTTGAAGTGGTTCATTTGTCACAAGTCAAATCTTGAATGTTGCACTGAGACAGAAACAAGAGGGATCCAAATATAATTAACACATTTGTGCCAGGCCCAGCTCAAGAACTCGGGCAGTGCAGGGAAAATCCTTATTATTAGAAAAGAACAGGATGACACCTGTATTCTCTAGAGGAACCATTCTCTCCAACCCCCCTGTCTCTTTATAAACCAGCTCTTGGAAGTGTTCAGGATTAAAGTACCGTTCATTCCTGGGAGGAGAAGTTGCATCTCTCAGGTACAGCAGCTCTATTTATAAAAATCTCTGACCCTGAAAATTGTGCTTGGCCTTGGAGCTTTCATCAGCACTGAATGCTGGAACAGAATATGTATTGGGGAGAATTTGTGGACCCTAAGGACACAATGACCATGAATACCAACAGTAAAAATATCATCAGGAAAAACACTCCTGGAAATTGTGAGATCTGTAAATGAAAGGTCAAAGAAGAGGATTTTTGTAGAGTGCATCTATCCAAGCCTAAGAAAACATGGTGGGGTTTTTAATGTTAATAGGGCAGAAAACTCAAATGTGTACCACAGTCTTTGACCCAGTTTTGGATGCTGCCAGTTCTGGGCTCCCTGCTTATAAAGACAGTATTTTCTTATCCAACCCAAACATAACTCTTCCAAATTCATGCGGGGATAACACCTTCTCTGGGGTTTATCTCATCTAGGAGAAGACACTGTGAGGGATTGTAGAGAATCAAAAAAATTAGATACAAAGGAATACCTTTTCCTGCTATTTTTTACCAATATCCAACAGATCTCAACTCAATATGGTCATGGAAATGTCTGTCAGGATGTCAGTTGCTTTTATAAATATCTTCCTAAGAGAAATAAGCATGGCAACAGCATTAGGGAGACAGACAAGAGATGGTCACAGAAATCTATGGAAGTTTTGCCATCCAGATATTTCCTGGTGCAGCAAGAGGACCAAGACTAACTGGGAATTCCGTGTATCAAGGCAGCTGCCAGATGCCATGACAGCCTTTGGAGCACATTGCCCAGCATCCTTGCCAAGCTTTCCAAACCTCAGCAAACTGCATCCCTTTGGAGCCAAGTACTCCTTCCTGAGTCCTGATCACACTGAACCCATTTGCAGGCTGAAAACACAAAATTCTGCTAAATTATGTTTTCTGAAAACCATTGTGAATTCCTTACCTTCCACCCAGAGAAAGAGCTCTCTGGGGCCTCAGGAGGAGATCTGGACTTGCAGGACTCATCCCTGAGCAGTGAGCCCAGTACAGCAGACTCCTCCCTCTGCCTGTGCATGTTGCTCCTGCTGCCTGGGAATGAAAGGGTTAAATACACGCTGCTTCCTTTCCACCCAGGAGCCAGGGAAAGCTGCAGTGAGAGCTTCAGTGAGAGCTGCAGAGCACTAATGTGTGTGTTTATCTAAAGCTTCTGATGTTCTCTGTGTTTTCTTGAAGGGGTTTGGTTTAGGATTTTTTTCAAGCTGGGCTGTATTTTTCCCTTTAAATCAATAAGAGTTAAATCCAGTTGGCTTAGCTGCAATTTGCACACAGGCAATTGTAAAGCACTGGCACCAACAAACCTGTCCCCTTGCAGCATTACATGCACCACAGCTTAGCCCAAAATCTGCAAATATTCTTAGAAATTCAGAGGCAAATTCAGCCATATTTGCAGCTTCTTCACAGGCATTCTCTGCAAATATTTGAACACTTGTACTTTACTGGTACAAATCCTGGTGGATAAGGAATTTTAATTTCAAATAAGCGCTGAGCTCAACATGCTCTGCTCTGTTTCACACCATGGTCTGTACACCAACACTTGCCTGGTAAGACACGCCAGGAAACAAGCAGCACTCTGTGACTTCTAAAATTAACAGTACGAAATCTGAATACGAAATATTTACACACTCATTAACGTGGAAAGTTCACAGCACACCACAGAATTCAAAAAAATCCCTGTGGGACCCTTTAAACCTTACCTATGGCAGCGCTGAGCCTCAAAGAGCTGGAATGAGAGGAGGCTCTGAGTATCTGCAAGGACTGGCACAGACATCCAGCATTTTGCACAGTCTGAACAGGCTCTGTGAGAATTTCTGTTTCATAAATGGGAATATTCAGCAACCCGGCTCTCACTTTCCCAAAAAGGAGAAGAGGACAAGACACAGAGATGATTCGTTTCTTTAAACATCTATTTTGACTCAGACAAGATGTTATTCATTTCCATATTTCAGCAAATTATACAATTAAGAGATAATATAATTTGAAAATATCTGGGATTTATATTCCTTGTGTTTAATCTTTAGTAAACACCTTAAAAAGCATTTCTAGCAGCAATAACAGCGTGGGATCTCTCTAAGACCTTGTCAAGCAGCAGAGAAGGAAAAAGCCTGTTAGCTCAAAATGAACAGCCAGCTTGTCCCTCAGAGGGCTCACTGTGGTGAAAAATGTGCATTTTGGGAGCACCTTCCTTGCCAGCCAAAGTCAGACTTGTGCTTTGCTGACATCTCCTGCCCTATGTAGATTTTTACCCAGAACTCTTCCATGACAAAATGGTCATTCTTCACAAAGTAAAGAGCTGGATAATAAATTAATCTAATCCACATAAAAATGCTGTAATTTATGTAAGATAGCCCAGGGTAGTTTCTGAGGCTCTCCTCTCCCAGTTATTGCAGTCCTGTGTCTCCAGACAGAGCTCCCAGGACATGCCGTTTTCTCCTGCTCATCTGCCTGTCCTGCCCTGGGCTCTGGTTACCCTTGGTTTGCTGCCTCCTTGGCAGGATGTGCTGAGGCTGGGGAAGGTGCACAGGCAGCTCCCTGCCGGGCACTCGAGGGACATCAGCCCAGGAACAATTGCCAGAAATTCATGGGGTTTGTGTCATTTTCACTGCAGCTCACGCCTGAGGAACTGTGAAGTGGGAAAGAGCAGGGCTGTGGTGCTGCAAGCACATCTGAACTTGAGCTCAGCCACAAGATCTCCTCCCCCAGGGGTGTTCTTCCTTTAAATAAACCCCACTGACTTCAGTGTCTTCGGAGAGCAAGTGTGCTCTGCCCAGTGCTCCCTGAACTGCACCTCTGAGGGGAAAACCATTTCAAGAAAGTGGAATCTTCTCATTCCACTAATACTCAGACTTCAGGAACAAGTCTGTTCCTTACTCATTGGCCTTGTGTCCCATTTCAATTTCAGAAAGTTCCCACGTTCCCATCCTAAAAAGAAACATGTTCTGAAAATACCACGAGCTCATTTTGTGGTTTGTTAGTATAGGTGCAGTATAAACAATGGATCTGGAGACCCTGCAGAGGAAGAGCCCATGTTGTACATAATCATGTTTTAATGGACTCTGTTTGTAAACAGATGAGTCCATACATAACCAGGACTTTTCCATCCACGCACGGCTGGGCTGTAAGGGATGTATTTTTAAAGTCTGCCATGAAAACTGCTGCCTGCTGACCCAGTGGTTGGCACCAGCCTCATTAAAGGTAACCATCCCTGTCCCCAAGCTTTCCTACTGGCACTTTTCCTACAGATTTCATGGCAAAGCTCAGCCAAGCAGACATAACAGCATGGAGAGCTGTGTTAGCATGGATAATGCAAACTTGCCCTGAGCTTTATTTACACATTGCTGGGCCAAATTTCAGGGAATCGGGAGTTTAGTGTTTAGATTTTATCTACTCTACAACTCAGCTGAAACAACCAAATCCAATGTGTGTGCAATGACCTCAACCCAACATTAGGCTTAAGACAAACATCTAATAACAGGACATCACATGTTAGTTAATGAACTTTAGACAATTTGACTGAACTCAGTAGGTCATCTCAACCTCTGCATTCGGCTCCTTTCGGACCAAAATGGTGAGGGAAAGCCCCAGATAGATGTTAACTTTTTCACCCCAAATCCACCCCAGCCTTGGCTCAGCACTCATATATGGTACTGAGTGATGTGTTTTATCAGTACATGGGGGTGCAGCTTCCAGTCCCCTCCCTCCTCTCCATGCCCCACAAAATGTCTCTGCACCCCTTCCCTTATAACCCCACAATATCCCTTGATGTTACCCCACCCTCCACAATCTCACACACATATTCTTGCATCCTCCCACATCCTGCTCCATGTTCCCAACAACACCTCCAGCCCCCATATCTCCCTTCCCACCCTTCCATCCTCCCTGCATCCCCCTCCAGCCTCCTCACCACCCAGTCCCCCATCCCCCCACACCGCTGCATCCCCTCCACATCCCTCAATATCACCCCCTCCACATGCCCCTGTGTCCTTCCACAGCACCCTGCATCCCTGCTCCTCCATCATCCCACATCCCCCACAAACCTCACAGCCCCCCATATTTCCTCTTGAATCCCCCCACATTCCCCTCCATTCCTCATCAAACCCTCCCCATCCCACTGAACTGCCCCATCCACATCCCCACTCCACCCCCTCGACACTTCCCACCCCCTGCAGGGGGAAAGGCAGCATCAAGTCTGTGCTTTAGGGGTTTTTTGTGACAAGTGCCCACAAAGCATTGCTCTAGGATGATTTTTTTTCTTCCAGAAGGGCAGAGCAGACCTCCCCTTGCCTGTAGGTGTGGAGCAGGGAGTCGGGGCCAGGCCACCGCCCCCTGCAGCGGGGCAACCCCCGCAGCCCCTCAGCCCCTCCTGGCGTCCGCTCTGCTCCTGGCAGAGCCAGAGCTGCCTCTGAATAAACACCCATGGCATTCATCTTCAAACCCCCTGGCTCCGTGCAGCTATATTTAAATTGACATTGATAAAAAAGCAGAACTTTTCTCAGGTTTCTTTGAGATGCTTCATAAAAAGGGATTTTAGGATGTTTGAATTGGAAACTCACCTTAAATGGATTTTTGTTAAGAAAACCATCAAAAAGTTTGCTGATTACCTGTGACCGGAGTAGCAGTCAAACATGGAAGGACCCACTTTTCCAGCCTTCAATCCACACCCTTCTACTTTGTTTGCAGAGAAAACACATGCTGTTTTACCTACACAAGTGTAATTAAAATGTGGAGCTTCCCAGTGTGGATGCATTTCTCCCAGAATGAATGTGCATGGTAATACGGCTTATTTACACACAGAGAGCAACCATCAGGTGTATTAGCTACAAATATCATTTACTGGCCCCAGAATTACATTGCACTGGCAAATCACCCTCGCAGTTTTTTCAGCAGCTTTGGGTGCTGCCGAGTGAGATCATTCCCACAGGCAGAGCAGGGCTCTGAGGAGAAGTTACAGCATGGAACGAATTCATCCAGATCTTCCCCGGAGCTCCTGCTGGGCATCTCCGAGCGCCTGGGCTGAGCCAACTCTGCGGGTATTGCCCATCGCAGCCCAGCAGCACCACACGGGCTCTTCACAGCTGGGAAATGTAATTAGAAAATGAAATTATTATGCTGCACTGTCCAAAATTATCCATCACCACGAAACCTGTGTGCAGGTGAGGCCTGCTGTGATTTCCTTATGGTCACTCATGGGCCACCAAGGTTTATCGGTGCTAGTCAGGGGGAGCCCCAGCCCTGCTTCTAAATGCACTGGGATATTATCGAGCACATTTGGAAGGGCTGTCGCTGACGGCCGGTGGCCTTTACCCTCGCTTTTCAAACGGAATCAGAGAATCTCGGAATGGTTCGGGCTGGAAGGGACATCAGAGATCATGTCATTCCACCCCTGCCGTCGGCAGGGACCCCATCCCTCTGAGCGCACCTCTCTGCCGACTCCCAGCTGCTGTCACTCCGGCCAGTCCAGCAAGCAGCCGACCTGGAGAAGCTGTGGGAAATTAAATTTTGACAGAAAGCAATACATAAAATCGTTAAAAATAATCGAAATGTGGGTGGGTGCGTGTACGTATATATACACATTACAAGAAAACACAAACCAACCAATAAAGAAATCCCATTAGTCAGGTATATTGTCCGATGATTCTAACAGGCTTCTTCCGTGTCTCAAAGGACGCTGGGTTTCATTAGCGTCGCCGAGGAGGCAAGAGGGCTCCTCAGCCCGGCTCGCACCCTCTCGGGGCCGTAACCGGCTCCTCCCGAAGCAAAAATGGTTCATTAAAGTCGTGACCGAAGCGCTGCTGGGCAGGCGGCTCGGCGGGGAGCCGGTCAGCCGGAGGTGCCGGTATTCGTTGGCAGCACACCCACGGCGCTCCGTGCCCGCGCTGCCCGGGCGCGTCTCCGCAGGGAGGCCCCGGCACGGGCTCAGCCCCATGCGGTGCGGGGCTCTCTGGCATCTTCCAGGGCGACGGAAGGAAGGGTCGCCCGAGCGCCCTCGGAGATTTTCCTGCCGCGGCACAACAAGAAAAATGTTTACCTCTGTGTCCTGCGCGGGTCCGCGGAGAGGGGCCCTGCGGGTGCTCAGCCGGCGCTGCCCCAGGACCTCCGTGCGCGGACAGAGCGGCCGGCACCGCACCCGGGCACGGCAGGAGCGGACCCCGCTCGGCCCCGGCTCGGCAGAACGCAGCTTCACCAGAGCATCCCCAACCCTCTCTCGGCTGTCTACGAGGAGAAAATACAAATAAAAAAAGACTTACTCTATTTAATTATTCGTGTGCTGAAAAAAAAATCATCACCTTATAATCTGAGAAATTACAATCTCTTCTCCGTCACTTGCTCAGCTGTGAAAAGAAAAGATTAACATTCTCTCGCGAAGGCGCTAGCACCTAGTGAAGCCCGGCTGTTCCAGCCCTGTGTGTGACACCGGTGACGAACACAGCCCGTCGTCCTGTTAATTTAGCTTAATGCGCCAGCCAATCTCTCTTTTAATTAAAACCGGGTGCTTCTCTCACGCGCACTGAAAGCACCAGAAACAGCAGCCAGCGGTGACGAGGAAGTGACAAAGCCACACGCCCACTGTGTCCTGACCGCGCCGAAGGGTCCCGCAAACCCCGGCTCTGCCAGCCCGGCCGCCGCTTTACCTCTTTCCAGCATCCGTCCTCATCCTCAGATTAAAAAAAAACATTTCCAGCCAATTGTTCGGTTAAATATCTAAGTCATTGCAGTGTAAGAATACGAGGCTATTTCCTGTTTACCCAGCACTGGCCGTGTCCTCCACCGCTCATCCCGGGGGCTGATTTAACCCGGGCTGGATCCGGGGCACCTCCTGAGCCGGGCCGTGGGCGGCAGTGGGGCCGGAGCAGAGGAGAAACGAGGAAAACTGGGAACGACCGGCACGGGTTCAGAGCAGATTTACTTCGAGGGCTCGGCCGACGGCGATTCGGGGCGATTTGGGGTTAAAGCCCGGCGATGCTGACCCTGCTCTCCGCTCCCACCGGGCCGGGCTCTCCGTGCCCTGAGCACGGGCTGGAGCCTCCTGGACCCGCTGCCCGGGACGGGCGGTCCCGCACCGCCGCCGGCCGGCCCTGAGCGCACCCCGCCGGGGCTGGGAGGCACAGACGAGCCCCGATCCGAGAGCGATAATTACCGCCGTTAATTGGGAGGCGGCCCCGCAGCAGCGGCTCAGCCCGGGGCTGTCCCGTCGCTCCCCGGCCCTCGCTCTCCTCCTCTCGTTCTTCCCTGCGCTGCTGCTTCTGTCTTTTATTTTCTTTTCTTGTTTTCTTAGCAGAATAGCAGTAATTCTATGTTTCGGTGGATGCTCTGTAATTTAACATCCCAGCGGAAAACGTGGAGAAGAGACTCGGGGAAAACCAGCGAAAAAATAAAATTTAAAAAACCCCACCCGAACAACAAAGCGCCAGGATTTCGTAGTAGGATTTTTGTTGTTTCATCGCAGCAGCACATGAAAAGTTTTTCTTAAAAGTAACATTTTCAGGATGCGCAGTGCAGAACTTAATTAACGTTTTGTCACCAACTAACGTATCTTTAAAATCCGAAAGCATCCGAATTTGACCAAGGGAAGACTGAGGGTCTGACCTCTCTCGGCCACGGGCAGCCGAACCGTCGCGGAGAACGATGGGAGAATCCTCCCAGTACCACTGTGCTTTGCACTTTCTCTGTAGGTCTGCCTGGACTTGGTTTTGAATCTCTAATCTGCCTCCGTGGGGGGAAAAAAACAACAACAATTTTTTAAAAAATCAACCCCAAAGCATTACGTTACTCAGAGCAATAGTTCATAAAATACTTTATTGAATTAAAGTAAATATCTTCGCATTAATAAAACTGATCATAAAATGCAGTTTCGAATAACTAGGGGCACCACAGGGATTTGGACAGCGACTAGATGTGGATGGTGGGATCCAGTGTCCTGCTGGCCCCTCGGGCCGTCGCACAGTACAGCGGCCGTGGCGCAGCGCGGTGCTCCGCGGGCGCGGAGAGGGGCAGAGGGGCGAGGGAGGCCGGCGTGCGGCCAAAGCGTCCAAACGTCCCGAGGCCGAAGGCGGCCGCAGCCACTGTCCGAGCTGCCCTCCATCCTCTCAGGCCGGCGGGGCAGGCCCCCCTCACTCCTCCTGGCTGACCTCGGCCGGCGAGCCCAGGCTCTCGGGCGGCTTCTCGGCGTCCCGGGCGCGCTCCTGCTCCGAGAGCTGCTCGCTGCTGGGGATCGAGTTTTTCTTCGGGCGGCCCTTGGGTTTGGTGGGGGACTCCAGGCCGCCCCCCTGCAACACCTGCGAGGCGAGGAGGTGGCGGAGGAAGGGCATACCTCGGCAAAACCGAGCTGCCATCGGCCCGCGGCGCAGCAGCCCCTCTCTCGCCCGTCCGCCGGAGCGAAGCTGCCGGTGCGGATTCTCTCGGGCTGCGCCCACCGCCCGCTGCCCCGGCGGCCGAGCGCTACAACGGGAGGGCTCGGACAGGGCCGGGAGGGACGGCCGGCCGGGGCCCAGGAGATGCTGGACCAGAGGCACGGTGTTAAAGACCAGGGGCATATTGTTATTACCGTCATCACCACTGTTATAATTATCCTTAACGTTATCGTTAAATGTGCCAGGGCCGTTATGCGGAAGGACGAAGCCCGCAGGTCAGGGCTCGAACGCGGACACGACGCGCCCAGGGGAAGGATTGTTAATAAAGGGCACTTACTATTTTCTTCCATTTCATGCGCCTGTTCTGGTACCAGGTTTTCACCTGGAGCTGGCTGAGCCCCAGCGATTCGGCCAGGTCTATTCTGCGGGCGAGAGAGAGAGGAGGTCAGGCCGGCAGCTTTCGTCTCGGATGGCAGCTTCTCGACTTTTTCAAGTAAAATGAGCCCCGTCCCGTGGCGTCGCGGCCCGGGTCCTAGGTCGGCCGGCGCCTACCTGTCGGGCGTGGAGAGGTATTTCTGCTTCTCGAAACGCTTCTCCAGCCCCATGAGCTGCAGCTCGGTGAAGACGGTGCGGCTGCGGCGGCCCTTCTTGGCCTTGCCCGGCTCCGGGGGCCCCGGCTCCAGCTTCCCGCGGAGGTGCAGCTCCAGCGGGAGATGCGGCGAGGCGGATCCGCCCTGCAGCCCCGAGCCGGCGGCCAGCAGCGCCGAGCCCAGCCCAGAGCAGCCCAGGGGAGCCAGCGGGAACTTAAACACGGCTGCCGGCTCCGCCTTCAGCACCGCTGCGGGAGAGAGCGGCGGTCAGAGGTGGGCAGCGGCGGGCAGGGACCCGCGGGGCTGCAGGGTGCCTCGGCTGCCCGGGGAGCAGCGCCTGCAGGGAGCCCCGGGGCCTTCTCCTTCATCCTCGGCACCACCGCGGGTCCTGAGCCCCCCGGTTCCGCCACCTCCGCCATACAGAGACACGTTTTACCCTTTAACCAGCACATGCTAATCACGGAGTTACTTGGGGGCTGCGAGTGAAAATAACTCAAACCAACCCAAAAGCGTTCCCCTCGGTGTCACCCAACAGCTGCCGGACCCGGCTGAACTTGGAGACCAGCGGGGGCGGGCACGGTCCCAGGATTCCCTTCCTAGGAGTTTTCAGGACATTTTCGATCTGATAATAATTTCTATCCCACTCCGAGAAGAGCAGCCTATGAAGGGGCGCCCGGGGACAGGACAGGACAGGGAGCCACTCCCGAGAATGCTGCTCCAGCGGGTTGGGGCCGCCGCTCGGACGGCTCGATTCATTTCTCCCAGATCCGGCCCGGCGCTGCTCGGCTCGAATCCTTCGCCTGGCTCGGCCCGGCCCTCTGGGTCCCTCCCGACGCCCCAGCTCCGCTCCCGGGCCTCGGCCTGCCGGGAGGCTGGGGCTGGGGTCCCTCTCGGCCCGGCCTCCCCGCCAGCGACACACGAGCGACCTCAGCGCCGGGGAAAGGGCTTTAGGGAGTCTCTGCGGGGTCTTCTCCTCGGCCTGCCTGAAATCGCCTCCCTTCCTACAGGGCCCGATCCGGCTCCCACCTATCCCTGCGGAACTGAGCCCTGAGGGGTGTAAAGAGACTTTTATCTGATCCGCTACTCCGGGCAGTTCTGAATAGTTCATCCTGAAAATAATACTAATTTTTAGATATTCTAATGCATGCTGCTCCCTTGCTCAGGGGCTTGACTCTTTCCTCTTTTTCTCTTAAACGCAGAAAATGAGATTGGGATACTCCTTTTCTGTTCAGGTCAAGCTACGGCTGTGCAGTTGAAGATGGCTTGGGAAGTGAAAGCTTTCGCCATCACGCATTTAAATATCGGCATTTAAAATATATTAAGTAATAGTCTTCAAAATGCATTAAACACTACCTTTAAAAAAAAAAAAAACAATAAAACAAACCCCCACCCAAAATACAAAAAAAAAAAAAAAAACCAACCAAAAAACAACCGCAAAAAAACCCCAAACGATAAAACCAACAACAATTACAAAACCCCCAAACCTATTTGAATATGTTAATAAACTGCATTTGTCCTGGATGCTATATCCGACTGGACAGTGAATGCTGGCTCCCGTTTTAAAAGAAAAACCCAAACATGTATTATAATATTATAATATGAACAATATTGTTATGCCTCACATGTGCTATATTATTATTATATAAACATAGCATATATTTATATACTATATATAATATCTCCGTATATATATTTTAAATTACACTTAAGTCGGGTTTCCAGCTAAATCTGTGTCTGCAGGGCCTCTTGCCACCTCTCGCAACCATGCACAGACCCCGCTGCTAGGCTCTAGCAGTTCTCACCTCATCCAAAAACACGGGGGAAAACCCCAAAACAAAACTATCGACAACAACCTTCTTCCCCGAAATCCAAAGGCCATTCTGTGCAGAGGCGGCTGGAGCAGCAAAGCCGCTTTCTTCGCTTTTAGGCCCCAAACTCCCGGCTGGAGCGCCCGCGGCACGGCCGGAGCCGGCGGGGATGCGCACGGCCGGCAGAGCCCCGCAGCAACTTTTGTAGGTAGAATTCTCAAGTTTTTCTCGGAGGAACCCGGCTCCCAAAGGCGCTGGAGACCACCGGCGGGCGATGCCTCCCCGCCTGCCGCCCCCAGCCGCCCCCCAGCCGCGGGGAGCCCCCCGGGACGTACCGAGGTGGTTGTGGTAGGGCCGGGCGGAGAGAAGCGCCTGCACCCCGAACTTGAGCAGCTCTCCTGCCGGCGCGGCCCCCTTGGCGTCCGGGGGGTCGGTGAGGATCTCCTCGATCATGAAGCTGCGGTAGCGATGGGAGCGGTGGTCGGGGAAGGCTTCGGCCGGGAAGTAGCGCGCGGCGCCCAATTCCAGCGGGTGCTGCATCCTCGCCGCCCCCGGGGCGCGGGGGGGATCCCCGGCCGCCGGGGCCGCCCTAGCGCAGCACCCCGGCCGGCAGCCGGGCAGCGGGGGCTCTGCCCATCGCCCCGCCGCCCCCTCCCCTGGCCCTGCGCGGCGGCCCGGAGCCGTCCCCGCCGCCTGCACACGGGGCGCGGCACCGGGCAGCGTCTGTCTCTCCGCCCCGGGACAGCAGCGGCGGCCTATTATACGGCCGGGCCCGGCGGGGCCGTCAGCGCGGCGGGGGAGGGCGCGGGAGGGGCTGCGCAGGAAGGAAGGGGCCGGGGCGGGCGAGTACCTGCAGCGGGGGTTACAGCCCAGCATTTGATCCCCCGCCATATAAAGCAAATTACCCGTTCTGCTCGCTGCGGGAGAGCAGACACCCAAACAACCGCTGGCCCCTTGGAAGCCCCGGCCCTAGTCCCGGCCTAATCCTCGTGACCATCCCTGTCCCTGTCTCCAGCCCCATCCCCGTCGCCATATCCATCGCAATCCCCGTTCCCGTCCCCACACCAATCTTCGGTCCCTTTCCCATTCCGGTTCCAGCCTTCGGAGCCCTCCCCATCCCTTCCCCCGACGGGGTAACCGCTGCCTCGGCCGATGGAGGGGGACACGGAGCCACACGGACCATCGGGGCCCATCCTCTCGGCCCGGCCCCATGTCCCTGCCCCGCAGCACAGGCGCTCGTAGCCCTCAGGGCGGCCCCGGTGCTGTGTCCGGGGCCCGGCGGAACCCAGGCAGGCCGAGGGCCGGCAGGCGCTGACGGCCGGGGGTGCCCCTGGAGGGGCCCAGCCCCGATGGCCTCAGCTCCGGGCTCCCGCCTGGCCTCGGTCAAAGCGGTGTAAACATCTAAAAGGACCTGGTCAGGGAACAAAACCCAGCACGAAGAAGAGCATTTCCCTGGACTTTTAGATCATTTACATGGATATTTTGGTCGGTACAACGTGATTCATTCTATTCCCTTTAGCCTGCGACACGCACGACAGCAGAGACCTACGAGCCGCCCCTGCTCGTTACTGACTTGCTTCGAGCCAGATTGGTCTGCAGGAACCCGAACGCCCAAATCCCTCCCAGTAGTGTCGGCGCTAATGGATTGCGGGGGAATCGTTTCGGCGAAGCCCCGGCAGCCCGGACAGGGTTCCCACGGCGTGGGGCGGCTTCGGCTGCGTTCGGCCTCTGCCCACGGCCAGAGATGTCCACGCGTGACCGTGCCTAGGCGGTGCTCGCGGGAGGCACCCACGGGCTTAGCCCGGCTCCGTTTCGGAGCCCTAAGCAAGATGCGATGGCCACGGAAGTCACCCGCGAGTGCCGCCCGTGAGCGCAGCACACGGGGGACAAGTCCCAGCGCTCGGCTGCCGTCGGGGCCCGAGTGTCCGAACACCTTCCCCCGGCCCCGGGCTCCCCAGAGCCGTGAGGGCTCCAGAGCTTCTCGTGGCTCCCCGTCGGTCCCCACGCGTGGCTCCCCGTCCGGCCCGCAGCCGCGGCCACCCCCCCCCCCAGAGCCAGCGAACAGCCCCGGGGGCCCCGCATCCGGCGGCAGATGCGGCTGCAGGAACCCCCGGCCCTGTAACTTGAACTATATATTGAGGTAGGGGCAGGCGGAGGCGTTCAGGGAACTACGGAGAACACGAGGCCGCCCTGCTGCTCCTGTCAGCGCTATTTGAGTCCTGCTGCTGTTTCTCTGTGCTATTCACCCCTGCATGCGACAACAACGAATTAATTTATGCTCTGTACTTCACTGCCTGCCCACATAACCTGTTCCATATGGTTACTGCGACTTGTACAGAGCAGTTCCGAGCGGATTTGTTCTGGTTTCTCCGCGTTTCTTCAATTTAAAATTACACCACTCGCTCTGTGAAGCACTAACGGGCTGAACCCCCGTTAGCTGCCCGGGTGCTCCCTGCTGTTAGCGGGTTGTCATTTATTCAGACATCATCTTGGTGTGTGCACCGCCAACGAGTTCGTGACACGCGAGAGAGCGGGGGCTGTGCCCGGCACCGGCGCTCCCCTCCCGGGAGAAGCAGCGGGGACCGGAGCCCACCGAGATGCTGCGCGGCGGTGGGACTGGGCGCCTCCATCACCCCCCCCCCCACCTCCCCGAATTCTTCACTGGGATGTCGGGGCAGCCGTGTCCCTGTGCACACCTGAGCTCCGCGGAGCCCCGACCGAGACCGACGGGGCCCCCCAAAAAATAAAAAATCCCAACCCCAAAGCCTCCCCATTTCCTGACGGGCCCATCCGCCCGCCTGTGCTTTGTCCGTCTGCTCTGCTGAGATCACAAGGTGCTCCCATGCCAAGGTGCTGATTCCCTACGGCCGATGCCAAAGAGGCCATTGGAACTATTACCATGAAACGAGGAGAATAATTATAGTAAAGTGAGAAGAATTTTGGACACATTCAAGCGAGCAGGCAAATCCACATCGGATTGTTTAAACAACCTCACCCCCTAGACCAGCGCGCTCATAAACAAATATTGCACGTAAAAGAAATTACCCACGCCTCCCTTGAGCTTTTTGTTTCTTTAAAATAAATCAAAGCTCAAGAATAACTCTAAATAATAATACTTCGATCCCCACCCCGGAGCAGGTTAGGATCAGAACGGTACAGACCCGGTATCATTTCCTATCATACGCCATCTGCTTTGACAATTAAAGTTTTTATAATCCTTGGGATCTATCTACCCCGAGGTTGCGCTGGAGAGCAGCCGCAGCGGGGCAGGCACGGACGGTCGGCGGATCCCACATCCTCCCCGCGAGCAGGCCTACAGCCTCTCAGGTCACCGAAAAAATTAAATAAAAATAGCATTTCTGAAAAATCTCCTATTGAAACATTTCGATGCTGCACTGAAGAAAGAGAGGGTGAGCTTCACCATCTGGCCGTACTCACAGTCAGGAATTTTAAATCGTTGAAAAACAAACCCTGTAGTGAAAAGGACAGAAGTTGTTGTTGTTGTTATTATTATTATTATTATTACTACTACTACTACTACCACTGCTACTATTACCTTTAGTGCAGTAATGTCTAATCTCCAGTACTCTTACAGAGCACGAAAACCCGTACTTTTATTTCACATTGATTTGTGTGGTAGATTCATGCAACCACTTTTATAAAAAGCAGCATCTTAGAGTGGGAGTTCAGCAAAATACGTGGGGTTTTAGGGACCAACCACATGAACAAGCTGCAGACCGCAAATATTTTTCCTCCCAGCAACCAGAATGGAATCACCTTTATTTACAAAATTGCTCCTCATTTACCGAGGGGGTTTTTAAAGTTCTTGTTTTGTTGTTATTTTGCAGTTTGTTTGTTTATTTGTTTTGTTTAGGGTTGGGTTGTTTTGTTGATTTTATTTTTCTTGCACCAGGTACAGACTTTATATGACTGCTTCAAACAGACTATTTCTAGTTAGCTTTTTTAAAAATAATTTTTATACAAATGTTTTTAACTGGTTTCAGAAACTATCCATGCATTTATCATATTACGAGGCTCTTCTGATCTTCGTTTTGCATAAAAGCAGAACGCGTTTTTTATAGGCTCCTCTCGCTTACTTTCACGCTTCAGATATTTTGATGTCTCTATTTCAGCTAAGTAACTCAGAGAAGAATGACATTTCCACCCGTGAAAATTTTGCTACGAAAAAAGAAATAAGTTCATCCAGTGATCTAAAATCTTCCCTGGGATGGGAATACTTTTGCCCCGCTGATTCATTCCCGATTTGACGAGAAGAAGAGTTCTGCTGAATTCCCGCAGTTCTCCCGACTTCTACAGCCGTAACGGGGGAAACAGTAAGACTCAAACTTCTCGCCTCCCGGATCCCAGGGGAAATATCCCAACCGGGAAAAGATCGTGGCTGCCAGGGGCAGCCCAGGGGAGCGCACGGAGCCCAGAGGCTGAGCAAGGCTCTCGCAGCCAAGTCCCCGCTCACGGAAGCGGGGCCCGGAGCCCAGTCACCCCCGATCTGCTGCGGGGACCGGGGAGTCGCGGGGCTGCTCCGCAGCGCTGCTGAGATCAATTCTACACTGAGGTGGTTTTGTTAGGGTTTTATAAAAACTCGTATCAAAGCTCTCAATGACTTTTAAACACAACCAATTCTTTGTTTTCTCAACATCACCTTTTCTAAAACTCGAATAAAATGTCCCGGCGTCTCCCATCGCGCCCCAGCGCCGGGGGCAGCGGTGCCCGGAGCCCGCCGGGACAGCCGTGCCCGGGCTGCGGGGCTGTGCCCGAGCTGCGGGGCTGTGCCCGAGCTGCGGGGCTGTGCCGGGACTTGCCGGCGCTGTGCCGGGGCTGCGGGGGTCTGCCCGCCCGTCCTGCCGGGCACTGCGGTACCCCGGTGCCCTGCGGAGGCATCGCTCTCGCAGTCCCTGCCCTTCCCACGGGGGGCCGAGGAGGGGAGTCAGGCACAGCCACGTCCCTCCCGCTTCCTCCACACGGCACTTAATATTCAGGAAATCCACAAAGTGCTACGAAGAGAGTGGAAAACGTGACATCACGGGCTAATTGGGAAGGAGCGTTAGGGCTGAGGGAATAGCTCAGCCCTGAGTAATAAGTTATGTTTAATGGCTGGGTAAAGCTTCATCAGAGGCTGTTAAACACGTATCCCCCTAAAAATTATTTTCTGTGAACACCTGGCCTTGTCAGAAAGTCAGTCTATGGAATTATCTTTGAGAGACATGTTCAGAGGATGCAGTTAGGTTTGAGTGAGGGCTGTAGCCCCTTTATTTCCCTATCCCTCGAGGTCCATCATCCATCCTCCTCCCTCCGACACCCCAGCAGCTCTTCACAAACTGGGTGTTCTCCATTTCTGTCCAAGCATAAGGAAATCATCCCTGAAACTGCTATTGTCTGAAACCATTTCATATATATCCATTGGAATAGCCAGCAGAATGAGAAGCTCCCCAAATGTGCCACCTCTATCCCCACTGCTGCATTCAAGTACCACAAACCTGAGTGCCACACATGTACCCAGCTGTGACACTTGCCCAAATCTTTTATTGTGCAGGGCCCCAAACCAGCACAAACAGTAAGGCACACTCTGTGAAAGCCCCCTTCTATCTCTTGCTTTTTTTACACACAGGATTTTAAATTTTTATTCATTTATTTTTACTTTTAGTTAGCTCATGGACAAGGGATGCAATGCTCGGAAATACAAACCAGTAAGCTGCCACACACGTGATTAGATTTCAGGCCAGGCAGTATTTTTGGGACAGCCTCTTTTCTGTGAACTGATTCCAGGCCATGAACAGATCTGTAGGTTCAGAGCTCCTTCCCCAGCTTGGCCAGGAGGGCAGTGGCTGCCCCTAAAACCGGGGTCCGGTAAGAGGTGAGTGCAGTGACACCTCCCCTTGGTGACAGCTGTACCTCTGTCCTTCTCCGCCCAGGCCTGTTGTGGACAAGTGGTGCCATGGCCTGGGGCTGTGGTCAGTGCCCAGCACCAAGGCCCAGCCCACACCAAACCTGTCCTGGCTGCCACGGGAGCGATGGCCAAGAGCTCTGCAGGTGACACTGCTGGTGACACATTCTGAAAATGATGGGACACACACAAAAGAGCAAGTTAAACACCACTGCAGTGGTTCATTAAATAGCCATATTTCACCTGGAACAGTACATCTGGCTGCACCACTCATTTCTAGGTGATTCAGGAGTTTCAGGCAGAAAACAATGATTTGTCCTTATCACTCATGTGTGAGCTGAAATCCAACCCAGCCCTGCATCTGTGTAAAAAATCAGGGATGCTTTGCTGACACCCTCAGTGTGCTGAGGTGGTTCCCTCGCACGTGGCTGACTGCAATGGGACTGTTTATGGTTCATAAAATTAAGTTAATGACTACATCTGTGCAGAGCTGGGGCTTTTGGTTTTCAAAAGGGAAGAAACAGAATGAAATCCTTACACTCCTCAGTTTTATGGTTTGCTTCCAGTCACTTCTAGTTCCCAGTTCTCAAGTGCTACATCACATCTGGATGATTTGGGTTTATAGATCAGCAGGGAGATGTTTAAACCATTAAACACAATAATGGCTAATTGAAACACTTTATTTAAAAATATCAACATGTTTTATACGTATTAAAATAATATGAAAGCTAGCTTCCCTGTCCCACATAAGCACCACTACCATAGGTAATCTCCCTAAGTCATAGAGCTGGTAACATCAAAGAGCTCTCACTGAAGGCCAAACAATACAAAACAATTCAGTGATGAAGGGTTCTTCCAAACCATTCCTTTCAGTGATTCTGCCATGTCCAGTAGGTCTTTTATTTTCCTTTCACACACAGACAGGGACCCTCACAAGGATTTAAGGCCCCTGACCCTGCAACAGGGATTTTGAGCTCTAAGGGAGAAACCCTTACTGACACTGAAGCCACCAGAAGGAGATCTGCCATCCACTTGAGGCGAGATGAGACCTGAGTTTCACATTGCTTACACTGCAATTCCTATATCTGATATGGCAAATTTCTATTTACTGTGCTCAGAACTACATTTCAAACCCATATATGGCCATGGCTGCTTAAGAAGTTTAAACAATTTCCCTTTCTGTACATATATTATGACAATTGCAAATTTTTGGACACTAACACGACATTCTGAGACCCACTGATAGTGATCTGCTGAGCTCCAGATGGAGCCATTTACCACGGCTTGCTCATCCTGCTGGGCTTGGAGCCTCTCCCCTAGCCTCTCTCCTGGGCTGGGGCAATCCTGCATCCTACACCCCACTCTGCACCCTCATCCCACAGCCTTGTGCTGCACTGCTATCCCACAACACCATCCCACTCCCCATCCCACACCTTGCATCCCACAACCCCACCATGAACCCTCATCCCACCCCCCATCGCACACCCTGCATCCCATATCCCCACCCTGCACCCTTTCCCGTGCCCTGTATCCTGCCCTCCTATCCCCCTATCCTGCACTCTTTATCCCCCATTCCCACACCCCCATTCCCATATCCCAGTTCCCGCACCCCTATCCCATGTCCCCATTCCTGTCCCCTGTATCTATTCCTGTATTCTCCCCCCATGTCCTGTAGTCTGTATCTTACAGCCCTCATTTCCATGTCCCATATTCTATATCCACTCTTCCCTCACCCTGTGTCCCCCATCCCGTATCCTCCATCCCCAATATCCCATATCTGGTATCCCCCATTCTCCATGCTCTGTCCTGTGTCCCCGTTCCTGGGTCCCCATTCCCTGTCCCATGTCCCCATGCCCCATTCCCGGGTCCCCATTCCCGAGTCCCCATCCCCTGTCCCGTGTCCCCATTCGAGGGTCCCCATTCCCTGTCCCGGGTCCCCTGTCCCGGATCTCCATTCCCGGGTCCCCCTTCCTGGGTCCCGTGTCCCGCGGCGCTAGCGCCCCCTGGCGGCGGCAGGACAGAGCGCAGGTGGCCCCGGCTGTCCCCAGGTGTCCCCCGAGTGTCGCAGGACCGGGCTCTGAGGGGTCCCCGCTGCCGGTGCTGTGGGGTCAGGGTGCTTGGGGGGGGTCCCTGTTCCCAGTGCCCCGGCTCAGGGTGTGTTGGAGGGTCCCACCTCCCAGAGCCTTGTCCCAGCCGCCAGGGTTGGTGGGAGCGCAGGCACAGGGAGATGGGAGGGCACCCGTTCTGTGTTTCCAGGTCAGATGCGAGCTGAGAGCAGCTCCCCGGCTTGCCCTGAAGGCATCCACAGAAGGGATCTGCCGAATAGGAAGAAGGTGAGAGCAGAGGGCAAGAGGAAGAGGGAACATTGGGGGGGGGGGGGGGGCACTGCCAGCAGGCCTTGCCTCCCTTACCGGGGCTGCTGCAGCTGCAGTACTGAGCCCATGCTGAGCTCGTGGGGACAGGAGGGGTTTGGAGCTCCTGGAGTCAGTTCCATGGAGGCTGTGGAGGGAACTGGAGGTTTGGTACCTAACCGGCAGCACCAGGACATCTGCACAGGCAACAGCTCCCCTCTCTGTGACCAGGGACAGGACCTGAGGGAACAGCTGGAGCTGTGTCAGGCAGGGCTAGATTGGGTGGCAGGAAAAGGTGCTGGGGCACTGAACAGGCCCCCCCAGGGAATGGGCACAGCTCAGCGACCCCCAAAACTCTCCTGTCCATCCCGTGACAGAGCATGGTGTGCCAGAACGTGCTTAGAGCTGCAAATAAAGAGCAGAAACATACAAAACCCTCTTTTAACAAGATTAAGACAATGTCTTTTAAAGATTTGTTGTCTGCCCCCCTGCTACAGAAAAGGAGCAGCTCAGCTGTGACAGGGAGGTCCCTTTCAGCACCTGGCAGCCACAGACCACTGCAGGAACATCAATAGCGCTGTGTAGGAGCTGCTTCTAGAGAGCTCCCAAGCACAAACCCAAAACCAGAGTGATCTTAACTTCTGGGATCTTTTAAACCACATCCAAATTTCCCTGTTCTCCCTTCTGCACTCCTGCTGCTGGTGCTCAGTTGAGGAACCCAACCACAGACGCAGGAGCGGAAACTCAGGATTAACTTCCCTCGCTGGAGGACTCCTGAGTGACTGGCTCGGAGTCTTCACCGAGAGCAATCCTCTGACAACTCATGGAAGAGCCTTGGAGTTTGACATTTTTATAAACATCGACCTTTTTATCTTCAGTGTTTGTTGTTTGAGGAAATCCCTTCTAGTTCTTACGCATGTATAACATCTAAAACAATTGAATTAATACCATATGAGGGTAGAGGGGTGAAAAATCACATCCATAGCCAAAATAGTTCAGCAAAATGGTACAGCTGAGCTTTAAGGCTGCCTGTGGTGACTTTGTATTTTGTTTAAACATTGTTTAAACATTGGTGTTAATAGTTCATATAGATATGTGCAGCACAGATTACAACAGTATGTGCTGTGTGCTGTATAATTTATGAACAATTAAACTTAATTCTTATGTTTTGAGGTTGTGAGTTATAACTAAACAAAATCTAAACTGCCAGCAAATTAGGGTTTTTTTAGATTGTTTTTTCTGGATTAAGCTGTTTTGTGGGGCTGGGGCAGACAGACTCAAAGCCAAATACTTGCATACTCAACCTCAGCACGCAGAGAGGCTTTATAAATTTAAGTATCTTTTATGTTCTGCATATGTATAAGGTCTACTTGGGGAATTCCAAAATACAGCTTATCTGGCTAGATTCATGCTGTGCTGGGAGGAGGCAACTGAGGAAGGCAGTAGGGAAACTCTTCTGCTCCCTCTGAACTCCAGGGAGGCTGGAAGAAGGGAGAGTGGCTGTATGACATCATGTCAGTCTGCAAAATCTCCAGGAAGCACAGCAGTGCTGACTACAAGTCTGAACTGCCCTCAAGAAAGAGTTGAAGCTTCTTGCCTTTCTTTTTCTATCTTGCTCAGTGACACCAATTTCTTTGTAGGCAGTGTGGAGCTTCAGACAGTCCTGGTGCTTCCCTGGCTCTGCAGCCCATGCTGCTCCCACAGGTGAGCACAGCCCCGCTGCACCTGAGCTGCAAAGCCCCTTGGCTGTGCCCCTGAGGCACTGCAGAGGGAAGCCAAAACCAGCAGAGGCAGCAGGAGTAGAAAAGTAATGGGTGTGCAAGGAATTAGGGGAGGGAAAAATCACAGAATGATTACAGATGGAAAAAGATCATTGAGACCAACAGTTCACCCAGTGCTGCCACTAAACCATATCCCCAAGTGCCACACCTACACATTCTGTCCAACACTTTCACCACCGTGGCCCTGAGCAGCCTGTTCCAAAGCCTGACCTCCCTTTCAGTGAAGAAACTGTTTATAACCTCCAGCCTAAACCTCACCTAGTGCAACCTGAGGGCGCTTTGCTTTGTCCTGTCACTTGTTACCTGGGAGAAGAGGCTGACACCTGAGCATAACCTCCTTTCAGGCAGCAACAGAAAGTGATGAGGGCCCCCTGAGCCTCCTTTTCTTTCACTAAATAACCCCAGTTCCCTGGCGTGCAAGAGTGACTGGTGTTTCTCCCTCCCAGGGCCAGAGTTCACACTGCAGCCTTAAAACCAACAGCTTTCTAGGGGCAGAAGGAGGAATTCACATAAAGAGTGAACCTGGAAATCCTGAGGAGCAAACAAGTGAGACCACTGCCCTCAGGGGAGCTGGCCAGGGGGTGAACACCTCCTCCAGCTGTAGCCAGGCACCATCCTTCCCTAGAGCCCACTCCTCCATCCTCAGGGCTCAGTGAAACCAGCAAGCTGCAGCCAAATCCCGAATTCCTCATGGACACCCAGCGCTGGGGCTCCATCCAGCAGCTGAATCACCAGAAGAGCTTTTGCAAATTACATTTTTCAATAACTTCTATTTCACTCTGACACGTTTCGCTCTTTGCAAGGTTTACTTGGGAGATGAAACACAAGTTAATTACATGGAGTGATCTGTCAGGAGAATAGGTGGATTTGCCCTCCCCTCCAGCTGGGCTGGTGTGGCCTGGCAGCAGCCACCCCACATCCTGTGGGAAGGAGACAGGATACGACAGGAAGACACATTTGAGCCATCAGCCTGACATTTCTTTATTGCAGTGTATTTATTTTTTATCATGTGCTTTGACAGGAGTCTCATAAAGTGTTATGCTCCTTCTGTAAGGTCAAAGTCTTGTGACCTTCCGTGATTTTAGAGAGAAGGAACATAATTTTCGAGGGCATGTTTATTATTTCTGTAAACAGTCTGTTTTTCATGCCAAGTGAACAGTTTTTCTGTATGTACTTAGATGACAGCTCAATTTTACTGGCTCACTTTCCTGACCAAGTTTTGCCTGCCAAATGTTTTTGATCATGTTCTGGCAAACAAACCAATATTAATAGTTGAGCTGAGCAAATAATTGCCAGAAAACTGCTGATTTATTTTAAATCTCTTTATTGCTTCCATAATATCTCTGAATCAAATACAGTTTCCTCAAGTGCAATTACAATTTTAAAGCACTGTATTTTTTTTTATTAAAAACAAAATCACTCTCTGAAGTCACTTCCAGAACAGTTGGTTGTGACTAAGTGGGTTCTTCACATGGTGCTGCTCATGTTCCCAAGGAACCAAGTGTCCACGTTGCTCCAGCATGACTGCACAGGCTCCTCAGTTCACCCTCTGGACAAACAGCTTCCACATCTGTTTTTACTGGCACAGATTTCCATGGATGGTAGACGAGCCCACAACCAAAACAAATCTGTTTTAAAATTGGAACACTCCACTTTTGCAACATATACCTCCAACCAATGTAGGCTTTGTTAGTGCAAAATATTTAAGCACTCATTTTAGAGAGCCAAACAGTTACACCCAGGTGAATGATAAAAGCAGGTTTCTGAAATAAACACAGTGGTTACACCTTCCTCTCCTGCCATGTTGGTGTGTTAACATCCTTCTGCAAGGAGGACACACACCATGCACAGGGGAGAGAAGAGGGTCTCAAAATTCCTCAATTCCCTCATTTGAAAAAGAATTCACTCTAGTCAAAGCTGCAGACTTCCAAATTTCTTCACTGTTATTTTGAAGTACCGGAAACTGAAAACACTCAGATCTTTTCCCATTACTTTACCTGTGATGTTGTAAAACATGGGATGATTATTAGTTCATCATTATAAAAATTGCTTTAATGAAAAGTGTGGGGAAGGTAAACTACGGAAACATCTACTCATTTGTGATAACTAACTCTCCTTGGACAACTTCTCACTTGACTTAGTAAGCTGTCAGAGCTGTAAGGGCCAAAGCACAGCTTTAAGGTCTTGAGGTTAACAACTGTGAATCATAGAAAGACCAAAAAGGTGAGTAAAAGGAAACTCAATACAAAGGCCCATAAAAAAGGCCAAGAAAAAAAAAGTAGTCAGAACAAGAAAATTCTAAAGAATCAGGAGAAGACTGGTAACTTGGCAGAGACACATTTGCATATTTTTAGGAGAAATAGGAACCAAATCCACACAAAGCCAAATGAAAGGATATGAAATGGTCACTACAGAAAGCAGGACTGCACCTGCTGAACCTGTCCTGCTCTGACACCACAGCCAGTGGGCAGGGAGGGTTTCCATCCTCGCACTGCTGTGTGCCAAACGACAGGAGCTGCCACCAGCATCCTGCCCAGGCTAAATCCCTCAAAATACCTGTGGCAGTAGGGATAGTTCATTGTTTCCAGGAAAGGTGAGAGTTCCAGCACATTACCCAGTATCCAGAAGATCCACCGGTTCCAGTGACTCTGCACACAAACCTGCTTTCACTTGGGATCCTCTCCACACTCACCACAGGATTGTCACATACCACTGAGGACTTGTCCAGCCCCAGGAGCAGCCTCTCCAGCTCTTTTCTCCTGCTGCTGGCATTGTTTCCTTACATCTGCTGATTATCCCTCGGAGTCTTTTGTTGCCTTCCCACCATGCTGATGCTCACAGCAAACAAGAGAGGCATTGTACAACGCACAATGTGCCTGCATAAACAGTGCAAATGAAAGGCTCCCAGAGAAAACCTGAATCATCTCTGTAAAGCCTGTGTTTATGCTAGAAAAGAACACTGCTATCCCCTGGGAGTGAGTGGGGTGGCAAGAAACAAAAAGTGAAATAAAGTTTTCAAATCACAGAATTATGGAATCACAGAATGATTTAGGTTGGAAGGGACATTTAAAGCCCATCCACTTCCAGCTCTGCCATGGCAGGGTCACCCTCCACTATCCTAGGTGGGTCCAAGCCCTGTCCAACCTGGCCTTGGGCACTGCCAGGGATCCAGGGGCAGCCACAGCTGCTCTGGGCACCCTGTGCCAGGGCCTGCCCACCCTCACCCTCACCTTCTTTTTTATATCTGGCCTAAATTAAAAGTCATTATCCCCTGTCCTGTCACTGTCTGCCCAGACAAAAAGTCCCTCTCTCTCTTAAAACACTGTAAGGCTGCAAAACCTCATGCTCGTGCAAGGGAAGGACTCCAAGCAATTTGGATGAAAAAATGAAGGCAAAAGGTTAAAGGCTTCGTAGCCCACTTTATGAATTATCCCCATACAGTTATTCTTCAGTTACCTGCTTGGCTGGAATCGGGGAATGCTCAGAAAAGCTGGCCCCAAAGCACACTGTGTGCTGGAATAACGTCACAGTGCAGAACACCACCACGCTGAACCCGTGGGATTTCCGAGCGACCCAGGAGCTGCTGCGAGGAAGCTCAAGAACCTCGCAGATGAAACCCACCCTGCCCCTCGGCCCCCAGCAATCCCAGGAACACAGAAAGAGGGCAGAACCTTGCAGGAAGTGTTTCGGGGCTGGAAGAGGAGCTGTGCACCGTGGTCCTTTTCCACACGGTGGCACGGGCTGATGAGAAATCAGCTCGAGCCAGGAAAGGTCTGGGCAGACCTGGGGTGGCAAACTCAGTTTCCCTGGAGCTGTTCTTTCAGTGTCAGGCTCCAGCTCAGCTCTGCAGCATGAGAGAGGCTCATCGTGCTCCCAGGATCATCAGCCGACCCCAAGTCACACTTCTGGGAAAGCAAGAAGTCTCCCTTTCCACTTTTCACCCCCGAAGTTTTTCTTGCCAAGGAAAGCTCCTTTTCCTGGCTGTACGTGGGAGCCTGCTGCTCAAGGACAGCCTCACTGAGTTTTCTGCTGGTTCTGCCTCATTCTCTGGAGTAAAAAACCCATATAATTCAAAATACATTTCTGAGCATTCCAGGAGCACAGATTTCTCTGCCATGGTCCTGAGGGGTTGTCCCTGCTCAGCTTGTGACAGAAGTAGCCTTGCCCCCTCTGCAGCACTGCACAAGCAGAAGTGTTTGTGCAGCTGCACCACGACCCCAACCAAGGACACGCTGTGGTGAAAACCTCAACTTTTTCCTTATTTCAGACAAGAAAGAGCAAAGCAAGCATTTATTTTCATGCCTTTGTGGTTGCATCTTTACAACAAAACAAAAACAGCTTTGTGCTTTCTTCTGTGAATTTTACAAATTCTTTGTGACGCATGCAAAAGATTGTTTATTCATGTAATTATGTAATGATAAACACCAATTTGGGGAACAGATCACATGGCGTGATCACACATGGCTTCCAAGCCCAAGCCAGCCAAACCCTAAACACATGAGAATAATTGACGGCAAAGGCACAAATCTCACTCTGTGGGACCAACAGTTACTGTGTGCCCTGAAGCTCATTTAAAAAACGAAACTTGTGAATTTTAATAACATTTTCTCATAGGTAGACACAGGGAAACCCTATACAAATCTTTCAGAGGAAGACAGAAGGGTCACAAAACATTTTTTTATTTTTTTAGTTTATAAATCACTATTATTGTAGGAACACGTTATGCTGCCAAAAATCAAGACATATTTAAGACACATCAGCACTGATGGGACTGACACATTTCAAGAAAAAAGCCCTGCGTCCCCTGTGCTGACAACTCCTTCAGCTTAGCAGAAAGGAGTGACAGAATTCTTGTCAGCATTTCCACAAAGTTCCCCACTCTGTTTTTACCTTTAAAAAAAGTCAATTAAAAGTATGTAAGCCCTGCTAGTGTTAAGTAATTGATATACTAGGGACACTTACTCTAGGTGCTAATGTACTAATGTGGCTAATGAGACAGACAAAGAACACTGCCTAAAGTCTGTGAGTGTCTTGAAAACCACAACTTAGACTTCCCAAGCGTGGTAGCAGGCACTCACTCCGAGAACACCCTGCTGACCCTCGGACAGATGTTCCAGCCCAGCTCACTAACGTGTGCAGAGGTTTATGGCTCTCGCTCCTCCTTTAATCAGCAACTGTATATTCAACTTCAGTATTAAAATAAACCATTACGAACCTATTCTGCTCCGTCCAAGACCTAAATGCCTTTCCTGCCTATCAAAGATCTTCAGCTAAGCCTCTCAAAGCCCTGACCTATGTATGTGCGGCATCTCCTCGATAAAATCCTTGCTGAGATGTGGATGGGGCAGGCGGATGAAGCTGAAACCTTCGGGGTGTCAGTGCGACCATACCTCCACCTGTAGGAACCATTCACCTGGAAAACACGGTCACTTGGACATTTTCAATTAAGTTCCCGACCTTTTACCACTAGAACCCAATGGCCCACGATTAAACATTAAACCGTGTCAGTAAAACGGCGTGAAAATGTTCACACACCCACAGCCCCAGACGCACCTGCCCCAGACCCTCACCCGCCGCTCTATTTCCCCGATCTCGCTCCCGCCTTCCCCGAACGCGCTCCCACTCCTCCCCTCCGGCTCCCCCTGCTCCCGCCTTTCCCGATCCCGCATGCGCGTTCCCCGCCTCCCGCCTTTCCAGGTCCCGGTGCTCCTCGATCCCGCTCTTCCCGATCCCACTGTTTCCCAATCCCGACCCCGCTGTTCCCGACCCCGCTGTTCCCGACCCCGCTGTTCCCGACCCCGCTGTTCCCGATCCGGACCCCGCCGTCTCCGCTCCTTCCTCCCTCGTCCCCGGTCCCTCCCTGCGCATGTGCAGGCGCGGGGCAGTGCCGGCGGAGCGGCGCGAGCGGCCCTGCAGGTGAGGTGGATCCGTGCCCCCGCCCCGCCCCTCACAGCGCCCCTCACAGCGCCCCGCACTTTCCTCACAGCGCCCGCCCGGGGCCCTTCACAGCACCCCGCACCTTCCTCACAGCTCCCGGGGTCCCTCACAGTACCCCGCACCTTCCTCACAGCGTCCGAGCCCCTCACAGCGCCCAGCCCCGCCGGGCAGCCCGGGCTGTGGGGCAGCCCCGCGCTCGTTGCTCCGTCTGGCCCCTCCGTTAAGGACTGAGACCCCGCCGCGGTCCCGTACGGCTCTCCGGGCTCTCCTCCTGCTGTCCCCGGGCCGTGCCCGGCACCGGCTGTGGCCGAGAACGGCCTGTGGTCCCCCGGGGTATGTGCGGTGACACAGCCCCTCTGCCACCCGCTGTTGAAGAGTCACAGAACCGAAGCAAAGCAGCCCAGGCTGGTCTGGGGTTAAAGGGATCCTAAAGTTTATCCCGTGCCACGCCCTGCCATGGCCACGGACACCTTCCACTGTCCCAGGGTGCTCCAAGCCCCGTTCAACCTGGCCTTGAATACTATCAGGGATGGGGCTGCCACCCCCTGAATCACAACCTCAAAATGCTTTCAGTATAATAAATGATCTGTGTAGTTTTACTTTTGCAAAGGCCCTCAGCTGTCAGGGAGAGAGAGGTCCATGAATGACAGCAGGGTAGCACAATGGAAACTGATTTTCCCCTTCTCAGCAGTGTCTGAATGTTTTGTAGTGGTTGTACCTCTAATCATCATTTAGTCACCCTGAAAAAACGCAGCTCAGTCAGTCCCACTTGAGGGACCTCAATGCAAAGGTCACTCCACACACTCAACAGTACCTTTTAGATGTAGCTATTACTGCTTTTGGCTACAGACTGTCACTACACTCTTCAGTGGAATAACAAAAAGATTAACAGTTACCTGATATGTTAATAATTTAGACTTCAGTGTTTTCTCTTGGTACAGATCCTTTGCTTTTGCTTTTCTCAGAGATTTGTTTTTGGGGGTCCTTCATACCTCTGAGCAACACTGAGCTTCACATCTGTGGAGGAATTAATCCCAAAATAGTGTGTCGAAAATAAATGTGTTTGCACTTTTGTATTGCTTGAAAGCATTTTCAGGTTGTGATTCAGGTGGTGGCTGCCCCTGGATCCCTGGAAGTGTTCAAGGCCAGGTTGGACAGGGCTTGGAGCACCCTGGGAGAGTGGAAGGTGTCCCTGGCCATGGCAGAGGTGGCACTGTCTGGGCTTTGAGGTCCCTCCAGCCCAAACCATTCTGGGATTCTGTGATTTTTCCATCTCTTGTTTCCATCAGTAGTTTATGTGAGACAGAGGGAGTACCTGCATGTCTAAGGCAAGACGAAGTGAGAGAGGGAGATAGTCTGCAGGGCCAGCTGCTGTGAGGGTATCACCTCAGATGCAATGAGCAATGTAGTCCTCTCTCTGCAAGCAAGTGGTGTACTTGCTTGGCTGGACACATAAAGCAACCCGAAAAGCGTTTTTTCCACATGTTTCAGCAAATATTTAACTTCATTGGAAAATCCAGTTTTAACATTTGGACATCATTATGACTATTTTATTTTGTGTAATGAGTTGTCTAGAAACTCAGAAATCTGACATGGAGAAGATAGTTGTCTCATAAATCAGAGCTTTCTTTTTTCTAGCCAGATCTAGTTTAAGTGGTTCTATACTATTTTCCTAGGTGTGTAGTCATCTTTTGCATTGTAAGTCCATTGAATGACCCATAAATAACACCTGATACAACTCTTCAGTTTTGGAACTCTTTTGAATTGAAATTTTCATATTACGCTGCTGCCTTTACCTAACATTTCACTACATTTTGTCCTTTACTGGCAATTTTAGGTAACAGTGGAAACAACAGGAAAAGAGACTGTCAGAAGTAGAGATGATGAAAGAGGACAGGGATCACAGGTGGGCTGCTTCTATGGGATCTCATTAAGCAGCTAAATGTGTACATTTCTCCCACAACTGTAACACTGCTGGTAAAGTTGAGGTCTGCCAAAGGCTTTGAGTCTGCTTTTGTGATTGATTTGTGGTGGTACAGCATTATGCTTAATGGACAGAAAAAAATTACATGTGTCTATATATAGATATATATATGTAAACTATCTAAAAGCAGAACTTATAGATATGTTTACAGTTGTAAAGTTACCCAAAGTTAAAGCCTCCCCTGAAGAGTTTCAATACAGGCTGAAAATAAAGCAACATAAATTGATTTTTATGTTCCAAACTATGAGAAGAGCAAAAAGCAAAAAGGGAAGCTGGAAATGCCCAAAGCCAGCTAGGAATCCAAACACACAGTTTGTATTAAATGAAAATGAATCTTAGCTTTTAGTCAGCTTTAAGTTTTAGGATAATGTGATGTTTTGATTTTTTCTATGTACCACTGAAAACAGTGCAGTATAGGCAGTGGTCAGACTTTCTGATGAGGCAGTTTAGACACTTTTCTACCTGCCTAATCTGATAAACCTGTACCTAAGGTCAAAGGACAGGTGGATTTGCTACGTCTGCTGTGAAGTAGCCATGAGGCAGCTCCTACAGTGCAAGTGAAGCTGCCAGAAGCCGAGTGATCCTGTTCTACTTTCTTAAAATGCTTTAAATGTCAATCATAGTTCAGCAGAATTTTCCATAGGACTTGGGATTCTTCATTTTGTTGACACAGGAAAATGCCAAGCCTAGAGACATGAAGATTGTTCAGTCATTAGCAACCCACCTACTCTGTGTACTCTTTCCTTGGAAATGGCAAATTATTTTACCCTGTAGGTTAATTCTCCCAAAAAGTCACCCTCAGTTAGCACAAAGCCTTGTTTTGACTCAAATATGGTGGCACGTCCTGTTTGAGCAAACATGTTTGGCACTGGTGCCTGGAATTAGCCAAACTCTGCAGAGCACTGGAAAAAATTAGTTCCTCAGCTGAACAAAGTGTCATTAATAGTGAGAAGTACAAATGTAGGAACCGATAAAGGAGTAGCCAGCAAAACTCTGACACCTACAAGTGGATACAGCAAAGCAGAGGTTGTTGCACCAGGAATCCAAACCCTCCAAGGATTAACTGCCCCCCCCCCCCGCCCCCTGCCCCCATCCCGGAATCAAATAGGTAAATAGTGTTATATTACCCACATGGAAATAAAACTTAGGTATGTCAGCTTCTCAAATGTGAACATTCAGAACTTCCCCGAAAGAGTATGCTTATATTAAGAATTTAATTAATATTTATTAGTTATCTGAAGCTGCTCTTTGTTCTTTAGTCAACTGAAATGATGCCAGCTTCCTCCAGCTCCTCCTACAAAATGTTTTACCAGATGCTCCATTTGTTAACACATTTTAGTGTGCTGACACTTGGAAAATACATGTATCCCTTTACTCATAATTCACAGATTCAGATTTCTAGAGCCACTTCTGTAGTGAGTGAACAATGTGAAACCAAGGAGTGCTGCCATGGGGCTGCTCCTGTTGAGTGAATTGACCCAGACTGGTAACCAAGGCAACCCTCAAACCACAGCCAAATTTCAAAGAGCAGATTTATTTCACTGTACAATTTATATTCTAGCTGACCTCTGATTCTTGCTACTTCACATTTCCAATACAGATTCCTCCTGAAGGTCTGTCCTTCCAGGAAGTCTTCACTGTTCTGCTGGGGCTCTGCTCTCACCAACACCTGAGTGTGCCTGGCCCCTGGCCCTGGGCAGGGCTGCTGCAGCAGTGGCACTGCACACCAGCTCTTGGCACTCTGAGAACTTACATGGATTCATTTTTGGAGATTCTGAACCCCCCAGTTGCAGCTGCAGGCTGGGGAAACTGTGGCTGCTTGGCCCCTTTGTGGTTGATACTTCTACCAACACACTAAAGAAAGGTGTGCTCCACAATCTGTTCAGGTTTTTAAGTAGTCAAGGTACCTTGGTGGATTTTCCTAAATTGTGTACAAATCTTCTGAAGTCCCATTTCCTTTTTTTTCCCCCAAAAAAATTAGAATCACAGAACAGATCAGGTTGGATTTCAATTTTAAGGATAGTTTGTTTCTAAATAATTGGGAGGTTTTTGAAATTAATCCCTAGCTTCATTAATGGAAGGGATGCAGGGAAGTGATGGGAATAGATGAAAGCCCTTTTTATCAGCTACTACTTAGTGCTTGAAATTGGTTTTGAGATAAGATCTATTTTAAAGATAGAATGAGATATTGTATCCTATTTTATATAAAATTTTTATCTAGTATTTATTAAATCAACATAATCTTTGGGGTTTAGTTGATTATATTTTTAGTTGATTACAGTTGATTACATTTATCTGAACTTATCTTTGTTATGGTTTTGAGACCTTACTTTTAATGCAGTTAATTTATACTTGCTAAAAATACTTCAGTGACATTCTGTGTTTTTACTGGGTAAGAAGAAATGTTTTATGCAGATAGCAATGATAGGCCCAGATAACAATGGAACATTTCTATCTAATTCTCTTTTCATGGCATTTTAAAATCAATGTATCAGTTTAACTAATTAATCTCACTTCACAAAATTCTGGCTCTGTGTTTGTGCTGTGCAAGTCGACACACAAAAATAAATACCTGTTTACTTGTTGCTGATAGGAAGTGAGGGGAACAGGAAGAGCAGAGCTGGGAGAGTCAGTTATTAGAACATCAGGCTGGTGCGGCCTGGTTGCCTCAATCCCTTTAAAGGCCGGGCAGACGAAGAAAGCAGTTTAGCGATGATTATCTGCATAGTCCCCGAGGCACATCCCGCACCGTTTAGGTTAAGAAAAGATCGTTGCTGGCTCCTCCCAGATTACCATCCCCGATCCGATTAGCCACAGGAAACACCAGGGGAATTCATTCAGCTTCTCTGTAAAACGTGACTGCTCTGCCCCGTGTTTCTTGTGGCTGATACGGCAGCAATGAAGGCATCAGCACTCACTCATTCTTTTTGCAGGGTAACAGGTAAGGTGTTACACTGAAATTACTAAAACTATTAAAACTCCTGTAAATTTACTATGGTTTTGTCTGTATTAGATGTAAAAATCCTCTAACTCGCAGAGATAATTTTTGAACTTGCACTTCAGTGCTGTCAGAATGCTGACAATTATTGACTGTTTCATTCTTCTGCATGTAGTCAGTGTGATGAGTCTGAGAGTCTATTGGTAAACATGATGTTCATGATCAAGAGTCTCAGAGCCAGCATTTTTGTTTGTAGAACAGTTAATATATTCACTTTACGCCATCTCCTTGATAAGTCTCTCTAGTAATTACTGCCTGCCAGCCTGTTCAAGGTAGTTTAAAATACCTTCTGTTAACTCTTAGGTTAGCCCTACCACAGAAAGGTGATTTCAATAGCATGGCTCAAGTCAATTGAGAGACTTGTCCATCAGTTTAGCTTGCAGTTTCTTGCTATTTATGTCAAAAATCTCTGAACAGCAAAGACTGAATCACCAAACCAGCACCTACATAATCTTTTAATGAATTATAGTCTCTTGTCTCTTTTGTACATGAAAGAGTTAGAGTCCTTTGTAAATATCAAAAGTGATGATTAAATGACATTCATTTTTACTAAGACAGGTGGGGAATATTTTTTCCCAAAGAGGGTATAAGACATGTGGAAATAACAAATCCATTCTGGTTGTGGTTCCAGTGTGAAACCCCTGGAGTTTCGCAGCAGCTGTAGTATCATCCTGCTGTGTAAGTAGTGTATAACTAAACTATATGAAAATTTGTTTACATTTTTACCTAGTCTTCTCTCTGTCCTTTATTTGTGTGTTTATTTGCTTTTCCAGTATTTTGGTGTTTGCTTACAGGTAGCAAACATTTCAAATTTCAAATAACTGAGCTTTTTAAAGCACCTTGGGAATTAAGGTATGTGCCTACTGAAAGATGTGTGCTCAGTGCTAAAAGGGCCTTCCAGACCATGGTTAGATTGTAGCTTAAGCATTCATGAAATATCTGTTCCCAGTGAGCTTTTTCACTGGTACAGGCATTAGAACAACAACCTTTGCATCTTTTTCATTAATCATAATAATCAAGTTTAGCAAAACCCTCAGTTATCATCATTTTTTTACAAATCTTTAGAAATGCTTTGTTATTCCTGGCAATGTTAAAATTAGATTATCCACGGTAATTTAAAATGCATTTTCATTTACCAGTGCTTCCTGTACCAGTGACTAACCATGTCTCAGCCAATTTAGAGGATTTTTTGCTAGAAAGTCTCCTGATCTGCCAATCTTAAAGTATCAGATTCAAAGCCTGAATTGAGAGACAAGGTTATAATTTAGTAGCTCTTAACCACTTCATTAAATATACCCAGTCCTCACTACACTATCCTATTTTTACTTAGTCTTAATCATCAAAGTTATCTTTAGTCATCTGCCTGAAACATCTCCATTAGTGTTGTTTACAGGATTTTGCATTTTGGCAGTGAAACTTTATCCCATGTGATCTTATATTTAGACATTCTGTTGACTTCTGTCTTACTAAAGCAAAGCTTCTCAAGTGCTTGCAGAATTAGGCCAAAGGAAATTTTAAAGGTGTCAGCCAAGTGCTTAGGTACTAAGCTGCCTTCGCCCCTACCCGCAGCAAGCTCACTATGTTTCTTTAAAAATTGGGCTGCTAGGTAGTTACTTACAGGTGCCTGCAACAGGGAGAGAACACATTCACTTTAGAAGACAATAAAACAGTAAAAATAATCTCAGAATTTCATGTGACAGGCCTAAGCATCAGCATTGTATTGTATGAATATATTTGAAGTTTAAAATAATTTTCCCATATATTGATATTTTAAATGGAAAACTTACTAATTCTTTTTTAATGTTAATACATACAGGTAATCTTTTTAAGGGTGTGGTCTGCTGTGGCATCTTTGTTTGCCAAAGCCACAGGAATTAAGGATTTGGGCCCTCACTATTCATAGATAGGTGCACAGGGGCACAGTGGGGAGCCTTATGATGGGATTACTGTCCATGCCAGCAGCTACACTGCCCTCACTGGAATCCTTCCAGCTGGGAATGCAAGCTCTTCTCTCTGTTTGAAAACGTGTTCTGAAGTAAAAGGCAGCAATTGCATTTATTAATAACCAATTGCCAAGATAGACTATGTGAGACCAGCATCTTCTTGTCTCCTCACTTTTTGACTGTATAATTGTTTTCTGGCTGCTGTAGTAATGGACATTGCTCCTCTCATTTCAGTCTGGAGCAAAAATTCAGCCCAGCCACTGGAAGCCACTGGTTTCCAGATCCTGAAACACCAGAAAGAAATGGGTTTTTTTGTGACAAGGAAGAGTTGTTCTTTTGCAAACCCCACTGCTGGTTTGCTGGGTCCATCCTGCAGCCAGCTCCTGAGAGCCAGTGAGGGATGCTGCCTGTGGAAGGTGGCCTTTGGAAGGTGCTGAGACCCCCCAGTGTCCCAGCTGTCCTGCTGCTTCCCTGTGACCTTACAGCAAGCAGGGCCTTTATTCCAGAGGAAATGGAGTGGGCAAGAGGCTTCACTGTACAGAAGAAGGTGGATGCCTTCTCAGTGTGGATGCCCACACTGCATCCCCTGCAGGAAATGCACCCCTGCACATGCGCAGCAGCAAGTGGGGCACGACAGCTATTGTGTTTCCAAATGCAACACTTGAATCCAGTGCAACAGGAGACAAAAATCCCTTCTGGTAGAAATTGTTCAGCTCAAAAGTGTATGGAAAGAAAAGGAACTCAAAACCGCATACAAACATCAAAGCACATATCAAACCCACACCTGGAAGGGACTTCTTGAAATCCCCACAGTGCTTGGCGTGAGGATTCCAGGAGATTCCCTGGGCAGCGTGGTCCTGCTCTTACCTTCTGCCAGCTGACAGCACAGACACATTTCCCGGTGTTTGGTGTCAGGAGCCGGGTGTACCCGCTCGCTGGATGGCACCGCTGCATGTGCTGGAACAGAGGTGCAACTGCACTGCAGGAGATACCGTTCCTCTCACTCTGGGATGGGACAGAGACGGGACTCCACCGCAGGAGATACCTGCTCCTCTCACTCCTTCAGGGAGCTGGGATTAAGGGGTGGCCTCTTTGCTGTCATGGCAATAGGGATGCATGGCAGAGATCAAGCAGCAGAGCTAATTAAGGCGATACTGTGATTGCCCCAAGGTACCTGACTCAGATCCTCAGGCAGCTCATGGCACCGCGACCTGGAATAGCGCTCCGGGCTGTGCCTTCCGCAGCTACCGAGTGTTCATGAGATGAGCAAAATGCTGAAGAACGTCTTTAAAAACCAAGAATATCTGGTACAGAGGCAAAGCAGGAGAGAGCTGCTGCTTTAACCTAAGCACTATTTTTATTTCTAGCATGCTTTTTATTGATGCAAGAATGTGATGCCCCTCTGTAGGAACATCAGCACTGACCTGTCCCAAATTACCACCTTACACCTGTCTGAGGGAGTGCCGTGTAACTCAAAGTCATTTGTCACAATATTACCAACTTTTCAGAAGTAAATTTAAGGGAATTGCTCCCATTGATCGCACTGAGCTGTCAGTCAGGTTTTGCAAACTAAAAGGCACAGACAAAATATTCAGGTCAGTTGGGCAACACAGGAATTATGGATTTGGTGTATAAATGAAATAAAATCGGTTAGACAGCAAAGAAACACAGAGCTCACCTCTGCCACTTAGAAGAATGTTGCAAGTATTTTGTCATACTCTAGGTATATTCTCTTCTGCATTAACCTCCATCTCGTTCCTTTCCAGTTAAGAGTTCTTATCAGCCTGATTCCTGGGTAAAAAATAAAAAAGAAAAAAAAAAAAAAAAAGAAAAAAAAAAAAAAGAAATAACATTAGATAGAAATATCCCTGATTTTTAATCTCTTTTTTTAAAATCACTTGAGTACAAGGAAATAAGAGAACTAAATAGTCATCATGGTGGTTATTCTACTGCCAGTATGATGAGATACCTTTTCCAAATGTTACCTGGACAAGCTATTAAGAATTTTGAAGAGAACTTTCTGAGAAATAGAAACTAATAATTTTTGTTAATTCAGCATTATTAACTCTAAAAAAGAAATTATTAAAAATTTCTATTATAAAAAATAGAAAATGAAGGGGATAAAATGAAGTTCTTTCTTTAGGTTCAAAGTTTCCTCTGATAATGGAAGCCACCCCTTACTGATTTCAAAATCCATTGTAAAAAAACCAGAAGTTCTGGAGCTTCTTAAAATAGATTGCAATTATATGAAGGTACTTTATTAAAGGATTGACTTTTCAGAATACAGAGTCTGATGGTCGAGTAGCTGAGTAGAAAATGCTCCAGATACTCTTTTAATCTTTATTAAAGAGTATTCTTGATTCATATTCTTTTTAAAATACTTACATTAGAGATGCCTTCTGAGCATCTATGAAGGTTCAGAAGGTTTTTTGTCTTTCACTGACAAGTGTAATTCTCATCCCTTTGAGAGGACGGGTGCAGCTCTATGAAAGGATTCTTAATGTGGATCTGTGATCTATTCCCACCATTTAGCATCTTGAAAAGAACAGAGCTGCACTGGCTGACTTTGTGGAATAAAGTCCATTTGGATTCTTTAATTTATTCAAGTATGTGATAGACAATGTAATATCTGAATGAATAAATTTTATTTAAATATTTGCCACAAAAATAATTATGCAGAATTAGAAATGAAAGCTGGACAATGAACAGCAAGCAGTTAGCACCACACAGGCCTGTTGTATCACCTAATCCCCACAGGACTCTTCTATGTTTATATGTATGTTTTTAGCAAATCAGTCTTTAAAAACCCTGTTTATGCTGAATCCTAATACTGGTTTTGCAGATTTGGGAACCCAAGGTTTGTCTATTTAGCAAAGTTTCTGTAGTTAATGATGCAGCAGAGATGTGTTTAGTTTGGTATAAAAATGCTCTTTTTTATTATGCTTGAAGCTATTTTCCTATAGAGATAAGAGGAACAGAAGGGTGATCTTATACTGAGAAGGATTTCCACTCAAGAGCCATGCAAAGGGTGTATTTAAACATCACAGACTGATTACTGTGTTCATATTTACAGCTTGCTTTATCTTTCTGTTGGATAGAAGGTCTTCAGAGCAGGACCTACGTTGTATTAGAAATAACAGTAGAGAAAAAATCTGTTTTGCCTGGAGAGAGTAGTGGGTTCAGTTTTCTAGTTAGAGGAGAACCATGACAGGTGTGATTCCAAAGCCCAAGAATACAGGGAAGAGAGCAGCGAGGGGCCATGGATTGTAGACAATATGTCTGTCAAGTACCAGCCCATGCCTGACTGCCCAAATCTTCAACAACTCCATAACCAGGAGCATGTGCCTTTGTTCTGCCTTTTTTGAGCTTCTCTTGTAGGTTTTCTGTGATTATTTAATTGTTTCAACAGGTACTGCAATGGCTGCAGGAGTTTTGCTGAAAAATGAGCAACCGTACTCCTCACTGATAGAGAGCAGTGTGTATCTGGCAAATATGAGTTCAGGTAAGAATTTGGCTCTGATGTGCCATTCATAATAAATGGTTAGAACAATTCCAGAAAAAAAACCCCAAAAAGTTTTAAAAAAAACAGCAATAATATCCATGTTTATAAATGTAAAATGTCTCTAACAAAACCAAACTGCATTATTTCATCAACACATCATGGTGATAATATGTTGATCTTCATTTTGTCAGATCTCTTAATGGAAGAAACTATGCCTTTTTTGTGTTGAGAAACTGCCTAGCTCTCTGAAAACACAAACCTGCCTTCAACAAAACTCCCCTTTCTAATTATTTAAACTTGTACATGATACAATTCTTTCTTACTGTTTTGGGTGTTTGCAAATCTGCTAGATTCAGTAGGAAAATAATGATGTGTAGCATTTTATTTTCCTCGCTTCTGTCTCCACTATCATTTGATATATACTTAAGTTTCTGGGAAGAGAAAGAGAAAAATAATTTAATACAAGAAAGGAATGTAGTTAATTAGAAAATATTTTTCACATTCCTTGGAATGTGCTATTTCAAGTGCTACCTTCACAGGTAGCACTTGAAATAGCTTTTTTTGTCTCCTTTCTCTTCCATGCAACCCCCAAAATAAAAACATGTTTCTACACCTGTTGGTATCAGTTCCACTGATGAATGACAAGTCAAGGTTTTGAACATTTTCCTTTCATCACACAACATCCCTTATTGGAATATAATCCAAATATTGCTGAGTGGAGCGTGCCTGGGCTTGTCCAGCCTTAGTGCTCAAAGGTAGCAGCTGTGGTTTTTCACCTCAGAGACACCCTTGGCTGGTGGGAGTTAGGCACTCAGGATGAGTCCAAGCAAAGTAGAAACTCAGTTGACCTCTAGTGGAAAAAGTTCAGGCGATGGTGAAGAGAAAAGAGCAGATTCTGTCGGAGGGTTAAATCCAGAGTTTATTCCAAGGTGACACAGTTCTGAATCTCAGTAACAGCTCCAGCAGAATCCCGACTGCATGGTTCCAGTGCCTTTTAAGCCCACAGGGAGGGGGGAGGGAGAGGACAGGTGAGCCACCAACCAGGTGGGAGAGGGAGGGTCTCAGGGGACAATGACACCTGGACAGGCCAATGACCCCAGGTCTGAGGAGCATCTTTTGAACTTCTGCCAATCACACGACGGCCTTGCTGGAATGTGGAACTTGACAGACAGCAGTTAGAAGGAAGACAAGGGGGCAGGGGGAGGGGAAGTAAGTTGGCACATCTGAGAGACAGGATCACACCGCAACAATCACTGCTGATATTTCAGGCCTGGTACCCATAGCAAACATTGCCAGGTCTCTGTAAGAGCTGGGGAGCAGCAGTCAAAGTTCAGGCCCTCAGTTCCTGGTCAGTGCCTGGAAGAAGCAGATTTCTGCCTGGTGAATTTGTCCCAGAAGGGAACTTCTTCTTATGCAAATTCTGCTTTACAAGTTACTGGTTTTGTGGTACAAGAAGAAACACAAACGTGTTTTAGGAAAATGCAATGGGATTAATTTGTTTATTGACAAAGTTAAAGTGAATTTTCTTGATTTCTCCAGCCTTCCCCTTTCAGTGCAGTCTGATGCACAGACATTGGGATGACAGAGGCTTTTTACATCACTATAATCCATTCTGTGCTTAGTAGCTTTTTCAAGTGCTGCAATCTTTCCGGCCACCTCATTCTCCTGCTCAGCACACTAGAAGCAAAGTGGGAGGCAATTTGCCACCTCATACCTACCTTCAGAAGCCTGAAGCACTCAGCTGACACACCTTCTCCTCCTCGTGATCTGCTTTCTGTCAGGCTGCAGGGTTAACAGCTTTGCTTCATGAAAAAGCTGTGCCCTGGAAAAAAACCCCAGCCTTTTGTTTTGGATAACAAATTGTGTTTTGTTAGAAGATGTGAATGGTCCAGGCAAACAGTCTACAATTCATCATGTACTGAAGCATTTCAGCAGGAACACACTAATCCCAGTCATTACAAAGCTAATGATGCATTTTGGAGCAGCGAAGTGGAGGAGGAGAGATGGTTGTGGAATGAAGAACCAAGAGGTGGGGGAGTATAATGTGCTTCCTTACAGATCTCTCAGGAGGGAGAACCTCCAGCTACATTTTGATTGTTCTGTTGAATGGAGTATTTTGTGTCTTAGCAGTTCTGAATGCCTGTTATTGAGCAGGAACTAAATACTCCTATTGTTTATGACAAACATTTTGATTGTTCCCAGCGCGTTTTGAAAATTACCTACTTGACAAGCAACTATTTTCATCAAGCGGTTGAACAGTTTGTCCCGAGCAGACGCAATCCCTATGGAAAGGAGCAGCCCGGGGCTGGCTGGCAGCAGCGCCTGCATCCTCCGTTACCATGGCGACAGCTCAGCCCCGGGGACCAGCTGCCGAGTGCGCTCGGGGATGCTCCGCTCTGCTCCCGCAACTTCTGCGCTGAGCAACTTCCCCTGCGCTCAGAGCGCCCCGGGCAGCGGCGCCGGGCGGAGCTGGGGCCGCGCAGCCATGCAGCCTTCCCCCCGCAGGCGCTCGGCCGTCAGCATCTTTAGCCATTTCTTCCAGGGGCGGAGGCATTCCTCCTCCGATCCCCTTCTCCGCCTCAGCCAGCGGCGCCGCAGCTCCGTGGTGGAGCTGCTCTCCTCGTCCACGCACCGTGTCATGGTGGCTCTGTCGTCGCTCAGCCCCGAGGAGCTAGATGCAACTTTTCCTGAAAAAAAAAGTAAAGTACTTTTCATTGAGACTGTTGGCAGTTCTGGGTATTTTCTCCTATTACTATACTTTTGTTCTGTTAACTGTACTTTTTATGTGTGGATAAAATAGCAGTGTTTAATTTTCTTCTTGTATTTTGTGTATTCTCTTTTGTTCACTGATTCCTTATTCAGGTGTTTACGCAGTCTTTTTACTCTAACAGCTCAGTTATAAACAACGGGTAAAACAGAAGCACACATTCATGCATACTCCGAGTACATGGTTAACTATATTGATTTCAGGTTGAAGAGGACCTTCACTTTTTTGAGCTGCAAAGGATGTCACTAACCTCTAACTTCATCAGAAAAAATACTGGCAGTAATCCAAGCGATTTTTTCCCTTCAGAATCTTTCCTTGACCAACGAGCCTGAAATACACATGGCATGTTTTTCTGATGGTTGTGACTCTGTCATAAGGCTGAAGTGGTATTTTTCAGTGAGCTCCTGTCTAACGTGGCTCTGCTTGTGTCGCAGGGAGCTCAAGGCGCCCCACGGCCAAGTACACGAAGATGGGGGAGCGGCTGCGCCACGTCATCCCTGGGCACATGCAGTGCTCCATGGCCTGCGGCGGCCGCGCCTGCAAGTACGAGAACCCTGCGCGCTGGGCTGAGCATGAGCAGGCCATCAAGGGGCTCTACTCCTCCTGGTGAGCTGCTCAGCATGGCAAAATAGCTGGGCTTATGAAAAATCAGCTGCCAAGTGTGAAACGTAACGAGAATTCTATCTGGAATTAGAACCTGACATAGTGGCCGTCAGGAAAGACAGTGAAAGGTTCCTGTTGACTTACAGTGGGTTTGGTTCAGATCCAAAAGAATATCTGTGTGTCATGAATCAAAAAGATGTTCTGGGCTACGAAGGATTAGGATGCAAATGAATTAAATATGATAATAATAAAATTGAAAAGTAAAAGCATTTCCTGCAGATGAAATAATGTGGGCATGTGTTCAGAAGGACGTTCATGTGCAGCAAAAGTCACATGAAATGTATCTTGACATTCTTACTGGTTTTTTTTTTCTAACAGCAAATGCTTAAGCAGCATTTACAAAACTTAAAGGGACAAACAGGGATCTGGGTCCAGATTTCTATTCAAAGGAATTTTTACTTATGTCCTGGCATTTAAGCAGTTCCAGTATTTGTCTTTTGATAATGTTCCATCTGTATCAGTTTAATAGGATTTATCATTAACACTGTGGCATAGTAGATTTTTTAAAGTAATTTCTAAATAATCACCAAGGTATTTCTCTGTTTCTTGAATATAACGGTATTCTTATTTTGGAAGACTCATACCCAGGAAATTATTAATGATAACATTATTATTTACTTTTCTAATTTCTCAGGATAACAGATAACATCCTGGCTATGGCTCGACCCTCAACAGAATTAATTGAAAAGTACAACATTATTGAGCAGTTTAAAAGGTAACAAATTTAGTCAGTATTTATTGTAAGTATAACTGGTGTAATTCCTGATCCATTTTCTCTTTCAACATAGATTTGGATTGTTGATAAAGATCCTTTCATTTTAACGCTCTACAGGTAAAGATTTATTCTCCACTAAGAATAAATATGTGTTTCAGAAAATAAGGGACAATGAGATTTTGGCTGCCAGTAATACTTTGACTTATCTATTCCTTCCTTAAGTTGTGGCATAAAAACCATAATTAACCTTCAGCGTCCTGGAGAGCATGCGAGCTGTGGGAACCCCCTGGAGCAGGAGAGTGGCTTCACCTACCTTCCTGAAGCCTTTATGGAGGCTGGCAGTAAGTTCCCTCCTGCTCTTGCTCCTCATTAATTATTGACTTTGGCATTTAAGGATATTTTTACTTGAATTCCTGTGAGTTAAATGCAGCTATGTAGGAAACATTGCACAAAACGTGGCAAATACAATGAAGAGCAAATAACACATTATTGAAGATTGCGTATTATACAGAGAGAGATGGAGGGTTTGTGTTCACGTGTTTCTAAAGGAAGCACAACAGTTCTCTTTTTCTTCTGTATTCACAAATTCTGGTACACTTGTGTCTTCTAACCTAGACTATAAAAGGTTATTTCATGTGAGGACACTGCTCTTGACATTATTTTTGTATTTTCATGTTATGGTGAGAAGGGAGAAAGTGCCTCTCTGTAAAAAGCAGTTGCTGACTGAAAAAGTGCTTTTATTTCTGAAAAGAAAAAATTGCCCTCTTTCTATATATAGATGGGCAATTTTGCATGAATCACTGTTTTGTTACCTCTTTTACATTTTAGTTGAAGTTGGTTTGACAAATCTTTGCTAGCTTCATGTATCTATCAAGTTTCAATAGCAGGCATACACTGAAATGGGAAAATAATCTCTTGCAAACAAGATATAGTCAGATTTTAAGTTCCATTATGCAATTTTAGTACTATAATTTCTTATTAGTAATCTTTACTCTGCAAATTATACTACACCGTTCACATTTGGTGTGGCAGAAAATCACTGTCTCTCTTTTTATTTCAGTTTATTTTTATAATTTTGGATGGAAGGATTATGGAGTGGCATCTCTCACAACTATCCTTGACATGGTAAAGGTGATGTCTTTCGCCCTGCAGGAGGGGAGGGTGGCTGTTCACTGCCACGCAGGACTTGGGAGGACAGGTACATGCCCCATGCAGGAGCAGCACCAGGGTTCCTCTAGAAACTCCAAGCATCTCTGGTTATAAACCCGTAATAACTGGGCTAGATTCTGTGTCATTGCAAGATGGACCTCTATAAAATGGTTAAAAGTGCTAAATTACTGTGTCCAGATGTCCTCAATGGCTAGAGAAGATCAGTTTTAGTATATTAAAACAAAAAACCTGTAAGATAGAGAAGTTTTTAATCTGTTTAATTGTTCCATTACATTCAAATCTGACAGCTGCTTCTAGAGGGGAAAGATTCCCCCGGTACACTTTCATTGTCCAGTATTTATAACATGTTCACAAACCTGCCAGTCACTGTTGAACTGGGTAGATTTGGTGGAGCACCTAAAATTCCATATGCTTCTTTCAAGTCTTTTTTGGTTGTGCCCTTCCCATAGAAGCCACCATTGCTCCCATGTTTGCGAATGGTGGAACTCCTGGAGAGGCTGTGGGGAACTCCTACTGCAGTGCAGTGAGCAGGGCTTCACTGTCTTGTCTTCTTCACAGGCAATCACGTTTAAGTAACAGCATCACATAACAGAGGACACTCTTGTCTTCACCTCTATTAATTCCTATCCCACATTTCCACTGAGTATTTGTTTGAGTCGGACAGTTCCTTCACTAATCCTGTCTTTGTATTTTCCAGGTGTTCTAATAGCTTGCTACTTGGTTTTTGCCACCAGAATGAGTGCTGACCAAGCGATTTTGTTTGTCAGAGCCAAAAGGCCCAATGCCATCCAGACCCGGGGGCAGCTGCTCTGTGTCAGGGAGTTCTCCCAGTTCCTGGTCCCTCTCCGCAATGTCTTTGCATGCTGCGAGCCCAAGGCACACGCGGTCACCCTGTCCCAGTACCTGACCCGCCAGAGGCACCTGCTCCACGGCTACGAGAGCAGGCACCTCAAGCACGTGCCAAAACTCATCCACCTGGTGTGCAAGCTGCTGCTGGACCTGGCTGAGAACAGACAGGTGGTAGAGGCAGAGCTGCTGGACATCCCAGACCTCTCAGCTGAGATTGAGAAGACCGTGTCCCAGCTGGCATCCATGGAGCTCGAGCGGGAGCTGGCCAGGCACGACAGCGACACGTCGGACTCGTCCTACACCCATTCCTCTGCTCTCGACAGCCAGGACTCACACGTCTCCCTGGGACACGAATGTAATGCTTTCTGTAAAAGAAGGAATGTCGAATGCCTTCAGCCTCTTACTCATATGAGAAGGCGTCTGAGCTACAGTGAGTCAGACCTAAGGAGAACTGAGTTTCTTTTGGAACAGGATGACACTGCCTGGACAGTTCCTGCTCAGATCTTAGTGAACAACAAACCCAAGCAGAACAGTGGAGAGGAATGTTCTGCCACAGGTGAGGCAAAGCCACAGCTGGAGTTAAACAAAGAAGCATTAGTGCGTAACACGTGCATGTTCTCGAATGAAGGGAGATTTCATTTGGATGGACGAAGGGGTGGCTCCTGTCACAGAAGGAGCTCTACCAAAGAAGTACAACGCAGCAGGACCTATTCCTCAGGCCTCGTGTCCATGCACAATCCCAAGGAACCTGGGATGCAAAGGCACAGCATTGCCAGTGAGACTGTTCACAGGAAGGACCACAAGACCAATATATATGGCAGGAGAGTGTATCTCTCTGAGGACTCTGACTCTTCTTCTTCGTCTTCCAAAGTGAACTTTTCCATTGGATCTGAAAGTGAGAGTAGCAGAGAGCTATCAGAGACAATTCCACACATTGTTCTGCAGTCAGAATTAAGTTTGGAAGCCCGAAGAATTTTGGCAGCCAAAGCACTTGCAGATATAAATGAATTTCTGGGAGAGGATGAAGTGAAGCAGAAGGTAGAAATGTGGCAGGTAATTTTTAACTCAAATCCATGCTACAGGCTCTGCATATTTCACCTCAGTAAATTCCTGGAATGGCAAAAATGCCACGTGGGGCTATGAAACGGCACATTGGGATAGCAGTTTATATGAGGTCTGGGTTCAGGTCTTTCACAGGCTGGCAAGGTGCACCTGCACATTCTGGTCTATAGCAGGAGGGTGGAGGTTCTGGTTATGTTAACTTTCCTAACTGGGGGAAATTGATGCCATTATTTCTGGTTGTAACATGGCTGCTGGTGGCACAGAAATAGTACATGTTTTAAAGGTTTGAGTTGGTTTTCATCAGTGTTTTTTGAGAACTAATTAGAGGGTTTGTGAGTAAAAGAAAAAGAATTTAGTAGAACCTTAATTGCTTATTGCCAAACCCAAATCCTCTTAGCAACATTTGCTTTGAAGTTGTAATTCAAAGCTGGTTTATGTATTCCAGTGGAGTATTGGGAGGTTCTCAGCTGCACTGCTGCTGTCATCCATCTGTTTTAAAAAATCATTTGTATTACTGCTGATTAATGTTGAAACTCTGGAAAAAAAATACAATTTTTTTGGATTTTCTTGTTGGAACATAAGAGCCAAATACTGCTACAATCAAAGAGAATGCTGGCAAAGGTATATAGATGATGCATTTTCAGTTTTGTTTTGTTTGTTTGGGTTTTTTTTTTTTTGATTTTAAGAAAGAACTGAATTCTCAAGATGGAGCTTGGGATAAAATCTGCACAGAAAGAGATCCTTTTATCCTCTGCAGCTTGATGTGGTCATGGATAGAGCAGCTGAAAGAACCTATTATATCCAAAGATGATGTTGACATGCTGGCAAAACATTGCACAGAATCCCAGGATGCGCTCTACTTGTTGGGAAAGGTATATATTGGATGTGACAATTCATTTTTCACTTTAGGCAAGGGTTGCTCTTTAAAAAAGCCACTTAATTCTCTTTCGAAATTCTTGAATGAGAATTCAGTCTGCATCAAATTGTGTGACTTGTCTGGGTATCTCTATATATCTTCTAGTCCAAGAGTCTTGCTCAAAACAGAGTTACCTAGAGCAGGCTGCTTGTGTGACAAATGCTCCAGCCCCTTAATTAAGCTGGAAAAAGGTTGGGAAGGAACAGCCACAAAGATTGTTCTTCCCTTTCTTCCTCCTTTCTAGCACTGCTCCTCACAGCACTGCTGGCTCTCTGCCAGCTTCCAGTGGTGACAGAGACTTGGAAGGACAGAGAGAGGTACAAGATGGAGAAAAAAAGCCCTGAACATGTACAGCATTTTGGGCTGAAAAGATCAAATCTCACCTTTCCTATGCTGATTCACAGGAAGGCTACTGTTCGTGGAGGGAATCTTGAAATTCCCAGAAATAAGGAGGAATTCCCAGAGTGGTTTGTGGCACTCAGGAGAAGAGTTTGCCCATAGTGACTGAAATAATTACGCAGAGGCTCTTTGGGCTGGTGGGAATTCCCCACCAACTCCTGCACGTGAAGGTTCAGCACGGGAAGGCACAACCTGGTGTTTAAACAGCAGTTAACAAAATCTGACTGCTAAACTGCTTTTTATGGAAATACTTCTTCTGATGAGCTGCTGTTCCTTTCCCCCACCAGGAGCAGTGTCAGACCATCCTTTGTATTTTACACTGTGTGGTGAACCTGCAAGCGCTGCCAGATGATGTGGAGGAGGCCTTACTTAATCGTGCTATTAAAGCTTTCACCAAGGCAAGTAATCCCAAATAACTATCCAAGATATTGTATTTACTTGGTTTAAATCATGAAGGGTGAATCAGACAACAGAGGGAGGCCTTTATGAGAAAGCTACAGTAATTCCTTCATGCTTCAGTGTGAAGCTTACTTATTTCAGAGTTTACATTTTATAATAATCACATACATAAAGGGTTGGAAATATTCTCAACAAAATTAAATTCTGTCACTACAACCTTAATCCTGGAGTCTCGTTTTTCTCTTTCTGGACCCCTTCCAGTTCATGGGCATCTTCAGATTAGGGAAAAGAGAATTTTACAGGGTGACACTGACTAATCACCTACAGTAGCTTACCAAAGGCTTTGGTAGATTCTGTACCATGTGAATTCTTTCCATCAGATTAAATCACTTTCTGAAATTACACTGCAAGTCAGTTCTGTTCCAGGCCTGTACCACAGGATGTGAGTAACTAATTTCTACTTTGGGCTCATTGAGGAACAGTGACAGGTGAAGCTATTGCTCAGCTCAGATTTCTTCTCAGATTCAGTCAATGAAATTTGAGCTTGAACAGAATGTTCACCATGCTGCTTCCTCATCTCTTGTAAATCTGCCTGTTAAAACAATCACCACATTTCTCCTTCTGTTTTATTTTATAGTTAGCATAAAACTGAAAACACTTAGCATTAAGCACTCCATCAAAACCACATATTTTCTCCGATAAATCTCAAAGCTTTCTTTTTTAATGTTGTGCATCTACTTTGCATTTTGCTGTATGGCATCTCTTTAACAACTGAACTGAAATTTCTCTCTTTTATTAGACAAGCTTCGATTCTGAGAATGGGCCATATGTTTACAATACCTTGAAAACTGTATTTAAACAAGCACTGGAAGAAAAAAGGAAAAGGATTAAAGAAGGAACAGAGAATCCTTCTTGATTTCTACACAGCTCTGCCAAAGCATTAGATTGGCCTACCAAATTATTTTGCATTTTCCAGCTACTGTATTTTGTGCTACCTGGCATGATCTACCTAACTTCAGGTAATAGAAGTTATTAACAAATAATTTTATTTTTTTAGAGGGAGTTTTAGTGGCAGTTGTTCAGTCTACATAGTTTTAAAGAACGGCTCCATGTGACCATTCTCTGTAGCATTTTGTTTCAGGTACTGTTCTTCTATGTTGTGAAGGGTTCTCCTATTCTCGATGTGTTTATTGATGTGGAAACCTCTGTTATTGGCAAGAAACATTATTGTCGAGTGACATGACTGCTGTAAGTTCAGTGCCATGGTCCTCAAAGGTTTAATGGATTAATATTTATGTATTACATGTTTACATTAAAGATATTTGATTTCATTTTGCAGAAAATAAATATTGACTGAACCTGTGAAACTGCTTTTCCTTTCAGAAATTTTGAAGTAAGACCAACAGTAATAATGGAGAGATTGACAGATCCTGAGATCTGTTATTGACAGCAGACAGTATTTCCTTCAGATCTCTTAAATAATTGTAAAGTATTTCTAGAAGGTGTTGCAGGAGAGAAATGCACTGTGTTGAGCAGTAGTCATCAAGCCCTAACTTAGACTTTTTTAGCTGAGAAAGCTTCAAACTGTTTTTAACAGAAAATTGATTGAGGCATTTAATGTGCTTTGAATGAGAATAAAATTTTACTTGTTTAGCTAAGCTTTTATTGCTTTAAGTGAAAAAACACTTCATCATGAAATCTTCATAAGGCTATGATTCTGTCCATACTTACATCCAGCAAATACTTACATAAAGAATTGTGATATAGTCATACCAAAAAAACATTATTCCAAACCTTACTAGCTGCAATACACTTTGCTGAGACAGTTTTATCTAATAAAAGAGAAGCAGTTGGGCCATCATCCTGAAACAGTTTTGGATTCCAGCCTTAGGATCTGGACTGGAATGCCAGTTTGCAGAATGAGAAGTTTATCAAGGTTGATAAATTTAAGTAGTTAAACAAGAATCTATCATTTTCCAAAATATTTTAAATTGTTTCTGTAAATGACTAACATTAAGAGTTAAAAATAGACCAGCTTGAAATACAGGAAATTTATACATGCCTCAACTGTTGGATAATTTTATATCAAATTCAAATTAAAACAGCTACTTTGGCAGAAGCATCTTAAAATAGGCACACTTGAAAGGAATATATCACATGTGAATCACAAACACAAATCCAGCTTTGCAAAACAGCAACGCAACATGACAGGCAGTTTTGTGTCAGCATAGGCAGTCAGGCTCAAACCAAAACCATCTTCTAATCTACAGAACGTCCCTTCAGTGCCTGCTCTGGTGCTCTGCCATCTCCCACACCAGTGTGTGATTCACATCCTGCAGCCCAGAGTCAGGTTTTTGCAACATTGAAATGGGTGTGCTTGGCAGGATTGCTGGGGATAAATCACTACAGAACTAAACAAAATGTGTGCACAAAGGCAGGCTGGGCTTGAATAGGCACAGGAATTTTGGAAAGATGAGGACAAGGTAGCAGAGAACAATCAGCTGAAAATAAAAGGAGGAATGCTAAAGGAGTTACTTGTGCACATTTGGGGGTTTATTTTTCTTGTGTGCAAAGCAAAATCAAAAGCTCCTAGGTGCCCAAAAGATTGGAAATGTGGAATGTCCTTGGTAGCAGAGTGTCAGACCTCTGGATCCTTAAAACAATTTTATTGTGGTGGAACAGTGGCAGCTTGAGCTGGTGCCTCTGGGGGATGCTGAGCAAAGAACCCCTGGGCTTTGATACCCTCCCAGCTGAAGTGTGATAGTCTGTGGTATTCCTGCTATGTCCGAGAGCCCGATCACTGGCTGGCACCACAGACCCTCTGCTGAGCCATCCCTCTCCTACAGTCGAGGTTAGTCTGTCCCATTTGGCTTTTGTCTCTGATCCACCACCAGAAGCACAAGAGCACGTGGTGCTGAGGATGTAAAATGCCTGTTCTTGCTCGAACATTGCTGTTGCGTGACACCCCCTGCAGGCAGAGCCGGCAGCCGTAGAGATGTTGACTCGTCTCCCTGGTCCCAGCCGTGCTGCACACATGAGAGCGAGCTGCTGGGTGTTGGTGCTCGCTGGGACACGGCCCGGCCTGGCACCACGGGGGGTTACAAAGCGTCTTCAAGGAATCCCCACGCGTTAAACCACACGATTTAGCCTGGGATTTTAAGGTGTTTCTCAGTTAATCTTGGAAAAGGCCTAAACAAGTCTCCTATGAATTCTCTCCCTGGCAAGCCCAGTCCCGGCGCCGAATGCCCCTCAGCGTTCCGAGGGCAGTGCCAGGAGCCGAGCGCTCGGCCGGAGCGCCGTGGGGCGGGGAGAGCGGGGCCCAGAGCGAGCCCCTGCCGCCTGGCATGGCCCCAGGAGAGCCGGGCGGGCAGCGGCAGGGCCCTGCCCGCAGCGCCCCAGGCTCCTCTGGCATCGGTTCCGTCTCCTCGGGCGCTGAGCGGAGCCCGGTCCCGGCGTTCTGCCTGCGGGGCTGCGTGTGCCCGACCCCGACGGAGGCAGGGCTGGGGCTGGGGCTGTGCCCCCCCATGGGCGCGGGGTGCCGCCTGCTCGGCGGCTCAGCACCGCCCGTGCTGTACCCGGCGGGGCAGCTCCGCCTCAGCCCCTCGCCCCAGCGCCGTCCGGGCACGGAGGCTGCCTCTGGGCCGCGCAGCCCCGACCCGGACGGGCCCGGGAGGGAGCGCGGGAGGTTCCTGTCCCCTGCGTGCCTCAGCAGAGACTCCAGCTCCACTGCGTGCAGCAGGAGGGACGCAAAGCACCGGGACGCTTATGAGAGCCCACAGTTGTCTCCACATCTGAAATGAGACCCCAAAGCCCCGTCATGTGTCTCAGCAGAGACCCCAGCACCCTGCACACCTTGGGAGAGATCCCAAACCCTCTGCATGCCTCACAGAGAATTCCAAATCCCTTGCATGACTTGAAGTGGACCCCAGCGCCCTCCATGCCTCAGAGGCAACCTAGAATATCCCTGTGTGTCTCACAAGGGACCCCAGCCCCTCGTGCACCTTATGGAGGCCTCCAAAGCCCCCATGTGCCTTACGGGGAAGCCCAGGCCAGCTAGGCCAAGTGTTTTGACCAGGAAACCAAGTGTAGCTGCAGCTGGGTTATTGTGCCTCTGGGGCTGTTCATCAGCCCCATTGGGCCCCAAGGCCACAGGGCCCTTCCCCTCCCTTCCCTTCTGGCCCTCGCCCAGAGGAGCAGACCCTGTGGAGCACCCTGGATCAGTTAGGTCCTATCCAGTGTGTGTTAATTAGGGAGGAGCTTTGTTTTGCCTGCTGGAATTGCTGGTCAGACTGTGTCCCTGGAGATGCTCTTGAAGGCTTTCCTCTTTTCCTGGGCATGCCACTGGAGGAGGGCCAGGCCCAGATGATCCCGCAGAAGGAAATGTGCCCTCAGCCCAGGGACGCTCAGCATGGGCTCCCCCAACCCTCGGGGCCCCACCGCTGGTCCAGCAGCCCCTGCCTGGCTCCTGCCTGCCCACCCCATGGGCATCCACGGCTGCCCCTGGCCATGGAGCTCAGCCAGGGCTGGTGCTGGCTGGGCTTTGCTGCTGCTGCCACCGGTACACTGGGGTGACAGCTCCATCTCTTTATTGTAATAGAAGAAGGAGCAATTGCCTACCTTGGTGGGGGTGGGGGGGTGTAACCTTAACTGTTGTTTAGATGGTAGGGCCAGGTGGCTCAGGGGCAGAGGAAGCTACATGATGGTCTCTGGAGGGAATGGAGGGAGCCGGGCTGGTTTTGGGGTCTCTAGAAGAACTTGGGAATGAGCTGGGATGGGACAGGGGGAAATACAAAAACGGATGAAGGTAGCTTTGGGATACACATGGGGAGAGGAAGTGGCACTGGGATCTACACGGGCATAGGAGGTTTTGTCGTAGATGGCTTTTCCGGGGTCCTCTTCTCAGGACTCTTGAGAGGGCTGCCCAGGCCCTTATTATTGCTGGACGAGCTGTTCAAGATCTCTGGGGGCGAGGTGCAGCCACTGCCTTTCAACTCCTGTCCTGAGGTACTCCTGTGCAGAGAAGAGGTGGCTGAGGCCCCACTGCCAGTGGCACACAGGGACCCTCCTGCACAGCAGGGCCCAGAGCTGGCAAGGCTCCCCAGCATGTCTGGAGCTGCTGGCACAGCCTGGCCCAGCTGCACAGCTGCCCCTCACGGCCCCGGCGAGCAGGGGACGGCTCTGGGCAGGGTCTCTGGCCAGGAGCGGGCCCCAGAGCGCCTCTGCCTTTCCAGGGCAAGCTCGTCCCTGCTCTTTCTCCTCCCCACCTTGCTTTGCCTCTGCCCTGTGCTCCTGGGGCTGCTGTTGGCCAGGCAGCCTCAGTGGGAGCCAGCACTGGCTGCAGCCCCAGTGGGCCCTCAGGACAAGACCCAGCAGTGAAGGGGCCACAGAAAGCACTGGGCAGCAGCAGAACCCTCAGCAGAGTTATTTGGACAATCATGGACTGTCCACAACTCCACTGCAACCTCTCTGAGAATGTTTCCTGTCTACATGAGACTTTCAAAAGAAGTTGTTTGAGGGGGAGAGCAACAAAACACTCACCCTTTTCTCTTACAGGAATACCAGATTCCAAAGCAGCACAACATGAAGACAAACTCCAAAAAAAGCAGGCCTGCCATTAACCCTAGCCAGCAGCCTGTTCCTTTACAGAAACCGCTTCCAAGGTCCTTCTGGGAATCAGGAACACTTGTTGTGGGGCTGGCTGCACCTGTGGGAGCGATGGGGAGCGTGAGCCCGTGCTGTGCTGCACTGCTGAGCTGGCAGCACAGTGGATCTGGGCAGGACGCTCTCCCTTTCCCCCAGAGCTGGGGCCTGCAGGCACCTTGCCGCCCCTTGGCAAAGGCTGTGCCTCCCAACAGAGCCCAGCAGGCCGGGAGGAGAGCCCAGGGGCGGCGCAGCTGCTTGGGCAGTCGCTGCTTCGAGGCACACGGGCCAAACCCATCCCTGAGCAGCCCCTGCCAGCCCTGGCCCTCCCTGCCCCGTGACAGCTCCCCCAGCCCCAGGGGACAGAGTCAGAACCTGTCAGGACCCAGTGCAGCCCCTGCCCAGTCGGGAGCCAGGGCTGGCTCTGGCCCTGGGCTCATGGCAGGGCTCCCGCTCGGGGCTGCTCCTGTGCCTTGGGCCTCTGGGCACTCAGGGCCAGCTCTGGAGCAGCTGCAGTGGGAGGGACGTTGGTGCACGAGTCCGTTTCCCCGGGGCTGTGAACAAGCTCCAGAGGCCTCCAAGCCTCCAGAGGCGCCTCCAGCTTTGGCTGCTGCCAGGCCGAGCAAGGGCAGACCCTGAGGGAAGATCTGCCGCTACACAGCCCTGCCGAGGGCTGAGCCTGGCACAGTAATTACCTCCTGTGCCTTCAGCTGTGCTTGACATCACATTTGTTCCTGAAGCAGTGGCTGGCACCAACACACTGCTTCCTCCGGAGTGTGGCTCCTGCACAGACTTTTGGTCCATCACTTGAAAAAGGAAGAGGCACAGCTGGATCAGATGGGAACGTTCCGCATGGGGGAGGTGGCATCTTCAGGATGCAATGCTTGTAAAAGTCACAGCTCGAAATCAGGAAAATGCCCAGGCTGTTGGGGCTGGGCCACTGCGCTCCCTTGTGCAAACAACAGTGCCTCCTGATCTGCTCAGAGACTGGGAAATTGCAGGGGATCTCAGGCCCGTGCTGGGGATCTCAGGCCCGTGCTGTTTTGGCTGCCTGTCAGCTGCTGCCAAATGCCTTCCTGCAGAGGCTGGGGAGAAGCTGCAGCCAGGCCAAGCTGGGGAACAGCCCTGCAGGGCGTGGAAGCAGCAGCGGGGCAGCGAGGCTTCCATGGATCCCTTCCTGCTGTGCTGGGCACGGCGTGTCCAGATCTGCAGCCAAAGCCCCCGGCTGCGGAGCCCCAGGGGAAGGCTGAGGGAATGCACCCACCTTGTTCTGCCTGCTGCTTTTCCTTATGTGTTTGTCGCAGGAATTCATCTGACTCATGTGACTTTTTGGCTCCAGTATCTTGGGTCTTTCCTTTTGGAGAAACTTAAGAGGAAGTAGTTCCATTTCCTAGGAATGGATCCCACAAAAGTGGGGCTCAGCCTGTGGGGTCAGCAGGGACACACTACTCACCCCTGCGATGGGAGCTGGGTTGGTGCCAAACATCCAGCCCAGCCACTGGAGAAGTCTTCCCTGCAGACACCCCTGTAACTCAACAGCCACAGAAGCTTCTGTCATCTCTGCTCATCTGCACAGGCACCACTGAGCCACAGGAGCGGTGAGGAGATGGCACAGGGCGAGGGCACACACGTGCATGGATCTGTCCTGGCACCTCCAGCGATGCCCCACTGGCCGAGCTTTGGGCTCTGAGCTGGCAGCTCTCCCAGGGGAAAGGCCTTGACCTACCCTGCCCATATCCCAGAGGCTCATTCCTGGTCGTGGACTGGGAAGCCAGATCACCTTCACCAACAGGTTCAGCTGCAAAGAAAGGCAGGACAGAACAGCTCTCGTGGCACTGTAGGAGATCCTCAGGCTGCAGGCAAGGCTCAGCCCTGGGGCACAGGCCCAGGCCTGACTTTCCTGCCCTGCTCTTCTCTGTGGCTGCAGAGAGCTCACGGAAGGGCACACAGGCATTGCACACGGGAGGGAGATGGACAGCTAAATGCTCCATCCTCCCACTGACAGCGATCCTGTGGGATCGCTCAGGGCTCCAGAAGGGAGAAGGACAGGGCTTCCACATTCTTTCAACCCTGACATAATGTTAAGGGAAATGGAAGGTGGGTGAGCTATTGTCACATGGACACTGATTATTGTCTCAGGAAAGGCACACTGAGAACTTGCCTCCACCATCCTCCAGGAATTTCAAGCCATTTTCCAGTAGGGCTTCCAAATAATCCAAGTCCCGATACCAATCTAGAATGGCACACAGATGAGAACATTTTTCAGGGCATGCTGGGATCTCCTTCTGCCTCTGGGCACTGCAGGGGGTGAAGTAAGGCTGTGGGAGCCAGATGTCAATGGCCATGATCAAAGGTGCACAGGGGCCCAGGGAGCTCTGGGCAGGCTCCTGGTCACTCTCCACAATCTTTGCAGTTCCTCTGCAACATCCCTGGAGGGGAAACTTGAGCAGCCCAGGGCCTGCTGGTACTTTCTCACGCCCACACAGAGGAAATCCTAATGCCCTGGGGAAAAATGAAGCAGGCAGTGCCACAGTGCCACAGTGTCCCTCCTGCCCTCCTTCTGCGGGACACTGCCCATTTCTCAAGGGCAAACAGCCAGGCCCTCTCATGATCCACTGCAGCCTTTCTCTCCCCCTCTGCCCTTTCCCCATCAAGGGCACCCTGTGCAGCTGCTCCCAGGTTTTGGGATGTGTCTCCCACGGAGGGACCCCAGCAGGACAGCTCAGTACCAGAGTGCCCTGAGCCTGCTCGGGATAATTCCTCTGAGCTGTGCCCGTCTTGTCCTGGCTGTGCCCGCAGTTCCAAGCAGCAGAGAGGGCAGCTCAAGCCTCAGCAGGGCTCAGGCCCAGAGGCACAGCACTTACCTCCTGTGACAGTGCCTGGCATCGCCTCCCTTCCTGAAGCAGAGTCTGTTAATGAGCCATTGCTTCTTCCGGGAAATGCTGCCTTCAGCACAGCCTCTCCATCGACTTCTGGAGAATGGAAAAGGAACACTGGATCAGATGGAGCTGTTTCCCATTGGGGAGGTGGCATCTCAGGAGGAAATGCTTCTAAAAGACATGGATAAGGATCAGGAAAAGACCCAGGCTCTTGGGGCTGTGCCAGAGCACTCCCTTGGGCAAAAAACAGTGCCTGCTGATCTGCTCAGAGACAAGGAAATTGCAGGGGATCTCAGGGTGTGCCTGGCCCATGGAGCAGTTTGGGCTGCCTGTCAGCTGCTGCCAAATGCCTTCCTGCAGAGGCTGGGGAGAAGCTGCAGCCAGGCCAGGCTGGGAAACAGCCCTGCAGGGCGTGGAAGCAGCAGCGGGGCAGCGAGGCTTCCATGGATCTCTTCCTGCTGTGCCAGGCACGGCGTGTCCAGATGTGCAGCCAAAGCCCCCGGCTGCGGAGCCCCAGGGGAAGGCTGAGGGAAATGCACCCACCTTGTCCTCCCTGCAGCATTTCCTTCAGCATTTGCCACATGACTTCAAATGGCTTCTGGAATTTCTCATCTGCTGTGTGTTTGGGCTTTCCTGTTGGAGGATCTTGACAGAAAGTAGTTCAATTTCCCAGGAATGGATGCTACAAAAGCAGGGCTTGGCCTGTGTGGTCAGCAGGGACACACTACTCACCCCTGTGATGGGAGCTTGGTTTGTGTGTAGTATCCAGCCCAGGAGTTGGTGAAGTCCTCCCTACAGTCACACCTGTAACTCAACAGTCACAGAAGCTTCTGTCAGCTGGTTCTTGCCAGATTGTCAATGATTATGCCTTGGTGGGATGTAAAAAAGCCACAGGGGCTAACTTCTTAGCTGGATAGCTGATTCCCTGTAGGATCAGAGTGCCCCAGGCAAGCAGTATTAAGGCCGGATACCTCAGCCCTTCGGGGGCTGAGTGCCGTAGCCCAAACAACTGCACAGCCGTGGCCACCTTAGCAAGCTCAGTGATTGTCAGCTCTTAGTGATATCAGCTCTTTTATGGTTTCAGCTCTTTAACTAGCAAGGGGCTTTAGCTGATCGTGGCTTTCAGAAGAGCAGACTGGAAAGAGAACGAAGGCGGCATCAGAGTGTTCCACGATGGTTTATTCTGAGGGATTCGCGAAGGATCCGAATGCAGCTCTTCTAACAAAATGGGCCAAGACAGCCCCTTTTATAGGGTTAGGGGGGCTTGGAAACTCACCAATAGTAAGGGTTAGGGAAACTAGCCTATGGGGTCACAGAGAGATAAGCAGGCCTGGAGGACCAGAGTGAGGACTCCTGGTTCAATTCCTATGACTTAGCATATTCTTATCTCTAAGCATTCCTCCATGGGGCCATAGCCGGCCCTGTATCTGCTACAGTGAGACAGTGAGAACATACCTGCAGGACTCTCAGTGGGCTTCACAACTTCATACCGCCAGGTTAATGGAGAAACCTTCCCAGTATCCCAGTCTGGAATAAAACCAAGATGAGAACTGTTTCCATTGTGTGCCAGGGCTGGCTCTGGCCCTGGGCTCACGGCAGGGCTCCCGCTCGGGGCTGCTCCTGTGCCTTGGGCCTCTGTGCACTCAGGGCCAGCTCTGGAGCAGCTGCAGTGGGAGGGACGTTGGTGCACGAGTCCCGTTTCCCCGGGGCTGTGAACGAGCTTCAGAGGCCTCCAAGCCTCCAGAGGTGCCTCCAGCTTTGGCTGCTGCTGTGCCGTGCAAGGGCAGGCCCTGGGGGAAGAGCTGCTGCCACACAGCCCCGCCGAGGGCTGATCCCTGCACAGCAGTTACCTCCTGTGCCTGTGCCCATGTCTGGCATGGCCTGCCTTCCTGAAGCAGGGGCTGGCAATGAGGAGCGACTGCTTCCTTCAGGAAATGCCGCCTTCCACAGAAAGTCTATGTCCATCTCTTGAGAAAGGAAGGGAGACAGCTGGATCAGATGGAACTGTTCCCCATTTGGGTGGTGGCATCTACAGAAGGCAGTATTTGTTAAAGACCAGGAAAATGCCCAGGTTATTGGGGTTGGGTCAGAGCACTCCCAGCTCCAAACCGCGACCCTTTCCTAATCTGGAGACCAGGAAATTGCAGGGGATCTCATGCCCGTGGAGCAGTTTGGGCTGCCTGTCAGCTGCTGCCAAATGCCTTCCTGCAGAGGCTGGGGAGAAGCTGCAGCCAGGCCAGGCTGGGAAACAGCCCTGCAGGGCATGGAAGCAGCAGCAGGGCAGCGAGGCTGCCATGGATCCCTTCCTGCTGTGCCAGGCATGGCATGTCCAGATCTGCAGCCAAAGCCCCTGGCTGCTGAGCCCCAGGGAAAGCTGAGGGAAATGCTCTCACCATTCCCTTTGTGCAGTTCCAACACTATTTTTTTGAGGATGTTGTTTGACTTAAGCGATTCCTTCTCTCCTCTTGGTTTGTACTTCCCTCTCGGAGGACCTTAAGAGAAAGTAGTTCCATTTCCCAGGAATGGATGCTACAAAAGCAGGGCTTGGCCTGTGGGGTCAGCAGGGACACACTACTCACCCCTGCGATGGGAGCTGGGCTTGCGTGCAGCAACCAGAAAAGGAGCAGGAAAAGTCCTTTCTGCAGATACCCCTGTAACTCAACAGCCACAGAAGCTTCTGTCACCTGGTCCTGCCAGGTTGTCAATGATTACTCCTTGGTGGGAGACTGAGAACATACCTTCAGGAGGCTCCAACGGCTTCAAAACTGTATTCAACCAATCTAATGGAGAAGCCTTCCCAGCAATCTCATCTAGAATGGAGCACAGATGAGAACATTTTTCAGGGCATGCTGGGACCCTCTTCTGCCTCTGGGAATTGGGCACTGCAAGGGGCTTGGGTAAGGCCGTGGGAGCCAGATGTCAATGGACATGGCCAAAGGTGCACAGGGGCCCGGGGAGCTCCAGGCAAGCTCCTGATCAATCTCCACAATCTTTGCAGTTCCTCTGCAACATCCCTGGAGGGGAAACTTGAGCAGCCCAGGGCCTGCTGGTACTTTCTCATGCCCACACAGAGGAAATCCTAATGCCCTGGGGAAAAATGAAGCAGGCAGTGCCACAGCCATCCCTGCCTCCCTCTGTCCCTCCTGCCCTCCTTCTGCGGGACACTGCCCATTTCTCAAGGGCAAACAGCCAGGCCCTCTCATGACCCACTGCAGCCTTTCTCTCCCCCTCTGCCCTTTCCCCACCATGGGCACCCTGTGCAGCCGTTCCCAGGTTTTGGGACATGTCTCTCATGAAGGGAACCCAAGCAGGACAGCTCAGTACCCGAGTGCCATGAGCCTGCTCGGGATAATTCCTCTGGGCTGTGCCCGTCTTGTCCGGGCTGTGCCCACACTGCCAAGCAGCAGAGAGGGCAGCTCAAGCCTCAGCAGGGCTCAGGCCCAGAGGCACAGCAATTACCTTCTGTGACTGTGCCTGGCATCACCTCCCTTCCTGCAGCAGAAGCTGGCTTAGAATCACTGCTTCCTCTGGGAAATGCTTCCTTCTGCACAGCCTCTCCTTTCATTTCTGGAAAATGGAAAAGAGACAGCTGGATCAGATGGAATGATTCCTCACTGGGAATGGGGAAGGTGACAACATCAGGAGGAAATGCTTGTGAAAGGCATGGATAAGCATCTGAAACCACCCTGGATATTGGGACTGTCCCAGACTCGTCCCTTTTCCGAACAGCCCCTACATCTCCCCTGCCTTGAGACCAGGAAATTGCAGGGGACCTCAGAGTGTGCCTGGCCCATGGAGCAGTTTGGGCTGCCTGTCAGCTGCTGCCAAATGCCTTCCTGCAGAGGCTGGGGAGAAGCTGCAGCCAGGCCAGGCTGGGGAACAGCCCTGCAGGGCATGGAAGCAGCAGCAGGGCAGCGAGGCTGCCATGGATCCCTTCCTGCTGTGCCGGGCATGGTGTGTCCAGATCTGCAGCCAAAGCCCCCGGCTGCTGAGTCCCAGGGAAAGCTGAGGGAAATGCTCTCACCATTCCCTTTCTGCAGTTTCAACACTATTTGTTTCAAGATGTCCTTCAACTGAAGCCATTCTTTCTCTCCTCTTGGTTTGTTCGTCCCTCTCGGAGGACCTTAAGAGAAAGTAGTTCCATTTCCCAGGAATGGATGCTACAAAAGCAGGGCTTGGCCTGTGGGGTCAGCAGGGACACACTACTCACCCCTGCGATGGGAGCTGGGCTTGCGTGCAGCAACCAGAAAAGGAGCAGGAAAAGTCCTTTCTGCAGATACCCCTGTAACTCAACAGCCACAGAAGCTTCTGTCACCTGGTCCTGCCAGGTTGTCAGTGATTACTCCTTGGTGGGAGACTGAGAACATACCTTCAGGAGGCTCCAATGGCTTCAAAACTTTATTTAACCAATCTAATGGAGAAGCCTTCCCAGCAACTTCATCTAGAACAGAGCACAGATGGGAACATTTTTCAGGGCATGCTGGGACCCCTCTTCTGCCTCTGGAAATTGGGCACTTCAAGGCTGGGGGAGCCAGATGTCAATGGACATGGCCAAAGGTGCACAGGGGCCCGGGTAGCTCTGGGCAGGCTCCTGGTCACTTTCCACCCTCTTTGCAGTCCCTCTACAATATCCCTGGAGTGACGGCTGCAGTAGTACAGGGCCCAAGGGGGCTCTCTCCCTCACACACAGAGGAAATCCTGCCTAAATCCCTGGGGAAAAATGCAGCAGGCAGTGCCACAGCCATCCCTACCTCCCTCTGTCCTTCCTGCCCTCCTTCTGCTGGGACAGTGCCCATTTCTCAAGGGCAAACAGCCAGGCCCTCTCATGACCCACTGCAGCCTTTCTCTCCCCCTCTGCCCTTTTCCCACCACGGGCACCCCATGCATCCGCTCCCAGGTTTTGGGATGTGTCTCCCATGGAGGGACCCCATCAGGACAGCTCAGTACCCGAGTGCCCTGAGCCTGCTCGGGATAATTCCTCTGGGCTGTGCCCGTCTTGTCCTGGCTGTGCCTGCAGTGCCAAGCAGCAGAGAGGGCAGCTCAAGCCTCAGCAGGGCTCAGGCCCAGAGGCACAGTAATTACCTCCAGTGACGGTGCCTGACATCGCCTCCCTTCCTGCAGCAGAAGCTGGCTTAGAATCACTGCTTCCTCTGGGAAATGCTTCCTTCTGCACAGCCTCTCCTTTCATTTCTGGAAAATGGAAAAGAGACAGCTGGATCAGATGGAATGATTCCTCACTGGGAATGGGGAAGGTGACAACATCAGGAGGAAATGCTTGTGAAAGGCATGGATAAGCATCTGAAACCACCCTGGATATTGGGACTGTCCCAGACTCGTCCCTTTTCCGAACAGCCCCTACATCTCCCCTGCCTTGAGACCAGGAAATTGCAGGGGACCTCAGAGTGTGCCTGGCCCATGGAGCAGTTTGGGCTGCCTGTCAGCTGCTGCCAAATGCCTTCCTGCAGAGGCTGGGGAGAAGCTGCAGCCAGGCCAGGCTGGGGAACAGCCCTGCAGGGCATGGAAGCAGCAGCGGGGCAGTGAGGCTGCCATGGATCCCTTCCTGCTGTGCCGGGCACGGCGTGTTCAGATGTGCAGCCAAAGCGCCCGGCTGCAGAGCCCCAGGGGAAGGCTGAGGGAATGCACCCACCTTGTGCTCTCTGCAGCATTTCTATCAGCATTTGCCTCATGTGTTTGGATGGTTCCCGGGATATCTTGTCTGTTGCAAGTTGGATCTTCCCTTTTGGAGGTGCTTAGAGCAAAATATTTCCATTTTCTAGGACTGGATCCCACAAAAGTGGGGCTCAGCCTGTGGGGTCAGCAGGGACACACTACTCACCCCTGCGATGGGAGCTGGGCTTGCGTGTAGCATCCACCAAAGGAGCAGGAAAATTCTTCCCTGCAGACACACCTGTAACTCAACAGCCACAGAACCTTCTGCCATCTCTGCTCATCTGCACAGGCACCACTGAGCTGCATGAGTGGTGAGGGGATGGCACAGGGCGAGGGCACACACGTGCATGGATCTGTCCTGGCACCTGCAGCAATGCCCCCTGGCCGAGCTTTGGGCTCTGAGCTGGCAGCTCTCCCAGGGGAAAGGCCTTGACCTACCCTGCCCATATCCCAGAGGCTCAGTCCCGGTTGTGGGATGGGAAGCTGCACTACCTTCACCAACAGGTTCAGCTGCAAAGAAAGGCAGGACAGAACAGCACCCATGGCACTGCAGGAGAACCTCAGGCTGCAGGCAAGGCTCAGCCCTGGGGCACAGGCCCAGGCCTGACTCTTTCCTGCCCTGCTCTTCTCCGTGGCTGCCCAGTGCACACGAAAGGACACACTGGCATTGCACACGGGAGGAAGATGGACAGCTAATTGCTCCATCCTCCCACTGAAGTGATACTGTGGGATCGCTCAGGACTCCAGAAGGGAGCAAGGTTTTCAGAATTCTTTCAACCGTGAGATTATCTTAAGGGAAATAGCTCATGACTGAGCTCCTGTCACATGGACACTGATTATTCTCTTCGGAAAGGCACACTGAAAACTTGCCTCCAACATCCTCTAAGAACTTCAAACCATCATTCATCAGGACTTCCAGGAAACCCATGTCACGATTCCAATCTAGAACGGGAGCAGAGACCAGAACCATTTCCATGGTGTGCTGGGATCTCCTTCTGCCTTAGGGAACTGGGCACTGCAAGGGGGTCGGGTAAGGCGTGGAAGCCCAGTATGAATGGACAAGGCCAAACTGCACAGGGGCCTGGGGAGCTCTGGGCTGGCTCCTGGCCACTCTCCACCCTTTTTCCATGCCCTGTGACATATCCATGGAGAGGAAACAGGTGCTGCCCAGGGCCCATGGGAGCTCTCTCCCTCCCCCAGAGGAAACCCTCCCTAAAGGCCTGGGGAAAACCATCCCCAGCGCTTCCTGGGGAGCAGGGAGCGCTGTCCCGGGAAAGGGGAGCCAGGCTGCCGGCTCACCTGCTCTCTGTGTTCTCAGTGGAGCAGCCTGGGCAGCCCTGGCAGGCAGGGCCACGGCCAGGAGGAGCAGCAGGAAGAGGCGCAGAGCAAGGGCCATGGTGCCTTGCCCTCTGCCAGTCCCGCAGCTCTTGCTGCCACCGCTGTCCTGACACCGCTGTCCCAATGTCAGCACCACTGCTGCCACCGCCACTGCTGCTGCAACAGTTGTGCTCAGGGACTGACTGCTTGGTCCTTGTGCTGCTGTGCAACCACAGGGCTCTGGGACCTCTGTGACCTCAGAGCCAGCTGTGACCTCAGCCTGCTGTGACCCCTGAGCCTGCTGTGACCACATGGCCTTAGCTGTACCCCTGAGTGTACACCCATCTGTACAAATGGACTGCCATGATTGTAAATGTTTTGCTTCATGAAAGGGCCATTGCTCAGTAAAACCTTTGTTTTGCCTGATGGCATTGCTGGTCAGTCAGGCTGTGTCCCTGGAGATACTCTTGACTGTTGCAGTCCAAACTTATTTTATTGATTCCATTTTAAATGGTTCATTCTCTTGTAACCCCATGCTTTCTCTGAATTGGTTTACCTGTGGGTTGCACCCTCCCTCAAAATTGTCCCTCATGCCATTCCCCGCCCCTTGTCCCAGCTCTTTCCCAGCCTGCCATGGCACCCCAGCCCCTTGGTTCCAAATCTTCAGGCCAAACCCTGTCTGCAACACCTCTGTGGAATTCCCCTATTCCTGGAAGCCCCACTGGCCCATGTGACCCATCCTCTCCACCTTCCTACCCCAATGGGCCCCAGACACTTGAGTAATCCCCTCACTCCTCTCCTGAGAATTCCCTGTTTGTCAGCTGCTTGTATCCAGCCCCTGACTTGTATCTTTATAAAACCCCTTGCACAAGAGAGCAGGGGGGCTTTTTGTCCTGTTGTCTTTGCCTGGAATAAACTCTTCGTTGTGAAACCTCAGATGGAGGACCTGCGCCTTTCTCCTCTGCCTGGTCCCTGTTGTGGCTCGTGTCTGGCACAGTACAGCAAGTGGCTCCAAAGGGTCTGCATCTGGTAACTCCCTATCCCGAGGCAGTCCCCTACTCCTAACCATGTTGCCAGAGTTCTAAGAGGCCAGGTTCTTGCAGTCACTTCACTAATCTACAGAATGTCCCTTCTTCAGTGCCTGCTCTGGTGCTCTGCCATCTCCCACACCAGTGTGTGATTCACATCCTGCAGCCCAGAGTCAGGTTTTTGCAACATTGAAATGGGTGTGCTTGGCAGGATTGCTGGGGATAAATCACTACAGAACTAAACAAAATGTGTGCACAAAGGCAGGCTGGGCTTGAATAGGCACAGGAATTTTGGAAAGATGAGGACAAGGTAGCAGAGAACAATCAGCTGAAAATAAAAGGAGGAATGCTAAAGGAGTTACTTGTGCACATTTGGGGGTTTATTTTTCTTGTGTGCAAAGCAAAATCAAAAGCTCCTAGGTGCCCAAAAGATTGGAAATGTGGAATGTCCTTGGTAGCAGAGTGTCAGACCTCTGGATCCTTAAAACAATTTTATTGTGGTGGAACAGTGGCAGCTTGAGCTGGTGCCTCTGGGGGATGCTGAGCAAAGAACCCCTGGGCTTTGATACCCTCCCAGCTGAAGTGTGATAGTCTGTGGTATTCCTGCTATGTCCGAGAGCCCGATCACTGGCTGGCACCACAGACCCTCTGCTGAGCCATCCCTCTCCTACAGTCGAGGTTAGTCTGTCCCATTTGGCTTTTGTCTCTGATCCACCACCAGAAGCACAAGAGCACGTGGTGCTGAGGATGTAAAATGCCTGTTCTTGCTCGAACATTGCTGTTGCGTGACACCCCCTGCAGGCAGAGCCGGCAGCCGTAGAGATGTTGACTCGTCTCCCTGGTCCCAGCCGTGCTGCACACATGAGAGCGAGCTGCTGGGTGTTGGTGCTCGCTGGGACACGGCCCGGCCTGGCACCACGGGGGGTTACAAAGCGTCTTCAAGGAATCCCCACGCGTTAAACCACACGATTTAGCCTGGGATTTTAAGGTGTTTCTCAGTTAATCTTGGAAAAGGCCTAAACAAGTCTCCTGTGAATTCTCTCCCTGGCAAGCCCAGTCCCGGCGCCGAATGCCCCTCAGCGTTCCGAGGGCAGTGCCAGGAGCCGAGCGCTCGGCCGGAGCGCCGTGGGGCGGGGAGAGCGGGGCCCAGAGCGAGCCCCTGCCGCCTGGCATGGCCCCAGGAGAGCCGGGCGGGCAGCGGCAGGGCCCTGCCCGGAGCGCCCCAGGCTCCTCTGGCATCGGTTCCGTCTCCTCGGGCGCTGAGCGGAGCCCGGTCCCGGCGTTCTGCCTGCGGGGCTGCGTGTGCCCGACCCCGACGGAGGCAGGGCTGGGGCTGGGGCTGTGCCCCCTCATGGGCGCGGCGTGCCGCCTGCTCGGCGGCTCAGCACCGCCCGTGCTGTACCCGGCGGGGCAGCTCCGCCTCAGCCCCTCGCCCCAGCGCCGTCCGGGCACGGAGGCTGCCCCTGGGCCGCGGCAGCCCCGACCCGGACGGGCCCGGGAGGGAGCGCGGGAGGTTCCTGTCCCCTGCGTGCCTCAGCAGAGACTCCAGCTCCACTGCGTGCAGCAGGAGGGACGCAAAGCACCGGGACGCTTATGAGAGCCCACAGTTGTCTCCACATCTGAAATGAGACCCCAAAGCCCCGTCATGTGTCTCAGCAGAGACCCCAGCACCCTGCACACCTTGGGAGAGATCCCAAACCCTCTGCATGCCTCACATAGAATTCCAAATCCCTTGCATGACTTGAAGTGGACCCCAGCGCCCTCCATGCCTCAGAGGCAACCTAGAATATCCCTGTGTGTCTCACAAGGGACCTCAGCCCCTTGTGCACCTTATGGAGGCCTCCAAAGCCCCCATGTGCCTTACGGGGAAGCCCAGGCCAGCTAGGCCAAGTGTTTTGACCAGGAAACCAAGTGTAGCTGCAGCTGGGTTATTGTGCCTCTGGGGCTGTTCATCAGCCCCATTGGGCCCCAAGGCCACAGGGCCCTTCCCCTCCCTTCCCTTCTGGCCCTCGCCCAGAGGAGCAGACCCTGTGGAGCACCCTGGATCAGTTAGGTCCTATCCAGTGTGTGTTAATTAGGGAGGAGCTTTGTTTTGCCTGCTGGAATTGCTGGTCAGACTGTGTCCCTGGAGATGCTCTTGAAGGCTTTCCTCTTTTCCTGGGCATGCCACTGGAGGAGGGCCAGGCCCAGATGATCCCGCAGAAGGAAATGTGCCCTCAGCCCAGGGACGCTCAGCATGGGCTCCCCCAACCCTCGGGGCCCCACCGCTGGTCCAGCAGCCCCTGCCTGGCTCCTGCCTGCCCACCCCATGGGCATCCACGGCTGCCCCTGGCCATGGAGCTCAGCCAGGGCTGGTGCTGGCTGGGCTTTGCTGCTGCTGCCACCTGGACACCGGGGTGACAGCTCCATCTCTTTATTGTAATAGAAGAGGTGCTTTGGGAAGCTCTCAGTTGCTGGTCAGCTGACCACTTGCAAATCATTTCCTGGGGCTTTCACCTTTGGCCCTGGATGGAGGGTTCGGCCTGTGTTCTCAAAGCACCGCTGAACTTTGAGGTGCAAATGAAAACTATTCAGACTCAGAGCTGCTGCTATTGCTCTTCTGGCTGTAGAGGTCTCGTGACCAGCCACCAGCTTTCAGCTTTTCTTCAAGGTGGTGCCTGTGAAGAGAGCAGGTGGCTGAGGCCCCACTGCCAGTGGCACACAGGGACCCTCCTGCACAGCAGGGCCCAGAGCTGGCAAGGCTCCCCAGCACGGCTGGAGCTGCTGGCACAGCCTGGCCCAGCTGCACAGCTGCCCCTCACGGCCCCGGCGAGCAGGGGACGGCTCTGGGCAGGGTCCCTGGCCAGGAGCGGGCCCCAGAGCGCCTCTGCCTTTCCAGGGCAAGCTCGTCCCTGCTCTTTCTCCTCCCCACCTTGCTTTGCCTCTGCCCTGTGCCCCTGGGGCTGCTCTTGGCCAGGCAGCCTCAGTGGGAGCCAGCACTGGCTGCAGCCCCAGCGGGCCCCCAGGACAAGGCCCAGCAATGAAGAGTTATTTGGACAATCATGGAATGTCCACAACTCCACTGTAGCCTCTCTGAGAATGTTTCCTGTCTACATTAGAATTTCAAAAGAAGCTGTTTGAGGGGGAGAGCAACAAAACACTCACCGTTTTCTCTTCCAGGAATACCAGATTCCAAAGCAGCACAAAATGAAGACAAGCTCCCCACCACCCACAATGGCCATTAACTCTAGCAAACAGCGAGTTCCCTTACAGAAACCGCTTCTGAGGTCCTTCTGGGAATCAGGAACACTTGTTGTGGGGCTGGCTGCACCTGTGGGAGCGATGGGGAGCGTGAGCCCGTGCTGTGCTGCACTGCTGAGCTGGCAGCACGGTGGATCCGGGCAGGACGCTCTCCGTTTCCCCCAGAGCTGGGGCCTGCAGGCACCTTGCCGCCCCTTGGCACAGGCTGTGCCTCCCAACAGAGCCCAGCAGGCCGGGAGGAGAGCCCGGGGGCGGCGCAGCTGCTTGGGCAGTCGCTGCTTCGAGGCGCAGGTGCCAAACCCATCCCTGAGCAGCCCCTGCCAGCCCTGGCCCTCCCTGCCCCGTGACAGCTCCCCCAGCCCCAGGGGACAGAGTCAGAACCTGTCAGGACCCAGTGCAGCCCCTGCCCAGTTGGGAGCCAGGGCTGGCTCTGGCCCTGGGCTCATGGCAGGGCTCCCGCTCGGGGCTGCTCCTGTGCCTTGGGCCTCTGGGCACTCAGGGCCAGCTCTGGAGCAGCTGCAGTGGGAGGGACGTTGGTGCACGAGTCCCGTTTCCCCGGGGCTGTGAACGAGCTCCAGAGGCCTCCAAGCCTCCAGAGGTGCCTCCAGCTTTGGCTGCTGCCCTGCCATGCAAGGGCAGGCCCTGGGGGAAGAGCTGCTGCCACACAGCCCCGCCGAGGGCTGATCCCTGCACAGCAGTTACCTCCTGTGCCTGTGCCCGTGTCTGGCATGGCCTTCCTTCCTGCAGCTGGGGCTGCCAATCCTCCTCTGCTTCCTTGGGGAAACACTTCCTTCTGTCCTGCCTTTTGGTGCCTCACTTGAGAAACAAAAAAGAACAGCTGGATCAGATGGAACAATTCCCAATTTCTTTCATGGCATCTTCAGAGCATCGTGCTTATCAAAAACGGGGATAAGATTCACAAAACATCGGGGCTTTTGGAGCTGGGCCAGGGCCCACCCTCCTCCAAAGAGCTGCCAGTGCTGAGCAGAAGTTTTGAGGGGATTGCGCAGGGCGAGGGCACACACGTGCATGGCTCTGTCCTGGCACCTGCAGCGATGCCCCCCTGGCCGAGATTTGGGCTCTTAGCTGGCAGCTCTCCCAGGGGAAAGGCCTTGACCTACCCTGCCCATCTCCCAGAGGTTCAATCCTGGATCCCAGAGGTTCAGTCCTGGACATGGGTTGGGAAGCTGTATCACCTTCACCAGCAGGCATGGCTGCAAAGAAAGGACATGATACTCCTTCAGGCCGGAGTGGCAGTGAGGGCACCTGGGTAATTGGTGCCCTCCAAGGCACTCCTTCAGCTCTGCATTCCACCCAGGAGCAGGGTCAAGGGGACCACATGCCTGCAGTGACCCCACACTGGGATGTAAGGAGCCCCTTGCGGGGCAGAAAGGACACCCTGGATCTGCCAGCAGCTCTAAATCCAGCCCCAGGCAGGGCCAGGCCTTGGCAGTGGCAGCAGGAGCAGCTCAGGCTCCCTGGGCCCAGCACAGGAGCTGTAAAAGGCTCAGCCCCAGGGCACAGCCCTGAGCCCGGCCCATTCCCTCTCTGCTCTTCTCCGTGGCTGCACAGAGCACACGGAAGGACACACTGGCATTGCACACGGGAGGGAGATGGACAGCTAAATGCTCCTTCCTCCCACTGACAGCGATCCTGTGGGATTCCTCAGGGCTCCAGAAAAGAGCAGGGCAGGGCTTCCAGATTCCTTCTGTCCTGAGATTATGTTCAAGGGAAATGGCTTATGAGTGAGCTCTTGCAACATGGGCACTTATTATACTCTCAGAAAAGGTATATGCAGAACTTGCCTTCGGAATCCTCCAAGGGCTTAAAATGGTTATGTGCCAGGACTTCCAGATAATCCATCTCAGGATCCCAGTCTAGAAGGTAGCACAGATCAGAACCTTTTCCATGGTGTGCTGGGATCTCCTTCTGCCTCTGGGAAAGGGGCACTGCCAGGGGGTCGGGTAAGGCCGTGGGAGCCAGATGTCAGTGGACATGGCCAAAGCTGCACAGGGGCCTGGGGAGCTCTAGGCAGTATCCTGGTCACTCTCCACCCTCTTTCCATGCCCTCTGTAATATTACTGGAGAGGAAAAAGGGGCAGCCCCAGGCCCATGGGGGCCTTCTCCCTCACACACAGAGAAAATCATCACTAAACCCTAGAGAAAAATGCAGCAGGCAGTGCCACAGCCATCCCTGCCTCCCTCTGTCCCTCCTGCCCTCCTTCTGCTGGGACACTGCCCTCTTCTCAAGGGGAAACAGCCAGGCCCTCTCATGACCCACTGGAGCGTTGCTCTCTCCCTCTGCTCTTTCCCCACACGGGCACCCCGTGCAGCCGCTCCCAGGTTTTGGGACATGTCTCCCACAAAGGGACCCCAGCAGGACAGCTCAGTACCCGAGTGCCCTGAGCCTGCTCGGGATAATTCCTCTGGGCTGTGCCCATCTTGTCCTGGCTGTGCCTGCAGTGCCAAGCAGCAGAGAGGGCAGCTCAAGCCTCAGCAGGGCTCAGGCCCAGAGACACAGCACTTACCTCTAGTGACTGTGCCTGGCATTGCCTCCCTTCCTGCAGCAGAAGCTGGCTTAGAATCACTGCTTCCTTTGGGAAATGCTTCCTTCTGCACAGCCTCTCCTTTCATTTCTGGAGAAAGAAAGAGGCACTGCTGGATCAGATGGAGCTGTTCCTCATTGGGGAGGTGGCATCTTCAGGAGGCATCTTCAGGAGACTGGTCAAAGTCATGGATAGGCTTCAGGAAATCAGATGGGCTTTGGGGTCTCCCTAAAACCTTCCCTCCTCCAAACAGCTGTTCCCCATGATCTGCTCAGAGACTGGGAAATTGCAGGGGATCTCAGGCCCGTGGTGCGGTTTGGGCTGCCTGTCAGCTGATGCCAAATGCCTTCCTGCAGAGGCTGGGGAGAAGCTGCAGCCAGGCCAGGCTGCGGAACAGCCCTGCAGGGCGTGGAAGCAGCAGCGGGGCAGTGAGGCTGCCATGGATCCCTTCCTGCTGTGCCGGGCATGGCGTGTCCAGATGTGCAGCCAAAGCCCCCGGCTGCTGAGCCCCAGGGGAAGGCTGAGGGAAATGCTCTCACCACGGCGTCTCTCCAGGTCACTCAGCATCTGGTCCAAAAGTTCAGAAGGCTTCAGGGATTTATTTTCTCCCTTTCCTTGGGTATTTCCTTTTGGAGGACCTTAAGAGAAAGTAGTTCCATTTCCCAGGAATAGACGCCACAAAAGCAAGGCTCAGCCTGTGGGGTCAGCAGGGACACACTACTCACCCCTGCGATGGGAGCTGGGCTTGCGTGCAGCAACCACCCCAGGAGTTTGAAAATTCCTGTCTGCAGATACACCTGTAACTCAACAGCCACAGAAGCTTCTTTCCCCTGCTTCTTACCAGGTTGTCAGTCACTGTTCTCTGGAAAAACATAGATATCTTACCTGTCGGAAGTCTCACTGGATCCAAACTATCTTCCAGCCAAGGTGCCAGAAAAACATTTCTTTCATGCCAATCTAGAAGGGAGCATAGATCAGAACCATTTCCATGGTAGCAACTGACAGAATGAGAGGACACAGTCTTAAGCAGTGCCAAGGGAAATATACATTGGATATTAGGAAAAAGTTTTGTACAGAAAGAATCATAAAGTACTGGTATGGTTTGCCCAGGGAGGTGGTGGGTCATCATCCCTGGATGTGTTTTAAAAAAGACTGGATGTGGCACTCGGTGCCGTGGTGTAGTTGAGGTGTTAGGGCTGGGTTGGACTTGATGATCTTGATGGTCTCTTCCAACCTGGTCATTCTGTGATTCATGATGTGCTGGGATCCCCTTCTGGGAAATGGGCACTGCAAAGGGCTCGGGTAAGGCTGTGGGAGCCAGATGTCAATGGACAAGGCCGAACTGCACAGGAGCCTGGGCTGGCTCCTGGCCACTCTCCACCCTCTTTCCATGCCCTTTGACACATTCCTGGGGAGGAAACAGGTGCTGCCCAGGTCCCATGGGGGCTCTCTCCCTCCCTCAGAGGAAACCCTCCCTAAAGACCTGGGGAAAACCATCCCCAGTGCTTCCCGGGAAGCAGGGAGTGCTGTCCCGGGAAAGGGGAGCCAGGCTGCCAGCTTACCTGCTCTCCGCACTTGCAGTGGAGCAGCCTGGGCAGCCCTGACAGGCAGGGCCACGGCCAGGAGGAGCAGCAGGAAGAGGCGCAGAGCAAGGGCCATGGTGCCTTGCCCTCTGCCAGTCCTGCAGCTCTTGCTGCTGCTGCCACTGCTGTGACCCCTGAATCTGCTGTGACCTCAGCCTGCTGTGACCCCAGAGCCTTCTGTGACTCCTGAGCTCACTTTGACCCCACAGCCTGCTGTGACCTTCAGGCTGGGGCAGGATTGTCTATGATGGATCTCAAGATGTGCCCTCCCAGTGAGGAGAGCATGTCCTACCAGGCAGCTGCATCCAATATTTCAATTTTTGGGGGGCTCTTTTTTTTTTTTTTTTTTTTTTTTTTTTTTACTAGAACTGTGTTATATGGCATTGGATATGTGAGACATTTCATGGTTCTACATGGAATAGCCTTGTCAAGTTCAAAATTCAATTCACATCAGGGATTCCCACAATTGCGGCAGCACCAGTCGTGCCACACAACACTGACTGTGTGCTGTGTGCTCAGTGCTGGGTTTTGGGGCACGACTGACATGACAACTAGGCCTTCTAATCCCCAAAAGCAATGTCTGATCAGTGTGTGTACACAGGCAACCTCATCCAGCTGTTCATTATTAAACCTGACCAGTTACTGGGTTTTTTTCAGTCATTAATCCATTTACTCTAATTTCCTAGCTGCTTTACAACACATGATGTATTTAAAAACAGATGAGGAATGACTTACGTGGTTTCTGTACCCCTGGCTAAAGCAGTACCCAAATAGTACTGTCTTGATAACTATTCAAGCCTTACAGCAAAGTGTTTTTCTACATTACACAGAATTATCAAAGAAATAAGGTGTTCCTACATCACTCAAACTATTTTACTTATTATTTCCTTTGTAGCTAATTTATTTGAGGGATGGAGGAACCTGTTAGCTTCTTATCAAATAATCTAATAGAAGGCTCACTGGAGAGATTTAAATTTGAGCTTGAAAAAATCTGTACCCAGGTGAAAAGACAGTCACCCCAAATCTTTAAAGAACATGCAGAAAATATAAACTTGCTATGAATTTTTCTCTCTTTTCATTTTAGAAATCTGCACACTTTCTATCCTATAAGTGCTAACTCCCTACTCAGTCAAAAATGTATTTATTAGAAATCATAGCTGTTGATCAGTACCTCACGAAGTCCTTACATATCAAAGTTATTATAATAAAAAAATTAATAGGACTAAGATTCAGAAGTTTATTCCAAAATTATGGCTGAAAGGAGACACATCTGCCCTTTTCCGAGCAGCACTCCTGGCAAATACGCTGCGATAATTACTCCTAGTCAGTTGTGCCGGTGAGCCAGCGAGGTTCCGGGCGGTGTCGGAGCGAGCACGGCCGTACTCGTTCGGGGCTCCCGCCCCATCGCGTGAGCTCCGGGGTAAGTGCAGCAGCACTGAGCGCTGCTCCTCGCCCTGCGCTCGGGAAAACAGGCAAAATACACTCGACATTACAGATAACACGCAGTATAGCAGTCCGGCGGATTTACTTCATAAAGTTTTACCTCTACAAGATTAAAAACTGCATTTTAGCTGTTAAGGCATCACGACTTAGTTTGTTCAACATGCGAAGCATCTGCCCTACCCAGTCAGTAGCTGGGTCATTGTTTAATCTGTTCATTGCTCTCATGACCACCACCAAGGCACACGTTCCCTTCCTGAATCTGGTCTAAAAATTACTACGTTTGAAATGAAGCAGGACACCAGACACGCAAAAACTTCATCATTCCAACTCTATAAACTTAAAAAAAAAAATTGTTAAGAACTGACAAGTTTCATTGTTTAAAAAATTTCTCTAAAGAAAAAATGCTGACAAGAATATATTGTACATTCACACAGTTTTGTTTACTTCAATATTTGACACTGAATGTCATGATATATATAGTTACATATAACTATAAATATTATACTGAGTATTACAGCCAATACCTTTATTTATTAGAATCAAGACCAATCCCAAATGAAAATTAAGAGACATGGAAAACAAATGCTGTGTTTGAAGTTCGATTTTAAACATAGCATTTCTCTCCCTGAGCTTATATGAGTCCTGCTGAGTGTCTTATTGCAGACACACCAAGGAGCTGAAGGACCACTTCTGCTGCTCTGAAAGACTGATGCTCCCTGCACACTCGGTGCAACCCCAAACGTTACGAAAATCAGTCAGGAGTGCAGCGAGAAAAGTTATTTGGACCCTAGTGAGGTGATGGTGTACCTGCAGTGAGAGGATCACAGGAACTGGCCTTGAGCTGAGACAGAGAAGATTTAGATTAGATATCAGAAAAATGTTTTCACTTTTGAGGTGGTCGGGCATTGGAGGGGCTGCCTGCTCAGGGCAGTGGCGTAGTCACCATACCTGGGGGTGTGACAAAGGTGTCTGGGTGTGGCGCTGGGCGCTTTAGGGGTCACAGAGTCAGTGCTAGGTGATATTAAAGGGCTCTTTCAGACTTTCTGATGATTCCACGACTCTGTGAGATGGGCCACGAGGAGGCCAAGGCCCCTGAGCCCGGTAATTGGTGCTAATGCCGCACCTAACGCCCAAGGGGCACGGGTGGGGCCGCGGGGCAGACTCAGACAGGGCAGGGCCGTGGGGCAGACACGGGCGGGGCGGGGCGGGGCGGGGCAGGGCAGGGCAGGGTCGCGGGGCTCACTCCCGGCAGGGCCGAGGTGGAGGCGGGTAAAGAGCGGGCACGGCCCGCGGCCGCCGGGGGCGCCATTACGGGACCACCGTAGAACGCGCCCGAAATAAATGGCGGAGGGGGACGGAGCTCTTTTCATAGCTGACCAATGAAGAGCTACATTCCCAGGCGGGGGCGGGACCGCGCGGCCCTCCAGCCAATGGGCGCGGGAGACGGTGGGTGATCGACGGGCGGGCGGCGGCTGCTGCGGGCGGGGAGCGGCGCCCTTCCCGTGGTGCCGCGGGAGCGGTGGCCGCAGCGGCCGCGACTTCATCCGGGTCCCGCAAGTACCGGGACGGTGGGGCCGGGCGGCGGGCGCGAGGCCGAGGGGGCGTGGGAGAGTGGGAGCGCGGGAGCGGCCGCGGCGTCGGGGCGCGCCGAGGGGAGGGTGGGGGCGGAGGGACTGAGCTGAAGGGCTCGTACGGGCGGGCGCGGGGCCTCGGCCCGGGCTCTCCGCCGCCTCTGCCGCGGGCCCTGCTCATTGTCCTTATTCCCCTCATCGACGCCTTTTCCCCTCGTTCTCCCCCGCTCTTCTCCAGGCTCACTGGAAGGTCCGGAAGTGCCGCCCCCGAGAGCCGCCGGCGCCAGGTACGTCACTGCCGGGGCCGGGGGGACCTTGGCCGGGGGAGCCCCCCTGGTACCGGGGCCGAGCGGGGTTCAGCCCTGCCCGGGCACCGTGAGGGCGGCAGCGAGGGCTGAGCTTGGACCAAGGGGCGAAAGGTGAAAAAAATCCTTTAGGAAGTAGGTGGAAGTGCCTTGGCGGCCCAGCCCCTGTCGGGGGGCACGGGGGCTGCGCGGGGCTGTCTTTTGTAGCGACCACCGTTGCCTGGCGCGGGGCTGCGCCTGCCGGGCCCATCGCCTCCGGCGTCTCCCGCCGAATCCGCACGAACGGCCTGTCCTGGAAGCGGGTCGGGAGCGGCGGCACCGGGGCCAGTGCGGCCCTGCCCGGCAGCGTGTGGGGTGACACGGGCACTTCGCAGCCAGGGCTGCTCACGGCGGGCTCGGGGCTGGCTGCGCACCTGAGCAGCAGCACCCCTGTGGAACAGAGGTGCTGTGGTGTAACACGTACCTGCAGTTTCTGTCCAGAGCTCTGGCAGGCCTCTGGGCGTTGCAGAAGTGGCTCTTGCCTTTGGCATGGGCAGCTCAGCCCCCGGGCCAGCTCAGGGCTCAGCACGTGTAGGTTTCCTTACAGGGCTGGTGGTGGCACAGAGCAGGGTCTGGCCCTGGCACGCCGCAGCTGCTGCTGCTGGTGACTTTATTCTGGCACGGCTCAGTCAGTTTTAGATGGAGGTGTTACCCCATCAAATTCTGGTTTTATGATTTTGCGTTACAACTTTCCACGAGAGTGGCAGAACACTGAAGGAGGCTGCCCAGGGAGGGTGTGGAGACATCTCCAGATTCCTCTCTGGAGACATTCCAAACCCACTCGAATGAATTCCTGTGTCACCTGCTCTGAGTGACCCTGCCTTGGCAGGGGGTTGGACTGGATAAGTTCCAGAGGTCCCTTCCAGCCTTAACAATTCTGTGATTTATTTCAGGAGTGAAAACTCAACCTGATGATCAAGGTTGGAATAATCCTTGTTTAGTGATGTGCCTGTCCCACCTTGTTGGTGCTGCTGTCTGTCTGTACTGCCCTGCACAGGGGGTTTTGTGACTGAAGTGCTTAATTGGCAGGGAAAACGTGCTCCCATTCAAATTGTACACAGGAGCAATGCTCAATAGGAGCAGTGGGGCAAATTGAATCCATCACAGAATTTTTGAGAAAATCAATCTGTCCCTTCAAAAGCAGTAACTTAAATAGTATTTAAGAAACAGGGCATCTTCAAACATCCCCCGCTGCCAGGGGCCTCACAAACAGTTTGCAGTGGCTTCTGTTGTCAAATTTGACCAGTTCTGTTCACAGCAACACTCAGATGTTTAATAGTCTGAACTTCCAAGAAGTTTTTTGCAGTGATGGTTGAACCTTGCTGCAGTCAACATGCAATAATGGGCTAATGAGGGGTTTTTTGCCCTATGATAGTTAGCTTCATGAAGAGGGACCTAGTAAATAGCTGTATTGTGATATTTTTAATGGAAATTTGCTGGCTGTGATTTTTTTTTCACCGAGTTTTTTCTAAGTTGTCCTCTGTGTATCTTTTGTGCAATCTCAAATCACATAGGTCATGCTAGGAAATGATTTTGCATAGTAACACTGGAGATTTAGTACTTCCTTAGTCTAAAGGAAGTTTAGATAAAACATGAGTTCACTTTGTTTTCCTACTGTAATGAGCTGCATCCTTATTTCACTTTCCTTTCGATAAATGTCTTCTGCATTTTCCTCTGTTTTTAGTGGTGGAAAACATCAGTTCATTTGTAAATAGTGAAAGGTTCCCAGGACTTAGAGAGGGTAATAGATGGTTGTTTATCTTGCCAATTAATAACATAACACAGCAATCTTGAAATATTTTTTGCATTGACTTTCTTGCTGAATATGCGTAATTGTTATCATATGTAAACTTTTTACAGAAAAAGCCTACCTGCTCCTAGCATGTTCTAGGAGACATAAATCTAGTGAATAAATACATAGTTGTTTATTTCATATATATATATATGTGTGTGTATATACACACACACACATTTACATTTGAAGCAGGGGCCAGATAACCAAACTGATGTTTTCCTTTGAGAAGGGCACTGAGGCCTTCGTAATGTTTGAGGCAGAATTTATTTATTTATTTGTTTATTTTTTTTTAATAAAGATCGCCCTCTCAGTGTTCTGAGAGAGCGGTACTCAAAGAGGAGTAGAAAATGTGACCATTTTAGTGTAGTCATTCTCAGACCTTCCTGACATTTCCAGCAGCACTGTGCAGTGCTGTGGCACATGCACCACTTGGATGCAGAGAGTTTAGTACTAGTGCCATAAAATCCAGTGTGTGTAGGGAGAGAGGCCAGGATTTGTGTTCTGTGTTCATGGCAGAAATCGTTAACTGTGCTCACAGACTTTACTTTTCCACAGGAGCTGGGATTCACTCTGTGCTTTAGTGGGCAGTGGTGACTTCCCATTTCTCTCAGGCCATGGTTTCTGGGTATTTATATTCCAACTATAACTACATGGTTAGAAAAAGAAATTGAAACCAAACACACTAATTGAAAATGTAGCACAACAGTAATGTCTTGTGATAATTACTTAAAGCCATAATGCTCTGTGTTAATTAAATGCAAATGGGATAGAGATTTTGGAAAAAACCCTGTATTTCCTACTGAGGCAGCAGAGAAAGGCATTATTGGTACCAGTCAATGCTATTAATCTTAATGTTGTGTAAAAAATACCAAAAAATACCACTGTGGACATGTATTCCTGTCTGGGTGTGTGGACTCTGGTGCTGCCCAAATGCCCATCTGTGCATTTGTATGTGGTGGATCTGCTTGTTTTCCTTTTCTCCTCAGTACAGTTTCCCAGTTCAGAGCAGCTTTCTGGTGTGATTTACTCTTACTCCAGCGTATTGCTGCTCATTGGGCTGGCAGGTCCAAAAGGAGATAATAAATGTTTCCATTTTGGGTCTGCATAGGGGAAGAAGAGATGCCTGGGCTTGAGCTGGGAGAGGTTACCTTCAGATCAGCAGATGATTAAGATTAAGACAAAGGAAGGTACAATCCAAAACTGAATATGGAAGAGGAAACATTTTTAATTTATGCTGAGACTTCTGTGTCAGTCACTGTCTGATTTTCCTGAGCTTGTTTTGGGAAGAGGGGCTGAGATGTGCCCATTGCATGTGATGACAGGCAGTGCAGGGGTGGATAAGTAAAGAGGGGGGAAGTGGTATCAGGAATAATTAAGTTTATATTAATTGTGCTGCTCCCTTTCTTCCTGATGTGCACTCCAGTCACACAAAAACTCTACAGAACAAGTACATTTGAGGCAGGAGCCTGCATCAGTCACTTGGGATGCTCAGCACAGCTGGAGAAGGTGGTACACTTCACTCAGCAAGCTCCTGGGATTCAGGAAGTACGGTTTCAGTGCAGGGAGTGCTGCTGGAATCCAGGAGTAAAACTGAGGAATTGGTGTTGGAGCTGTTGTGTAAATTTGGGAGCTCCATCGTGTGGTGGGAGCTGTGCTGCAGCCAGAGATGCAGCCTTGGGAGCTGCAGCTGCTGAGATTGTCTAGCTCCACAGTTGGAGTCACTTTGTCCCCTTGTGCTGCTCTGGGGATTTTAAACACGTGCTGGAAGGAAAAGCAGCCCTTGGGAACCTGGCTTTTTTAGTGGGGAAAGCAGATGACTCAGGGATTGTTTAAAGCTTGTCTCTCACCATGTGTTGTGCTGAAGGAGTGGATGTGCAGGTGCATGACCCTGAGCTTCTGTACTGCTGATGTGTCACCAGCACGGTGACATCAGCAGCAGGGAGCTTCTGCAGCTCTGGATTCACTGGGGATGAGAACACACCAGCTCAGTAGAGGCTGTGCCAGCAGTATAATTTGTCAGGCTTCCCTGCTGCTGTGAGTGTTAGAACCCCCTGATGCATGGTGTGAGAGAAGCAACCCACAGCAAGCCCCCAGGGGGACCTGGCAGACCTCACCTGTCCAAGAACATGGCAACTTAGGTGATGCAGCTTGGAAAGACTGTTAGAAATAATCCACAAGTAAAAAATGCCCCAAAATGCAGGATAAATGTAAAGCAGAATACTAAAAATAAAAGTTGTTTGATACATGTCAGGTTGGTTAGGTTTGCAGCTAAGCTTTGCCTAAAGGTAGAGAAATGAAACAGATCAGTTCTAGGTTTACTGTAATCTTTGTGTCTTTCAGGCTTAATATTTAAAAAAAGTGCAGAAGCATTGCCTTACATTTTGTAAAATTTAAACAGGTTTGTAACACCTCTCCAGGTTTTCAACGTGCTTTGAACATTTTCAGTACATCACAGAGCCATCAGCTTCAGACACAGAACGTGGGACTTCCTGGGGTCACTATCCAACTGAAGGTGCAGAGTTGGTGCTGTGCAGTTCAGCTGCAGGCCAGGATGCCTTTCCCCATGAAGATTGGGAATTTGCAGGGATTCTGCTCAGCTGCTGAAGGCTGGGATGCAGGAGCAGGGAGCTGAAAGCAATGTCGGCTTCCTTGCCAAATGTCAGCTCTGCCAGAACTGATTTAAAAGGATGTGATGGGGGCCAGTGCTCTGTAAAGGTTTGACTCTGGCCCAGAGCTGCTGTTCTGATTTATTTCTGCGTTGGGCATCAGGACCAAGTACATGCGTCCGTGCTGAAGTTTATTTTCTGGTAGATGTGTAAGTTAGCAAAAGCACATAATTGGGATTTATACCAGTTACAGGTGAGATTTTAAGGTTGATTCACCCAAATTTGTCATGACTATTTGTATAAAGGATTCTGTAGTAAGGCACTGAGGGGGGCTGGAAAGTAATTTGATTTTGTGGCTGTCCAAGGAATAACGTCATCCCTTTATGTGAGTGCACGGGATCATGCGCTGTGTGCTTGGCAAGGACACCAGCGGGCATGAGGGGTGCTCTTATTCTGTGCAGGCTTTGTTTGGAGAGTGGGCTGGAAAATACAGGCTGCAACTAGGATCAAGTACTAAGTAAAATGGATTGAATGTTTTAAAAACTGCTTTTCTCTAAACATTTTCAGCTATTGTATAGACTACCTGGACAAACAGTCGTTTTCCTTTCCAGCCCTGTTCTTCGTAGCAAGCTGTCCTTGCTACGAAGGGAATTCTGAGTCACACATCTGTCTGGCAAGTGTTTTCATTTCAGTATTCAAAGATGATGTTGAGCCGTGTTAATGTGGAAATTGGCTTTAAAGTTACATAAGAGGTAGTTAGAGAAACTCGGACTTCTTTCTGATAGGAAAACATGTCTTTTCAATGGCCTTTTGGTAAGGCAGTTTAACAACTAAATGTCAGGGTAGAGGCCATAATCTTATTGAATTTTGTTTCTAATAAAAGAATTTCTGTGCACAAGGCTTAATGTAATTTAAGACTAGCAGAAAAAGCTCCAAGCAGTACTTTTGACAGTGGGTGATTTTTTTTTTTTTTTTTTTAGCTATTGCTGCAATAGGTGAAAAGGCCACTCTATGTAATAATGTTTTTTTAATCAGGATTAAAAATATTAGGGCCTCATCTGTATAAATCAGTCCCATAGCTGTGATCCTAGATTGCATTATTTTTAAGTTCTAAAGAGGAAGAAATATGTCTGCCTGCAGTGTTGCTGAGAGCCTTTTCTTCTGATTTCAGGTGAGAAGTGACACCTGTGGAACACGACTGGTAATTCAACAGAAGTTTAATGACTGTAGTTGCTATGACTGCTACAGCTTGCTTACTTAAGACCCAGGCAATTAGGAAAATTTTGAAATTAGGAAACCTTATTTTTAAAATAACTTCCTTCTGTGACTAGGGGGAGCAAGGGGAAGGCTTTTACTTTGGTATTGTAAATGCTGTCTGCAGCTAGCCTGACTTGTCTTGACTGAAGCAGCAATCCTGCCCCAGCTCTGAAGATGCCTGCACTGTGGGATGAGGTAGTAGGTTGTATAGTTTTAGGGTCATACCCACCACTGGGAGATAACTATACAATCTACTGTCTTTCCTAAAGCAGCAGATAATCAACAATGGAAGCTTCTCAGTTGTAAGCTCAACGTCAGATTTTGCTCAATTTCTGTGCTTGTAGTGCTTATGACAGGGCAAAATACTTGTGTAATAGCTGTGGGAATTGTGTATAGATTTTTCTAGTTCTTGGAAAAGCTAGGTTTCATTCTGCATTAATTTTTTTGCCCTAATGAGTAAAAATTTAAGAATAGATTATTCCTGTATGTGTATGGTGGGGTAATCAAATAAAAATTTCTGGTGTTCCAGTTGTATTAAACATCCTTCAGAATGAAACTGAGGTTGGCTGCTGAGCTCTTGCTGAAGTCTGTGCTTCTCTGTCAGAGTGAGGTAGTAGATTGTATAGTTGTAGGGTAGTTATTTTACCCTGTTCAGGAGATAACTATACAATCTATTGCCTTCCCTGAGGAGTAAAACAAACTGCGCTCCCTTGCAGCCACTCCTGGGCTAAAAGCACTCCTGGAGTGAAACCAGATGAATTCAGAGTTAGAAAACAGCAGTGCCAGAATCTACAGGACTGACAGTCAGTGTGAATGGTGCAACCCCACAGGATGTCCTTGACTTAACATAACTTTGCTCTCAAGGTGAGTGGCACAGTGCTGGCTGGGAATGGAAAATGCCCGTGCTTTAGGTACAGAGGGAAGCCACTTAGGAGAATGTAAAATACAGAGAGCTCAAGCTTGTGCATTGGGACTTTAACTCTTCTGGCACCCCAATTTCCATAGTGCATTAAAACTCTGTGACTCCCAACTGCTTGGTAGAAGTTAGAGGGAAAACTTATTATTACCCTTTATTAGTAAGTCTGCATGTTTTTCTGCACCTTTTCCAGATCTAATGCAAAATGTAAGTGTTGGCCAATTTTGGCCAAAACTGACCTCTCACCTTTCTGGGGTGGTGTGAAGCTATGGAGTTTGAGCATCCAAGAACCAGAACTTTTCTCTGAGGTTGTATTGTTTCTGTAAAAATACTTAAAGTTCATTGCATTCTCTTTCCTCCTGCTGTGCTTGGTGTACCCAGTCCTTAACTGGTTCTGTGCTAGCATGCCCTGCAAGCAGCTTGCTGTAGTAACAAAAAACCCCACAGAAATAAATGCTTTTGGGATGGGGAGTTCAGCTTAGGCAGAGTGTAAATGGAGCCATTGGTGAGTGTTCAAGGCAGTGAAACACTGTTTGTCAGTGCTGACAGTGTCACCTCGGAGTGTGTGCCCAGCCAGGGCAGAAGAGCAGAGCAGCTGGGGAGCTAAAGTCCTGCAAAGAGTGAAGAACGACACAGAGGAAGTGTGGGGCTCCTAGGAAGAGGTAGTAGGTTGCATAGTTTTAGGGCAGGGATTTTGCTCACAAGAAGGTAACTATACAACCTGCTGCCTTTCTTAGGGCTTTATTATAACACCAGGACCTTTTGGGCTCCAGCCTGCAAACAAACCTCTGCAGCTTTGGCACATGGAGAGAAAGGACAAGGTATTTCTAAGCATGCTGAGGCTTAATGAAAACTGTGTCTTGGCAGATTTGGTCCCCAGTGGAAGTGTAGGAATGCTGGCTGGAATGCAGCATGGTGACACTGGGGCTGCACGTGCCACTCTGGGGACACTGGGCTGTGGTAAGTAAGAGGCTGTGCTGGGAAGGCAGCTCGTTCCAGAGTAAGCTGGAAGCCCCTGAGGTTAGGGTGGAGGCGGTGTGAGCTTCTGAACATCAAGGTTCAGAACTGTGCTCACAGGTACTGTGCTCTGGTACTGTGTGCTCACAGGGAGCTGAAATGCACCTTCCTTTGGCTTTGTGCATTTCAAGTGGAAAAACTCCAGTTTTCCTTCCCTAAAAGTATCAGATTCCAGCTCTCCTGAAAGCTGGTGCTTTCTCACCAGGCATGGGCACTCTGAGTGAAACAAGCTCTCAGTGGTGCATGATTTACGGTGCTGCAGGAGGGAAGTTTCCAGTTAAAAATGGTGGTGTGGTTTCTCATGGAATTGTTAAAAATCACTCCATGTTTTTTGATTTAATCGCAGTGCACCACAGCAGTAGTTCTGGTAGGGCTCTGTCTGGGCACTGTTCTGTGTGGGATACTGTGATGTCAATTCTGAGCACTTTGCAGCATCAATGCGCTCTGCTCATGCCAGCCACTATTTAAATTGCAAATCAGACACAGTCCTAGCTTATAAACATGTTGAATACTGCTTATGTTGAACATTTTGTGTGAATTTACTGTACTTTTTTGATTTAGTTAATAAAATACAGCATTTTGTGTAACTGATGGTGAATTGCCTTTACTTTCTCCTAAATGAAGATGTAAATTTTAGAGGAAAAAACATTGCCCATATTGAAATAAACTCAGGGCCATGTTTGGTCTTCACTATAATTCTGACACTAATTATAGTGTTAATTATTTTAGTCTTAACTTTTATTTAAGATCTTTGGTACAAGTCTTCATTGCTTGAGTGGGGAGCATCTATTTCCTGCTGAATGTGCAGGAGCTTTGCTTATTCCAGACCTGGTTTCCCACCATGAGTTTAAATTGCGGCATAAAAATCTTGACTAGTCCTAACATAATTGCAGCTGGTAAGGTATCTACAGGTAAGGTCAGGCAGAGAAACACCAGTAAGTTTGATTTTGGCAGTACCAAATGCCTTAAAAGCTTTAATGTACCTAACATTTTATAGATATAAGTGGTATGCTTACAAAAGGTTTAAGTCATCTGCTACTCACTGCCGCTGCTGGTTCAGCAGTTTTGTCTTACCAGGTAATTTCTCACCTTGATGTGTTGTGGATTTCACCCAGTGGGTGGGAGCTGTGCAGTGGGCTCAGGGTTGGTTTGCCCTTCCCATGTGTGTATTCCAAGGGGTGCAAGGATGAGGGTGCCAGGAGCCCTTGTAATACAGACAGTGGTGAAAGAATGCTCAGCAGGCAGTGCAGGAAGGGCTGCAGCAGCAGTGGGGACTTGTTTACCACCCATGGTGCAGTGATTGTGTCATGGTGGTCTTGGGAACATTCCAGTATTGCTCCAAAAATAGAATACACAGCCCCAGCCCAGATCCATGTTCCAGGAGAGCAATTTGTGTGCTGTGCTCTTCCATGCAGACAGGTGTGCTCTGAATTCCTCCTGTAGTGTGAAACCTGAGACCTATTTGGATTTTCTGGGAGAGAAACCACTGCCGAGGAACATCCCTGTGCCTGCAAAGGGGCTCTGGGTGCTCGTGCCATGGTCATGGTAAGGGAATTTGATGCATTAAAAATTCAATCCTTTTGTTGAGACCTTGGGCCGTGGCAGCTGAGAGTTTTCCATATAGGAGGGATGTGGAACTGCTGGAGGAGTCAGAGTCCCGAGGAGTCCCTGGACCAGCTCCCAGGGCTGGAGCCCCTCTGGAGCCAGGCTAGAAGAGCTGGGAATGTTCACCTGGAGAAGAGAAGGCTCCAGGGAGAGCTCAGAGCCCCTGGCAGGGCCTGATGAGGCTCCAGGAGAGCTGGAAGGTACTGGGGACAAGGGATGGAGGGACAGGACATAGGGAATGGCTATCACTGCCAGAGGGCAGGCATGGATGGGATAGTAGATACTGGCAGTGCTGGGTTAATAGTTGGATTCTATCATTTTCCAATCTGAAAGATTCTGTGACATCTTTATGCCAAAAAGTCCTTGCTCTGTCCCTGGGTAAGCAGCAAGCTGCACTCTCACAGGTGCAGACAGGTTTTTGCTTTACAAGAGAAATGATAAAATACCTGACATATATGCAAGGGGAAAACAAAAACCATTGAAAGAGAGGAAGACAAGTCTCAGATACACTGGTCAAGAGACAAGTTCAGCTAAGATACTGCTTTCACCTGAGCTTCCCAAAAGAACAGACATCCCTCAATTCTACAGCCATCAGACCATGGTGTGGCCTTCAGCCCCCAAGCACAAGCTGTGAATTTAATGTCATAGTTCTGTGAAGATGAGTCCTGGCAGGAGCTACTGGAGGCATCAGATGTCAGTGTATGTGTTATTGCAACACGATAAATCAGATTTGTTCTTATTTGTTCTATTGGTTGTAGTGGAATTGGATTTTTAGGCTGGTTTGTTTCAGACACTTGAAACCACTCCAGTGAAGAAGCATTGGAAAATCAGACACTGTTCTCTTCCAGCCTGTTGTATTAAAGCAATCTTCAAAATAAAGCTATTACAAGCCACATAATGCTACTAAGGACTGTATTTTTGGCAATTGAAAAGGTCCTTTCTGAAATAGGAGAATGTTTCTGAAAAAACACTCTTTTGACATTAAAACTCTATATACAGATGATGTCGAGCTAGTTAGTTAAACCCAGCACAACATAAAAGCAGGGAAAGGATCTAGTCATGGAAGTCCCAGTTCTGTGAAGGAGTTTGCTACTCCCTGTCTGCCTCACCTTATGTATTACACAGCCTTTAGTACACTGCCAACACCTCTGTGTAAATGAAGGGAAAGGAGCAACCAGTGGTCAATCAATCCCAGTGTCCCAAAATGCTGTCACACTTAAACCCTAATGCTCAGCTGGAAGTGGCTTCTGTAGTAGCTCTCTAAAATGAGGAGAGATAAGGAAGAAAAGGTGAGGTGTAATTTGAACTTCCTGAGTCACGGTGTGTCAGCTGCAGCCCTTGGTCCTGGTACAATACACTGAAGGGCTTCTGCTGAAGGAGCAGCCAGAGCCTTCCCTCGATGTCTGTCTGCAGAGAGCAAGGCTGAGGCTGTTCTCAGAGCCTGATAGAATTCCTGATGGCTTCTTCATCAGCTGCCCAGCACTGCCCCAGTTGCCTCCGTGCTGCAAGGACAGGGCTGCACAGACAACACTGCAGCTCTTCAGTTTGGAGCAAACCTCATCAGACCAGTGGAAAAACCTCCAGGTAAGTGACATAGGTGGAACATGAGGCCTGAGAGTGCCTAAGGAGTGTGAAATAAGCAAAGTACATGAGCATCTGAGGGATGCAAAGGCAGGAAATAGGATTCTTGTCAAAGGCTGGTACAAGTTCCAGCTGCCTGTCACCCAGAGGTGCAATGAAATATGTGCAGCTCCTGTGCAGAGAGCTGAAGTGGGTGCCGTGCCAGGGAGCAGCTCTGGTGAGCTGTCCTTTGACAGGAACAGACGTGTTTAAACCTGGTTCAGCTGAGCAAGGGAAATCCTTCCCCTAATCTCATATCAGGATTTCATTTTGAACTCAGAATAATTCACAGAAACTTGAATATCCCAAGCTGGAAAGGCCCGTGTGGATTATTGAGTTCTGCTCCTGGGCCTGCACAGGAGACCCCAAGAATCCCACCCTGTGCCTGAGGGTGTTGTCCAAACACTTGATTGAAATAAAGCATACAATTAACTGATTACATTACTTAATATATTAAGAGAAGATTTAGCTAAGATACTAATTATTAAGTATTCTTAATTATGTTAACATACTATAAATTAAAATATTTAAAAATAAAATTATTAGAATAATTATTAGCTTTTAATAGATTATTAGTTTTTTGGGTTTTGGTTTTTTTTTTAATCTACTCAGAGCTAGGAAAGGCTTGTTGTTGACTGAATGGGCAGCAGGAAGGTGTGGATGTGGAAAATGCACTGGGCACTTTTCTAGGGGCCTGTGCCAGCCTGGACCATTCAGGGCAGAGGCTGCTGGCCCTTGCTGGGGCACTGGTGGCTTTCAGAATGTTTGCTTTGAGGAGCTTGGCCATGTCTGCTTAGCCCAGCCATGAAGAGAAAGATGCTATTAGCACACTGGGGGATACAGGAGTTAATTAATACCATATCACAGAATCCCAGAAATGTTTGGGTTGGAAAGGACCTTAAAGCTCATCTTGTTCCACCCCTGCCATGGGCAGGGACACCTGCCATAAACCAGGCTGTTTGTTTATTCTTTGTGAAGCGAGTTAGAGCATATGAAATTTTCCAAAGCATTTAAAGTAAATTTCCGAGTGCGGGATAAAGTTTTTACTAAAAGTTCTTAGTAAAATACCTGGTTTCTGTTTCACATTTCAACCCTGGCAAAACCTGTGTTCCCACTGGATTGCCATGACTCAGTGACACTCCACTGTGTTGCAGAAATTCTGAAATGGGGCCAAGAAATTCCAAGATTACCTTCTTAAAGAAAAAATACCCACTAAACTGCTTGTTCTTCAAATCACATTCAGTGACTGGTGTTGTATTTCAAGCAGGGCTAACACAGGAGTTTTCCTTTGAACTGCTCTTAAAATGTAGGAACTAAAAATCAGAGTATCCTGAGTTGGAAGGGACCCACAAGGATTGAGTTCAGCTCCTGGCCCTGCACAGGACACCCCAACAATCCCACTCTCCCCGGCTCCTCTCTATCCCCTTTCCTTTGGTTTTAGGAGCACCACTGTGCTCATGTGAAACTCAGAGCCTGTGTCTGGATCCAGATGCAGCCCAGCTGTGCACATTCTGCCCATTCCTGTCGCTGTTGGCTCCCAGAGGGATATCCCAGGGATTTTCAGACTCCACTGAGCTGCAGCTCTGACAGCAGCCAAATCTAAGCTGCTCTGGAAGTCTGGTTATTGATTTTAGGGTGACTGGTGGGGAGTGTAAGTGCTCAGGAATTATTCTCCAGAAATCAAAGGCAGAAGTGCTGATCAGTGATTTCAGTACTGAATAGAGTGTTTCACTCCGTGGAGAGCAGCACTGAGCTGATCACTGTGCCATCCCTCTCCAATCCAAACACATCTCTCTCCATCAAAATTGGCAACAGAAAATAGTCCAATACTCTTTTAGATTTAGAATAAATTCTGTGATTGGATGACAGCAAAACATCTCCTGTGCACCCCTGCCCTGGAGCCAGGCTGGAAGAGCTGGGGATGCTCACCTGGAGAGGAGAAGGCTCCAGGGAGAGCTCAGAGCCAGCCCCTTGCAGGGCCTGAAGGGGCTCCAGGAGAGTTGGAGAGGGACTGGGGACAAGGGATCGAGGGACAGGACCCAGGAATGGCTCCCACTGCCAGAGGGCAGGGATGGATGGGATATTGGGCAGGAATTCTCTCTGTGAGGGTGGTGAGGCCCTGGCACAGGTAATTTTCGAGCACCAAACATGTTCATTGTCAGACAGATAAACCATGACAAGTGTTTTTCCTACAATAAAATAACACAACACAACATAAAATAGAGCTGAAAGGTCTGGGTGCCCACAAGCTCTGCTTGGCAGGGTTTGAAGCTGTGGAGCTCTCCAGGAGAGCAGCCCAGTGCCCTTTGGCCAGCTCTGATGACTGCCTGTGGGAGTGTTCCTGTGTCACTGCTGCCTTACAGGTGATGAACAACTCAGTTTTACTGCAGCTTCCACTGACACATTTGCACTATTAAGGTAACAGGTTGCTGTGCAGATAATGCCCCAAAATATTTTCTCCAGTTGGTTCAGGGTCAGGGAAGATGGCAAAGGCACTTTAAAACTGAAGTAATTTCTTGCCCACTGTGGATGACCTAATGAGACACAGTCATGAGATAAGGGTTTGCGTCACCATCTTTTATGTAAATTCTTTTTTAGGGCTGGTAAGGGAGTGTTACAGTTGGCCACTTCATAAAGGAAAACAAACAAATGGAGCTCTATTTTTAGTCTTCTGAGAATATAACTCATAAATGCCATTTTTGCAGAGGTGATTTGTTGAGTTTCCATATTTCTGCTTATGGTGAGCAAAGCTTTTAACATGGATTTGCACTTTAAATTCATGTGACAGTTCCATACAAAGCTTTGGAAGTGTTGTTTTGATACCTCACAGAAAGTACACAGGTGGCTTCTTCTAACATGCATCTTTGGGAGCTTTATCAAAACTCAGTCAATTCCAACTGAGCATTTTGGAAATTGTTACCTACAAACGAGGCAAGCAACCAAACCAAGCTCTATATTCTCTACTGCCTAAAGCATGGTGAATATACCCTTCTCTCATATTTTTAGATTATTTACTGGCCACATTTAGTGGATGTGTTATTGCTTGGGTAGTTTGGGTATTTTTCTTGTACAATAATAAAATCCCAAGCAAATCTTTATAAGGTGTACTTGTACAACATTGGTGTTTTAGCACTGTTTACCCAAATGAAAGAGATTTTTATACTTTAGGGACTGGAAGCAGCTTTCCCTGCCCAGGTACCTGCTCTCAGAAGTGTCGGTTCAGAACTCTTGTGCCAGGAAGAGAAAATTTAAAAAAATAGCATGTTAGACATGGTGAATCAAAGCATGTAAGGGAGCAGCAGCAGATTGAATCTTTTCTGCTACTACAGCCCCAGTTCTCTATGTTACACATCCAAAGAAACTGTAAATGTAAATGTAGGCTACTGGGAGAGTTTTCAAAACAAATCAGTGTGGTCACAGTTCATGTTAACTTCTTCGAAGTCAAGCCACTAGAATAGTCTGTTTTGTGATTTTTCTCATTAAACAGGTCATAACTATGTACCATGCATGGAAGGATTGTAGGACTACCATCATATATAAAATGAGTTTGGTGTTAAAAACAGTTACATCAGGCAGGAACATCCCCAGGAGCTGCTCCTGGCCCATGAAGAGCCCTTGAGCTGCCTCTGGGCAGGCTGGGGCTGTCCCTGCCTCCCAGTGTTTGCTGGCAGGCAGTGGCTGCAGGAGAGCTGCTCAGACTCTGTTCCCAGCCTGCCCTGCCTCGTACCTGTGCAGTTTTTCCTCACCGTGTGTCAGCTCTGGGTGTGCTCAATGCCCAAAGTGACCTCCTGTGTTTGGGATGGGCATCGTGCTCCAGCTGTGTGTGACAGGGTCACAGCAGGAGCTGGGCCTGTACTGCCCTGGGGACTTCAAATACTGCCAGCACCAGGTGAAGGTGCTCAATCCAATCCAATATCTAATCCAATCCGTTCCAGCCTGGGGTTTTCCTGGCTCCCTCTTTCCTGCTGTGTCACACCATCAGGGAGAGTCAAACAAGCTGTGAGCTGTGAGCCCACCCCTCTAGTGCAAACACCAAAGCAGGGGAAAAAGCTCCCAAACAAACCCAAACCAAGCTTCTGACCTCCCTTTTGGTGCCATCTCTGGGCTCTATCCTGTCCCTGTGTGCTGAGGTGGAGCCCGAGGCACATGCCTGCTCTGAGCCGTGGTGGGGAGAGCGCAGGATGTACGGACAGACCTGGACAGACAGACCCGGGCAGGCATGCTGGCAGGAGAGCAGAGCCCAGCTCTCCCAGGAGCTAATCCTGCCTGCCAGGCAGATTCCCTTCCCCCTGGCCTCTGGGCCATGAAGAGATCATGCTAAAGCCTGCCCAGGTTATGTTTTTCATTTTCAGTAAAATTTGGGTGCCAAAAACTTTCAGGTTTCTCCCTCCTCCATGACTTATGCTTCCTTGAAAAACCACAGCCCTCTCTAAGTACCTTAGAAATGCACCATAAGCATTAAGCCAACACTCGATAATAAATGAGGCCAACACTCGATAATACATGCCAGGATGTGCTGGTGATAATGTTTTCCACTGAAGACAGGAGTGGTGAAATTTTCCAGCACAACAGAGGCACTGTCCCTCACCCCACACAGTGACCTTTACCTGGGCACCCCCTGCCCATCCAACCCCAAACCCTCGCCATGTGGCCATGTCCCCACAGGTGGCACTGGGGCAGTGCCGAGGGTGGCCAGCCCTAGCTGACCTTTAAATCTATCTTGTCTTGTTTGCATGCCCAAGAGGAAATCACGTGTGTGGCATGAGCCTGACCCAGAAATATTGCAGGGAGTAGGATATTTTGTGCGAATAAGGAAGGGCAGGGTCTGCAAGATGAATCACCCAAACAATAATTATCCTGAGGAAAAGCCTTGGAGGGTGGATTAGCTGTGATAACTGCCCTTCCAAGGTAACAACAATGCGAGCCGTCAGCTCTTCTCGGTGTGAGGGACACGAAATGCTAAAGCACAGAGCTTAAAAATAAAAATGATGGAAGTTCGTGAGAAGAGATTGCCCAAGGAGGCATCCTTCACTTCCCAACTGCTCTGACTTCAGCCTGTGATTGTTATACAATCTGCCACAAGAATTGCTCCAAAAATTATTTTTAGCACACCAGCAGCTTTCAGTGAAAATAAATAAAGGGCCAGACACTTGCTATAAAGACAGGAAATAAACTTTAGAAACTCTTTAACTTTTGGTTAAGCAGGGCAACTGAATTATACAGTTCCTGAGCGTGCATGATTGTCTCAGATAAGATGAGCTCTGATAGTTTTCTCTTTTCTTCCTCATCAGCCCAGTTACAACATCATGGTCAGTGCTTTGTGAATGGACACACCTGGAGCCAACAGCAGGGCCGGGAATCTCAGGGTGCTGCAGTCTCAGCCCACACCTCTGGTGTGTGTTTGTCACGGCTGTGCCATGTGCAGGCGCAGGGCTCCCAGCCAGCAGCTCCCGTGGGCAGCACCGTGCCAGCTCCCAGCCCCTGCAGGGATTTGGCCTCAGCACGTTCCCAGAGCAGGGTCCTCTCCTGGCCAGCCCACCCTGCCTGGCACAGGAGCAGGAGAGCTCTGCTTGCCTGGCTCTTACACTGCTCCCAGGAGCTTCAGGCATCCCAAAGATGGACAGAGCCACGCTGGCAGCGAGGGGCCGGGGCCCGGGCCCCAGCAGGGCCGGGCAGGGGCAGCAGCACCTCTGGCCCCTGCAGAGCCCGCGGTGGGCAGTGCCCCTGCCGGGCTGCCCGCTGAGCAGAACGAGTGCTGCCCATCACACAGCTCTGCCCTGGAGCACAATGAGGGAAGGCCCAGCTCTGTCCCCCAGGTGAAACAATCTTCTGCTTCTCGGGACTGAGCCAACCTTGTGCCCGGCCCGGGCTGCACGCTCCAAGCTCCCACGCTGGCAGTCGGGACAGATGGTGGGAGGTAACAATATTTTGCTACCTTTCAGTTTACATCCAGTTATCTGCCTCAAGCGTGCTTTGAGCAGCAGAGGTGCCTCAGCCTTGTCCGTGCTTCTCCCCATCTGCCCACAAGGCTGGAGAAAGTGCTGGCATTCCTCTGGGAACGCTGCCTGGCACGGGTACTTCCCAGAGGGAGCGCCGAGGAAAAAAACCCTCCTGGGGCCACTCAGGCTGTGCCCTGCACCCGGGCAGGAAAGTTCTGTGCAGCGACAGCACCTGGGGCGAGCAGGGCAGGAGCTGGCACAGGGAAGGGCAGAGGCAGAGGCTGCAGCCCTGGAGCAGCGGGCACCGCCTGCCCCTCACCTCGGGCACAGCTCCACCTCGGTCACAGCTGGGCAGGGATGTGCTGCCAGCCCCCTTCCAAAGAAAGGCTCCTCCTGCTCATCTCCCCGAGGCTGAATCCCTGCCAGCAGCCAGGAAAGTGAAACCACAGCACAACACGGAGTAGCTGGAGAAGGCGCTTCCCAGGTGCTTCTCCTTCCCAGGTGCTCACAGTGACCACAGCGTCCTTGTGCCCTTTGTGACCTGTGCAGGAACTTAAATAACAACAAGAAAATGGATAAAATAATTTCCCTGCTCCTTCCTTTCCATCTCGCAGCTCCTGAGTTATCAGAAGGAGTAAGTAGATGGTTTCAGTTCACCATTACTGAGCCTTTATGTGCCTCTGCCAGTTCCACTTCATCCTGAGCTGCGCTGCCAATGTCTCTCTCTTTGGATGTCTACTGGCTGGAGTCGGGTCCTTCAGCCCTTGAAGGGTGGCCTGGGGGCAGGATGAGGTCAAACCACTTAAACATCCTCCTACTGCTTTATTTGCTTGCTTAGCTGTACACGGAGTTCCCGTCTGATTGCAGCAACATCCCTCCCTTCTGTTTTTAATTTAAGGTTTAACAAAATTATTTTCATTTTTTAATGCCCCCCAAACATAAAAAACCCCACCTTCAGCCACAGCCCTTCGGCTTGGACTCAGTCATGCCTCCCTCAGTGACAGAACGGGAGTAAAACACCTTATCAATTTGGACAGATCAGTTTCCTTTATGGTGGAGTTTCTTTTCAGCCTGCTCTGATGTGCATTACAAAATGCAAAGATATAAATGATCAACTGGAAGCTTGAATTAATTTTTCCTTGTGTCTAAATTAGGAGAGTGAGTAATTGCAGCAGCAATCGCGGGCAGAGCCTGTTTATCAATGCCAGTGAATAATTGGCTATCAAACAATAGTGCACTTTGCCTTTGAAAATTCACAGCCCTCTAGCAGGAAGCACACGGCCGGTTCTGCGCTCGCCTGCTGATTGATGAGAGGAGTGGCAGCATTACAAACGCGCTTTGGGGAAAAGCTTTCTGACGTGTCTCCCCCAAAGCATCCCTATGCCTCAAGAGTTATCCTTGCTGCAAGGTTAAGCTCGCGGCAGCCTCAGATTACAGCATCTGAAGTCACAGGGCCAAAATAGCAGCAGCCTAATTCCGTAATCAATCAGTGCTGCTCACGGGCAGCCCAGAGCTGGACCTGGAAGCCCAGGCAGGAGCTGCTCCTGTTTTGCGGTTTGGTACCCGCGGCTCTGACCTCACTTCTGTCCCTCCAGCTCGGGCACGCTTATCTTCCTTGGCCCTCCCATTTTCCATGCCAAGCCCATCCTCTCCCCACCGTGCTCCTCATCCCTTCCTCTGCCGGCTCTGGGTCGTGTCCCTGTCCTGCTGTCCCACCCCTCTGCCAGCCCTGCAGTGCCACCCCCCCCTCCTGTTCTCTCTCCTCCCGCCGTTCGTGGGCTCGCCCAGGCTCCCGCAGCTCCTCCGGCTCTTGGGACCTCACCTGTGCTCTCTTCCTCTTCCAGCATCTTCCTTTCTCTGAGCTGGCTGTGCCAGGAGCAGACATGGGCCAAATGGTTGGGGATTCCTCCTGTTCCTGCTGATTCTGAGCCCCTGCTCTTGCCCAGCCTCTCCCCATCCCCCTCCACGCCTGATCCAAGGCTCTTCCTTCTCCTCCCAGATTCACACACATGCTCTTGATGCTCTCAGGTCCTGGAGTGACAGCCCAACCAGTTCTTCACACTGGCATCTCCTTGTTCCTTCAGCTGAGCTCAGCTCCTGTTTGACTCTCTCAGGCACCCTGAAATGGTTAATCTGCAATATTCTGCTCTTAGCACTGCTCTTCCTCACCTCTGCTCTGCAAATTGTGATGTGCAGTGTATTCTGCTCACCACTCATCCAGATAATTCAATTAGTTTTTCTCTCCTCCTCTGTTTGCAGACCTCTCATCCCTGTCCTTTTCTCAATTTGAAAATTGCTCATTTGCTTTCAAGCTTCATTTCAGTCCAGTCTACCCTATTCTCCCAGACTCTGGCCTACTGACTGAATTTCACTGCTTTTTATCCCCCTGGAGCTTTTAACACAGCAGAAAATTCATTCTCTCTACCTCTGTACCATTACCTTTCCATCCATGCAGCTGTAACATCCAGCTGAATCTGAAGAAATGCATCTGCAACTCCATCTGATGCAATTTCTCACTTGTGGCTCTCTTCTGGCTCCCCTATTCTCCCAGGAAATATGAGCTGACTGGTTTTCCTCATGTCTCCAGGAGGACACAGCTCTGTTCTCCCTTCCAACAGCATCTCCCTGACATCTCACTGTCTTTCATCCTTCCTTCATCCCTTTTAATTCTAATTATGTTTAGCTGTTCTCATTTAACCTTGAATTCTGCAGTTTCCCCTTCACTAACATACTTTAGCATCTCCTTTCTTTAAGATGAATCAAATGTATTGAAAGGCCCTTGATTTTTCTCTTGTCCTACCATACCCTGCTCCATCCCAGAGCCCAGTCCTGCTCCAAACCTCTGAGGTTGTCACCCCACAGCCACTGTTTGGGAATGTGTGACTGCATGGATGAACACACCAGGCCTGTGGCACCAGACATGTGGAAATGTGGGGATCCCAGCTCTGGGCTTCTCTGGATCTGCACTGAAAGCACTCCAGACAGTAGTTCACGTTCAGACTCAAGTGTTTATTATTTCTTAGCAGTAAAACATCTCACTGCTGTGAGTTCAGCAGCTTTTCATTAGAAGGCACAGAATGCCCAACAATCTCTTGTTACAAGGTCTCCTAAGACTAAACTGTCCAATTAAGAGCTGACACTTGGATTATTTCCCCTTTTTAACCCAATAACTGATCCCAAAGAGCTGCAATGGGGACTTTTCTGCCCTATTACAAAATGCCACCAAACCCATGGAGAAAGAGGAAGGAGCAGCATGAAGAAGAAGCCCAGGATGACACCCTGTGCCCTCCATCTTGCTTCCATCCACAACACACTAAAAATCCCAACACCTCAATTTCTCACCCAGTGACACACCTACACTGCTCTCTATAATCTATTTCACACTTTTGTGGATTCCAGTCTAGCTGGAAGTCTAGGAAACTTTCTCCATGAATGAGGGTCAAAGTCGGTGCTCCGCTGGAGGTCAGGACACCCCAGAGCAGACAGAGAACAGAGAAATATTCCTGGTGCTCTGGGTTTCCACATGGAAGTGTCTGCATAGGCAACCTCTCCAAAACCGGGAACAGCCCAGTCAAGTGTTTCCCATGAAGGCATTTTTAACAAATTGGTTAATGCTGTTTACATCTTTTAAAACTAAATGTTGAATGCAAGACTGTTTTGCCCTTCATCTCGACATAAATTTTATCTCTGCACAGGTAGATAGGGAAATGTTCCCAGCTTTGCAAGGAGATAGGAGATTATTGATAAGAGCCCTGATATCTGCAATATAAACCACTCATGTAGGCTTCACAGAATTGCCCTGAAGCTCTCCTATTAGCAAACTGTTTGGACAACATTGGCTGGAAAACAAAATCCACTTCAGTACTTTTCCCTATTTTTTTTTTTTAACCAGCAGTGCTATTTTAAGATGAATTTTATGGTTCCAGTTTAGGCAATGGCCAAAACGGAAGGGAAAAAAATGATAATATTTCATAAAGTTTACCTGCTTTGCTCGTGACTCTCTCACACCATGATATCACCATGGCCTCGTGCATTTCTATTGACATTTGACATCAGCCTTGTAAAAGTGCATCCCAAATCTTTGAATAGATGTAAAAAGGAAGTTTTGTTTTGGAAAAAGGGTTTGAGTTCTGTCATTTTAATTATAGTTATATAGAGATATTAATCTAGTCACAGTCTCAAAATGTCTTCTTCTGATTGTCAGATTTGTAAATATGCTTTAGCCCAAGGTCAGACTTTGTCACCACACAAAGTGGACCCGTGTCTTTCTGTGTCCTCCTCCCCATCATTCCACTTTCTCCACCCTTTCTCTCCTTCCTGCCATGAACATGAGTTTGCTTCCCCTCCTCTCCACATGATTTCCTCATGCTATTTGTTACCCCTTCAAACAGGGCTGTGGGACTCCTCCCTGCCATGGCCAGGGAATGGACACCACCCTTGTTGTCCAGGTCCCCACCCAGCCACATGTGCTGGGCACATCACCCGGCCAGCCTGGGCAGCCAGGAGCAGCTCAGGGTGCTGCAGTGCCCAGTGCCAGTGCTCCTGCAGTGCCCAGTGCTCCTGCAGTGCCCAGTGTCCCTGCAGTGCCAGTGTCCCTGCAGTGCCCAGTGTCCCTGCAGTGCCAGCGCTCCTGCAGTGCCCAGTGTCCCTGCAGTGCCCAGTGCTCCTCCAGTGCCCAGTGTCCCTGCAGTGCCAGTGTCCCTGCAGTGCCAGTGCTCCTGCAGTGCCCAGTGCCCAGCTCTGCAGTGCCCAGTGCTCCTGCAGTGCCCAGTGCCCAGCACAGCTGTGCCTCCTCCTCCTCCTGTCCCCCTCCCCCTGCCCCCCTGCCGGAGCAGCTGCCAGGGCTCAGCTTTTCCCGTGGCCAGTCCCTGGTTCCCAGCAGGTTTTGTCACCAAAAGGCTCCTGCAGGAGCTCAGGGCTGAGCCCAGCCAGCAAAGGCAACAAAGATGCCCATCCACACCCCGTTCTTCAGCCCAGCTCCCTTCCCTCCACTCGTGTTCTTGCTGCTCCACCTCCCTGTAGCCATGGGGAGACCCTGATGGCTTCGGAACCTTCTTTTAATGGCATCCACAGCTCTCTGGTTTTTACACTGCCTGCAAGACTGTGTCATGTTTTCTGGATCAGATCCACGGTGTTTAAGACCTTTCTTTGGCAATGAATAGTCTGCTTTGACAGTTCATCTTTTCATTCTTGTGTCCGTTAATAAACATGGAAAGGAAATGTCATGTCTTAAAAAAAAAAAAAAAAAAAAAAAAGAGCAAAAATAGTGTTTGTCTAAGTGCATGTTGTGATAATGAAGGAATATTATTTTTTTGCAAATACCAGATATTCCACAGTGTGTTTGCAACAAGTAACACATTATGGGGGGTGGAATCAGGAAAGTCTCCCAAAGCAGCTGTGCAGGAAATGAATAATTTTAAAAAGTCTGGATGAGCATCATCCCTGTGAACAAATAGCTGTGTTTATGCCTGTCAGGGAATAAAGGGTAAACAAAAAGAAAGAAATCAGCCCCTGTAGATCTGGCAGTCACTGAGTGATGTGCAGTGGGCACCCAGTGACACTTGAACGTTGCTTGAGGGAGCAGACAGTGCAGACCAAATGACTGGCAAAAAGAAGTTTATTTCTCCAGTTCTGCTACTGATGTTGAGCATTACTGTTGGGGAGAGAATGTTCTTCATGTGTATTAATGATTAGCTCCTTCCCTGGTGTGTGCAGCAAGACAGGGTCCAAACTCCAGGCACTCCAGGTGGTACCAGGGGAGGGGGACACAGCCTGAAGGACAGCAGGGCTGATCCCAATCCCAATCCTAATCCCAGTTTGGGATCCAGCCCCAGCACCAGCCCAGGGTGAGCCTGGATGTGCCACAGGAGCCAGGGAAACCACGGGATACAGCCACAGCTGCTCCAGAGGCAGCACAGGGACAAACAGAGGGATTGGCAGAACAGCACAGGAACAACCTCCAGGTTCTCCTGTGGGTTTTGCCACTGGTTTTTAGAGTTGATGGTCATGACTTCATACAGACATCCTCAGCTCTCAGAACCATATGATCCTTTCTGAGAAACCAGGCTGGATGGAGCTCAGAAGCTCAGCTTGGAGCAGTTTCACAAGCCATTACTTTGGTTTGGATGTGAAGTATTCCTTTACTGGTACTTGGATTAAAAAGTCTGAGCAAACTCAAACCCAGGGAAAGCCTGGACTCACAGAACAGGTTTTCAGGAGCTTCTGAGGCCACGTCCATCTCCAAGAGCCACAAGATGTGTTGGAGGCTGTGGCAGAGGAGAGCCTGCCTGCTGCTGGACAGCCCTACAATGCAAACCAGCTGCATCTCCCACACCACTGAAGAGCCAGTAAAACCCTAAATGCTCCAATCAGGGCACCTCTTTCCTCATCCCAAATCTTCTACTGGCTTCTGATCATCCATCCCCCTCCCTCCCCATCCCGCCCCCACACTCTGTGAGCCCATCAGTTGCTAATGAAACAAAGCTGCAAGTAATTAGGTGCCAGGCACCTGTGCTTGCCCGAACTCCTCCTGCTCCCTGGGTGCAGCAACCGTGGGGTGTCCCTGTGCCTGCCTCGGGGGGCTCCCCTGGCTGGGATGGGGGCAGAGCTGCCTTCCCAGGGGGTGCCACCCTATCCTGGGCTCTCAGAGCGCTGGCCTGAGCTCAGCAGCGTTTGTGCCACCAGAGCAGGAGGTGGGAGGTGACGGATCACAGCGGGAACCAGGCACTGGGTACTGCCACAGGGCTGCCCTGGGCCAGGGCAGGAGCTGGGCTCATCCTGCCAGGCATGGAGGCAGCTCTCAGCCTGCCTGGCTCTGCCCCTCATGGGTTTCACCAGGGAGCAGCTTTGCAGCCTTGGGTGCTCCTCCTGCAGCCCCATGGCAGCTGAGCAGTCACCTGGCTGCTGATGGCAGCACGTACCAGGAGTGGGCCAAGGAGAGCCCAGGAAATTACCTGGCTTTGTGAATGTTTTTTATTTATTTATTGTATCTTTTTTTCCCCATGCACTTTTAGAAAGCAGGAGATTCTTAATACAGAGAGAGTTGGTATATTAACCTAGCATTTTTGCTACTGAAAGGACTCTCTGCTCTGACTCCTACAGGAGATGTTTTGACAACAAAACAGTGCAGCTATGATTAGCCTGATAAAAGGGAGCCAGAGTTGGAGTATTGATGGTATGTGCATCTAGGATCTAGTTACAAAATGGGCTTTTAACCACATTTTCCCTTGTGAATTCCTGTTATCAGAAGCCATCTTAAAAGAAAAAAAAAGAGAAAAAGAAAAAAAAAAAGACAGGCAACCTTTCTTTCTTTCATTTTAGATGGGGATGTTTCTTGTATTTCTTTATGCTTATGAAAAATGAGCCATTAATAACCCTGCCCAGAAGTACACACAGAGCAGTGTGTGCTGTGCAGATCTCCTCACCCAGCTCCATGGGAGCAGAGCAGCCCCGAGCCTCTGCAGCTCCTGCATCCAGCTGTGGCTTCGTGAGGGTGCTCAGCAGTCCCAAAGGATTATATGCTTTTTTTTTTTTTTTTTTGGATCTAATTTATTTTGAGAATACATTTTCAGAGCTGATTAGCTGCTGTACTAAATCACTGCACTGTCTAACCCCAAAAAGCTGCCCTGACAAACAATTAACAATAGAAACACCATTGTGGCAACAAGTGATGGATGGCTCCAGGGTGCAGCTTGGGCCCAGGCTTTGTTCAGAAGAACGTTGCTGCTGCTAAATAAAGACATGGGTAGTAAAAGGTGAGAGCAGAGAGATTGTATCTGGAATAAAACTATTTGCCCTTCTTGGGGTGTGTTTCTCATAGCACTGAGCATCTCAGGAGAGGCAGGAGAGCCCCATGGCTCTGGGCATGATCAGAAACTGCCAGACAGCAGGGAATCATGGAATGCTTTGGGTGGGAAGGGACCTTTATGATCATCTTCCAGACCTGGCCACGGAAGGGACACCCCCCACCATCCCAGGCTGCTCCCAGCCCCAGTGTCCAACCAGCCTTGGGCACTGCCAGGGATCCAGGGGCAGCCACAGCTGCTCTGGGCACCGTGTGTCAGGGCCTGCCCACCCTCACAGGGAAGAATTTTCTCTCAAAATCCCATCTAAAGCTGGCCTTCTTCAGCTTCAGGCCATGCCCTCCTGGCCTGTCACCCCTAACCCTTGTCAAAGGCCCCCTCCAGCCTCCCCTTCGGCACTGGGAGGAGCAGCAGAGCCAAACTTCCTCCTGCCACCAGCTCTGGGATTTCTCTTAAATCCTTTTAAGAGCATGATTTTGAGTTAATTTCTCTTGCCACAGGCAGTTTCCTGATTCCTACTGTTCTGTCATTAATCTGTAATTGTTATTCTAAGTTTTGTGTTAATTTACCAACTTGCCTGTAACTTATTACTCTAAAGAGAAGTAGAATCAATTATCACAATGCCTCATATTGATTTTATTATGCAGATATTAGAATATATTTATTAGAAGCAATAGATATGAAGACACAGTGTTAAAAAGGAAGGTGGATATGCAGACCCTGTAATGGTAGGTAAGGATTACTGTTACTACAGACCATTCAAAAGACATTGTGGTTGAAAGGATGATTCAAGGTCTACAGCATTTTAAAAATTATTAAAAAGCCTGAGAAACTTTGCCAAATGATCCAAACTACCTCCTGTAATCTGCATAGGAATGTTATTTTATGTATGCTTCAAATGCATCTAGGTCACAACTTTTTTAGGAATGAACAGAGTAAAAGAAGGTCATTGATTAGTCCAGTAAGTTATTTTTTCAGGAAAGTTTGCCATTCTCCACTTTTCCTGAACCCCAAGAAAGCAGTTTGCTCATCCTTGACCTGTCCCAAACCAGTGTGCTGTGTTAAACAGCTGACGTTGAATGATACTGATCATCACTAGCTTCCACATCAGAAATAAAGAAAAAAATAATCAGAAGAATGAACCATAAAAGCTGTGGATGTGTTTGCTGGAGGAGCCTGTGGTGTCTGGGCAGGGCAGCTCTCCCAGGTTCCCAAAGCTCTGGCTGTTGCTCACCTGTCCCTGTGGGCAGGGCAGCTCTTCCAGGTTCCCAAAGCTCTGGCTGTTGCTCACCTGTGTGGAGTGAGCACAGCTCTGTCAGCACCCACAGTGTGTTCCCTGCTGCTGACGGAGGGGAGTGGGGCACGTCCTTTCTGCTGCCTCCTAATGGCACTTTACTCTGCTGGGGGGTTTCCCCACCCAAAGAGGACCTGCTTCAAGCCTTGATTTTGTTCTCATCAATACCTGCTGCCTTCTACTCACCCCTGTGGGCTCTGGTCCATCCTCTTGTCCCTGGTGCTGGTTGTGCTCCAGGGCTGGAAGTCTTTATTACATTGGAGGCTGCAAGAGCCTCGGGGCAGCTGCTCCCACTGCCCCAAATGCCCTGGAGGTGCTGAGGGCTGCCCGCTTTTCCCTCTCCCCCTTTCCCCTATTCCCTTTTCCCTCTCCCCTATTCCCTTTTCCCTCTCCCCTTTCCCCTCTCCCCCTTTTCCCTTTCCCCTCTCCCCTTTTCCTTTTTCCCTCTCCCCTTTTCCCTCTCCCCTTTCCCCTCTCCCCGCTGCGCTGTCAGCGCCTGCAGTTCCGGCCGTGCCCGCCAGGTGCCGCTCTGATAAAGAGGTTGCGACGGGCGCTGCCCGCGGGGCTCGGGGTTCCCCCGCACCCGAACCGAACAGAACCGAACCCCGAATCGAGCCCCCGAAATCCTGCGCCCCACACCCTGCACCCTAAAACCCTGCACTCACCGAACCCTGCACCCCGCACCCCGCAGTCCTGCACTCCCACCCCCCGCACCGCCGCATTTCGCTCCTGTTCCGTCCCGGGCCGAGCCCGGGCCGCCCGCTAGCTCCGGGAGCAGTGGGAAGCACGGCCCGGCTGCACGGAGAGGCTGCGGGGCGCCAAGGTGATGGGAATCATCCGCGGCACCTGGCAACGCGGAGCGATGGAGAGCTGGACTGGGACACCCCTTCCCTGCCTCGGGAAGTCGGCAGGGTCGAACCTGGCCCAACCCCCAGGACCGGCTGCGCCCCGCTCGGACCCCCCTGCGGTGGTTCGATAGAGCAGGGGCTCCGTGCGGCCGCTGCCCCGCGAGAGGGGCTCCAGCCCGGCTCCTCGAGGGCCTCTGCCCCGGCTCCTCCGAGGGACGCTGAGGAATCCTGTCATCGTGTTTCTGTCATCATAAAAACATTATCAGCAGAACAATTCCCGCACCACACCCCTGTTATCATTTAGGTAACCTCCCTGTTTGAAATATTTTAAGTGGATAATAAAATAGTCACCATATCCGTGTAAATTCCCGCAACGAGGAGCCGGGATCCTCTTCCCGGCCGGGCCGGCGCCCCCGCCCGCGGCAGGCGGGCGGCTCCGCGGAGCTCCCGGGCGGCCGCAGCCCCCGGGCCGCCCTCAGCGTGGGCTCGGACCGCGGACACGGACGTGCGCCCACCGCCACGGGGACCGAGCCCTGCCCTGTCACTGAAGGATCGGTCACAGAACCGGCGGGGAGGTCACTGCGGGCACACGGGGCTCCCTCTCGACCCCCCCACACCCCCCCCGCACCTGCCGGTGCCGCCTCGCCCCCCGGTGCGGGCGGGGCGGCGCTCCGGGGATGTTGCCGCCTCCCGGGGCTCACCTCAGCGCGGGGACCGGGAGGCTGCGGGACAGCCCGCGACACGCGGGAGGCAGACCGGGGGGAGGAGCGTCGGGACAAACGCATAAAACCGGCCCCAGGTGCTCGGCGGCCCCGGCGAGCGGGCGGCGAGCGCGGAGTCAAAGCTGCGGCCCCGCGGCCGGCGCGGAGCAGCGCGGGGTGCGGGCCCCCAATGCCGCCCGGCGGGCCGGGGCCAGCCCCGGGGGCGTCCCCCGGTGACACCCCCCGGAGCCCCCGCCGCGTTCCCCCGGGCCGTGCCCGCAGGAGGAGGATCGCGCTGAGCCTGCCTGCAGGCAGGTGATCCGTCTGCCGCTCCTGTTCCCCTCCTGCCCACCTCCCCGCCTCGCTTTCCCCCCCGCCCCGGGCTGGACAACTCCCTCCTTTGGAGAACACGCCCAAGTAGCTGAAAAAGAGAGAAAGAAAAAAAAAAAAAGGGGGGGGGGTGTTGTGTGAAGAAGAGAGAGAGCCAATTCACACCGAAGGTGGGGACGCGGCTGGCTCTTGCAGGACCCCGCAGCCCGTCCAGCCCCGCGCTCCCGGACAGCGCCCGCGGCCGCAGCGGGGCCGGCAACACGGGAGGAGCGCAGCCCCGGCGGGGCCATGCTCAGAGGCGGCGGGGGCTCGGCGCGGAGCCGCGGGCGCTGCGGGGCGCAGCGGGGGCAGCCCCGCTCGGCCGGGCGGCCGTGACCGCCAGGGACGGAGCGGCCCCGGCCCCGAGCGCACCGGGCATCGTTTCGCATGTTGGTCTGAGCCACGGCAAGCAAGGAATATGAACAGGAAAACAAGGCGCTGGATCTTCCACATCTTCCTGAGCCTGGGGATTGTGTATATCAAGATTGGGTAAGTAACTTTTCTTTTTCTTTCCTTTATAACAATCGCGCTCTCTTTCGCGCTCAGCACAACCTGTCCAGACCTGTTACTATTTAACTCGAGAAGTCTCAAAAAAAAAAAAAAAAAAAAAAAGGAGTGATGATGGCGAAGATCACGATTATTTCTCAAAAGAGTGGTAAAGCGCACCTCGGAGCGACCCTCCAGCGGGGTGAGGCGGCCGGCGGCCCCGGCGATGTGCGGGGCTGCGAGGGGCTGGGCGGCGGTCCCTGTCGGGAAGGGACACCGGGGAGATGCCCGGGCAGCCGGCCCTTCCCCAGCCCGGCCGGCGGCGAGGTGCGGGGTGCCCCGCCGCTCCCTAGCCTCTACCTGCCCGCGCCTCCCGCAGGGACATCCCTCGGCCGCTGCCGCCCAGGGGGAGAACGCCGCCCGCCCCGGGAGGGGCGCAGGGAGGGCGGCGGCGCTCCGGACCCACAGCATCCCCGGCCAGGTGCGCTGGGTGCGGGAGGAGGCGGCGCGGCCCCGGGGCAGGGAGCGTGGGTTGTCCCCCTCCCTTACTTCCCTCCCTCCCTCTCTCCTTCTCTCCCTCTCTCCTCCAACCGCTCGGCAGGTTTGGGAAAGCCCTCCCATCCCTCCGCCAGTGCGCGTCCCGGGCAGACAACGCGCTTTAATTCTGGAAGGAGGAAGTTCGGTGCTGTTTTGGCAGGAGCCTGCGCCCTGCCGATCTCTGCCTCGGCTTGGAGAGAGGGACGGGGAGAGAGCAGTGCCAGGGAAAAGGCGGGCGCTCTCCGGGGCACCTGCCAGCGCCGGAGCCGCAGCACGGGAAGGCAGCGGGGGCTGCTCTGCCTCCGGGACCAGCCTGCCTTCAGCCACCGCCGGTGTCTTGTCGTTGCAGGGGTTTCTCCTCTGTGGTGGCCCTGGGAGCCAGCATCATCTGTAACAAGATCCCGGGGCTCGCCCCCCGGCAGCGGGCGATCTGCCAGAGCAGGCCCGACGCGATCATTGTCATCGGGGAAGGGTCCCAGATGGGCATCAACGAGTGCCAGTTCCAGTTCCGCAACGGGCGCTGGAACTGCTCGGCCCTGGGCGAGCGGACGGTCTTCGGCAAGGAGCTCAAAGTGGGTACGTGCTCTCGGCTCTGCTGCCGCCCGCCCGAGGGCACGGCGGGCACCGGGGGTGGCACGGGCACGGCTGCCGGGCTTGGCGACGGGCAGGACGGGCACTGCGAGTGTGGGCCCCTGGGCGCTGTGCTGTCACTGCCGACCTGCTCCCTCCCGGCAGGGCACCTGCCTCCACTCCCATGTGTGCCAGCTCCCACCGAGCTATTTCACAGCCCTGCTCTCTGAAATCCTCTCCAAAAAGCTTCCCGTTTGTGTGCACGGGAGCTGATTCATGTTCCTAGGGACAGGGAAAAGGGGGCTGTCTCTTGCTGAAGGCAGCAGCGAGAGCCAGAATGCTGAGCAGAGCTGGAACTGCACTTGTGGGGTGCAGGCACCCCCAGGGATACTGGCCTGATGTTTATGCCTGGTGGGACGCAGGCACAGCCATCAGTCTCGCTGTGAGAAATTCCCAGCACACGAAATCATTCCACAGCAGCTGTGCCTCTGTGCCACGAGGAAGAGTGGGTGTGTTCTGCTTTGGGATGTCGGGGCATTCACAAACGCTAAACCAATCAACTGACAGAAGATCTCACTTCCACTTTCCATGTTTTCAGTTATTGCAGCAGTACAAAATATATGCAAATTCTGAACTAAAGCAGTATTAATAATGACTAATGTAAATACCCGAAGAAATGGGGCTGATTAAAACTCTCATGCCCCCATTCTGCTGTAGTGAAATTTACCCAACGTTTCTTTGATTCCACTTAAAATGCAAAGACCAAGGAATGTGTTTTCCAAATACAGGGTAGTCTCTTTTAGAGCCACCACTGAAAGCTCACAGCACTGCATTCCACGTCCAGAAGGATCTGTGGTTTCCAGTCTCTTCCCCATGTAAAATGAAGTTGCAAAAACCCAGAAACCCCATCAAGCAATGCTTAGCATGGTAGAAAACGTGGATGTTTCATGAGGAGAGCAGCTAGCACAGATAACAGGGGCCAGGGGAGCCCTGAGCAGCTGTGGGGGAGCCCTGGATGGGCTGGCCCCAGGCACTGCTCAGTCCCATGGCAGGATCTGTCCCAGGCCCTCATTTCTGGCACTGCCATGAAACACAGAGGTCCCGCCTTGCCACTGTGCTCTGGAGCCCCTGGGAACACTGAGTGTATGTTTTACCACAGCAGTGCACACTGGTAGGTGTTCTCCAGAACTTAGGTAAGGGAAGAGCAGGAAGAGAAGAACTCGGCTCGGTTTGGAAACCCTGCCTTTCAAAACCTTTGATAATCAGAGTGGCTCAAGCAGACAAGGTAAAAAAAACCTGCACAACACTGGGAAACATCTGAAAATGGAGCATTTATTCAGGTTAGCTCATTGTTCCTGTTCCTTGAGCTGAGCTCTTCCTGTCAGCAATGCAGGCAAGTGTTTGCCACTTCTGTCAGTGAAGAGTCCATTTGGATGGCTGGCAGGTTTGGGCTCTTTCAGTTCAAGAGTAACATTTCCTTAAACAGAAAATGTGAGAAGGAGTTTTCTTCTCCCAGAAATTAGAAAACTGCAGAGTTGTTGTGGTCTGTTGTGTAAACATGCTTTCAGTTCCTTCCCTCCCTCGGAAAATTGAATTATTTAGCTAGCAGGTTATATTTAGGTCCTTTTAAAGAAAGTCAATATCAAAGGAAGTAGACTTTGATCTGTCTTTGAGGTGATAACTCTTAATATGTTCTATCTATCCATTATGAGGCTAAGATGGATAGGGCAAATTCTTCTTTGGTTTCAGAACACAGTCAAGAGTTGAATGGCATCCAAATTACAAAACTCCATAAAAATAATTTAAAGAATAACAAATCCCTCAAATTTAAACAGGTCATACGTGTTATTTTTAAAGTTAACTTTGGTAAAAATCACAGAGGGTTGAAATCCAATGGTGAATTCTTCTTTTGCACAGACATTCCTGCGGTCTCAAGGATAAAACTACTCAGGCTCTCAAGCACCACAAAATATTTTAGTGTAACTGTTCCTGTTCAGGTGGTCTCCTTGTTCCTCTGCTTCTTGCCCATCAGCAGGTATAGAAACTCTGAACATCTGACACAGCTCATCTTTCTATGGCTGTGGAGAAAAGGCATCTCTTGCTCTTTCCCAAGGAACTCTGCCAGGGTGTGCTCCAGGTTACCATCCAGAGAAATAATATTTTCCTTGGTTAAAAAGGGTGCAACCTATGTCCATAAATCCATAAGTCAAATTTGGTGCCCAAAAACAGGAGAACAGGCCAGAGGGCCTTACCCTGAAAAGGAAAGAGAGATGTGGGACATGAAGGACATGAGGCCCTATAGAAAGGGTTTCAAGGTGACAGAGCACCAGAACAGCCCAGGTTACCATTTGGTGAGGATAATGTACCCTCAGTGCTTTTTTAATTAGCCTTTGACAAGGTGTGTTCCAAAATACTGTTCCAACAGCCCTGAGCACACCAGTCCCTTCCCTGGCTGTGCCTTTCAGGCAATGGCACCCTGAAGTAATTGCCTGAGGAGTGCTGGGCACCTTTGTCTTGCCATTCACAATAAAGTCAGTGAGCCACAGGTGAGCTCATCCCTCTGTCTCTTTGAGCCTTCCTCTGCCTCTGGAGTGGCCCTGCTGGGCTGCTCTGTGACAAGGAGGTGACTCCAGGGTGACAGTGGTATGGCTATCCTGGCCATGACCCTGAGGGGTGGGTGCAGCCAGCAGGGGCTCGCAGAAGCCTGGGAGGATGTGCCCGAGTAACTCCTGTTGGAAATGGGGTTTGTGTTGTCAGTCCTTACAAACAAGCTCCCTTAGGTACCAGAGCATCGTGTGATCTATTTCCCAGCCCACAGCTTCGATGGCACACCAAGTCACATCTTCAGTTCCAGCTTTCTTTGCTTTTGCCCTTGCTGGGTAATCTATTCTATGAATGTTATGCAAATGTACTGCAATTATTTAAATTCTCTTATTGCCCTTCAGGGCGAGTCCCCTCCTGGCCCTGCTGTTCTGTAGCTAAGGGATCATGGCACTCTCTTCTGTGTTTCTCTTTTCCTATCATTAAAATGGCAACAGGAATATTAACCTTATTGAAACACTTGGAATTCTCCAGAAGGAAAGCATCAAACAATATTTCCCTGTTCTAACCTGTAGCATGTGAGTATTTTTAAAAAGTCACATACAATTAATCGTCCAGTGAAGTGATAGTTTATTTGTGCAGTTTATTTGTAGAGTTTATTTGTATACGTGCAGTGAGAAACTCTTCGAATTCCTCTTAGAGCATTTTTGTGCTCACAGGCTTGAGTTTCCCGCTGGTGACAGCGAGCTCCCAACCAGTGCCCAGCACTCACTCTCCATTTCCTGGGTCATTTTATCTGTTTTGCCCTTCCAATGAGAGATTGTCCCCTCCCGACACCCTGTGGATGTAACCTCGCCCCAGCTGGTGACAGCAGTGCCAGGAGCACAAAGAGAAGTCACCAAGTGCCATCAGATTGCTCTGCTCCAGTCCCAGAGGGAGCGATGGAGTCCAGATCGACACAGGGACAATTTTTCTAGACCATTCCACAGACACTTTATTAATAATGTAGAGTGGCAGAGAGAATTTCTAAAATAACCGTGGAGATGACGCAACGCTGCAATTATGGACACACTTAAAACCAAATATATTCCCCATGGTGGTCAGCAGTTCTGTTCCTGAGGACGGCCACAATCAAAACCAACGTTTTTAAAGCAGGATAGGCCAAAACCCTCCTGCCTGTCTGTCTTCAGGTGAAACATGCCTCAAGCCTAAGGTTCTGAACAGCCAGAAATGCCTTTGATAGAGTTTGAAAATCAGATTTGAGCTCTGCTGGATCACAGGAAGAGTGAGAGCTGTGGCAAAGGCTTTCCATCAGGTGCCTCAGGGGCCAGTTTTGCAGGGTGCAACCTTGTGAGCACGTGGCCAGCAGTGACTCTGCTGGTGTCTCAAAGGACTGCCTTGGGACACAACTATATTTCATGGGATCTAGAGGACACCACCACATTGGCATCATAGGGGGGAAAAAACCCATCTCCTTTTGCCACAAGTGAGCAGCACAGGCACTGTTAAACAAGAAAGTGAAGTGGTACAAACTGTTTGCACTTCCACAGAGGGACATGGCCAAGTGGAGACTCCTCAGGACAGACCTGAGAGAAGAGAGGCACAAGACCCCTGCAGAGGCTGCAAGGACCCAGCAGGGGGGAGGATGGAGGGAGTCCTGAGGTGTGAGTGGTGGTCGGCAAGGAGCATTTCAGCAAAACCATTCAGCCATGACTTCATCCTGGCCTTACTAAAATGCATCAATTCTTTGCTCTCTTCTACCCTGGAAAATGCTTCAGTACAATCACACTGATGCTTCACCCACCTGACATTAATCTTGCGAATAAGGAAAGCTGAAATCAGAAGAAGAATCCCCACAGACAGGCAGGTCCCAAAGCTGATGAACACAGCAGGGCAGCCTAGCAGCAGCAGCTCTGCACGCTGTGACTGATTTCTTTGGCTCAGGGATCATCCCGGGCTGCCCTGAGGCACACACTAAACCAGGAGAGTCTGCTGGCTTTCCTCTATCCACTGCACTCTTGGCTCTGCACTCGACTGAATTAGCAGTGATTCATTTGCCAGGTACTAAAATCAACTTTTCTTCTGTGGCTTCAACCAATGTAAAGGAAGAGGGACATTCCCACTCCTGCCTATTGAAACAAATAGGCAACGGCTGAACAAAGGCAAAGCCTTCACTAACCTGTTCTGAGCTGTCAGCTCTCCTGCTGGTATGGAAAAGAGAAGAAGATCTAGGACATTTTCCTCTCCGGCTGGGTGGTTTAACACAAAAACTAACAGGAAACTTATGAGTAAATCTTTATATTGTCACTATGTTATAGACAAACATGTGAAAACATCCCAGCACAGGTGTGCTGAAGAACAGATGTAATCTTCAATCATTTCAGGTAGCATTCTCATTTTAAACACTGCTGTAGTCTCTTGTGCCAGGTTTTAAGCTCTGATAGTTTGAATTCCAGAATAACAGACCAAGTGAACAAGCACTGGTGGAATCCCAGAATCTCCTGAGCTGGAAGGCACCCGAAGGGATCACAGAATCCAGCCCTGTCCCTGCACAGACACCCCAACAATCCCACCCTGTTCATCCCTGAGAGCCATGTCCAAACACTCCTGGAACTCTGTCAGGAAAACCCTCCTTGTTTTTGTATTGCATGGAAGATTACCTGCCCAGCTCTGTGGGAAACAAAGTTCTGAGCGCTGCTGCACTATGTGGTTTGGTCAATATTTAGAGGAGAGTTTGAGAAGTACTCTGTTTTCCCAACCACTGCTGTTAGGAAGCCCCCAAGATGCACAGAAAAAAAAAAAAAAAGTAATTAACTGGAGTCTTGCTATCTAGTCAGGTGAAGTCAGAGTCTGAATTTCTGTGCTAGGTTTCCAGCCCCTACCACCAGTTTTTGCTGTCAGTGTCTTTCAAGAGAACAATTATTTGCAGGCAAAACAGAGGCCAGGCTGAAATATGGCCTGATCATCCAAAGCTGCTTTATGCCAAAAAGTCAATCTTTCTCAGCAAGGACTGTCACTACAAGATAAAACATTGCCCCAAGGTCACTGCAGTTGGAATTCCCATCACAAGGTTTTCATACCTGCCTTCAGATGTCTTGTGAGTACTTGTTCCAGAGGAACAGAGAGATTGCATCTGATTGGGAAGGTGGGAGATCTCCTGTGGAAAGGGCAGGGTTCCTCAAGAGGGCTGGGTCAGGGGGCTCAGAGACCCCTGAAAAGGGGAGACTTATTGAACTCCAAAATAATGGCTCTGATTTTTGCAGTGCACATGTCTTGAGTAGTAACTTTATAAATTTAAAGGGGGTATTTTCAGAAATAATCACTTAATCTGGAGTGTTTCCTCTGCAAGAGTTTCATGTGTCAATGAAAGGAACTTCAGCTCATGAAAGTGGGCAGGGCCTAAACCCCCAGAGTCTTGAATACCTCTTAAAGCCCCTCTGTATTTTATTTATTTGTACTAATCTTTGTAAAGCCACAGTGCTGTTTTATAGGGAACCATCCTTTTAATTCCAACTGAATACAATATTTTAGGACACCAACCCCCCCAAACTTTGTACAGAGGGGGAAGAAAAAATTAGGAAGAGAATACTTCAATGATTTTTTTTTAAAGCTGCCATTCTGATTAATCACTCGTGCTAGAGTAAAGAAAAATGAAAATAAAAAATCCTGGCAGAACATTTGTAGTCTACCAAAGAAGGAGGAGGCAAAGCCCAAAGCAGGGAGGGGATGGGTTCTGCTCTGCGTTTTTCCAGGCTGTGAGTTATGGCCTCTATAGAGAGATGAGGAGTAATGTTTGCTGTGGCACATAATTGGCAAGGTATGCTGTGTTTTCCATCTTTATATTTTCCCAATCATATTTCAGCTCATGTCACTGCAGACAACTCCCTCTCTGACCCTTTGGCTTTAAATAGCAGAAAATACAACCCATGTTTTCAGTGAGATAAACAGAAATTTGTCTCTCTTTTATTTCACAGCTTAGTCAATTTATGAGGTGGACTGTTAGGGCAGGACAGGTTTTTTAGAAGCACCCTTAGATCCCAAACTGCTGAGCACCTACTGATTTCCAGCAAGTAAATCCACTCTGCATTTTGCAGTCTCAGGCTTTGTTTCCCGAACAACATCAAGGTATTGCACTTCTTTTAAAAAATAAGTTCACATTTCTAATCTGTGTGAATGAAGTTTTTACAAAGTTTTACAATTTAAAGATTAAACTTAAACCCAAATGAAGTTAGATAAATTAAAAGCAGAATGCAGACCAGTCTGTGCAGTTGGTAGACAGGCTGATCAGCCCAAACCCAGTCTGGCAAACATTCATATCCAAACTCAGAGGCATGCAGTGAGTGTTTGCAGAATTAAGGCTCTGAGGTGTGCATGGGGTGTGTATAACTGTGCTCAGTATTAGGAGAGAAGCTGCCCTGCTAATACCTGTGTCTGCACCCACCTGGGACCCTCTCAGTGCTTCCCCTTGAGACAGCTGGCACCCCAGGGTGGTGCCTGACTGTGCAGAGCTCAGACACAGGTAGAGAGCCTGGGAAGATGCCCTGCCCAGTGCAGGGTCTGCAGACAGGACTCCAGTGCTTTGGGAGAGGATCTGCATCAGCAGATGGAGCTGCAGAAATTTTGGGAGCCATCAGTGCCAAGCTCTCTGCCATCAGAGCAAATGGAGCTGCAGTGCGCTGCACACCTCGCTGCAGTCCAGAAAAACACGGAAAAAGCAGGAGAACATTTCTGTCCAACACCTGGAGAGAAGCCCCCGTGGTCCCACAGCACTGAGGCACAGGCTGGGGCTGGGGAGAGCCCCGGGTGAGGGTGAGGGAGCAGAGCCGTGGCTGGAACCTGTCAGGTCATCGGCCCTGTGAACGGCCAGAGCAAGCTCTGACTGCTGCCAGATCCTTCTCTGGAGGTTCCAGTGCTTGGAGTTGAGCTCTGGAGTGTTTACCATGGTTTGTCTGAGATAAGGAAAAGAATGTGTGATTTGGGAGCTGAAAGGAGGGCTTGTAATTCTTGTACACGTCCAGGGCAGGTTGGACGGGGCTTGGAGCACCCTGGAGTGGTGGAAATGCCCTGCCCGTGGCAGGGGTGGAATGAGAGGAGCTTTAAGGTCTCTTACAAACCAAACCATTTGGGATTCCATGATTCTGTGACAGGTGACTCTCCACCTTTGCCTATCACCTGTAGGAGCAGCTGCCTGGCCATACCTTGGTGAAGCCATGTTTCCCCCTCAGATCCTCCAGGAATTTCAACTCTGCTGAAATCCAAAGGAGGGGAGTAGAATTTCTGCTCAAAAGTGGCAGGAGCACCCCCATGCTCAGGTTCCCCTCTTTGGGCACAAATCCCTGGGATCTCAAGCACTGTCACAGAAGACATTCAGGCTGGTCTGAGCTTCCCTCCCATGCTGGCATTTCTGTGAGCCAGGCCAGGGTAATGAGACTTAAAAAGTCAATCATTTATGAAAAAACAGGAACAGTTGGATGCAGACGTGACAAACCCACATCACTTTATCACCACTGCACAAGTGCCAAGGCACTTCCTACTTGGGTCAATCCTTCTAGGCACTTGCTTTGTTTACCTTGTAATCTCCAAAACTTGAGTTTTTAAAAGCTGCTAAGATTTTCTCCCAAATAAGACCAACTTATAAAATAATTTATGCATTGTAATTTATGATCAAGCTTGATGTTGGCTTCTGACTCTGCTTGTACTAATTTTGTATTTTCTACATTGTATTCTTTTCCCCTCTAAAAAGCAAAATAGGTGCTCAGCTTCTACAAGGCTGAGTATGTCAGATTCAAGTGATCTCTCAGTGGTTTTTGTTCTAGATCTTGAAAATAACTTGTGCTGAACAAAAGTAATCTGATCAAAATCAAAGGAAAAAAGAACCACATGTAAATTCAACTCAGAAATATTTGACAATGTCCCATTTGCTGCTTTGTTGAGCAGAAACCTGGTGTGATGCAGTGCTGCTCTCTGAGAGATAAAATGGGAATTTTTATTGTACACTGTTTACCAGTGCCTTTTTCATAGTGTTGTGCTTAAAATAGTGAGGGGGTTGATGAGCGTAAACTGGAGGAAGAGCTCAACTCCAAATACACCTAGTCCTGGCATTTCTCTTCCACATTCAGATTTTTATAAAAAGCCAAGAGTTCTAGAAAGCTTCATCTGCAATTTCCATGGTCAAATAATTTTATGATTTTTTTTGTTTAAGTAAGGAGAAACAAGGAATCCTTTGAGAAAGTCAGATAATTGACTGTTCCTTAATATTTCTTAAGTTCCTTAATAAACGCAGCACATTGCAGCATTAGGGAATACTGCCTTTGCTAACAGAGGGCACAAAGTTGACTATTAACAGATTGTGATTATGTCATCTTGTTTTCCTTTTTACTTCCTCGATATAAGGAAGTGAACATTTATCATCAAAAGAGACAAGCAGAGAAATCCAGATCATATTACATGAAAGGGATGCAGCCAAGGCTGAAGTGTTGTAAGGTTTCTTTCCCAAATTATGATTTTTTTTTTTGGTGAAATGCAATGAGCAGCAGAAATGAGCTTGTTTCATGCGTAACAGACCCTTGCCAGCAGCTGAGGTCTGCCAGGACTCAGCTGAGGAGCACTTGGAGAAGTAAAGCAGATCTTCCCTAATTAAGAGCCTGATTCTGATCTAATTGAACAAGGGTGCATTTTGTCATTGGAGAAGTAAGAGTAGGACAGGTTCTCGGTTTGGGAGATTGAAAATTTTTTAAGGGCTGTTTGACATACATGGGCAACCTCTGCAAACCTCCTTAGGCTGTGAAGGGCCCTCTCTCAGCTGAACTGGCCCCCAGAGCCTCACAGATCCTGCAGGGTCCATGTGTGGGAAATACACACACCAGGATGCAACAAAACTTCAAAAAAGAGAAATTAAAGCTTAGATTTAAAGTGAACCCCCCCCCCCCCCCCCATCAGGAAACAGAAGCCTGTTTTATGGCCTTGTTGCACAATGAAATATTGGTCCAACCTCAACCTGTCTCACAGTTCTCTGGTGAGGCTCTTACTTCACCTTGCTCTGGTCACGGTGCCTACAACAGGTCAGGATTTTTTCTTCATTTTATGAGAAATTTTTAAATTAAACCAAGACTTATTTCATTGCATCAGTACAGACATCAATGTTGAAAACTTTTTGACACCCACAGTGTGAAAAATCATCCCAGTTGAGTTAAAATGTTTTCAGAATACAAGTCAAACAGAAGTGGTTGTCCTGTAAAAATACAATTAAGTGTAGAATTAATTTTTAAATAAAATCCTATTTCTGAGCTGAATTTTTAAAAGGTTGAATATGGGTGCTTTAACAATTTAACCCCCAAGCCCACCTATTTTGTTTTCTTTTCTTTCTTTATTTTTGACCTCCAACATTTTCCACCCCATCCTTTTGTTTTAAGTTTAGTTTGCTACTTCTAATAGCATCTGGAAATATAGATATGAAGCTGCCTTGATGCCTTGGAGTAGCCCCCTAGAACAGAGGCTAGGCAAGGTAAAGAGAATAAAGTGGGTATTTATTGAAGGCCTTTAACAGTGACACCTTGGGCAGCCAGAAGCCTCCCAGAGGCTGCACCCAGGATGGACGGTGGTCACAAGTTTTTTAGACAATTATAAGTTTGGCCCATTTCTATATCAGGGGTTAGTTCTTCAATTACATCTGCAGATATTAAAGTCATTTACCCCCAGTTTCCTCCTCCCCATTCACTTTTGTTTATACTTTTCAGGGCCCGAGGCTGTAGGGTGTCCTTGAGTTTCAGGCCTAGAGGGATTTTGTGTCTGACCAAAACGTGGAGACAGTAACTAATACTCTGTATGGAGTTTAGAGTTATGGATTGATCAGTACAGGATTTGAAACATATAAAAGCTAAACTCCAAAGGCATCAGCCTGAACTACACTTGATCTCCCCATGCCTCGTGGAGAGCCGCTGCTTTAGGGATGAGCACGCAGCAGGTCAGTCCCATGGAGCAGGGCCCCGTGCATGGAGCAGGCGGTGCTGTGTGCCCACAGGCACTGCCCTTCATGGAGCAGGTTTGCAGTGCTGTGTGCCCACAGGCACTGCCCTTCATGGAGCAGGTTTGCAGTGCTGTGTGCCCACAGGCACTGCCCTTCATGGAGCAGGTTTGCAGTGCTGTGTGCCCACAGGCACTGCCCTTCATGGAGCAGGTTTGCAGTGCTGTGTGCCCACAGGCACTGCCCTTCATGGAGCAGGTTTGCAGTGCTGTGTGCCCACAGGCACTGCCCTTCATGGAGCAGGTTTGCAGTGCTGTGTGCCCACAGGCACTGCCCTTCATGGAGCAGGTTTGCAGTGCTGTGTGCCCACAGGCACTGCCCTTCATGGAGCAGGTTTCCATTACTTCCAGGCGGTGCTGTGTGTCCACAGGCCCTGCCGCTCCCCCGCCGTGCCCGCCGTGCCCCTGCCCGCGGCTCACGGCCGTTCTGCCTTGCAGGGAGCAGGGAGGCCGCCTTCACCTACGCCATCATCGCGGCCGGCGTGGCGCACGCCATCACGGCAGCCTGCACACAGGGCAACCTCAGCGACTGCGGCTGCGACAAGGAGAAGCAGGGCCAGTACCACAAGGAGGAGGGCTGGAAATGGGGCGGCTGCTCCGCCGACATCCGTTACGGCATCGGCTTCGCCAAGGTCTTCGTGGACGCCCGAGAGATCAAGCAGAACGCCAGGACGCTCATGAACCTGCACAACAACGAGGCCGGGCGCAAGGTGAGTGGCCCCGCTGTCCCCGTGTCCGCCCCGGGGCTGGGCTGGGCTTTGGTGCCCTGCGCGGCGGGACCGCGGCGCTGCCGCGCTGCCATCGCTCGCAGGATACGAGTAGGCACCTCGGCAGGTTGTTGGACCGTCTGCTCGTCAAGCATTTGTCTAAATGTTATTCTTTAGGGCCGTAAGAAAGGAAAAAAATATCAAACAAGTATTTTATCGGGGAAGTCAAACGGTACTTCTGGTAAAAAGCTGCCTGCTGCTGTGTGGGTGAGCAGGAGTCTTGTCAGGTTCCGACATGAATGTCTCACTCAGCTGAAAAGGGATCATTTTCAACCCTGCTGTTCAAACGTTGCGCTTTGTGTGAGAGCCGCCCCTGCAAGGAGGGAAAGGCTTCGGCAGCCAGGCCCCGAGCTGAGCCCTCGTCACTCGATGTCCCGCTGTGACACGGGTTTGGGTTCAGCACAGCAGCATTCCCACCCACCCCATCCTTTGGGACTGAGAGCAGCTGCTGCAGAGGCAGCACTGGGAAAGGCAGGACTCCAGCAGCTCCCACAAACAGTTTTCCTGGGGATCCCAGGCACTGAACACCCCGGGTTTGCTGCCTTTGGCCGTGTTTCTGATCTCCAGTGGCAGCTAGGCAGGCACAGGACCCAGCCTGGTCTGAGCCATGCTCCCAGGTCCCTGTGGGCCAGGCATTCCCAGGCAGTCCCAGTGGGGTTGTGGCTCCAATTCCAGCAGCTGGAATAGCCAGGGCTGTCTGTGTGCTCCCCACATCCCGGGCACAGCCCAGCAGGGCTCTCCCTGCAGGAGTTCTGCTGACCCCATCTCCCAGGGATGTCAATCCTTGCTTCCTCAGCTTTCCTTTTACCTCCTCCTATGCAATAGCCCTGATTCCAGCATCATGTGAGTGTGACTTAGAGGCAAATGGAAGAAGGAAGTTGGGAGCAGCAGTTAATTTGTGGATGCTATTTTTGTTGTGGTAATTACCTGTAGGCTCTGAGACATCTCCAGTTATGCTGGAGCGAGGCAGATTGTATTGAAGAAAAGCCATTTCCACCCCAAACAAAAGCCAACCATTCTTTAATTTAATGGTGTAGGAGTTTTATAGGTGAGATTCTGCGTTTTATTCTGTGTAGTATCCCAAATGCCTGTGTCTGGCTCTGTGGTGCCCAAACTTGTACTTCAACACTGGCAAAATGAACCCCCGAGAATAACTCAAGGATCGAGCATTAATATTTGCAAAATGAATGGTTCTGAGATCTTTATTACTTAGCTTCTGGTAGCATGAAGGCACAGCCTGAAAAACTTGGTGAAGCAGTCTGCTCTGCTGTACAAGCACAGACCCAGGGAAACAAAAATATAACAGAGGAGTTTCACCTTTGTGGCAAAGCTACTTCCTTGAAAGCTCTGCTTGTATTTGATGGGTGCTGGCAGTAAAAGATTCCCAGGAAATGACACACCAGCCTACACCAGACTGCAAACATGGCTAGAACTGCCTACTGGCCAGAAATTTTTCCCCAAAGCAAAGCTTAAAAATGCAGACAAATAGAAAAGATGCATTTTTTACCTCAGTTGTCCCCGTGGGCAGAGGAGGGCCATTGGTGACGGAGGTGGCTGTGGGAAGGCCGGCTCCAGGAGCTTCCCCAGCCTCCCCATCAGGCCCCTCGTGTTTCTCACCTTTCTGTGCACAATCTGCTGTCCTGGAAGCTTGTGCCTGGAAGGTTCAGCTCTCCACATTGTAATCTGGGAGAGCAGTGGTTTGTGCTATCTCTGGCCATCTGCCATTTTTCCAGCAGGCTCAGGAACTGCTCTGATCTAGAGATAGCTCTGCGCTTCTTCCTGCATCCTCACTGAGCAAAATTACCCGTCTTTGTTCCAACACATCTCTGCTTGAAATCTGCAGGGGAGAGAAAGAGTAACAGGACTGAGAAGTAATAGGACTGAGGAGAGGCTTGCTGCTCCACTGTCCTGTAGGGAATGAAAAAATGATGTTTTTGCTAGAGAGATTTCTTTCAGGCTTTGCTCCTGTGTGAAAGATCACAGTATTTAAAGACAATTGGCAGGGAAGGCCATTACAGGTATTTGGCATGCCAGGACTCTCACAACCTGACTCTTCCACAACAAAGACAGCCTTGTTGTGAGGTGGAACTCCATTTTGGAGCAGTATGGATCTTATCAGCCTCCAAACAATCTATTCATGGTGGCTTTCCTCTGGGCTACAAATTCTTGTCTTGTTTCACTCGCCCATGGCTAGGTTTTGATGATATTTATGCACTTGGGAGACCGACTGGCACCTACCAGACTTCCAAAAATAAATCAATTCTTATTGATTTCTTACCACCACCTGTAGGCACTGCTATGCTGTTCAAAAGTCAGTCCTCTCTACTTCTTTGGCTTGCAATGTGAAACTGTGCTGTGCCCACTCACCTGGTGCTCACTTGTGACAAGGTCCTTCTTCAAGGTGGCACCTGCTGCAGGTGGTTCAGGATGCACTCTAGAAAAGCACAGATCCATCAATATCGAGTTGTCTTCTTGAGAAGCACTGATAAAATCATCCATTCCATCTTGGTGGGTCAGAATGGTCTGCTGCGCTTACTGGGGGCACTGGGCACAGGAGGGACTGCAGGGTATGAACCCACAGAGAGCCACCAGGAAAAACCTGATCCAGGATTTGTGGAGACCTCAGGTCAAGGCTTTCAAGCCTCTCACAGTCCTGTTTTACCCAGGCAATGTTTCTGTGCTCCCTGGGGTGCTCTATGAACACACAGCTCTGTCAGAGCAGGGGTACAGTTATCCGGGGAATGGGCACAGCCCCAGGGCTGCCAGAGCTCCAGGAGCCTTGGGACAACACTCTCAGGGATGCCCAGGGTGGAGTTGTTGGGTGCGTATGCAGGGCCAGGGGTTGACTAGTGATCCCTGAGGGTCCCTTCCAGCTCAGGATACTCTGTAATTCCACAGCCTGTCAGCTCTTGCTGGAAATAAGACAACTGAGGGTGTCAGATGTGGAGGATTTCAAAAGTCAGAGGTGGAGAACATCCCTGTTCCTTTGCTGAACAGCTCGGGTGGTGCAGTGCCTGGAAACCCCTGGGACACGCCCAGGATGCAGCCAGGAGCAGCCCTGGGAGCACAGTGGGGGACAGGACCCATTCCCAGCTGCTCCCCACCACAAATGCAGCCAGGGCTGCCCATGGCTCCTGCAGCTAGGGCCAGCTTTCCTCATGCTGAAGGACAGGCTCTGACTCTGTCTGTCTGTCTGTCTGTCTGTCTGTCTGTCTGTCTGTCTGTCTGTCTGTCTGTCTGTGGGACAATCCAGCAGGACTCACTTGTGTAGCACAAGTTCCTTGGGCTGCTGGAAGGGCAGGGGCAGAGTTCTGAGCAGGGGTCACCAACACCCCACCAAACTGGCCCTGAGCAGCCCCAGAGCCTCACCTCATTTGTCAAACCTGCTGGAGAGCAGCGATTCCTGACCTTCAGAAGCGGAGTTTAGGGTGTCTTTCCTCTTTGAATTAGTGTTTCCTGAAGTGCTGATTCACTGCAGGAAGAAGCAAGCAGTACAGTGAGAACAGGAGGAGAATTCATAACAGCTGGGTCAGAAAAGGGAGATAAAGCTTCAATTAATTTAAAGGCATAATCCTTATTTGCCATGCAAACTTCCATATGAGGGGGTATAGTTGCAAGACTGAATTGTCTGTTAGCAAATTTGTCTTCTCAAATATGAAGTTGATTAAATTACTGTAAGTAACACAATAATGTATGTCTAAGAGATATTTATACTCCAGGAAACAGAAATGTTATTCTTCAGGTTATCCTGCTGAAAAATAACAAAATAGATACTGAAAGGCTCTACACATTCTGGCTGTAAGCAGTTCATTCTGACAGCATTGCAAGGTACATGACCAGACTGCTCTCTCCTCTTTTTCCCTGTGACATTGAAATTCTGCAAATGGCATCTTGCATCAGCGTTACATCATATTAAGTATAATGCAATATTATGAGTCATTGTTATAAATCATGGACACAGGCTGCATTAGAAGGCTTTTGCCTTCAAGAGCACATCAAGGTGGATTTTTATTCAGCATTTCTCTTTGGAGGCATGTGTAGGTGCACTAACTTTGCAACGTCTCTCCATCCTCTGCATCAGGAGCATTTCTGGTTTCCCCTTCAGCTCTGAGGCTCCCGGGGGATGTGGGGGATGTGCCTGACAGAGCTACTGCAAACAGCAAGAAAAGCTGGGAGCACCCAGGAGGTGTTCCTGACGTGGATCATGCCGGGATCACAACACACTGGCGTGTTTAATGTTTTATCCTGTAAAAACTTCAGCAAGGCTGAAGTGACACAGTGGCATTAGGAGGAAATGGAAAGCAGGGAGCTCAGGGCTTCTCCTGAGCTGTCCTGGAAAGCCACACTTTTGGGACTCTTTACTGGCTGCTTCTCTGACCTCTGCTGCCATAAGACTTCCTGAACATGTTTCTCTTCTTGTGGGGTGTGCAATCACCACTGCAATTAACTCTCTCTGGAGGGGATAGCTATTTCTATCTCTCTCAAAATGCCTTTTTGTTTTTAGCTACTCTTTCATCTCACTACCACTAGCAGCACAGAACACAACCTCGTGCAGATGAATGACTTAAAAAGCTGTGAGCATCATGTTAGGAAAGACACAGGGCTGATAAAAGAGGCTGCCAAAAAACATTTCTATTTTTCTGAGTATAGGCCTGAAATTCTGGAGATTTAATAGTTCTGCCTGAGCTTAATCTTAAAGCACATGAAAATATGCAGGGGAGTGCAGCTTGTGGGCTTGCAGCCCCACTAGAGTGGCTCTGCCTGGGGAAGACCAGTCTTGCAGAGGGACTCTAGCATTTCAGCAGCTCCTGGTAGGAGCTCTGCTCCCCAAAGATGACCAGGGATGCTGGTCTGCTTGGCAGGCACAGCTGGGTGCCAGGGGGACACAGAGGCACAGAGGAGCCAGGAGATTCCTTCCACAGGGATGTGGCTGCTGTAAGCCAGCCCTGAGCAGTGCTTGCACACAGCCCAGCTGGCTGAGAAAGCCACACCTGCCCTGCTGCTCCTCCATCAGCAGGAACAGCTCTCATGGCACCCACCAGAATAAAGCTCCAGTGTCTGGAGCTGCTCACAGTTGCTGAAGACTCCAGAGAGTCTCAGAGAGCAGCTTCGAGCCAAGCAGGACTGGGAGAGGCTGCCCTGACACTCCTGGCTCCAGCAAGGGATATTGGAGTACCAGCAGAACAGCCACGTTTCCTGCAGTTCAGGATTTAGCAGTGCCTTTGCAATTGCACTTCACATTTTCCAATGTGTTTGTTTGTGGTGGGATTTTTTGTTTTGATTTTGTTTTTAAATTGCAAAAAATTTTCTGGCATGGGCACAGAAATGTTCCTCATTTTTCTTTTCAGAAACTCTTGTTCTTGATGTTGGGGATGCTCCTCAAACACTCAGCTGAATGGTGCCCCTTGTTGATAGTGGCAGTGACAATTCTGCCAGACCCCACTGTCACTGTCAGGGCTGTGACAGGGGGGGTTGGCAGATCTTGACCTACAGCCTGGCCATGGCACCACTGTGCTGGAGAGACAGCCATGCCCAAAACATCCTGCAAGCCATGCTCAGCCAGGACTACACACAGCCCTTCCACTCACAGAGTAGTAGTATTGCTAGATGAAAAATTGACTCCATTGCTAAAACATCACGCAAACTCAGGAAATCTGGTGCTGGCTGCAGCAGATGTGCTTATGAAGGGTGTCCTAGGAGCTCTCCTGGTACAATATTTGGCCTAGATTAAAACCAGGCAGACAGAGAATGTTGAGGAGAATGTTTACACACAGAGCTTGTGCCTCACCAGACAGAATTTGTAAAAGTATCTTCTGGCAAACCTCTGATGTGGCTGTGGAGGCAAAAAGGAGTGTCCACCCAAGTACCAGACCCAGATCCATCCATGCAAGGTGCACCCAGTGCTCAGTCCCTGCCTTCCCTCCAAGCACTCCAGTCCCAGGGCCTGGCACCCCAGCTGTACTTCAGTACAACTAGAAAAGGAGCCTTAAATGTCACAAAGTCTGTCCTGGCAGCTCCGTTGGCTGGGGCAGCAGGATTCCCAGAAAGGCCAAGCTCTGAGTTTGGAGTAAATCCAGTTCACTGAATGGGAAAGCTCCCATTGAGGCTGGTGGGACCCCAGGGTACTGCTGAGTGCTTCCAAAATCCCATCCAACTCCATCCCAAGGCTCTGCTGGGCAGCCTCCTAGGTGTGAAAAGAAATACACATCCCTTGCAGCCTTAGAGCATTTTGTTTGTGTTTGAAAGGATCAAAGCACTATTTATGGCTTTCATACTTTTTAGATAATAGTCTTAAAGCAAGTCCGAGCTTGACAGACAAGCTCTGCATCTTCTCAACAGCCCAGAGTAAAGATAAAGGAAGCATTAATGTTGGTCTAAATTATGAGAGGGAATTGGACTGCACAAGAACTGTAATCCGCAAAAATGAATTTTCATTCCACTTGTCCTCCGCTTTCAGCTAATAAGAAATGGTGATACATGGTCCTACTTGTATTTTGGCTTTCAGCTCCCTCCTATATGTCATGTGGTTGAAAACTGAATTCCTGATTTACACTGGAGATTAGGGAATGATAAATGCTATCACTTGCCTGGAGTCGCAGTTTTAGGGGATTCTGGCAAAACATGCATTTCATGTGTGTGATTACTGGAGCTGACAGTCTGTCATGCTGCTGACAGAGAGCTGGGACTGAGGGCCAGCCTCTCTTCATAAATAACAGAGATCTCAAATTCCAAATTTAATAGTGGGCACCTTTTATAATGGCAATAATGAGATGCTTGCTTTGGTAATTAATTAGCTCAGCAAAGCCACTGGCTGGGTCACGGGTTTCTGGACAAATTCTGATTTAATCTGGCCTTTTTCTTTGGACAGTTAGCAACATTTCCCATATGACCATGCTTGCCATTCAGTGCTCAGGGGGGAATTTCAGCTAGACAAAAATAGGAGCTGTGTAGATTATTCACTTCTCCCAGGTTTTCAGCACCTTTGGAGCCTTGATAGAGTCTTTGGTGTCTCTCCTGTTGCAGAACAAAACATTAATAATTTGAAGCATCTACAGCTTTCACAGAGCACAATCATCCCACAGCAGATTCCTGCTGTGTTTGGGGGTTGCAAAACTTCTCCTGGTTATGGGAAAAAAAACCTGAGAGGCTGGAACAAGATGGGCTTCAAGGTCTCTTCCAGCCATTCGGTAACTCTATGAAAAGTTGCAAGAAAAAAACCAGCACCTGTTAACCTTAACTGTGACCTATGAGCTTGGCTGTCCTGTCTTGTAATGTTTTTATTAACGTGTGCTCCTTGATGTTTTGTTGAGATCAGAATACAAGATTTTTGAGCTTCATACCTGAATTTTGGCCTAAGTTTTGAAAAAATTTCAGAAACAGCGGATGAGAACTGTTCTGTTTCTTCCAGATGGCATTTGTCACACTGGAAATTCAGGTTTCCAAACCCAAGACTGATCTTCTTGCCTGTTATTGGGATCTTCCATATCCACACTTTATCAAAACTCAAAGAAGATTGGTATTGGCCAAGTCAGCAGGAAACCAATGGTTAGGCCAGTTCACTGAGATCGCTTTTAATGCAGAATCAGTCTGTGTTTATATATGAAGTGTTCACCAAATTCTGGTGTAGATCTCCCACTGTGCAGTCTCATTCACTAAATCTCTGACAAATTAAATCTAAGACTCAGATGTGGGACAGGATCTCTGCTCCATGCTGTGTGAAACTGGAATCCTCTGCAGTTAGAGCCCAGACCTCCTGAGCCTGAGCTGAAAGTATCTCCAGGAGCATTTCCAAGAGCCTCAAGGATGAGTCAGGAACATGAGCTCAGTTACCTGAGCTAAGCCTGCAACTCAACAGAGGTTTTGGTAAAACTGAAAGTTAAAGCAAGGTTTGGTTCAAACCTTGCCATTAAGACGTAGTGGCAGAAAACTCTGAGCTCATGAAGCCCTGAATGCTCACCAAGAGAAATAATTGCCAGCATGTGTTGTACAAATGGAACAGACTTTTGCTTTATTGAAAAGAGTTTCCAGGTATTTTGAAGTAAACAATTTAAAAATTCAATGAATGAAGAACAACCTTTTAGTCCAAGGACACAGACAAGGCCTGTTGGTACTGGAAGGATGCAGAACTGAGCTATGGAAGGACAGAAGGGTTTCAAGGAACTGCAGGGAGGATGCTTGGCTCTCATGCCCAGTTAGTGCCAGAAGACACCAGGATTAATTTCAATCAGTGCTGGTTATTGAAACCAGCCTGAGCCTTCTGGTACTTGAAAGGGAGCTGCACCTAAGGGTTGTCCCTGGGCCAAGCAGCAGGAATGCCATGGCATGGGCTGGAACCCAGATCTGAGCCAGCTCCATCCTGGAGCTCCAATCAGGCTCTCCTGGGAGCAGGCTGGGGGCCTGCACTGAGGGAACCAGCCTTGCCTACAGCATTCCAGACCTTGTACCAAAAAAGAGCCCACACACAGTTAGGGGACAGCCACACACCCTGTGACAGAGCTGCTCCCCCAGGAGATGTTCCTGACCCCAGCACACACTGTTATGTTTGGGTGGATTAACCCTGCAGGCATAGAACAATTAACCATCGAGAGGGCACAATAGCCTGGAAATAAAGAAACACATCAAGGAGTCAAGAGAATGTGTCCAAAAAACATGAATTAAGACTTCATAGAAGTTTCTTCAATATATCTACACTATGTCATATTTAGCTGAATTTACTTTGAAATGTCCAGTGGGAAATGAGAAGGCAGAAGGGAACCAGACACCAAGTGAGTGCTTAGGCTTTGCTTTCCCAGGGAATCAGCCTGAGAAGTCTGCCTTGCTATACTTAGTGCAAATTTAGACCGAAAGCTGTAGTGAAAGTCCTAAAATATTTTCTAGAAAACTGTAGATTTGAAGAGCTATGCTAAGGAATACCTTAGCATTAAGATATTTGTTTAATTTGATTCAACAGACTTCTGCTTTATATTAAGGTACCATAATGAGAGATTTATAAAATTGAGATCAGATTATTACACTAAATGTGCACTATGGACCTACATGGTTTCTTCAGCTGATGGTTCATGTACTGGTGGCACTGGTGTTTAGCTCTGTTACAGGCATCCTGTGGCCTTCTGAACTGGAGACCTGGAGCAACTGATTAACCCTTTGTTAAAAACATCCATCTCAAGGTGAAGACTCACTTGTGCATGGGTTATAAAGAGAAACCATCAAAGATATTGTAGGCTGCTGCTGCTGTTGAACTCGTGTATATGTGGTGAGCAGGTTCAGAAAAAGCAGCAGCACTGGGTGCTGTGAGGGTGAGCTGGCTCAGGGGAGCCCCATCCAACCACACAGCACACTCAAGAGTGAATTCTGTTAGCATGTGATTCCTTTGTAAGATAAAAGCTTCAACTACTGCTCAAAATGGTACAATCACAGAAGCACAGAATGGTTGGGGTTGGAAAGGACCTTAAACCCATGCAGTCCCAGCCTGGCCTTGGACACTTCCAGGAATGCAGGGGCAGCCACAGCTCACCTGGGCACCCTGTACTTAGGCTGCTCTCAGCATTACACATAAATTTAGGAAATTCCACTTTCTTCTGCATGGGAGCAAATTTTCATTGAGAACAGGCCAGAAGATCCGTGTTAAAATTCTTGGCCTGGGTCTGGGTGTGATGCTCTTGGCAGCTGTGGGGCTGCAGAGAGAGGCTCTGCTGGTAGGATCTTTGATAATGGGAGCTATTTGAAAACGGGAAAGTTTGGACCTATTGCCCCAGCTGCAGCAGGAGGGGGAAAGCACTGATGGATTAAACTTAATTAGAAAGTAATCTTTGTAATATTACAATTAACACCAAAATCATGTTACTTTATGATAACATGAGTATTTTGAATTGTAAACGCAAAATGTGTGGAAATCTGTTCACAATATACACTCTGTCATTGTGATCCAGCTTCTGCTTTCCAATAACTAACATAATTGCCTGGAGATTATCTGGAGGAATGATGAGACATTTCTTTTAAACTGACAGGAATGGCTCTCACTTCCCTGAGCAGCTGTGCCTTGATGTGCCAATCTGGTGGGATCCCACCCAGGGTACAATGGGCTTGGAGCCTGTGCCACAGCCCAGGTGGTGTTATCCTTGGAGAACAGGGGGTCTGGGAGAAGGGAGGGAGTGGGAGTGGGTGTGAGGTAGCTCAGGTGCTCTTCCCAGATCAGCAAATGGCAGGTAGGCAAAGCAGGTCATGGGTGCCTCTCCAGTGCCATTTACTGAGCAGTGTTAGGACTGAAGTTGAAATATGTCTCTCTGTATCAAATACAATCATAGCTCTTGTTTTGTTCTAGACCAAAGGAGTTAATGGAGAAGTTTGTCCGATCGGCTGTGTGTCTCTGTCGGACATGCGTGGGGTGGTTCGCGTGGGACGGTTCGCAGGCAGCCCGCGATGAACAGACGAGTCTGGACTCCTCTATAGTTCGGTCTTCTGGTTGTTTATTAAAGCTTATCTCTAAGGTTTTTGTTCTGCCCAGCCGAGATCTGACCAGCAAGGCAGCCACAAGCACTCTCTGCCCCTTTAGGGCGGTCGTACATTCTTATACTGATAATTGCGTATGTGATATTTACAATTTTTCTCCAATACCCATCACCTTTATTAAACAGTGCACCTTTAGTATGAACCAATCTAAAATGCACACATCACAGAGAAGATGGATGACAAGAAGAAGGAGAAAAGCCACGAGGTCGGGCCTGAATCCTCCATCTTGCCTCCATTAGACCCCCCTGTACCAAAATCTTAAAACCCACACTCTATTCTATAAAAACACCTGCCCTACACCATTCAAACCTCTGAAACTTCCATATCCTCATGCTTTGATAGCACGACCCTTGAAGGGTCAAAATCAAGCCACCAGGTGCCTTTGACTACATTCCAGGACTTCTGAGCCCCCCAAGGGGTCTCCCTGGGACTCAGAGCATCCGAGGTGATGCGCTGAGTTCCCACAAAGTTGAGCTAAGAAACTTCGTGTTTTTATAAAGGCAGTACTGCACAATTGATGGCAAATCACTCTGACATTAACTAAAAAGGCCAATAGAAAGGAAGAACATCCTGTTCAACTAAAACTATTGTCTTGGAGAACTAAAATCTATAGACATTTTTCAGCATGATGAATAATGTCCTCTGTAGTATCATCTGCTGGGTACCTAGGGTTAACTCTCACCGTTTGGTATGCAACCAAATGAACCTATAATTAACTGTGTGTGGCTATTGGTTGGAAATGTTTGGAAGCAATATGAAGTGATAATATTCTGCAGCTCATGCTCCTGCCAGTACCTGGCTTTGTTAGTTTAGCACAAGAGGTGTTTCCTGATTACTTGTCTGGAACCAGCCAGGCTGCTCTCTTGGTTTCCATCACTCTTTGGAAAATTTCCTCTCCACAACTTCAGCATTTGTCAAAACGCTCTACCTGGTGGCTCCCAGTTCTTTATAGACAATCCTTTACTGCCAGCACCACTTCCCTGGTGAGCTTCCCCTCCAATGGGGAGGGTCCCCGGATGGTGAATTTCAGGGGATGAGTCAGGCTTGGGTCATTCCTCTTCATGTGAATCTGCTGTGACGAGGACAAATTCCAGTTGTGTCATTTCTGCATGGTTTTTATGTGCAGAATGACTCAGGCTCCATGACAAAGCCCAAAGCAAGGGGCAGCAGTGACGTCCTTGTCTGAATAACCCCAAGAGTTTAACTCATTGTGTACCTAAACTGAGAAGCATAGTTAAATTCAATTCCTCTTACCTGGGGGTGTTTCCCATTTCTTCAGAAATATCATACTAAAACATAAACTACAAGCACAATTACCTTCTTAATGCCATCTTAGTTCAGCAGCCCAGAGAAGGGGTGAAGATCACTGTCCCAAGATCAAAACTTAGAGCAGACACTGAGGACATAGGATGCTGGAAGGATTGCATTGGCTTTGAAGGGGTCAGGGTCAGCAGCCACGGCTCAGCTTGGATCTCATTGACTTCACTGTTCTGACCCATTGATTACAGGGATGAGCTTGTAGGGTGAAGCAGGGAGTGAGGAAAATTATGTTTTAAACAATGGACATCTATGACATTTTTAATACATAGCAGAATACCCCACAGATCACTATTTTAGAGAATCCTGATTTGAAGTATCAGTATTTTAGGGTGATTTTTAATTGGTGACCAGAATGTAAGGGATGTAGATACGACCTAAGAAGAAATGTTATGTGGGTAGCATGTCAAAAGGCAGAAAAATTGCTGCCTCATTTTCTTCCTAAACTTAGTGTCTTAGTGTCAGTGAGCACCATGCTGTTTCTTCATTTCCAAAACTCCTCAATCATCATCTTTTATTCACTTCTGGCATGAATCTTCTATCCAGTATCTTTTTGGAAAGGAAGATATGTACTGTGGAAAACTTATGTAGTGATAGGAAGGAAAGCTAGATAACATAACCAACAACTCTATCTGTAATTCTGTGCCACCACCCCCATTCCCAGCCTATTTCAGCTTCATCCTACAAAGTGCTCAGGTAGGCCAGACAACAAGACTGTTCAGCATTTCACAAGCTAAAATCCATCATGTCCACAGTGTCAGTTTTGCTTGGAAGGCAGCAAGTAATGATCCTAGATAAATTTTCCCTTAATCTCACAATCCTGTTTCAGTAAGGGGCTAGGAAATCCCATTTTCTTTTAATTATAGAATATAAAATCGCATGTTGAATGTCTTTAGGGCAATTCAGCTATATTCTAATAAGAACAAGTGAAAGTACATTAAAAGAAACCAATTTTTTTTCAGAACTATTTTTTCAAAGTTCCTTTTTATGACAGATCTTCAGACTTCCTACACAATGACACTTACTTGGCACTGCATTGATCCAGTCTAATCTAGGTGATAATGTGTCTCACAAGAGTTACTTTTCAAAAACAAGTAGTTTATCAAACCCATTGAGAGTTATGTTTTCATTTGCCTTTCTTTTAAATAGAAGACGCCTCAGAACCAAAAGGCAACTGGTGCTTCAGGCAGCTGTGCCCAGGAGCCAGAACAGGAGTGACCCCTCAATAAACTGCCAGGCCACCTTTCACATAGTGAGCCTTTGTCATCAGCAGCTGAGAAAACACAAAGTGCCACACCAGGATCCCCCCATTTCCCAGCTACTTCCAACAGATACTGGTAAAATGCTGCTCTCACACTCTGTCCTGATGTAAAACCCACCTAAGCATTAATTTGGAAATTTGCAGTTGAAATTTGTAGTTTTCTAACAGCATTTCCTGTGAAAGGGTGGTGAGGAGGTTTTGTACTGAATGCACCACAGAAAACACAGAAAACAGAAACTTTGTTCCAGCCATGTCCCTTCAAAGCATGGGAAACCCAACCTGAGGCTCCAGCTCAGGCATTAATGGCTTTGATTTGCATTTGATGGCCAAAGAGAGATCAGAGTGCAGGTTCTTTCTGTCTGGGGAGAGCTGGAGTGGGACAGAGCTGAGAAGGAGAGGAGAGGGAGAGGGAGAGGGAGAGGGAAAGGGAGAGAGCACCTGGGGACACTTGAGGCTGGGGGGCCTGAGCCCAAGGGCACAGGAGGTTTTGGGGGGCAGTGGTCACTCCTTTCAAACCCCTACAGATGCTGTCAGCGTCAGGGGCTGCCCCATCATGGCTTCTACCTCTGCAGACAGGACCCTGATGGAGGCAAACTCAAACTTCAGAGCCTCATTTGACTTCCATAAAGTGTGATCAGGTTTGCAGAGCTCCTGAGGGCTGGGCAAGCTCAGGCCTGAGCCACTTGCATGGGATCACCTTGCAGAGTTAGTTTTGTGAAACCAAGAGGGCTTGGGCAGAAGTGTATCCCAAGAGCAGATAAGGTGTTCTCCTAGAAGGACCCCTCAGTGCCAGAAAGCTGAGGAAGAATCCGAATTTTCAGGAGGAGTTTCTTCATGGAAGGCATTGTCAGACATGGACAGGGGCTGCCCAGGGAGGGTTGGAGTACCTATCCCTGGAGGTGTCCAAGGACACCCTGGATGTGGCACTCAGGGCTCTGGGCTTGGGACAAGGTGGGGATCAGACACAGCTTGGACTGGATGATGTAGGAGGGATTTTCCCCCCTAAATGTGTCTGTGGCCCTGAGGTATTGTGACACCTTGTTTTATTTCTCAGAGCAGCTCCTACAGCTTGAGAAAAGGCAAGGGCCAGGCCTTATGTTTGGGAAGAGCATTAATTAGGTTGTGTGAGAATCCATCTCATTAAATCTCACCTTTCAAAACCAGCTATGTCCTTTGTGTCCCAAGTTCAGCTATTCTTCAAAAATAACAACTATAAAAGCATTCTGTGAAACTTACTTTCTGGACCCAGAAGTGGTGATAAATTGATTTAGTCTACAGCAAGTCACAGAGGTTATCAGAAGTATAAGAAAAATATGCAGAAGAAAATATTTTTTGCTGCATTCCTCTCAGCTTTTGCTGGTCCTGCTCTCATTCATTTGCTGTTCTGCACAGTGTTAGGCAGTGGCTGAAGGGCACCAGCTCTGTGATTTAAACAACACAACTTGCCCAGGGAGAGAGGATCACATCTCATTCTGTTCGCACATGCTGGCAGCATTGTGTGAGCACTGTGACCATGCAGAAAGTCTCACTAATAATTGTTCTTTACTTCCTTGACACACTGGGAAACAGAAGCTGCATTTCAAAGATAATTCTGGCATATGATCAATTTTTTATAAAGATGAAGTAAAGGGCAACTAATATTTCAGGAAGAAAGTACAAAAATAAATATGAAATCCTGTAAAGGGCACACTAGAAATGAAAGGAATCTCCTGCTTTGGGTGGCATAGAGAAAGGTCAGAAATAGGACAAAAAGAGATTGAACTTATGAGAGTATAAAATTTCTGAAGCCTTCATTTTTCAGGGTGTCAGGACTTCATATCTGGAAAAAGTTTTTCTGCTCTTTAACAGAGGATATCCCTGATTGATCCAGTCCAATCTAATCAGTGAAGGTAGATGGTGGGGTTGGGAAATCCCACCCAGCTGTGATGTTTGCAGCAGGATGTCATTTTTCAGAATGCTCCTGGCTCCCTGCATAACCAGCCCTCAGACCAGCACGTTGCCCAATTTTTCTGAGACACCAATTCCAAGGAAAGTGCAAAGGGGGTTTGATTGATGTAGGTCATGTGCTGTGGTGATTCCCTGCTCATTTTTTATTTAAAACACAAAAAGTCTTGTCATGAGAAAAAGGGTTCAGCCTGCCTGGGGTAGCAGGATTTCTGGGATGGTGAACACAGCTCATGGTGTTCTGCAGCAAAGTTGTTTGATACTGACTTCAAATATTCTTTTGCACAGCTTTACTTATCAAAAACATGAGAAAAAACCATCTTTTGGCTGTGCTTAATAAGATCTTCATAAGATGTTCAAGTGAGGTATCAAAGCCTGTCTGGAATGAGTCACTCAGTGTGGGACACAATCCTTTCCAAGCTCATCCCAGTCAGTTTGCCAGAGGAGTTAGTGCAAAATGTGCTCCCACAGAAGACATCTGACAGCAGCTCTGTGTTTATAATTAGTGGCCATCCCCTGATGGGAATATTTTCCATTTTTTCTGTGTAAGTACACCTTTGCTAATTTTAAACTTGCATTTGAGTGGCTTTTATCCGGTTTCTCACATTTCTTAAAGGTTCCAGAGGATTCGTCTCTGACAGCGGGGTTTCTTTTTTTGTGGTCTCTCTTGTTCTTTTTTTTTCCCAATCAAAAAGCACCAGGTATTACTTGTACTGCCCTCAGATTTCAGAGCTTTGGTGCTAGAACAGTCCTGCAAGTTACTTAAACAGTAGCATCCTTTTGAGATGAATCTCACGCTTGGATAAAACAAGTGGCAGAGACATTTCCTAATAACTTTAAGAGACATGGTCCTTTTGCTGTCTGTCCAGTCAGTGCTACACATCCACTCGTGCCCTTTCCAATTCCTGGTCCCTACACATGATTTGGTTCTCACATTATTTTGGTGAAAGACTAAATAAGACACTGCTTTATTTTATGAGCTTAAAACATCGTTTTTATTCAATGACTCTTTCCAATAGCAAAACAAATGTATCTCAACATTATTCCCGAAGTTTGAGGAGCTTTGGCTTATTTAAGGCTACAATTGCCTCTGTAATAATATCAATCACCAATCCTCACCTTCCACCAGCTGAAAGGGGCATCTCCCCTGGCCCTGCCCAGCCCACAGAAGTGTTGCGGCCTCTCTCCAGGCCCTGCCATGTTCTTCTCTGGAGTGAAAATCTCACTAATTTTGCCAATAATTACACTTTCCTTGACCTTTAGTGAAGGGGTGTGTGCAGACATTTGCAGGAGACAGGAATTGCCTGACCCAGGTAATCTGATGTCAGACAAAATCAGGCAAGACCATGGCCTTGGTGGGCAGGAGTCAGTGTCTCACTAATTGCTATTTACCTGGGCTGCAGGTGCACCCTGGGGCTGGGGTTATTCTGGCTGCAGCACGGCAGGGTGCCTGGCCCTGCACTGATCCCATGGGAATGCTGCTGGAAGGGGGGTGATCTCCAGATTTGAGATGTAGGTCCTTCAGCACAGCTTTGGCATCAAGGGCTGCAGAGCTCTGGCTGAGCTGGGGCTGGGCAGTCCCTGACCCCACGTGTGGGGGGCTGCTTTGGTGCTGGGAGCCCAGGACACACCACTGAGGGACTCGGGACAGACTCAGGCTGGGAAAGCCCTGTGTGGGTTTGAGTGCTGTGTCTGAGCATGCCAGGCAAGAACCAGCTCTCCATGGGCCCCCCAGCAGGGTGGGACAGCCAGGAGCCCTGGCTGAGCCTGCCCCAGCCAGGCTCAAGGGCCACATGGAACAGCCCCAGCCAGGCTCCAGAACCAAATGGAGCTGGAACAGCCCCAGCCAGGCTCCAGAACCAAATGGAGCTGGAACAGACCCAGCCAGGCTCCAGAACCAAATGGAGCTGGAACAGACCCAGCCAGGCTCCAGAACCAAATGGAGCTGGAACAGACCCAGCCAGGTTCCTGGGCTGCTGCTGCCTCCCTCCCATGGCCAACCCCACACGTTCCCTGCAAAGCTAAAGGGGGAGAGGAAACACGTTGTGCTCCCAATAGCAGTGCCCAAAGGTGCTGCATTTGGAGATAACATCAGCAGGGAGAGCCAGCCCAGCTCTCCCCACACAAACTATTTCCCAGAGGCAAATGGCAAAGGGAGACAGAGGGGGAAACAAGTACTGACAGTTTGCTGTAGGAGCTCAAAGAAAAAGTGGACAAAGCTAAAAGAACTCCACTTCTTTGTCCGCATTTGATCCAGTTCAGAGCACCCATTGGTGCATACAGATTTACTTTCTATGGCTGGTGGAGCTGGATATGGTCATTTGGTAAGAAACATTGGATGTGGAGTGGAAATTTTGTACCCTTCAGGCTCTTACATTTTAGGAAAAGTGAGTTTGTAACACACCTAAAGTTTAAATCTTTTGTAAAAAGTATGAGCTGTTGGATAATTCCTTCAAAAAAACAAATCCTGAAATAGAAGGTGAAGAATGCTTTCTGATTTTAACACAGACTAAGTTTTTAAGGGAAGGGTGCTGCTTTTGGCTCACAGAAACCAAGGAAAAGACTGGTCTGTGTCCCTACCCAAAGAATCCCATATTGGGATTCATCAGAGGGTACTGGAATAATATAATAGTATTAAAATACCACCATCCCCATATTTAAATGTAAAACAATTAATCCAAGCACCTGCTATCAGAGTACAACAGAACCATCAAATCACCACTGCAGGGTTTGCTTTTGCTGAGGCCAGACAGTTCAAGTTCCATGTAGCCTCATTTCTAGAGGCTGTGGAGCCAGTTCAGCCTTGCTGAATTTGCAGGACATGGCCCCGAAAGCCCAGAGAGGAGGATGGATTTGTGTGCAAGGACAGCAGCAACAAAAAGGGTTGTGAGCTGCAGGTGGAGAGGCTGGGTTAGAGAAGGCAGGTCTGGAAGGGACAGTTCAGCTGCAGAGGGCAAGGGACACAAATGAGGCAGATGTGCCAGAGAACCTCTGGCACCTCTGACAAGAGCAGAGAGAAAGGGAGAGGGAGCCAGTAAACCTTAGGAAAATACAGAAACAATAAATGGGAGAGAGAACAATAAAGCAGAACTTTCTCACCTATCTGCTCCTTCCCCTCCCCTTCCAGTTGTTTTTGGACCTCTAGGAAGGACCCCTGGCACTGGGGCTCAGCTGGTGTTGCTCAAACTTCTGTTCAAAAGCAGCCCTTTTAACCCTGAGTGACCATGGCCAGGCTTGGCTGAGAGCTACAGAGCAGGGGCTGGGGCTGGGGCAGGAGCCCAGCCCAGGACATGAGGCCACCCTGAGGAGCCCCCACCTCTTCCCAAGGAGCCCCACCTCTTCCCAAGGATCCCCCATCCCTTCCCAAGAAGTCCCATCCCTTCCCAAGGAGCCCCATCCCTTCCCGAGGATCCCCTATCCCTTCCCAAGGATCCCCCATCCCTTCCCAAGGATCCCCCATCCCTTCCCAAGGAGCCCCATCCCTTCCCAAGGATCCCCATCCCTTCCCAAGGAGCCCCATCCCTTCCTAAGGAGCCCCCATCGCTTTCCAAGGAGCCCCATCCCTTCCCAAGGAGCCCCATCCCTTCCCAAGGATCCCCATCCCTTCCCAAGGAGCCCCATCCCTTCCTAAGGAGCCCCCATCGCTTTCCAAGGAGCCCCATCCCTTCCCAAGGAGCCTCATCCCTTCCCAAGGATCCCCATCCCTTCCCAAGGAGCCCCCATCCCTTCCCAAGGATCCCCCATCCCATCCCAAGGATCTCTCATCCCTTCCCAAGGAGCCCCATCCCTTCCCAAGAAGTCCCATCCCTTCCCAAGGAGCCCCATCCCTTCCCAAGGATCCCCCATCCTTTCCCAAGGATCCCCCATCCCTTCCCAAGGAGCCCCATCCCTTCCCAAGGATCCCCCATCCCTTCCCAAGGAGCCCCATCCCTTCCCAAGGATCCCCCATCCCTTCCCAAGGAGCCCCATCCCTTCCCAAGGAGCACCCATCCCTTCCCAAGGATCCCCCATCCCTTCCCAAGGAGCCCCATCCCTTCCCAAGGAGCCCCATCCCTTCCCAAGGAGCGCCCATCCCTTCCCAAGGATCCCCCATCCCTTTCCCAAGGATCCCCATCCCTTCCCAAGGAGCCCCATCCCTTCCTAAGGAGCCCCCATCCCTTCCCAAGGAGCCCTATCCCTTTCCAAGGATTCCCCATCCCTTCCCAAGGAGCGCCCATCCCTTCCCAAGGATCCCCCATCCCTTTCCCAAGGAGCCCCATCCCTTCCCGAGGAGCCCCCATCCCTCAGACACTGCTGGCTCTAAATGGGATGGTAATGAAATGAACCAAAAGGCAATTTAGGCTACTTAACTCCACTTGAGGGCAAAAGCCCAACCTGGATAGATGGCACTTGATGTGTTTTTTGTTCATGTTCCAAGCCAATTTGGCGGATCCCTGTGGTAGATTGAAATGCTTTGTTGCAAGTTTGAACATCTTACCAGGATGTAAGGCCTTCTACAAGAGCAGTGATTGAATTAGGGCATTGGAGAAATGTATTCCTGGCTAGTTTCAATTTCAAAAAAGAGAGCTTTTAAAAAGGTACAAATAAAGGAATTTATGTTATTTTTCCGGTTTCTGTGCTGTAACTCCTTTTCCATCTCCTCATCTATCTTCCAAGTGTCCTGCCTTATGAATGAGTGAGCAATGAAAGAAGTATGCAGTGGCTGAGAGGAAACTCAAGATAACAAGATAAAGCCAAAGCTTGAGCAGAAGTTAAGATGTAGATCAGAATGTGGAATTTTCTCACATCTGAGTTTTAGGGCAGTCATTACATTGTTTGCATGAGAAGCTGATTTAAAATCAGTAGCACAAAGTGTGACCTAGCATGTGCTGAGTTTGCTTGTGTCAAAGGCTTGGACCTGTGCTTTTGGGGGTTGTGATCCTGTCTTCAGGCCACGTGTGCTGACAATCTGCTCCTAGACTAAAATAAAAATAAAGCTATTTCATAGAACCAAAAAATCACGGAACCACGGAATGATTTGCATAGGAAGAGATCTTTAAGTTCATCTCATTCTGACCCTCGTTCCATGGGCAGGGACCTTCCTCTGGATCAGTGCTTTCTCCTTGCCATCCCCAGCTCACACTGAGGTTTTAGGCTCAAGGTCCCCACACATGTCCAGCCTAGGAGCTGGACCTGGCTCCTTCAGTGCAGGCTGCTGTTTTCTGCTGAAAATGGCCAGTGACAGTATCTGCTGTTTCCAAACACCCCAAACTGAAGGGAGAGGCTGTAACAAAGGGTTAATTCCAATTTCCATATCACTGACTGGCTGCCCAGGTTTGGAGCTGCATGGATCAGCTGGGTTTTCTCAGGGGAAAAATGATGTGACCACTCCCTGAGCCCTGATAATCCCTCTGGCTGGGCTTTCCAGTGCTGGGCTCTGCCAGGTTAGGCAGAGTTTCATCATCAAAATTATTGTGGCCTCTTTCAAGTAAAAGACAGTGGGAAATTAATTGCTGGAATTAGGTGTGTTTGCCTGCGTTTATCCCAACGTCACTGCTGCTTGGGGTCAGCTGCAGGGCCCAGGACTCAGAGCAGGGACTAAGCTGGACTCCAGTTTTATTTGGCAAAGACTGGGCTGGTAAACAGCAGGAAAAGATACAGGAGTAGTTTCAGGGGATGTGAAGGCCGAAGGCAAGATGAGGCTTGTTAACTTCAAAAGGAAAGTGTCGGGCACTGGGCAATCCTGTTGAAGAAAAGCTGTGCCTGAGAAAGGTCCCATTCCAGCTTTGGTCCCTTGGCTGTGGAGTTAGGCAGAGTTATCCTCCCTGCTGAACTCACAGTGCAAAAGGGGAATCAGCTCTGCGGGCAGAACCGGGTCACACTGATGAGCATTTGCTGCCTGGGACAGCAGCATGACCTGTGTGTGGTGGCAGCTCCCAGCAGAACAAACCCGTCCCTGAGTGTCACTCAGTGTCCATCAAACAGCCCTGCTATTAATGCATCCTTCTCTGTTCTTCTAACCACAGATCCTGGAGGAAAACATGAAGTTAGAGTGCAAGTGCCATGGGGTCTCGGGGTCCTGCACCACTAAAACCTGCTGGACGACGCTGCCCAAGTTCCGGGAGCTAGGCTACATCCTCAAGGACAAGTACAACGAGGCTGTGCAGGTGGAGCCCGTCAGGGCCAGCCGCAACAAGCGCCCCACCTTCCTCAAGATCAAGAAGCCCCTTTCGTACCGCAAGCCCATGGACACAGACCTGGTGTACATCGAGAAATCCCCCAACTACTGCGAGGAGGACCCGGTGACGGGCAGCGTGGGCACGCAGGGCCGCATGTGCAACAAGACGGCGCAGCAGTCCAACGGCTGCGACCTGATGTGCTGCGGCCGCGGCTACAACACCCACCAGTACTCCAGGGTGTGGCAGTGCAACTGCAAGTTCCACTGGTGCTGCTATGTGAAATGCAACACGTGCAGCGAGAGGACAGAGGTGTACACCTGTAAGTGAGCGCCTGCCCCGGCCGCTCCCCGGCCTGGATACATTTGCACATGCACTCCACGGAGCTGAGCGGAACTGCGGGAAGAGCTTCTCTCCCTGAGGAGATGCTCACCAACGGAGCCCTCTCTTCTCTCCTCATGTTTCGTTGCTTATGTGGATACACATTTCAGACTCTTAAAAGTCAGCCAAGAAACAAAACCAAGCAAATCCCTCCCCGGGCCACCAGAGACATGAAAGAGAATGAAAAGGATCATCTCAGTGAGCCTGCCCATCGGGAGGAAGGAGCGCTGGCTGCCTTGCGGAAAGACCCCTGCCAGGGAGGAATCTCTGAGGATGGCAACAACTCTTGGTTTGGGAAAGGGATGGTCAAACACCTCTGTGTACAAGGAGAAGGGAGGGTTAGGGGAGAAATCCCTACAAAAGGGCTTTGCACAGGATGGGATGGACAGAGCCTCCCCGTGAATTGCCCGTGGGAGTGTGTGGATGACAGAGTTAGGCTTCCACACTCCTGTAAAGCTTCTACTGGTCTTGCCCATCTTTCCCCTTCACAGCGCTTGCTGCAGCAAGAAGAACTGTGGAAGGGTTCTGTAGACACTGCTTTATCTGCCTTTCTCGTGTGTGTGTGAGCTGCAGATTATAGCACAGGGATTTGGGACACTTGGGCATAATAATAACAATATTTAACAATTTATGCAGATAAAACTAATATTAATTTATTTAATTAAAAGAAGAACTTTACCAACCTTTCTGGAACTATTCTGCAATTAAAGTAGATAGCTGGCTTTCTTTGCAGAATAATTTTGTAGGATCAGCAAGGAAACACTGGAGCTGTACATACTATTCTTGACTAGGATATTTCTATTAGTTGGACTTGCAGGATATGTTCTACAGTACTGGATGTTTAAGGACAAAAGCTGGCGTCTTTATATATATGTACATACACAAACACACTGTATTTGGGGGTTTTTGTTTGTTTGTTTCCTCCTGTTTGCTGCTAGTTGTCTGGAACAAAAGTGGAGTGGTAGGGGTTACAAATCTTTACCGGTTATGCCTTTTTTTTTTTTCTTCAATTAAAGAAAGAAACATTAATAAAATCCTGTTTGGAATATGTCTAAAAATAAGAAAATCCAGACAAAATTCCATCTTTTGGAAAAATCAACCATAGGATAAGAGATTATATTTTGTAAGAGACTATTTTTATATAAATATTTTATTTATACTATGTCTGCTTGTTCAACCTGTACTTTTTCTCAAAACAGGCATACAATTTGTAATTCTTAGGCTATTTAACAGAGAAAGGGTAATTAGTTTGTGAACACAACAGCAGCAAGCTGGACGCATTCAGCTGCAATTGGTGGATGTGTCAGAAAGCAGAATGAACTTTCTCTCCTGGCTCTTTTCCTGCAGCTCAGTTTGCAGAATATGCAAAACAAGAACAGGGTATGTAGCATCAATTTTGTCACATGGCTTAAATTCATGATTGGTATTAACTGGATGCTCATTTATCCCATTCAAAAAAAAAAAATCCGAAAAAATTAGCTTCCCACATGCGTCAGTCATTAAACGGTGGCGTTATGACTCGCAAATGTGCTGTGTGTGCTGTCAGTTAAACCTCTACTTTGTGCTGCTGTCAAAGCTGATTCCCATCAGGACAAGACTGTAGACTGTGACTGTAATAACTTCCATGACACACATCGTCTGATTCTCATAGATAGGATACAAAGCTTACTTTTTGTCCAGCTCCTTTTGGCATTTACATTATTCTTCCCCCCCCTCCAAAGGCCAGAGCCCAAAAATACAGAAAAACATTTGGATGAGTTTAAAGAAGCAAATTTAAAGACTACTCAACTTGTTTTTCAGAGTCCAACTAAGCTGTTTTGCATTCCCTTTGTGGTATTTCCTTTTTATCACTGCTGATTTCTTCAGACATTTGAGTGGTAAATATTTCTCTGCATTTAGAATCGTTCTGTTCCTACTGCTTAACACATTTGTGGCTGATAAAAAACCATGTCTAGTTTTAACATTGTTTTTCACTGGGTAAGAAACGTGGCCCAGCATTACAGATGATATTGCACATTGTCTAGGACAGATCAGGTTCTCTGCTCCTTCCAGACTGCAGGATCTCCCCAGTTAATGAGGCATCAGTGATGGGAATGTGTCACTGACTCCCTGCACAGCAGCAAGAGCCACCAGGGGTAGGTGAGACACCTCTGTCCTGCGTGCACTGCTCCTTCTCAGGCAAAACTCCCACCCAATGCTGTGAAAACAGAATTTCTGAGAAGGGAAACAGAAGCATCACAAAAGATGCTGCAAAGTTTGACAACGTACCTGTTAGGACTTGGGTTTTAACTCACTCCTTGTATATATATTATTTAAGAACCCAAGCCCATGCAGTACCTAATCCTAGCAATGTATACCAGGGGTTAATGCACAGTTTCTTTACAGACCTGCCACTTAACACAAAATAGAATTTTTATTCAATTCAGGCACCAGAATGTGGGGTATCAAAATAAAGTTATTAATGTAATTTACTTTCAATCTTATGACTTGTCAATTTTCATTGAGTCACTGCTCTTAGTCCTCCTCAATTCCACACAACTAGATTGAAAATGCGGCCACATATAGTAGGGATGTTCATTATAACTCTGTATTATGGTTAAATAATTCAGATCTAACATTTAATATTGGAATCTCCCCCCCAGTTTGTAGTGGGCTTTGATTTAGTGAATACCATATCATAGTTAAAATTGTGTTTCCTCACTAATTAGAGTTACTTTACAAGTTATTACTTTTGCAGCATGTTTTTACCATAGAAGAGTAAAGTGCAAAACTTCTGCTTCCTGTAAATTTCTATATGCAGTGATGCGCCATGTACAGCTAGCAGAATAATTATTGAAGGACAAATATCTTTAAACAGTTTTACTCACAATAATAAAAAACTGGATGCACAAGGAATTCAATTTGGTACACATTTTCCCTATATTTTACAATATTGCTGATGAGAAAATGGAGGGGAAAAAAAGGGAAAAAAAAGATGTCAGTTTGTTCAATAACTGGAATAACAGTTAGGGAATCATGAATTAAAGAGCAAGGAAAACAATATGCTGCATTCAAGTAGAAAGTATTTAGAAATTTGGCTGTGTCACCTTAGATAGGAGAAATCGGGCCCATCAGGATGTGTCATGACTGTGGAGTTAATTGGTCATTGGCTAAATGAGCTTGAATGGCCCGGAGAATAAACAGGAGAAGGGGGAAGATTTATGGGTTTGTGAATATTCCTCCCCCCTCAACAGCTCGGTCTTTGTGCTCCGGGATAGAGGAGCTCTGTTTTTACATGGGGAGGGAGCTCACAAAGGCACTGAAATGCACACAAGTGCGGGACAATGCAGCCCTCAAAGGAAAATCCATCTTCTCATGTGTGCTGCCAGGGCAGCTCTGGGCACAGGGACAACCTGGATGGGGCAGAGGAAACACAGCCCAGGAGCAGGGGCAGGGACAGCAGTGGGAGGCAGAAGGGGAAAAGCCTGGCTGCGAGTTGGGAACCTGTTAATTGTGGAATCTCCCTTCCCCATCCTGTAGTGGAACCCCAGTTTGTGAAAATGAAGATGTTCTGCCCCAGGATTCCCAAATAAGTTTTAAGGATTTTACCTCTCAGCCTTTCTAAAAGGACAGCTAACCTGAATTCACTCAGCTTGATCCTAGAAGCACTTACATAAAACATGAATCAATCCATGATTAAGTTTTCTTTGCCACATATGCACAAAGTTAATGGAGATATGTCTTTCAACAGTGATAATTAAACTGAAAACATCCTTAAAATATACTCCTAAGTGGTTCATTTGATAAAGTTATTTTAAAAGGGGACACGGTAACTTAGAAAAGGCAAATAATGGCTACAAACCATATTGCACAAGGCTCTCAGTGAACTCTCCTGTGGATTACAAAACTCTTTTTAACTGACCACACTTCAATTTGTTAAACAGAGAAGCATCACAGACTGCAGTCAGTATGCACAAATTCAAATTAGAATGCATAAGTATTTCTGACAATATTTTCACATTTGCCATTAAAATAGAAATGAGGAAATATGCACTGTGAATGACCCAAATGTGCATATTAACCAATACTGTCCCTTGTCCCCAACCTGTAACCAAAGGAGCCCATGGAGCAAGAAGGTCTCTAAGTCTGATCTGCAGGGTGGATGGAAAACTCCATGTGAGTCAGCAGTGCCCTGGCAGCCAGGGGGGACATCCCTGTTCTGGGGGGCACCAGGCCCAACACGGCCAGTTGGGCCAGGGAGGGGATTGTCCCTCTCTGCTCTGCACTAGGGTGGCCTCACCTCAAATATTGTCTGAAGTTTTAGTCACTGCAATATAAAAAAGAGTGTTCAAAGGAGGGACACAGGATGGAGAAGGGTCTGGAGGGGGCCTACAAAGAGTGGCTGAGGGCACTTGGTTTGCTCAGCTGGAGAAGGGAAGATTGAGGTCAGAGCTCCTCAGGGACTGCAGCTCCTCCCGACGGGCAGCTCCAATCTCTGCTACCTGGGACAGAGACAGCACCCAGGGAACAGCTGGAGCTGGGCCAGGGGAGGGTTAGGGTGGACATCAGGGAAAGGTTCTTCCCCCAGAGGGTGCTGGGGCACTGAACAGACTCCCCAGGGTCGGGTCATGTCCCCAAGGCTGCCAGAGCTCCAGGAGCTTTTGGACAGCACTGCCAGGGATAGCCGGGGTGGGATCGTTGGGGTGTCTGTGCAGGGCCAGGGGCTGCACTCGATGATCCTCGCAGGTCCCTTCCAATTCAGGACTTTCCATGATTCTAACTAGGAGACAGAAAAAGACATTTGGTAGAGAATGAAATTAAAGGCCTGTAACTGACAGGGTGCACTCCAGAAATGCTTTGGAGTCCAGAGAAAAAAGCCTCAGAAAGAAAAGCCCTGAACAGATCAGTGCACGGAAGGCACAGCACTGAGTCCAGCAGGGAACAGAACAGGCTCAGCAGCACAGGCAGATTGCAGCAAAGCTGAGCCTGCCTGCTGCTGTACAGCCCATAGAGCAATTTCATTCACATCAAGCCAAATCCAAGTATCTGTTCCCTGGAACCAGCAAGAAACCTGTTCTGTGAGTTGTTTCTCACACAGAAGTTTTTACCTAGCAACTTTTCTTGTACACATGGAAATATGCACTATGAACATAACATACAGTGTATTTTTTAGCACAAAAACCCCACACAGGATGTTAAATACCCATCGCCTTGAGAAAAAAGTCAATGGAGAAAGACACAGAACCCATAAAGGCAGCTGTGTTACACCATAATGTCATCACACAGGAAGGTAGGTCATTTATTAAAAAAAAAAAAAAAAAATTCCACATATTAAAAAAACCTCAGGGTAATTCCTCTTGGCCTTCTCTAATGCTGTGATGTCAAGTTGTACAAAAGTTCTGAGCTGAGCCTGCTCCCAGCCAGCCACTATTATCCCTACAAACAGACAGGAAATCAGGAGACAGAGCCCAGGAGGGTTGGCCAGTAGGCACAAAGGCAGCCTGTGAGAGAAACAGGACTATGGCCCAGATTTCTCAGCTTCTGTCATCCCTTTTTTAAAGGAACTTGAGCAATGACTGATTTGTCTCCTTGTATAAAATACATATCCAGGTTTGAGGGTTTGGGAAACGTATTCACTGCATGCAGTGATTTCCCTGTGTGTTCTGGGTAGCTGAAGAGAGGAGACTCCTTCTCAGGCTCATTAAATGCTGAGCACACAGTAATTAATATAACCTCCACATTAAGTATGAGTCATGCACCAGGGAAATAGAAGGAACCTGGTCTCATGTTTTGTCTCCTCAAGTCAAGTGATCAGCAAAGCTGGGAGATAGCAAAGGAGATAGCAGAGCAGGCTTGTTGAGGGAGGGGATGTGGACAGCAGCTCCACTGAGGGAACAAACAGCCTCTGGCAAGCTCAAACGCAGCTCAAAGTCTCCTCAAAGCAGGGGCACATTGCTCTGATGCCTCAGCACTGGAGGCATAGAAAAAAGTTAGGGAATATTCTCCTGGAAAGTGTTAAATAGGATGGTGTTAAAGCACATGGTGTTTGCTGCCACCAAAAGAGGGGGATGTGAGATGACTCACTGGGGTCAATGAGTTGTACCAACTAAGTACAAATTATGAGAATTAGAACAGAAGCTAAAACAAAAAATAAATGGATTAAAGCCTTTCTGAGAAGTTAGAAAGGCAATTTATTTGCTTCTGTCTCTCCTTTTGTGCTCAGCTCGGGCACCTGTCAGAATATTTTGATGCTTGCCCATTTTTAGTTGTGAGCCACATGAGCTGAATTCAGATTAAACAGTAAAAGAAAAAAAAAAAAAAAGCATCCCAGAATATATATTGTGTTTATTTAGGCCAGAGCTTGGACGACAGTGCAAAATCAATCAGAGCCTAAAAGGAAGCTGGCAAACCGTCAGTGCCTCGGCACATCCAGGCTGCACTGGCTCAGAAAGACAAGGGAGAGGGGCTGGGAAACTCTTGGTGTTTGTAACATATCCTTGGTTGATATGATAACCAGATGAGATGAGGGGATACACAGACCTGAATTAATGGCTACACATCAAAGTTGTCATTTTGATGACTTGTTTGTGCAGGAGTGGCAGTGGCCGGGTGATAGATTATTCTCCCTTTATCCTGTCACAATGACATCTGCTTTATTCACAGATCAGCCACCAGTTGCTACAACAACGCCAGTGTGCTTTAGAAAATGTTGTTGAGCTGCTGAGAGAATCTTGGCTACCCATTAGCAAAATGTTAACTATGCAAAACCAAAGAGCGTTTGGTTTTGTTGTAGGAAAAAAGTCAATGCTCTGCAATAACTAAGAATGTCAAAAAGAATTTACATTCAAAAAGTAGAGAAGGGGTTTAACCCATGATATCACCATGATTCAAAAATCCCCCTGGAATTCATTAGTGAGACATTAGGTCTGAAGAATAGAGAAAATAAATAATGGGTTTTAAAAAGAAAGAACAAATACACTTTCGTCGGAGCAGCATTTTAGCACGTCTGCTGCCCTTCACTTTTTCCTGTTCATTGTCTTGGAGTTTTACACAGTAAACCTTCACTAACAGGGGTTTATTTATTTTTATTTATTTATTTCCTGCCTGCTTAGCACTTGGAGGAGACCCTGGGTGCTGGTAAACCATGCCAGGACACTGAGCTGGCTGCCAGTAAATCCCCTCACCCCCACTTCAGGACAGGCTGGGAGAACCTCAGCCACCTATTCCTTAGAAAGGCAATTCCAGGAGAGCATTTGCAGCAGGAATGGCTTTGTCCTGCAGCCAGACAAGGCAGCCCCATGTTTGAGGGCTGTGCTGGGGGGCAGGAGCCAGGCAGGAGCAGGTGAGCATCCCTGGAAATGGGAGCAGCCCTGGAGGGAACAGTGCAGAAAGATGCAGAAATCCCAGCTGCTGAAGGGGCTGCTCAGAGGGAGAGGTGGCTGAGCTGCAACATTTGTAGCGAAATTCCTCCAATTTCTAGGAAAGCTCTGCCTGCCATGGCCCAGGTGATTGATTGGGTCTGCCTGCCACTCAGGGTGCTGGTAATCTGTGTCAGGCAGCATCCTCCTCTGAGAGAGGATCCCTGCTCCCAGCCCTCTGCCTTTGGAACACAATGGCTCTATCCATCTTGGCTATAATTTTTCATCCACTTCAAAGTTAAGTGAATGTAATTCTTAATTTGTTTTCCAAATGACTCTAACAATTTTCTTCCCTTTGTCTCCCCAACAAGATCAGATCGATTTTACAATGTGTTGTACTTCAAATTTAACTTCATTAAATGTTTATAACATTAAGAGGCTAATGACATAAGCCTTGTCTGTGGTATTTATAGGCTATACGAAGAGACTGAAGACCTGAAAGGGTTGAAGTTCAGGTTAATTCTTTGAGAATGAAATTCAACACCTGGTTGGATCTGTAATACACAAACTACTAGTACTATGTCAAGACTATCATGTTAATTTAATTTATCAACCATATTTACTGTTGAAGTTGGAAATCTCAACCCAGCCCACAATAGATCATAGGTGTATTGTTTTCCTGTCACAGTAAATAGGTCCCAAATGCTGATCTAATGATCTTGTTACATAAGCAAGCTCAAGATTTGTTAAGCTACTTATTACTGGAAGAATATATGTGAATTGTGAAAAATTGCCAGGAGCCATTTTTTGCTACATTCTGAACACATTCTGGAGTCCCCTCCCCACAGTGGTTTCCTGGGTTCTATCTGCCCGAGTTTCATGCTATAATTGCAAAGCCATGTGGTTTAATGAAGGATTCAGCTGCGTGTTGCTGTTCACCACTACCCTGTGCAGCTGCCATCAGTCTGGTTTGCCCCCTTGGACCTGAGCCTGCTTCTCCCAGAGCTCCTTCCTAGAGCTGGTGACTTTCAGTCCATGGGAATTCAAGGGACATCACATGTGCTAGTGTCAGCCATGGAGCAGCATTAGTTGAATCATATTCCAATAATTTTCAAGGGAGTGCAGGTGAGGAGTGGTTTCAGGGTCTTTAGGCATTTTTAGTGGGGTTTTTTTGCTTTGTTGTAGCTGCTGCTGCAAGCACTCAAGGCAGCAAGGAACAGGGAAACAGGGGTATAACAGGGGACTAATGGGTTGCCTGAAGCTTTTGAATATGTTGGATCATACAGCTTTACCCAGGAGCACTATTTCTGTGCAGATATTTCTGTGTAATCCTAAACTGGGATTTCAGCTGCTTTCGGGTCTATCTGGAGTGAGCTTTTGGGACTGGGCACTGTTCTTTGAGGCTTGCTGCAGTTCAAGACCAAGCTCAGAGCTCAGCACACTCACCCAATGCACCTCAGGTTCATCTCCTCAGGGGCCAAAGCTCACTCCCAGCTTCAAACGATGAGCAAAGAACAAGAGGTAATTTTCAAAAGGACCCTTGTGTCTCAGGTACAGCCAGCAGGGAACAGCAGCACTCCTCAGCATCGTTGTCATGGCTACAAATGGCAATCTCTATCCTCCACATGCATGGAATGTAATCTGGGAAGACTCCAAAGAGCATCCTTAAAAATCCAGTGCCACGAGAAGGCAGCAGGTCCTGGAGCCCCACGAGGCCACCAGCAGCCATCCTGTCATTGTCCCCACAGGTCTGTGCAGCACTGGCAGAGGGCAGCTCCTTTCCCTGCTATCCAGTTGAACCCACCAGGTACCCCCACTGCCCTAATGTCAGCCAATTTCAGCTAATTATACACTAGGAACTTTATTTCCTGAAAATGGATATTGCCTAAGCAAGAGGTATGGATAACATCTTCATCTGCCAGAAACAGGATTAGTTTTGACAGAGTTATGTTTACAAACATAAAATTTATCACCTTTTTTTGTTCTAAATAGCACCTGTGTACACCTGGAACAAGACAGTAGCTAATGATTTATGTTGGATGGTAACAAGGGCTGGTTTTGCTGGAACTCTGCCACAACTGAGTGTCTGTCACTCTGCCCTGCTGGGTCAAGACAACACATCAGTCAAGTAAATCACTTAAGTAAATTATTGAGGACTTAAATTGACTTTTTCTGCATAACATGTAATTACTTCCTTGAACCAACATTCCCTTACATCACCGATCTAAAAAGCTTTCTATTTGTTTTTTAACTCAATATTGATTGAATTTAAATGACAGCCAGCGTGTACTATTTATCTGAAGTTCAGATTCTAGGGAGCAAACTTCCAGCAGCACTGTCAGCCCTGCAGGCCCTTCCAGCCACACACCCAGCTCGGCTCTGGCCACCAGCTCCCAGGGCAGGAGCAGTTCCTGCGGGGCCAGGGCACCTGGGGGGGAGAGGCAGGGCTGGCCTGGGGATGCTGAAGCAGAGCAGAGGCACAGGGAGAGATGAGAGACAGCTCTGCAACACCAAGCTCTCACCCTGACGTGCCGGAACAATGAGGATTTCTGCTGTAGCCAGCAAAGCTGTTAAAGCCAGAAGTGAGAATTACAAGTGTAAAATCTCCATGGGGACTACAGGGATTCAGAGCCCCACAAGGCTGCATCTGCTGCTGGCTGTGCCTGTGCTCCTGTCACAGTTCTAGAAGAAAAGCCAAATATGCAGAGATTCCTCACGTCATCCCAGAAAGACGAGAGATTTTGGCAGATCACATTCTGTCTATGAGCTCTCCCCCTCTCTCAAACCCAGGGTGTTGGTCTGTGGCACTGCAGTGGAGCCAGAGCTCAGCAGCCCTGAGCCACAGAAACCTGCCCAGCTCAGCTGCTCTTCCCCAGGCTCTGTGTGACAGCAGCTCAGCTCAGAGCATGTGGGCCTGTGTCACTGCAAGCATCTCAGATGTCAGGGAAAAATCCTCTGAGTGCAAATATCCTTCCTGTCAGAGAGTTTGTGTGTCGTGTCCTCAATCATCCTCCCCAAACCACCCTTTGAAATCCTAATTAACCCCTCCAGTCTGGGCAGTAATTTTCCTGCTTTAGGAGACAACCGAGGGGAAACAAATACCAATCATTTTCAGAAGTGTCTGCATGCAACTTAGGTGGAGGGCAGGAAAGGCAGGAAGGAGACACTGGGCTCAAAGAAGGAAGTTTTCAAGTTGGAGGAGTCCTACACCCACAGGGATCACACACCCCCTCCTGCTTTGGGCATAAATAAAAAGCCCTTTAAATTTGAGTTTGAAACTGGTCAAGTGACCTTGAGCTGCAAAGTATGTCTGTCTCTGAGAAAAGGCTGAGGAGGAGACTTCTGACCCCAGCAATGATGAACAGAGATCAGATTTGTCAATGTGTAACATTTAATATTCCTTAGTCAGAATCATTTCCGGTTAAAATTGGCAGAAGTGGTGAATAAAATTCTCTCAGTATTTTATTAGTGAGATGGGAAGTTAATGGGAAAGGGCAGCTAAAAGTAGTTTTGCTAAGGCTAGAAAATACATTAAAGTCAGCATTGTCATGGATTACACCCAAGGTCACAGGATTCAGTCACAGGAATTGATTGGTATTTACAACTCAACAAATTGCTTTAAGCAAGAGTGACATCATGGCCCACACTATTTACCACAGGAACTGCACACAGCGAGGCTGCAGAGCAGCACATCAGCTGTGGGTGGGTTAATGCACTTGCTGTGGGCTTGGCTACAGTCAGGAGAATTCTGCCCTCCCAGCCTCATGCTCTGCACAAAGCTGCACTCTGTGAACCCAGGAAAGTGAGGAGGCTGTTTTAAGGTGAGCACCTGAGCACTGCTGACCGACCACAGCATGGCCACAGCATCCCTTTTTATTCAGATGGGAGATTGGAGAAAGCCACTTTCTGCTTCATGCAGCTATTTGCATTTTAATTAGAAAGCAAGGTCCTACTTGCATCTGTTGCAAGAACAGGATGCTCCCAGCACCCCAGCAGGCAGAAGAGCAGGCTGTGGCCAGCCCTGTGCCCTAAGAATGCTTCCTCAGCCCTTACAGGCACTCGGACTCTTTCTTACTTGGCTCTGTGCTGGAAGAGTTGAACAGCAGCTTTGGAGATGTGCATTAAGGAGCTGGGCTCAGTGATCTGTGGAGGTCCCTTCCAACTCAGGACAGTCCTGATTCTGTGATTCCACTTCAGCCCAGACAGAGGCCAGGGAATCGCAAACCTGGAGCCATTTCATAGGTCTGTGAAGTGTAGGAGCTGCAGGAGAAAATCCTTCAGCTGCCCTGGAGGGGTTATGGAGTGCTTATTTCTCTCCACACGATTAAATGTGGAAATAGGAGTGCTACCAAACCTTGTGGACAGCAGGGACATGGAGCTGGCTTTGCCTCAGAGTACAGTGGCCAAGGGGCCTGGTCCCCCCATGAGCTGTGTGACCACCCCACCTCCTCGTGCTCTCTTCCTCACTCAGCAGGGCACATTTTCACTGTAAAGTCCATTTTCTTCCATCTCCGAAGGAGGCAAATCCCCTTTCATGTAATTGCATGTGCTTCAAGGTGCTTGTGGACTTTTACCAACTGGTTTGTACAATCAGACTTTCCCCCTCCCTGCTGGAATCTGTCATTCCCTAATGCATTACTTTACACAGCAAATTGAACGTGGGTTTGTGGGTATTTTTGCCAACCTTTATGAATCCTCTTGAGTGATCTGTGGATGGGATCAGCAAACAAATTTTGTTCTAGCTCTCCAAATCCTGACACATGAATTGATTTCAGCAGGACACATTAAGTGAATGATGGATCTCTGCCAAAAGGGCATGTAGGATTTTGCAGGGGGGAGGAGGAAAGAAGAAGACTTTGCTTTCTCCCTTTTTTCTTCTTCTTAGCCAGTCTTGTTAAGAAAGGGCAAAAGCACTTAAATTCATTGCTCTCAAATAAATTGGTTTTCTTTTCTACCCTCTCAGAAGTGTTTTTCCTCCCAGGCTTAGCCAGCTGTTGCCTTCCTGGAAGCAAGAACAGGTGAGATCCTGCTCAGTCCCTGAGCGGCACCGCGGGCCCTTCCCGGCTCGGCTGCCCTTGGCACCACCACCCCTCCTGTCCCTGCCCCAGGCTCCACTGACACTTTCTCAAGCACATTGAGGCTGGCAACAAGAGCAGGGCTGTTTTAACTAATGCCAGTGGGCTCAGGAGCTGAAGGAGCCTGTTCCTCTGGCTCCTGGGCAGCTCTCAGAGGCTGCTCTGTATGCCTGGCCAGGGCTCTGGATGCTAATTTGTTGGCACTGCAGAGTCCCACTGCAAACCAGAGATCCCATGACCTTCTTCGGTTACAGATAACACAAACTGCAGTTCTATTTAAGTGGCAGATTGGTTGACCTCAGGGACTCCGCTTCTATCATTAATAAAGGGTTACATTACAAAGGCACCTTGGAGTTCTCCCAGGGAAATGTGGCCAACCTGCCCTTTCTTGTGAGCACTTTTCTGCACTGAGCTCCTGCTTTGGGCAGGCTGTGCATTACAAATGCTCTGAAACTCCAGCAGCAATGAAGGCACTGCTTTAGGACGGGTGTTGTGGCAAAAGACACTTCCCAAATGAGGTGTGCTCTGTAGTAACTGCCATTGCTGCTGTGATTTCTAAATCCTCCAAAAGGGTTTGTGCACAGAATCATCATGTGAAATCTCACCTGGGCTTTCAGTCATCTCAGGAGGAGTGCTGGTTTCAACCCAAAACAAGGCAAAATAGAGTTATAGAGATTTTTCTGTTTCTCAAAAAGACATTCAATACCTGAACAAAATACTCATTACCTCCTATATTATACTTCATATAGCTGTATCATATTTATAGCTACTTTTACCTGTAACTACCTAAAAATCTACACAGGATTTCAGAAGACAGTGCAATTTTTGTCTTATTACAAGAGGTGATGTGCAGCGATTGTAAATTTAGCCTTGTCTGTTGTATACCCTTTATCTTGGACATCAAGAATATCATCCTGTCCATCACAGAAACCTTAATCCACATCAGAGATGAAGCCGTGGCTCCAGATCTTGGGTAGCTGCTGCCTTTCTGTGCCCAGCAGGACCTGCAATGTGTTTCCATCAAAGCATGCCAACTGTCAGGCTCCATTAGTGTCTCAGGGTACCACCAACCTGTGTGAGTAAAAAGTGGTGGTGACAGGAGTCCACAACTGGAAAAACTGGCGAGTTCCAGACTTTGAAGAGTTTTTTTAAGCAAGGCTGTTCTCAAGCAGCTGCTCAGGGTAAAGTTCTAGGTCCTTGTTTGGAAACACCCAGAGGAGTCCAGTGCTCAGTGTACAGCACCAGGTGATTCAACCCCGTGAGGCAAATCTGCTCCTTGCTGCTCATTTATCACTGCTGGGTCAGTTCTGTGCCAGAACTGTCTTAGACCTTCTAAAAGCTGATTTAGTTACACAAACACAAAGTCATTATTGCCTTGGCTCCAGATCTGCTCATTCATCTAACTCCTCAAGAGCTGGTTCAAGAATGCTAATTAATAGTAGTTTATCATTAACGAGCTGGCTTAATTTACCAAGATCTGCCTTTGGTTTGCCAGGGACAAGACTGCTGGAGTTCTGTTGTCTGACTTGCATCTTGTTGAACATTATATACTGGATTTATATGGTATGAAATGATGAATGAGGGCTGAGTCATTTCATGTATTAGCATTTCACACTGACTAAAATGAGACAATTTGTTAAGTTCTACAACCTGTGAAATTATTCCTCTACATCTCAGGTAAGGAAATGCTACAGCTCCATACTCTGCCATAGTGAGTCTGAGCATCCAAATATCTTTTAAAGCATTTAGCAAGATTTATGATCATCTTCTCCTTATTAATAAAATGAGACTCTAGCATATGATGGAGGTGCATCTAGAACACTTAAACCCACCCAGCAGTGCACCCACCCTGCAGCACGTGCACTCTTACACAAGCGATCCTTATAGAAACCATTTTTCTCCTTTTTGTAGTTCCTGGAAATATTTATCATCAACTCAATATGATAAAAGAGAGCATCCTGCCTTTAAACTTGCTGGGTCAGATTATGCTTCCAGTAGAGGGGGGTGCTTGGGGCCACTGAGACCCAGAAGGGGTGAATTCTGTCTGTTCCTCTGCCATGGGACAGGGCAAGTGCAGATTGAGGGGGTGCATGTGTGAGGGACCATGCACTGGGAATGAGCTCTCCCACTGCCTTTCCCTTTCCTCCCAGCTGCTAAAGGTGATGAGCAGGATACCAGTGAGATAGAGAGATAAAAAATCTGGAATTAATAGAGAATCAGAGGCTCTTCCCAAAAGCTCAGTGCCAAGTGCTCCATTTCCAGCCTGCAGCACATGGTGATGGCTGCTGGCTCCCTGGAGGGGCACAGGGATGGCTGCTGGCTCCCTGGAGTGGCACAGGGATGGCTGCTGGCTCCCTGGAGTGGCAAGGGATGGCTGCTGGCTCCCTGGAGGGGCACAGGGATGGCTGCTGGCTCCCTGGAGTGGCACATAGTGCCAGAGGCACTCGAGGCCCTGCTCAGCTGAGTGTGGCAGTGGTGTCACCTCCCCAAGCAGGGTTCCAGCTGCTACTGCTCTGGAGCAATCCTTGAGGCCCTTGCCTGTCATTCAGAATTCCTGGCACACCCCAACAGCTCCTCCCCTGTGCACACATTGCTTCGCTTCCCTTCTCCACCTGATTCACCAAAGCACCTGGAACTCCTCCTCACTGACTCCATCTCCTCTCCACAGCCCCAGCAGGAGTGGGACCCCCTGGGATTGATATTCATAGCACAGATTTTGAGGTAATTAGATTAGATTGGTGCTCTCCTTCCTCACTTATTGCTTTGGCAATTAAAAAGCATTAACCAACAAAGTCAGAGATTGGTAGATTTACTGAATGACTGAATATTTACAAGTATATTGTACTTCAAATTATTCCTCAGCTTTCAAGAGAAACTATTATAATGTACATAAATTTATTACATTGAGCACTTCCTCCTATTAGGTTCTAATGTAACAAGATCATTTTCTTCCTTCAAGCATAGAATTCATATCAGCAGAGGAGAGAAAAACACTAATTCCTTTCTTCTGTGGGTTATTTGGGATAACTCTGCAGTCCATTCTTGCAGCTGGCTATTAAAGCAGTTGGTAGTTCAGCCCAGCTGAGTGGACTGAAATCACACAAATTTGGACAACTTTGACTCTGTGATGCTCTGCTACATTTAATTATGCAACAAAGGGAGAACAAACAAACGAATAAAGAAATCTCCAGACTCTAAATCACTACAAAACACAAGGTGTGAAAAATTACATTACAGCATGAGATTTTAAGACATGTATTATTCCGGGCAGCTGAATTAACACAGCCAAATATAATTACATGATAATTATATTATTCCTTAGATTTGCATTTTGTGGGGGGCCCATATTTTCATGGCTTAGAACACATTGTCTCCTTCTCTAAGCTATGAAGCTTTACAAATGGGATTTGCAGGGTGGGAGTTTGAGTTTTCAAATGAAAGCTTTGCTCTAAAGCAAGTAAAATGAAGAACTGTACATCTGTGGGGAAAGAGGGGCAGCAGGAACAGCGTAACCACCACTGGCTGACTCCTACCATGTTTCTTCTTCAGGTTACTGAACTCTTTAGTAGAAAGTCAGTCCCTGAAAACAAACAAAAATCCCCTCCCCAGTGAAATGGAGCTCTGATGTTAGACTGCATGGGAAGATTATTGATATTCTCTGCACAGGCTGAGGTGATGCCCTGGAGAGCACAGGAGAACCTTGGCTGCATCAGGACCTCGTGTAGGATTTGACTCTGCAGGAGCCTCCTGTTGCCCTAAGGAGGGCTCAGTAACTGCTGCTGAGAGCCTTGTGCCAAAGCCCCTGTGTGCCCTGGCACACAGATGTGCCAGTCCCATTCCCCAGTTAATGCCAATGATCTGAGCTCTGGGATGATGCACGCTCCTGTGCTAGAGATTGCCTCACACTGAAACCTAAAAATTTGCATTGGCTCTCCCTTCTGTGCTTGTGAGATTGGGTATAGGAGTCAAAATATTCAAAAATAAGAAGCTCTTTCAAGTTTCCAATTTTTGCATACCCAGATAATTTTGGCACAGGTCATATCACAAACCATCATTTGTCCTGAGGCTGAACTTTCTGAGCCATTTCAGCACCAGCTCTGAGGCTCTGCTTTGAAACACAGATAAAGTCCTTGAATAATGCTGTTGTGAACTCAAGTAAATTCAGGTTCTGTCAGGGTGTTTTGAAATGCAGGATTTGGCTCAGAACAGATTATCTTCCAACACTTCAACATTTCAGTCTTTTCTTGGATTTCATTGTCTTTCCTTTGCTGTGATTTAATCCAGGAACAGGGAAAGGCTGGGTCCTTTGGAACTGCCCCTTGCAATGGCTTCTGTGCCACATCAGCCCCATTCACTCTGTCACTTGTGAACCCATTAAAACAGCTTTTGATGTCAGTGGCCTCAGGCATATCAATACCAGGGACCTCCTTCTCCTTGTTCCCCATATTCCATCCCACACCCGGACTTAAGCTGGTTTGCAGTTTATCAAATTGTTGAGAAGATTCAGGGGGAATGGACAAATTAAAGCTTCACAGATCCCACTGACAATTTTGAGTCCCAGCAGATAGAAAAAAAAAACCCCATTAGGGTTTGTGACAAAACAGAATAGTTCCTAAATTTCACAGGTTGTATGGCTTGTTCCCTCTTCTTCCAAATTCCTGAACTGTATCCCAATTTCCCCTGACACATCCACACTGCTTTTGCTGAAATCTTTAACCAGGAATCAAACCAGCAGCTGGGAAATATCTTAGGTGCCCCTGGCACTCTCCATGGAATTACTCAGTTGGCTTGTCACCGTGTCTTGTCCCTGTTTAGGACTACATGGGTTTGGGTACCAAAACTCTCTAATCTCAAATAGATACAATTTCATGAAATGTACTACTTCTCTTTCCCATGGGAGAGGAAATGGTGTTCAGGAAAGGGACTGCCAGGTCAGTTCGTGGTAACAGCATCCCCAGTGCAGGGCTGTGGATCACCTCAAGTTCTGCCTGTTCCCCTGGTGCTGGAAAAATCACCCCAAATCCCAGGGTGAGATGTTGGCATCCCCTCAGAATGTCTTCTCTAAAGTGAGTGATGTATGAAGTCTTAGCTATAAGTTCTACTTTTCCTGAAACCTTCAGAAATATTAATTTAGCACTTGAGGACAAAATGCTGATTACTAGAAGAAGGGAAGTGCTCACATCAGGCAAAAGTCCTACAGAAAACACATTCATACTGTCTGCAGAGTCCCACATATCAAAATTTTGTTGGTGTTAATTGCAAGTCATGGCTGGAGTCAAAATGAATCTGCTGAGCTACCTTTCACATGTATTCCCAGTCTGTGCTCCAGTGATATCAAACTGTTAGAGCTCTTCATGTGAGCAGTTGTTAACTGACTTGGATTTGTAAACACTTGAAAAAATTCTTGCAACTTAAGTAAATCTTATTACGATTGGGTAAAATTCCTGTCCTTTCTCCACATGCTAAACAGTCAGAAAACAAGGATGTTTTAAATTCCTTCAATTTAAAGGAGTTTGAGGTGTTCTTTGAAATGACAAATGCATTACCTCTTCCTGCCCCAATTTCCATACTGTCAAAGGCTGAAGTTACTCTAAAACTGTTTCATATTTTGTATAGCAGAAAAATTATGGCAAACAGAAAAAGCACAGACATTTCAGAGCTCAGAGTGTGTTTGTTTCTTTCCTTCCCCACCTGCTTCTGTGTTGGTTATCAGACCCAAATGGGACCACTGTGTTGTGAACCAAGTCCAAACCCCACTAAGCTTTCAGGTGTGTAGGAGAAGGAACAGAGGAGAGGAAACACAGTTCTCATTCCTTCTGGGAGGATTTTTCCTTTCCTAAGTGTGGCAGCACCCGGCCTTGGTGCTCTCAGGGAGTCTCCCATCCCCTGGCCCTCCCCCTGCCCCTCTCTCTTCCTGACCACATGGTCATTCACAGGAAAACAGACCAGGAAATTCTTTTGGCACTCCAGTTCAAATCAGGGTCCCAAATACTTTACACTCGAGTGACACAAAGCACAGGTACAGCACAGCCCCAGAAGCCTCCCAGCCCAGGCATGGCCGTGCCCCTGTTCCCACTGGGAGCTCCTTGCCAGGGCCAGCATTGTTGTGTGCAGAGGAACTCTCAGCTCTCATTCCTTGCATTTTTAAGGGAAGCAATTCCAGCACTTCACATAAGCAGAACAATGCTCAGTTGTTTTACCTCTTTTCTTCTACCAACAGGTGACTTTGAGCTGAATTAAAACGGGACTGGTAATGAAAAATAGCCACTTTTGCTCTGCAGCCTCTAATTACTCAAGTCATTAAGCAGCTCCTGTAGAATGGAAAAGCTGCAGTGTTATTTTCATTTCTCTTTTCCCTTGTTGGTAACCCGTGCAGCATCCGAGGCACTGTCTTTGTGCACACTGAGCTGGGGCTGTAAAACAAAGTCTGTACTCTACACTCCATCCCACGAGGCTGTTTGAGGCAAAGAGCCCCCTGACACCCTTTGAGATTTTTCCCTCCTCTTATTTCTTCTCCTTTTTAATTCCATCTCAGCAATCACCAGAGCTCTGGCTGAATGCAAGACCCTTCCTCTTCAGAAGCTGACTGTAGCAGGACTTAGATTCTACCCCTTTCGAAGAAAAATGCTCCTTGACAGCTCTTTGGAAAGCAGGGGGAGTTACGTGCAGGGGTGACACTGGCAGAAAGAGTTGGCTCTCACCGTTCCTTGAAGCTGCATAATGAATGAAATGTTTAACAGAAGAGAGGATGTAGGGCTGGCAAAACCTATTAGTTAAAGGGCTTTTTGAAGCCATCTGTCCACCAGCTTTAGCCACCACTGAATGAAAATTGGTTTTGAAAGCAAAAGGGACAGACACTCTTAATCTTCCAGCTCTTCATCTGCACTGCCAGGCAGCCAAAGGCACTTGCAGTGCTCAGGGAAGGAACGAGTTCCTAAGCTGAGGGAGGGGTGCTTTGCCCTCTTTCAAATGGTTCTGCTCACAGTATTTTTATCAGTTAACAGCATTTACAAGTGCAATGTACCAATAAGGACTGAAACAATGCAAGCCAGCTGTATAAAAATCTGCTATCCCTTATGTGAACTTCAGAGGGCAAATCAACAGAATTTTAGACAAACCAAGGAGAGCTGCAGTCTCTTTTCCAAAAATAAAACTGTGCTTTAGTGCACCAGTCAGAAGTCCTGACTTTTGACTCCTCTCTTTAATCACTGAACCAAAATTTCTGTGCTAACACTGGCTGTGGCCCTGCTAATGCTCTTTTTGGGGGTGCCTGTCTTAATGGTTCATGCTCACCTCCATTTCTGCACAGATTGAAGGACAGAACAATTCCTGTAACATGGGGATAATTTGTGATATTTGCTCTTCATACAGCTTAGACCAAAGGAAAAACTTCTAGTTGCTCAGTGCAAAGCTGAGATTTGCTAAGGGGATACAAGTTTATGAAACCACCCAGCAAGAAGATAAACTGCAGATTTTAGAACTCTACCATCAGACTTGTACGTAAAGAGTGAGAAACAGAGATGGTTTCCCACACAGCAACATGAAGACACAACAACTCTCTGATGAAGCTCATCCTACTTTAGACCCGCTGCTGATTCAGTACCAGGGCAAGAGAGAACAAATCCCTGCCGAACCCCAAACCCTCTACCACCAAATGTGGGAACATGACGTGTTAATTTATGCAACAGGATCTGAAGAGCAATGTAAAAGGAAAGAAAACCATCTCAGCAAATGTCTTGGGTGCGCCCTGGCCTACTGGATCCGTGCACCTGGCAGATCAGCAAACTAAAGCAAACAAAAGTGGGAAGTAAGTTCATGTTTCTGAAGAAAAGAAAATAAGACAATTTCTCTCACCCCCATTCCGAGTTTGCATTATTGTACTTTCCCAGGGCTATTCCATGTTAGTTGTTACCCTCCTTCCCAGCCGTTGTTTAGACAGCTTGAGCAGTGGCTGCAGAAGTGCAGTAGGTGTTTATGCAGTTGAAACTGTAGCATACAAGTGCATCTTTGGTCCTAATTTCAGCAGGAAGAGATTATATGGAGAGAGAGAGAGAGAGAGAGAGAGAGAGAGAGACTTAAAATAGACATAAAGTCCAAGGAAGAATAAGTCCTTGAAAGCTTTGTGCCAAAATGTTAAAAAGTACTATCTGAACAGTGTTCCCTTAGTGGTACCTTGCTGTGGAGTTGCAGGGTTTGCTCTCTGGAGCCCAAACAGCTCCCACAAAACTGCAGCCTGGAGAAGAGAGAGAGGAGCTCCAGCCCTGACAAAACATTTTGCAATCAGCTTGCCAAGGGCCAATTTGTTAATAACAAAATGTGTGTGTGAAGTGTGTTTGTGCGTGGCAGGAGCAAAATCAGGTACATTTGGAAATATGTGGGCTCTTGGCAAGGCCCTGAGTCTGTGACTGACTCACAGGCCTGAGGGACAGCCCTGGGACTCGCCAGCCACCAGCAGGGACCGGCGTGGTCCCTCTCTGCTGGAACACAGAGGCAAAGCTGGAAGGAGCCCCAAGCAATTGAAAATTAGGATTCTGTAGTGAATTATTGACTTATGTCACAGGGGCCTGAAAAGCTGAGCCTGGGGCTCTGGCAAACCTAAACCCAGGCTTGGCTGGAAGAGCAGGCACAGGGAGAAGGACCAGTGGGGCTGGGGCTGTTCAGCGTGGAGGAGAGAAGGATTAGGGGAGATTTCTTCGCAGGATTCCAGAGAGCTTATGAAAATGAGGAAGAAGGGCCTTTTATATGGGCAGATAGGGCCAGGGGAAAAGGTTTTAAACTGTCAGAGAGTGGGGTTGGATTGGATATTAGGATGAAATTCCTCCCTGTGAGGGTGATGAGGCCCTGGCACAGGGTCAGAGCTCAGTCCTTTGCTGTACTCACAGTGCTGAATAATTACCAGCCTTTTCAAAAGAGCACATTGCAGAAAAATAAAGGAATAAGCTGAAGGTAGAAGGTACCATCTACCAATTCAACGCCAGCCTGAGCAGGTGTGAGTGTAGCAGACTGTAATTCACTGCTGGGGAAAAATGGTCACTGTGACTTGTGTGCTAGTTTCTGCCCTTTATTTAATTTAAACAGGGCTGGCCAGAACAGAATAAAGCATAATATAATGAATTACAGAGAATGTGCTTTGTCCAGATGGAAGTGGCCTTTGAATGAACAGTTGTACAAAACAGAATGTGTATTCTTGTTTATGTGAAATCAGTATCTGCAGACTAAAATGACTGAAAAGTATCTATATAGGTCTACTTAAAACTGGAAAGAGAGAGGCAATTTGGAAAATAACTATTTTATCTGCTAGCAAGCCTGATAAGGGAAGTGGTGTGACTGAATGTCGCTTTTGTCTGAAAGCACCCGCAGAGATAAGAACCAGAATCCTTGCAGGGATGTGTGGCCAGGCTACATTACCCGCTGGACACCGCTTAAAAAACCCACCCCTGACTAAAATGGCAAATTACCGACTTGGCAAATAGAGCAACAGAGCCCCGGCCGGTGCCAGCTGCCGGCCCGGCCCGGCGAGGCACCTGAACAAAGGCGTCTCAGAGCGCCGTAACCGAGGATGCTCAGGTGGATGCGGGGCCTCCCGAAGCGCCAGACACAGACAAATTCACAGGCAGGCAGCACAGCAGCGCTCGGCTGGCATGAGGACGTGGGTTCCGGGGGCCATTCCCAGCACAGAAGACAATCACTGGCAGGTAATAAAGGAGGCATTTATGCGATATGTCAGCGGTTAGTGCAGAACTTAAAAGAAATGAGATCATGTGGCGAGATAGCATTCTGTGCCTTCCCCCGGGGGAAGCGGCAGCGCTGTTATTACTGTGAGCCATTGTTACCGCTACTTCTCTGAAATAAAGCGTGCCACAGCAGCGTCAGCCGATACCTGTGCGAGCGCGGCCGTGCCGGCGCGGAGCTCTGGTTACGGGGTGCCACCGCCGCGGCAGCGCGGGGACAGGGGGAACCGGGCTGCCACCCTCCTGCAGCCCCGGCACAGCCGCCATCGCCGGGTCCTGCTCTGCCCTGAGCCAGGGCCATCCTCGGGTCCTGCTCTGTCCTGACCCCCGGTCCTGCTCTATGCTGAGCCTTCACCCGGTCCTGCTCTATCGCGAACCTGCCGCCATCTCCGGGTCCTGCCCTTCCAGCCCTCTTCCGGACCTGCTGCCATCGCCCGGTCGGGCTCTGCCCTGAGCCAGGGCCATCCCCGGGTCCTGCTCTATCCTGAGCTTTCAACCGGTCCTGCTCTGTTCCGGTCCTTCTCCCATCCCCTTGTCCTGCTGCCATCCCCCAGTCCTGCTCTGTCCTGGTCCTGCTGTGTCTCTGTCCTGCTGTGTCCCGGTCCTGCTGTGTCCCGGTCCTACTGCGATCCCCCAGCCCTGCTGTGTCCCGGTCCTGCTGCCGTCCCCCGGTCCTGCTGCCATCCCCTTGTCCTGCTGCCATCCCCTTGTCCTGCTGCCATCCCCCAGTCCTGCTCTGTCCCAGTCCTACTGTGTCCCGGTCCTACTGCGATTCCCCAGTCCTGCTGTGTCCCGGTCCTGCTGCCATCCGCCAGCCCTGCTGCCATCCCCCAGCCCTGCTCTGTCCCGGACCAGGTGGTGTGCCAGTCACAGCTTCATTCCCTCCTTTGCCTGAATTTTGCAGTTAGGTGAGAGATAAGCAAAGAACATTATGGTCCCACAGCTACTGGCTTTAGCTCATTACTCTCTGGGGAACAATTATTGCATGTGTAGAGAAGGTTTCATTTAGCAAGAGACCCTACAGCTGACAACCTGCACAGTGGCCCCAAAGTGAACTAAAGCTAAAGTGCACTAAAGCTCCTATTCCCATCAGTTTATATGCTGTGAAATATTTCACACCATAAACTCCACAGACTAAAACAACAGGCTTTCATGTGTATTAGAATTAGCCCCATTTCGCTAATCACATGGGGTCACAGTTTTCTCTCAGGACAGTTTAGAACCTCACAGTTGGGTGTTGGTGCCCAGAAGGAGTGAATTGAATAGCTGGAGACTTGTTTATGCCTCATTTATGATTAACAGTGTCAGTGTCCTTAGTCACCTGCCTGCCAACTGTGTTCCAGCTGCCATTTTATTTCAGACCTCAAAGAGGGCACAGAAGAAGACCAGGTGTGCTGCTCACACATGGAACATGTTCCCAAATCAAGGGCTGGCAAGTGACAGGGAATTACTGAGGAAACAGGCCGGCTGTGGCTGGAAATCACAGTGATGCGAGGCCAGGAAAAGGACTTTTGGTGACCACTTCAGTTCTTGCATGACCAGCTTGAAATGGAATCACTGGAGGAAGCTGTGGGAGTCTTCACAGCAAGAGGAAGCCAAAGGTAGACTGCTGACAGAGAAAAGTACTCCATGTCCACTCTAGAGCAGTTTCAACCTATGACTTCAAAATCTTCCAGGACCTCCAGGTAAGCAGGGAAATGATACCACAGACTGAGATTTATATTGAAAAGCAACACATTCCAGCACACAGGAACCTCACATCTCAGTTTACTGAAACCCCTGCTCTTCCCTGCAGGCAGCTCATAAAATGAAGGCAGCAAGTGGGATTTTATTTCCAGGTTGTACTTAGCAACCAAATTACCATGCAGGCTTGGGCAGGAGAGCCAGACTTTGCTCCATTCACACGAGGGCAGCAGGTGGGAAGAGCTAAAATCCACCTCAGTCCTGAGAGTTCATTTCTTTGTTGGTAGCACTGCAGAGGTGCTTCAAGATGCCACAGTCCTTCAAGTCCTCCAACCCACCCATTTTCCACTTTTGAATTTTTTGTTAAGACAGAAGTGAATAACACAGTCTTTTCTAACAGGACCTAATGACAGCCTTCTTCCACCCTCAGAACATTTATTTCTGGGGCATGGAATTGTAATTACACAGGGGATTTCACTAAGACAGTATTTCAGCCTCAAAACAAAAAAATAATTTTACCCAGATTTTGCCAAGATAATTGCTCCAGCTATTCCAGTGGCAGTTTCAGATCCCATCACTTGTTCTTGTGAATATACTTACCTGACCTATAGGCAGGACTAGCAATTTGAAAAATAATGTGTTTAACTATATTAGATTGTAACTCTACAGACAGTGGCTACTTTTTCCCTTTGACAATATTAGATCAAGGAAATCTAAAACACAATCCCTAGGTAAAAAACCTCCAAACAAATAAAAAGATCATGACCTCTAATTAAATGGATTTTTGTTGTTGTTGTTGATACAACACAAACAAATACTTCTCATGTCTGATCTGCCTCAACCCACAGCCTTAACTACAAGGAATCAAATAAAGACCTTCTGGAGCAGCAGTTCTGGCACTGCCCAAAGATTTAGCCCCTCAAGGCTGATTGCCATAAATGATGAGATTTGCTAGAAATTCCCTTACTTCCCTAGAATTCTGTGAATAAGTCCCAATTGCTGGAAAACTGTTGAAAAATGAATTAGAAGGATGTTCTTTCATTTGCTGCAATCTAGCTTTAGTGGGCTCTAAGGAATTTTTAAAAAACTAGTGGATTAAAAATTAGTGTGAAGCCCACTTGTTACTTAATGATAAATTTTAAACATTATTTTTTCAAGATATTATCCTATTAAACATTAAAAACTGCAGTCTTAAAGGGGGTGGGAAACCTAATATGGGCTCCCACATAGAAGACTCCTCCTAGTCTCTTACACCAGGGCATCTGACCTTGATTTTCATTACATTTTCAGCTTGGGACAGATAACTCACTTTGTGGTTAATTATCCTGCACAGGGTCCATGGCAGTGGTTGGAGTGTAGAGCTCTTGTGGGCACAGCCAGATCCATTAGAGCCTCACTGAGGACACAAGCAGACCCAAGCTGAAGAATTTACCAACTCGCTCCACATAATTACTGCCAGCCTGAGACAGGCAGGTATGGAAGGAGGAAGAAAAAGGATTTTTTTTCCTTCCCTGTGAAGTGTCTGGCTATAAATGGATGGTAGTGCTAAGGCGAGGACAACCTGAAATTCCTGTATAAGGAGACAGCATTCTGTAGGTTCCCAGCCTTCAATTTCTCCTTCATGTTTGTAACTTAATAAATACCTGAGCAGACCTGTAAGTAATTAGTTTAAGCAGGAATTGCTTTTGGAAGAGGAGGAAAGTTAAGGATGTGTTGTGTCAGAAAGGCAATGAGCAAATCACAGCGAAAGTGGTCAGAAGATGCAAAGAATACAATGGAAAGAGCTGAGAGGTATTTTGGAAGCAGCAATTGCGACACTGCAGACAAGTCTTGGCACAGAACTCACAAGCAATTAGAGAGAATCCTAATTGCATTTCAAATATGTTGAAAACAGCCTTGCAGTTTCACATACATGTAAAGCGGGGCTGAAGTGCAATTCCCCGCAGAGAAGAGCCAACCTCTGCAGGGTGGCAGTGTCCTTTGGCAAACACCCAAGCAAAGCTCACCTGGGCAAACCTCAGCAGAGCCAGGCAGAGAGGGCACAGTCCCAACACAAAGCTGTGCTGCTGCTGATCCTGATGTGCCATGCTCCAGCAGGGTGACAGTGACACCAGGGTGGCACTTCAGGGGTCCTGGCCCTGCACAGGCAGCACTTGCTGCAGGAGAGGTTCTGCCTTTGGGGGGTTTGGGGAGGTCAGAAGTGGTGGGAGCCTGGGAAAGAGCTGTCCAGGGCAGCAGCTGCAGGCTCACTCCTGCTCCAGCAGCACCCCCTGCTCCCCCAGCCCCCTGACAAACCCCTAGTTATGTTCAAAAGAAACTGCTGAGTTTCACTCCATAGTTCCCATGAGAGCAGGAGCTGCCCTCCAAGGTCTGCCTCCTGTGCACCCCAGAGTGGCTCTGGAAACAACCAGGACAATCAGGCTGCTGTCGAGTGTTCTGTTGTTAATGACTATAGACTTTCAAAATACATATCCCCTTAAAATAAATGGAAAAAAAAAAATCACCTTTTCATGGTGAATTATTTGCCAGCCGCTACATAATCTGCAGGTTCTCTTTAGAGAAAAGAGGCAGAATCTGATTTCAGTTCAACAGCAGAATTCTTGAATTTAATTTTGGGTTTTGGTAGCACCGCTGTTCACCAGGATTTGCAATCTCAGCAATTGGGGGTGGGAGGGAAGAGAGAAAAGACTGCAGAATGGGATAATTCAGTAATTTCTGCACACCAAGTGCTGAGCTGTCACGGGGAGATTGCACTTTTTGGTCCTTGTGCTCCTGCCTCGTTGCCTGTGCTGCACTGTGAGGGAGGAACAGCTCCACTCTCTGTTACAAACACCCCAAAAACTCTCTGTGAGAGAAGTGTTTGTGTTTGTGCCTGCAAAAACTCTCTGTGTTTCTCTCTGTGAGAACTCAGTACAAGTATAATTACCCGGCTGCTATTTGTACCAGAATGGTATTTTCATTTCTTTCAGACGAGCTGAAGTTTTGCGGGTCCTGGACAGATTAAATGTAGTATTTTCCAGCAGGACAGGCAGCTTGGGAGTTCTGGGAGAGGCTCTTTCTGGTGCTGCAGTAGGATCCTGACCCTGTGAGCTGCTTTGCCAGCTCTGTGGCATAGCAGAGCCAGCCAAGCAGCTCCAGCCTCCTGGTCCCACTGAGCCCAGCTGGTTGTCTCCTAGGAGATCAAACCCCTTACTTTCCATGAACCTCACTCTGCAGCCTCAAGAAGGATTCATTCAACATTGTCGTGCAAATACTTTGAATATTCAGTTTGCAGTAGATTTATCGAAGGCTGAGATAAAGCTTTTCAGCATTTCAGTACTTGTTCAGTTTCACTTGGAATTTACTTGAAGTATTAAAAAGAAATTAGTACAAACATGACCTGTGCCTATATAAATATTTGCCCATATTGGGTAAATGTTTATATATCTAATTTCTGAAAAGCACCTCTTACTATGACAATTTCCAGGTTTTAGAAAGAAAAAAAGGATCTTTCCTCCCTGCTTTATTCACACTGTTACAGGAAATTAGTGGTTAAGCAAACTTTTCTAAAAAGGCTTTAAAAAGCACGTTTTGCAAGTTCGTTTAGTTTTGAATGAACTTGACAAATTTTGAAAGCAAACATCATTCGAGGTTGGCTAATTTAAGAGGACCAGGGAAAACCTTTTTTACTATTTGAATTTTAAAGATTGGCCAAAGTCTTATGTCAGCTGCCTTGTTCTGCAGCCTGTCTTTGAATCCTCTTAGGAAAGTCAGGGATACCCACTAACAATAGAATTAAAATCTGTCTTTAGGACTGGCAAACCATTCAGAGCTGTCTGGCTGCTTAGCATAGACTGTGCTAGGCCTCAAGAAGAGAATAGGCCCCTAAAGAAGCAATAATTTTCAGATTGTTGTGTACAATGCAGTGATAAAGCTCCCTGTCACATTTTTCTTCCCAGTTACTGAAGTTCCCATTCAGACGAATTGTCACAGCTTCTTCAATCCAAACAAGCACCCTTCCGGCCTTGTTTGCATTAAAATGTGATAAAACTAAAGGTGACTTTAGCACAGCTGTGCAGAAAAGTGGATTAGGTCAAAGTGACAGCGTTTGTTAGGCCTTGCCACAAAGGTGGTTCAAGATTTGTCTAGAGCGCTGATGTGGGAGAAGCAGGAGCTTCTTAAACCCAGACATTTGTAATAAGGCCACAAACAACAAACAGCGTTTCTTTCATCCCACGCAGGTTCCCAATGGCCTCAGGTCATGCTGCTGACCTGCTGTCTCCGGAGATTTGGGGTTTGGGCCGGCCGCAGACGGGGAGACCCTGCCGTGCCCCATGCTCAGCCCTGCCCGTGCCCCATGCCAGGCCCTGTCTCTGCCCCATGCCAGGCCCTGTCTGTGCCCCATGCCGGGCCCTGCCCGTGCCCCATGCTCAGCCCTGCCTGTGCCCCATGCCAGGCCCTGCCTGTGCCCCATGCCGGGCCCTGCCCGTGCCCCATGCTCAGCCCTGCCTGTGCCCCATGCCAGGCCCTGTCTGTGCCCCATGCTCAGCCCTGTCTGTGCCCCATGCCGGGCCCTGTCTGTGCCCCATGCTCAGCCCTGCCTCTGCCCCATGCCGGGCCCTGCCCATGCCCCATGCTCGGCCCTGCCCGTGCCCCATCCCCAGCCCTGCCCGGGCCCCATGCTAAGCCCTGCCTGTGCCCCATGCCAGGCCCTGTCTCTGCCCCATGCCCGGCCCTGCCCGTGCCCCATGTCCGGCCCTGCCCGTGCCCCATGCCGGGCCCTGCTCATGCTCCATGCCCGGCCCTGCCTTGCCCCCATGCCAAGCTCTGCCCGTGGCCCATGTCCGGCCCTGCTCATGCCCCGTTCCCGGCCCTGCCCGTGCCCCATGCCCGGCGCTGGCGGATCCACCGGAGCTGACGGATGGTGCCCCGGAGCCGCAGCTCCAGAGGCTCCCCCGCGCACAGCACGGGGGAGGAGGGAGGCAAGGCTGGCGTTGGCCGGGCTGGTGTTGGCCGGTCCGATGTTGACCGGGCCGGTGTTGGCCGGTCCGATGTTGACCGGGCCGGTGCTGGCCGGGCCGGTGTTGGCCGTGCGGAGCAGCCGCCGCTCCCTCAGCCGGCGGGGTCTCTCCGCACCTTCCCTTCAACTCCTACTCCCATTTTATTTTTCTGCCGAGGAAAAACCCCACCGAGGCAAAAGCCCTGGGAAACAGTACCCTTTGCATGCCCCCTGCTGGAAATTCTTTGTATTTGTATAAAGTGGGGGCAGAGCATTTTCTGCAGGACGCAAAGCATTCCTTATGTCAAAGGCTGACAGAATAATCGCTGCGAGTGCTACCTGAGCACTTCGGGTTATCTGTGTGGAATCGGGGAGAGGCCATCAAAATCCACCTTCTCCTCACCACTCTTCAGTTCATTTATGGTTTCTAACACAGAAGACAGAGATCTGCCATTAACCTTTACAGCCCACAAAAACTGCAGAAATGCACAAGACTGTTTTACAGAAGCAGCATTTACACCTCAACTTCTCCATGGTGTACTTTTCCTGGTCAAAGGTAATAGAAAGCTTCCACATTTATGGGACTTATTTCCAACCCAAATTTTACAGATGTTTGTTGTCATTTCCATGCCCTGTGCTGGTGGAAATGTGCACCAGGAATTGTGGTCCTTCGGCAGGAGTGTCTGTGCCACAAGATGCTGCTCCATCCCATGGGACCAGCAACAATCACTGCGTGAAGGAGCTCTGTGAGGCTAAACTGAAGAAAAAAGGGAGCACTTTTAAGAATTCTGGATAAGTTATAAAAGTAAGAAAAGTTTGAAAGATTAATCTCTGCATTGGGTATTTCTTATTAGCAGAAGAAAACATTAATTTTACACCTTTATTGGAGCTTATTAAAGGTATTGATCTGTTCTTTTGATGTACATCACTCATTCTCCAGTCCCAGTGAAAGCCAAGCAGAAGCACATTCCTATTTTTGCATGTCTAACCAAAGTTAGCCGTCCACAGCTCTCCTCAAAGGTTTCCTCCACCTGGTAAGAGCTGGAACTGAGGGTATCCTACTGAACCAAACCAAAACCAGACACAGCACCAGTGCCAGAGAGCTGCAGCCCCAGAGAGCTGAGCGCCCGGAAGGGTCAGGGTTGGGGGGAGATCTACTGGTTTATTGGAAACAGAGTGAAGAGGTCAGGCAACTCTCAAAGACAGCATTTAATATAAACTTAGACAATCTACTGCACCAGCAAAACAGTGAGTGTCCTCTGTCTCTGCAGAGTGAGGCCCTGCAGGGACAGCCAGGCTGGGAAAGGCCAGGAAAGCCCTGAGCTGGAGAGCAGCAGTGCAGCCGCACAGCCCAGGGCAGGGCAATCCAAATCCCCTCCTGGCTCAGGGCAGGGCTGCACAAGACTTTCTGCAGAACGGGCAGACCTACCCAAAAGAGAGGTCTGGGGCGGGGCTGACATTTTTGGAAAGAGCTCCGGAATTCTAAAGGATAGAATCTCAAAACAGAGGGTAAAAACCTGACTTTGGAAATTAATACACCCTGGAAGCATGAGTGCCTGAAGCCCAGCCAGATAAAGAGCTAGCTGACATTTGAAGAGCTCTGGAGCTGGCAGATGCTCTCTCTCAGAGCTTGCTGCATCCAGCACCCATCCAAAGGTATAATCCCAGCACCTCCCCCTGGAGCTCCACACGTCCAGCTGGGCAGCCAGGGAAGACAGGTGAGACACATTTTAATGACTACATTGTCCACAGTTTGATTTAGAAATGCATTCTTCATGGAAATTACTCCAGAACTTCCAGTTAGGTATTTTTCCCCCCAATTACTACTGGAGCAGTGTACAGCTAATCTTGTCTTTTTCTCTAAATAAAGCCTTATTTGCTACAATTCAAAGATTCCCTCTGCAGGGAATTTTTGAAGTCTCAAATGTCATGATCCACCTTGTTTGTGATTTTATTCTTCACAGAATATTCATTACTCCCTTTTCTTCTCTTCACGTGTATTGAAGACTTGAGTTTGAGGTCATGCTGAATTAATTAACCCCAGCCCACTTGTACCTTTGCAAACTCTTAACTGGAAATCCACAAGTGCAAATATTTATAATAAATCACAGAATGGGTTGAGTTTGGAGGGACCTTAAAACCCATCCAGTCCCACCCCTGCCATGGGCAGGGATACCTTCCACTGTCTCAGGGTGCTCCAAGCCCTGTCCAACCTGCTCTTGGACACTTCCAGGGATGGGGAGTCTTTCTAGAAACTACAGTGAAGGAAAGCAAGGGGAAAGAACAGAAAATTAATGAGTAGTATATCAATGTGGAATCAGGTCTAGAGATTATTACATGGATAGAGTTTTACTGTGGAAATATCACAGTGTTATTACTTCGATAATTAGCCTGGCCAGGCAGAGGGCCAAGGTGTTAACACTACTGACTGACTTTAGTAATTGGTACTAGGATAGAATTTCTGTAGTTTATAACCTGATTCTTCACACTTACACTGCTTAATTGAAGTGCAAACTCTGCAAGCCTGTAAGAGTGGTATAATTCCCTTAAACTAAGCCTTACTCCTAAGACTGACCTTTATTTTATATTGATTAAACACAATTTTTTTCTATGCCCCTCCACACCCCCCATACTTTGAGCACTGTAAGCTCTGTAATGACACTCCCAAATATTTTTATCCCTTGGTTTCTTAATAATTATGATCTTGTTGGGGGGCTTTTCACCTTGCTACAGCCCCGCTCTCCAGAGGCAGAGAATGGCTGTGCCTATGCCTGCTGCCTGTTGCTGCATGCCCCCAGGTCAGCAGTACACTCCAGCTCTCATCATGCCGAGATGACGTGAGCTTCAATTTTTCCCAACCTGAAGGCAAATGCCTTCTTCATCACCAGAGAGTACTTTCATTTCAAGGCACACAGAGTTAAACCTCCAGGCTTTGGATTCAAAGCAAATGCATTAAGCACAATTTGGTGCAGCTAGAGGATGCACACTGTTTAACCTGCAATCAGGGCTTTTCCTTCTGCTTCTCCCAGGAAAAGAGAGAGAAAGAAATGCTACTCACTTTCAGAGATGTGATAAATGAGACCAGCTCAGTTTGGCATTCTGTTTCAAGAAGTGCATTCTTACAGTCAAGTGTGGCAACACTTCACTGTAGAAAAAACATGGGAATATTTTACATGCAATTTACTTAAACCTTTCCTTAAGTTGGAAGCTAACACTTCAAAATGTCTTTAGTGTTAATCATTTAAGAGGCTGAATCCTGACTGCTAAATATAGCTTTCTGTGGTTCTTTTCACGCACCCACTTGCCTCAAATCAAATACATGTGAAAACCCAAAGCCCAGAGAGAGAGATTTTATGGCTCCTAGTCCTGACAGAGCTGACGATCTGACAGAACTTTGATTAGGTACCAGGGACAGGATCATTATTAGTGTTAAAACTTTCAATTCTTGCAGTGATTTTTTTGCATGATCTTTTCATTTCTCCCTTCTGCATCCCCTCAAAATCCCTGGGCTGGAGGCAGTGGGATGAATTGACAAATGACACTGTCTGTTAATAAAGTAAGGAACTATTTGGACACCTGTCCAGGGGGGCAAAGTACCAGCCCCAGAACACGTCCCTCCTCTCTGGTGGGCCCCAGTGGGTTTTCTAGGGAGTCTGCAAAGACAGCTCTGTGTCCAGGATGGTGCACAGGTGACCTGTGAAGCTTAGGTCACCCATCTCTCTCTGTCCATCACTCCAGCCCTGTAGAGCTCTCCACAGCTCTGCTGCTGCCTCACATAGTTGCTAAATCAGAACAAACACACTCCAGTGCTGCCCAGGCACATCTCTGGGAGGGCTGGTATGTGGAGAGCAGCCCTGCTGGCTCTGGCACGCTGCAGGGAGCACAGGGAGAGCAAACTGAGGTGTTCCACAGAGCAGGGCTGGGAGCTGCTGCACCCGGGGCTTGCTGAGCAGCCACACACCCCAGGGCAGCACAGCGAGCTCTGCTCTGCCTCTCTTAGCATCCTTCTTGTTCAGCATTCCAACAATGACACTCAGTGATATTCCCAGGCCTCCATTTCCATCTGTTACATAAGAATAATTAATTTTATTCTTGTTTAAGAATGTTACAGTCAATGAAATCTAAACAAGTGCTGGGAAACTTCCACCAGCTCTGAACATCAGGAGCATCACTGCAGGTATAAACACACTGAAATATCCATCCTGCAGTGACAACCTCACAAACAACAGCCCCATAGCTTCCCTACCTGCTGATTTTAATGAGAGATCACAGCTTCAGGAGCATCATCTCCATGGAAAGCTTTAGAGTGACTTCTTATCACTTCCAACAAAACCCAAAGCACCCTAAACTTTCCAGAGCACCTCCAGAAGTGACTACAGCTGACCTACCACTCTGATCCAGACACTCAAGCTGATAGCATGGCTCTATTCTTAAGTCCTTTCACTTTTCTCCTCAAGGACTGTTCAGAAATGTTTCAGAGCTCAGTCAGATCCTTCAAATGTTCACCACCATTTTTCCACCCTGCAGTGCCTCTCAGATTTTGTGGAAATGTAAAAGATGGTGGAGGAAATCAAATCTGGACAAGTGAAGCCCATTTGGAATTTCAGTGCAGATGTTGTGATAGTAAACTAAGACACTGTCAAAATCCTAGTGGGATGCATAAAAAATTGAAGCAACCTTTTAATTCCTGCACTGATACTGTGAAGAAATCCCATGGGTAGGGAGCATCTTTCACTTGGTTTCATTTTCATTTCATTTTGAAATTACAAATGCTTTTCAGTGCTCTTACTTTATGGTGAGTGTGGCATAATGATTCCATCCTTGATCAGAGATTTGCATAACTTATGTTAATAGTAGTTGGGTTCATGTTATATTCTTCATCTTAAAATCTAGAATTGATCAGAGAGAATCACTATTATGAGCCTTATTAAAACATTCTCCCCCCTTTTCACATTGAATTTTACTGCCCCATATGTTGTGTTATACAGTGAAGGCAAAGAACTTTAAAGCAAACTAGGGGTACACTCAATTTTCTATATAAGGAGATCACCCTATCTTTATCCATTTTAACCTTTCTCCAGGTTTGAAGATGTAGGAGCATCAATGTATATAAATAGACTTGAAAGTGATTACTGCAATGCCAAGCAGCTGAAACCTGCTCAGTACTGGTGAGCAAATGCCAAAATAATAGCTAATAATTGCATAATAATTAAATAAAGGGAATATTGTTTAAGCTCACTGGATTAGAAAATCAATCAGAAATTAAGATAAAAGATGCCAATTTTTTTAACAGCACTCCAGTGCACATGTATTATTACAACTTTAAAGAAATATAAATAAAAGCCCAACAAGCAAAACCAAAATACCAAAATCTTTTTTGTGTAGTCCATTGCACTGCTTATCTTTATTTAACAAAGTCTTCTGCATTTTTGAAAATTTGGTTGCTTAGTGTGTGGCTTCATCCTCTGTGCAGACCCATCAGAGAAAGTGAAGTGTTAGTTTTCTAAACACAACATTGTCCAGCCTGGAAAATGTTTACACCAAAACTTTCCTTCCCTTTCACTTTCAAAAACCTCTTACTCAGACCTACTGAAATGTTTCAATGTAAGGTTTTCTCATGGGCAGAAATATTGACTTTTCCCCAGACAAGACTGAGACATTTGCATGAATCACAGAACCATAGCATGTCCTGAGCTGGAAGGAACACACAAATATGGAAATACACTAGGAAGAAAAAATAATACAAAAAATCCTTGAATCATGCTAAAATGTCACAGTTATTTCCACCTTTGCAAATTTCTTTGTTCAAATTTTGCCAGGAGCACAGTCCTAGGATAAAGGCTGTGCTAATCACTGAGGGCTATTCCTTGTCACTTCCACAGGGAACTCCCATCCAAAGAGCTCACAGCATTTCCTGAGTTACTTGTTTAACTTCACCCTTCCACTGTTTGAAAGTTAGTAAATAGACCAGTGAATTTTATTCTTTTCTTTTTCAAAAGAATCCCCAGGGCTCAGTTTTAAGCTCCTGCAGGCAGATAGGAAGGTGAGCTTTGCACAGCCTCCTCACATTCCAGATACAGAAAATTACAAGGATTTGTACAAAAATAAAAGCCAGTTGCTGGTATTTCATGTGTTTGCAGGAGCTCACACGAAGATCTGTTGGGGCAGAGCTTGGCCCACTGGTTACTGACACCCTGTGTGAGGCATTTTGTCATTCTTTTGGCCTAATATAAAGTGACATCTACATTGTTGCTGTCACAGTTTGCTTGCTTATCATTACTGTCCCTATTACACACTGGAGATTTTACTCCCCAGTGATGATTCAGAGCAGAAAGCAAAGTTGTTGGCAATAGGGTTTCAAGAATTCCCTTTCAAAACACTGCTGAGACAAAGCTGGTCAGATGCTGGAACACAATCCGAGCGCATCCAAATGTAATAATTTATTTCTGTCTTATTTTGTTCTGCAGACATAGCCCATCATTACATGCTCCCAGCATGGGGGGTTCATCTTGCAAAGGATTTAGCCCCAGTTTCCATTAACACCAGTGACCCACCCAGCACCACTTTGGGAGTTACCTGGGGCAGTTTTCCTCTCTGGCTGCACAGGGGTTTGTAGCCCAAGCTCCCCTCAAGGTGAGGAAGAATTAACTTTGTCTCTTTTCTGTTCCCTGATCAGAGAATGGTTTGTGTAACTTCTGACTGATAACCTTCTAAGTCCCAAACTTAGGTGGCTGTTTTGCTTTAGGGAAAGGAGGATCAACAGGCTCAAGGTTTTCCAGCCTTAATATCCCTGTTGTTAATGCTAAAGAGCACAGTACATATATTTTCAATCTTGCTGAGTTAAACCTTCATTTAATTAACTATATGTACGTACACACAAACTAATTCTGTTTTACAGTCCTTAGCCAAAGCTGCATGTCAATCTAAAAATTAAATAATAGAAAACAGACATTTAGCTTAGTTTATATAACCTGACAGTGCTCCTATCCTTCCTCTGCTTCACCTAGTGTCATCTTTCAGTGTTCCTCTCTAATTTTATTTGGAACAAAATAAAATTATTAAGATAAAATAATTCCCAAAAGATAATTGCAAAATGATTTATGTGCAGGTGTTAAATTATTTCTGGCATTGATGTTCCATAGAGTGCAACATTACAACATTATGGTATTCAAAAGAACATCTACATTTGATAATCCTGCTAATCATCAAAAGACACTGGATCTGAATCCCGAAGGCAATGTTACATTTTGATTAAATTTTATCATCTGTGATTCTGTTTACGGTTCACTGAGGTATGAATTTCTTTCACATTCCATTGGGTTTACAGCTTATTGTGTTTGACTTGGAACACAGTCAGCTGGATCTTGCCCTGAGCCACCAGCTCTCCAGCTACTGCTTTTGCACACTTCAGACACGCCGAGCGATCCCGGGCGTGAGCAATTCCAGGCTTTTCCAGCACCCCCTGCTGCTGCTCCATCCCCACAGAGGTTAAAAGCCGAGCCCCCAGCACAGGCTGGGTGCCCTGAGCCCCCCAGAGCTGGGTCTCCGCTGGCTCCCCAGGAGCCAGCCCAGGCAGCAGAACACATTTCCAACCCCGAATTGCCAAATGGCAGAACAACTTGTAGGGCAGGCTGTTAGCACAGATTAGTGTTGTGTACACTGCTGCAAGTGGTGCAGTAATGCTTGAGAGAGCTTGTTGTAATTAAACTCTACTCCTTCAGAATCTTAATCCCGAGGCTGTATGATTTGGAATTCCAACTTCACGGCTGCACAACCAATTTTCTGTTCTCCAGATAGAGCCCCGGGCTGTGGTATCTTTCCACACCAGGGTGCACATGACAGCAGCTCCACTTTAAAACCATGTGCCTGGCTGGGAGAGCCACGGCTTCTGGAGAGCAGCTCCGTGCCTCCTTCACCCTCGCTCCACACCAGCCCACTGCAGTGTCACAGCTCTGCCGCCTCCTCTCCTCCAGGCTGCACTCAGCTGGATCTCACACCACCTCTTAGTGCATCCCTACACCTCTGCACACAGCTGAGAGCACACCGGGCAGCTCTGGACAGAACACACAGTTGTGGTTCTTCCCAGCCAGCTGGGAGGATTTGAGAGGCTGAAGGAGGGGAATTTTTGCGCTGGGAGGTGAGGGAGCACACCCAGACATGCACACTCTGGGAGAGTACTGCTCACACTGGCAATCAGCCTCTCACTGCAGCCATTCTTGTAAGTGGGACCACACAAAAACACCCCGGACCCCTCCTTGCCCTGCAGGGAGTCTACCATCATTTGTCATGATGATGATGATGATGATAATGATGATAACAACAACAACAACAACAACAACTACAAGAACCCCTACAGACTGCTGAGCTGGCTGCCAGCTGCAGGTACCGGGCTGCTGTCCCTGTACCTGACAGAAGTTGCACCTCTGTCCCATCATGGCCCTGGCTTTGACTACTTCAAGGGCATTTGCGCCATGACAAGTAACCAGAGTGGCTCTGGCAATTCAGACCTTGGCACCAGAGCTTGTTTTTGGTGTATCTCAAGGCAGCAACTAAACCTCTGGCTGGGGGAAGGTGAGAGGAAAACAGGAAGATGGATGGTTCTTTCTATTCTTCAGTTTACACATTTCTTACATTTAGAGGAATAGTTTCAAGTTGCTTTTTGATACATTATGATGTTTTGCATCAAACAAATAAAGAATAAAAAGAAAGGAAAATGCTTAGAGAACAAAGAGAAATGCCTTTAGCACTACAGGTTAAAAAAATGATAATATGACTATGAATGTTAACTTTATTTTCAACATTCCTCACATTTTTTTTGGTGATAAATGACTTCACATGTAGTTGCCTTCGGGGTTATATCCACAACTTCATTCTTCTTGTTATTCTATATAAAATTTAAGGTGGACACTAGAACAGGCTTTGCTAAAACCCAACTGGTGCATGCACACAACTGCCATTTGGTTCACACAGGGTAGAAAAACACTGAGAAACAATCACGAAACACTTGTTGCAAACAAAGCTGGGATTTTCCTCTTGCCTACAAGTGCATTGTTGCAGGATTGGCCTTTCCTGCTGGATTCAGACAAACTTCAGGGACACACATGGAAAAGGTGAATGGTAACAGCAACCAGGCTACTGAGGGAGCACTGGAATTTGTGGAGTAGCCTGGATTCTTTCCTGCACACAAATAAATAATGATTTCTTGTAATGAATGGATGGCTTTAGTTACAAGAATAAGGCAGAGGGAATAGTAAGAAATCCTCATATTTCATCGCAAGTAATGAAAAATACCAACTTAACGCCTGTAACTTTCTACCAGTCAATCAATGGGGGCACGCAGCCAAGCAGTGTGGGGGACGTGTCATTAGTCTTTGTTTTATGAATTTGCTCATTCCGCTTAATTGTTTCAGAGGTTCACTTTCAATTCAAACAAATATTTCTTTATTTATTTTCTTTTTCAGTGTAAACAAGAGTTTGACAATAAAAGCTCCTACCTGACCCCTGAGCACCTGCAGCAGCACCCCAGCACTGAGTGTTTCGTGTGTGGTTACCCTGTTTAGGGTTGGGTTTGGGTGGTGGCAGAGGACCTGGGATATGCTCACTTTGTAGGAAATTCAACCTCTAAGAAATCTTGGGACAGCAAGGGCAGTGGGAGGCTCCTGATCTTTCCCTTTGTGGGAGAAGTGAAGATTCCACAGAACCCCAGAATCATTCATGCTGGGAAAGAACTCCAAGACCACCAAGTCCATCCTGTGCCGGGCTCCACCTGGTTGCCCAGCCCAGAGCACTGAGTGCCACATCCAGTGTGTCTTTGGACACCTCCAGGAATGGAGAATCCACCACTGCCCTGGACAGCTCTGTCCAATGCCTGACAATGCTTTCCACTAAGAAATTCCTCCTGAAGTCCAACCCATACTTCTCCTTGTGCTGTTTGAGGCCTGCACCCTCCTGCCAGAGAGTTGGAGAGAGTGAAAAGATCCCCCCTGAGCCTCCTTTTCTCCAGATTGAATAACCCCAGCTCCCTCAGCTGCTCCTCACATGACTGACTCTCCCGGACCCTTCCCCTTCTCCAGACCCTTCCCACTGGGGTTCCAGTTTCAGAAGAGAAGCTTTGCTTCTCTTCTGAAACTGGAACCCCAGTGACATCTTCAGCTTTGTGCTTTACTTTGTGACCCAGCTCTGGCTCACAAAGAGTTAACTCCCACTGCATTCGTTCTCTATCTGTAAAGCTGGCATTTTTTTACTCTTTTTCTCCTTAGACGTTTTAGGTGAACATGAACACTTAACAGGACAAATAACTCATCTGGGCATGAAGTGTCTGATTCAGCTGGAATTTGCTTTTCTTCCTGCCATCCTGACATTTGATGCATGGGCTCCATTATACAGGGAGTCACAGAATCCTGGAGTGGGTTGGGTTGGAAGGACCTTAAAACTCATCCACTTCCACCCCTGCCATGGCAGGGACACCTTCCACTGTCCCAGGGTGCTTCAAGCCCCATCCAACCTGGCCTTGGGCACTTCCAGGGTTGGGGAAGGTACAGCCTCTCTGGGGAACATTGATACCAGCTCAGTTCCTTTTTGTCCATCAGATGTGAAATAAATTAAAATACCCTCCTCCAGCAGGGCATTAAAAAGTGTTTCCCCCGGACTTCAAGATTATAGCTTTTCTATGGGATTCTAAAGATTTCTTTATTGTGCAACAACCAAACCTTAGCGTGGTTTGTCAGAAGAGAACTTCACCACAGCATGTTTTATTTGGAGCACTGTACTCAGAAGGCTTAAAACCTGAAGTAAAGGATGACAGAACCTCTTGACTGGATTCTTATCAAAACATCTTCCCTATAAATACCTCGGCATTATTTCCTGCATGTAATATAACTTTTATATCAAAACGGGAAAAAAATCAAAAGGCAGCACAGAGTAAACAGTAACTAGAAGCTGACAGACAGTTCAGTCTGCACTTGAGGGAGCTGTAATCAATTGATTCCTTCTCCATGCTCAGCTGGATCTTTCAGCCCCCATTGATGCTGTCTGCATTGCCAAAGGCTACTCCCAGAATTTCACTGTCAACCTCTAGGAGACACAGTCAGTGCAAGACCCTCCAAGCCAAGAAGAACCACTGGTATTAACCTTTCAACTGTAATCCTGAGGTTAGAGGGCAAAACGGGCTCATTTCTTTGTGAGTTAAACATGTGGCTGTACCCAGAAAGTCAAGAGATGGGGCTGAGCTTTCCAGCAGAATCACCATGTGAGTGGTTTTGTCAGGAGGCAAAAACTCTACAGGAAAGTGAACACACCTGAAAGGGAAGCACCTTGGAATGAGCCATTTCCCTGCTGGGAGAAACAAAGTCTGAATTGTGAAGAGATGGCAAAGTCTCCTCTCTGCAGGCTGCAGGGGTGGGAGCCACTCCTGACAGTAGCAGAGCAAGTATAGATTGGTATCTTGGTAGTAATGGAAGGAATTGCATTCAGAGCAAGAGGTTTGGGAATTCAGAAGAATAAAATTCTTGGCTTACTTTTTTGTTAGTGACAAAAGGAAAAGAGACAGAAATAGCTCCAGGAACAAAGATCCTGGCTCTCTCCAAAAAGATTCCAGTCAGGTTATGGCCATTTTGAGTCAGTTATCTAAAAACACCGGAGGGACAGAGATTATGGGGATGAAAGGTACACTATTATATTGTTTATATGATCTGTCTTCTAATAATCTATATTGAAGTCTGTTGGTAATTTTCTGAAAGATGATGCTTACTTATTTGAACAAATTTAGGGGGTCCATAAACTGCTTTCAGGCAGTGAAGATCTGTGCTATTGGATATTAGGATCCAGCTGAGTCTCCACTGCTGTGCTTATCTGAAATCAGGTTTTTTAAGATGTCCTATACAAGGATGTACTTCTCTGGGAATGGAGCCCCACTCAGAGGAAAATCCCTGCTACTGAGTCATGTAAGAAGCAGTCTAAAAATCTCCCTGGAAACAGCTGACAGCTCCTGGCTTTGGAATCCTAACAGTCTGTTAATGTAAAGGTGAGCAGAGAGAATCAAACTGCAAGGAACTTGTGAATAAAACTCCCATCTCTGTTTTTGTATATAATTTTCTAAAACAAATACAATTTGTGTTCTTTGTGTAATTTGTTTCTGAAGCCACTGTAATAATCTTGTATTGGTAATAGATCTTTTCAAGAAGCAGGTATAGATTTGGAAGCCTCCTTTGTTCTTGACATTTATGGGATGCTGGCTTTTGGTTTAGTGGTACTACAGCTCGGTCTTTTTTTAACAAGAAATTTATATAATCATTAGAAAACTCACTTGTTCTGGAAAAGTTAATATGCTAAATAATCACCAGACTTGCTCATTGCTTGTTCTGGAAAGTGAAAAATACTTCCCATGTTCACAGATGACACTTTCAGTTAAAAGAATGTACTGGGACAAACCCAAGTGAATGGCAAAGATCAAAAATACCTAATCTCTTTCATTAAATTGAAAGAGTTGTTATTAGTCTTTAAAAGGGAAGTAAGTCATAATTGGCCAATAAGATCCTCTAGGTAAACCTGTGCTCTCTATGCACAAATGCAGTGTCAGTGGTCACTCTTTAGTCCAAACTGCTGAGCAGATGCAAACCAGAGCAGTTGTGCATAAGCACAGAGGGCAGTGCAGGGTGCCAGGAGGGCAGTGCAGGGTCCTAGGGCTGCAGTAGGGCTGCTCTGGGAGCAGCAGGGGTGTGGGATGTGGGCACAGCTCCAGCAGGAGCCTCTCCAGCTGCTCCCCTGGCTGCAGCTCAGCAGGTCGTGCAGGAACTGGGGGCTTGGTCTGTGTTTTCTGCACAGACAGGGTGCAAGTGAAGCTCAGTCCTACTCTGCAGGAGAAGCTGGAGCTCTTGGTCTCCTGAGGAGCTCTGGATCTGCAAAGGTGAAAATTGACTTCTGCTCTAAATGTGACATTGTATGGGTGGTTTATTGCTTAATTTATTTATTTATTTGAAGACAGCTTTATTTCATCCTCATTAAACAAAAGTGAAATATCATTTCTTGGAAAGGAACCCACTGTTATGAGCAATACGAAGGGAAGGTCTTTGTTCCTCTCAAGCACCGGTCAGATTTTCAGTTTACAATGCAAACAGCTGCAGATTTCAGTTTCAAATTCTTGAACTTCAGTTCAAACCTGGCTTAACTGAGGAGAGCTGCAGCTGCCCCATGGCTGAGATGCAGACAAGCCTCAGCCACCCTCACCAGTGTCCATCCATATTCCAGGAGCAGCACCAGCAGATGCTGCTCCAGAATGGACAGCACAGCCCTTGTGACCTGGGGCACTGCTCCAGCCCGTGTTCCTCCAGGGACTTCTTCTGACACCTCTGGCCATGGAAGCCAGGAGGACACAGAGCTTACTCCAGCAGGGCACAGAGGTTGTTCCAGCAGTATTTAGGGGGCTGCTGACCAAACCTTTCTGACAGGGTTTGTTCAGCAGCCCCCCATTCCCATGGACACCTCAAGGGCAGCATATCCACACTTGGAGGCACCTCCAGGTCCTGGGCTGGAGTGGAAGATGTAAACATGTCCACTGACTCACGAAAGTATGGTGAGCCTGAAGCCAGGCATGTTTAAGGAATCTGATGAGGAGAAAAAGAGGATGGAAAGAAGTGAGACACAGAGAAACCTGCAATTATCAATAGGATGGATTTTCTTCCCTTTTTGACAGGGATAGAGTTACTCAACCTATTATTACGTGTACGTAATTACATATCTCTGCAATAGATCACTCAGGTAAGGAGAAATATCTACTGCCTGGGAAACATCACTAATTGTTCCTTTTTTGTTGGCATACTTTCTGATTGGAGTAATTATAGAGCTGCTTCCCCATTCTCTTTTGCTCTGAAGATTTTGAAGACATATTTCTTCACAGATTCCATAAAATTAAGCACTTCTAACCTCTTCATTTTGGCTTTTTTGTTCCCCTTTCCTACCTTTTCTTTCCTTGGACAGAATATTGCTAATTTTACTGTATGTGAAGAAACCTAATGCAACAGCTTCAGCATCTCACCATGCTATGCAAAAAGTTCTTGATTTCAACCATTATGAAATTCTTACAATAATTTTAGAAAAGCTTTTGACTTCCAAAATTATCACAAGTAGCAAAAAGGAAAAAAGAGTTTAGATCTATTAAGTAGCTTATCTCTAATATAAGTAGATAGCTAATTGGCTTTGATACACTGAAATCAAGTTCTAACAGTCTGGGAGATGCCTATCTCAGGTGTGTCAGCAAGTTCTTCATCTGGCTGCAAACCCAGCCAGAGCTGCAACAGCACCCACTCAGGTCACAGAACATTCTGCAGCACAGAGGGTGAGCAGGAGAGCACAGGAATAGAGCAAGGCCCTTTAACAGGCAGAACTTACAGATTGTTGGTGATTCTTCCACTCAGCTCCACAGCCTGCATTTCTAGCAGAGCTCAGAGGAAGACAGTGCACCATGGCTGAGAGACCCAGCAGTGATGAAGACTTACAATCTCTTTTGACAGGTCTTTCCCACCTAACATGAGCGTTCTACATCCACCCTTTATTGCTGTCTTGAAGATAAATTAAATCTCCTGACCTACAAAGATCTCCAGCTGCAGTACTTCTCACCCTGACTTGGACCCTGACAGTCCATTTTATTCCAGCTACAAACACTGATCTTCATTAATACCCTCAGGTCACTCTAGACCTAAGCCTTCTGCTCACCTGTCATGTTTTTTGCTTTTCTTTACCTTCCAAAACAATCAAAACAGGAGGAAAATATTTATGCCACGCTTTTGGGGTTTGCTGTAGAAATGAATCAGTTAAAATCTCCAGCACTTTCAGGAGGTTGTAATCTCCTGACCATGGATCTCTGGAAGCCTCATACCTCTATATAACAAGATGAGTCAAGGTTGAGTAACTCAAGTTCAGTTTTCCTGGCATGGGAGTGCACTTATTCCATGAAAAATCACCATGAGAAGCCAAAGCTCAGCAGTCCTCTTGCCCTTCCTCTAATCTTGTACCATGGGCTTCACAATGGATTAAAATACAAATCCTCACCTCCTTCTGCCCATGCCAAGTCTTCTCTTGTCTGGGGGCTTCTGCTCAGATCTACATGAATGGAACAGGCAGAAAAGAAATTCAAGAGCTTGGTTTTATCAAGTAGATCTTAAAACTAGATCCAAGCCCCAGTCCAGTCAGGGGGAAGATTTCTTATACCACACACAGGTTGTGGCTGAACCTGAAGTCTGGGATGATTTTGTTTATTTACTGGATCTATCTCCCAATTAAAAATGTACAAAATTTTCCAAGCATCTTCATAACCTGATGATACAAAGCTCCTTTATGAAGATGTGTATCTTTGGAGTAATTAATTTATCATGTGATGGAACTGTTGCCCTGGTTACTCCAGAAATTATTCAATAACAGAGCAAATTGGTATGTAAACAGTAACAGTTATCTAACTTATTGGCACAAAAATAACTGCTGACAAGTGCATTCCACACACTCCAAAGGCTCTGTCCAGCTCAAATGTACTTCCTTTTCCAGACTCCTCCTTTATTCAGATCCTATTCCTTATTTCAGTGAAGGGCTCCGCAGCATCCCAAACCCCCTGAGAGCACCACCATCAATAGTCAGAACTGCTGAAGCCATCTTTTCCTTGGCCTGGAGCTGAAAGCCCTGTAGACATCAAGCACATGGAGGAGTATCCAGTCCTTCACTGTCCAACAGGGTGATGTCAGCAGCAGCTACTCCTCATCCTATTCTTTATCCTATTCCTCATCCTATTCCTTATCACACTGGTGCTAAACTGAGGAGACCATTGCTCACAAGGTCACATAACCCAAGTGTGCTGCCCCTCCTGGCTGGCATTTCTAATAAAGGATTCCTGGTGTTGAAAACAAAGCTCAACAGGAGCACAGATTCCTTCCCTCCCCCAGAGGAGGCTGGAAGGGTCTCCAATGACAGGTCAGACCTTGTGTCCATATAAATGACAGGGTCCCACTATGCCCAGTGGGGCAAGAGTCACCAGAGGGCATAAGCATGTGCAGTTGTGAATGGCTGAAACCTGCACAGGATAAATTACATAAAGAAGCAGCCCCAGAGCTGAAGACACACCTTTTTGTAGAGCTCCCTGTGCAAACACAGTGTGTACTTCCAGCACTCTGCTCTCTGGGCTGCTGAGCAGCCATTCCCATGGAATGCTGAAGGCATGAGTACCTTGATAGTTTTTCTACTTCAACTACATTGAATTTTTTTTAATAGTCTGCAAAAACATGACCAACTACTACCTTGGTAAACTATTGCATTCATATCATGCAACTACATTAAGTATCACATATCATGCACTACAAGAGTGCTTTTAACCCTTAAGGTAGCCTAGTCATTGGCCTCTTTTGAAGAAAATATCTCTAAAAGCACTTCCAAATGTTATGTGCATGTGCAGTAGGAATTTCCACAAATGACTGGCCTGGATCAGCCACTGCTGTGCAGGGACACAGGGGCTGGCTGTACTGCAGCTGAGGCGGTGATTTCTGCATATTGTGATGGACAAGACAAAACTATTACCAAAGTGTGGGCCTTGGCTATGTGTAAACATCCCTGTGCCCACCTGGCTGCTGCTCCTGTCCTAAAATGAGCCTGTGAGAAAGTTCCTACCTTTTAAATTTGCTAGAGGATTTAAGAAACACCATAACATTGCATGGCAGAGTTTTTGACTATTATTTTGTGGGCATAAAAGTAGCACAGAGAATTTAAAGGTGAATCCCAAGTTCAGACAAACTAAGATGTTTATTTCAACTGGATGAATTTAGACTGATGGGGTGATGAAAGGGGCATTGACAACCACTTGTGAGCTCCTTTAACATATCTATTTCCAGGAAATGTAACATCTGGTGTATACCACATCCATTATCCTATCTGTCCAACTTAAGTGCACACAAATAATATATGTGCATGACTGATTTCCCTGCTGATGTCTTTATTATTACTTTGAGCAGATGAACTCTAGACCAGTCTTTTACTGTTACATTTTGTTTTCTGCATTCCAGTGTCAAATTGCTTAATTATGTGATATTTGGTCACACTCTGCAAATGTTTCTCACTGTCATTTTATTGCCCAGTAGTTAGAGCAACAGGTAGAAAAACTAGTCAAAGTGCAGAACATGAATTATTTTGATTCAAAATGGGATAAGGTCATAACTACATCACTTATAAAAACCAGAAGTAAAGTCTTAAGTAATTTGTCAGACACAGTAGCTAAAACTAGAATTTGCTTCCTGTGATTCCATCCAGTCCAACCCCTGGCCCTGCACAGGATCCCCCAACAATCCCATCCTGTGCCTGAGGGCATTGTCCACACTGAAGGGAGCACTTGTTTGGTTTTACAGAACTTTCAGAGGATCTAGACCTCCACAGGATAATGCTTTGCACACAAATAAGACCTCAACAGAGAAAAAAATTATCCCAGGCTCATCTTGCCCTCCCCAGTAGAAACATGCTTCTATTTTGAGAGGAAAACAGCTCTTATAGGAAGCAACTTGTAGATTTAGAATACTACTTTTAAAGTGCCCTGAAGGCCACACAGCAGCTTGGAAGCAGTACAATGCAAATGAAATGAGGGGGAGATGAAAGATTTTAACAAGCACTGAGAGCAGGATAATTTTGAATTTGTCACAGCAGTCATTTCTCAGCCACAGGACTGAGTGCCAGAAAAAGAACCAAGAGCCTGAATTCAGAATGTCTGCCACAGCCCCAGCACTTGCAAACCAATCTCTGGGGGCAGAATGGGGCTGGTGACAGCAGTGGTGAAAGTGCAGGTGTATTGTAAATCAATGGCAACTCCAACATTGGTGAGGGAGAGAGAATGATGCATCTGACTCCATCATCAGCAGGCCAATGAATTACTAATGAATTCCTAATGAATTCCTTTATTCTACTACACTGTGTACATTCCATCTAAACTGAATCTGCCAGGCACTCACTCTTGCTCACAACTGCACAGAGCTGCACCCATCTCTGATTCTCTCGTGCCTGTCCCGTGACAGTCCCACACACACCTGGCCCTGACAGGCCAAGGGAACAAAACATCCTCACTGTGGGTAAACAATCTCCACATTGCATTCTACTTCAGCACAACACAGGCACAGCAAGAGAGATAAGAACTGTGCTTTCCTTCTTCTCTGCTTGTCTCACAGCTTCTCTCTGTTCAGAGGGCATGTGAATACCACACAGGTGGACATGAGGTGCCAAAAGGCTCCTGGATTTGAGCGCTGCCTTCTTTTTGCCATCACTCCCTGGACTGCTGCCTCTCCAGAACTCAGGGAAGAATAAGGAGAAAATGGATGGAGAGAAAAAAATTAGCTGAGAAATGGTGGATACAGAATCTCTGCCCCTTTTATCTGAGTTTCACCACGTTCCCATGCCTGGGGACATCTCTCTCAGGGGTTCTGTGCAGCTCTCAGCCCCAACCAATCCCTCCCTTTCTGTCAGTGGGAAAAGGAGACATTCCCTGAAAGCAGCAGAGGAGCTGGGGATATGAGCTGGGATGTGAGCAGGAGCAGAGCCCTGAGTGCTGGGGCTCTGCTGTGCCAGGCACAGGCACTGCCACAGAGCAGGGGAGGCAGGAGGAGAATCCTGGGCCCTGTGTGCAGAGAGGCTTTAAAACCAAGGCAGAAAGTCAATACCTGCAGAATGGGCCAGCTCAAAATACTCTGTCTTCCAAGGCTTGGGATCTTGGAGTCAGGTTCATGGCAGCAAAGAAGGACCATGAACACCTGTCCTGTTCTTACTGCAGACTTACTGCATTTTGCTGCTTCCAAAAATCTCTCCACAACATTCCCTTCACTTGTCAGCTGCTGGGCTGCGAGTTACACACTCTGTTTTGCCAGTCCTGAACACCTGATCTCTCAAGAAGGTCAAAAAGTAGAAATGAACCTCAAACCACCCCTTTCTTAAGACTGAGAAAGTGAAGAAACAAGGACACAAGTGCAGTCCAACACAACAGGCACATTTCTCACCCCCAGCTCTGCAAACAGCACCTTGGAACAGCCCCAGCAGCCCTGGGGGACAGGGATGTCACTCCTCCTGTGACAAACCTACTCACCAAGATATTCATTACAGACCCTGCCCATCTGCAGACTGGCAGGATGAAACCATTCTTCACCCACCCACAAGATTTACCATCCAAGGCATCATAACCACCCCAAGTGAATCTGGCACTGGGAGGGGAAATCTCCATGGAAGGAAGGAAGAAAGAAAGAAAGAGGGAGAAAACTCCTTCTCAACCACCACCAAATTGTTCAGCATCCAGTGTGGCACCACCAGGGAAGGATCGGAGACCTGGAATTCGTGGACAAAATACTGGAATTCAGATTTTCAGGATGCCAGGCCCTGTCCTCAGCTCAGCCCTGCCTCACAGCAGTTATTTTGGCAATGCCAAAGGGAACAAGTCCAACTGACTGTACCCTCGGGACTGGAAAGTTTTAGTACCATGCTGCAAACTTGCCACATGCCTTAGATCTGTTCTTCTGGTTCCTGTAAAGCACTGGGTCTGTGCTACCTTAACTCTTGGTGGGAGGAATTTGGAAACTTTGGTATAGATATATTGATGTTTTGGAATATCATAAGTCCTCTTTATGAACTCATATAGCATAATCTTAACTTTATGAGTTGTTTTCATCACCTACTCAAACCATTAAAATGGCTGCTCTGCGTGTTCACAAATGTCCAGGCCACCTGGTATTCCTCAAAATGTTATTTTTCATTTTAACATAATCCAAAAGGTGCCTTTGAAACAGCATCATCTGCACAGGTGAAATGCTACTGAAAGAAGAAATAAAAAAAAAAAAAAAATCGACATGCAATGAATTTTGCAAGAAATCATGAGGAGAGAGGATTTCCAAACAGAAATCACGCTCTCTGAGCTCGGGAGCTCCAGGCTCTGCTTCCCAGCTCTCAGCCAAAGCAGGACCTGAATTAAAGTGCAGCCACAACTCCAGGGCTTTCATGCTGATGCAACAGCCCATTTCCCTGCTGGATGCAGGAGCCAAAACAAACGTGGAGGATTTGCATTAATGTGTCAAGACCCAAAGAGAGGCACAGAAACATCCCAAATGAGCAAGTCAAAGCTGCTCTCAAGGAACCATTCCCCTCTGTCCCACCCCCAATCACTCTTTCCATATGAAGTTGCTATGGTGATGATAATTATTCTTGATCAGCAGGATACAGTAATTATTGCAATAAAAATCACATAAAGCTTGTCACTACATGTGTGAGACAGGGATTGTCTCTTCAATTATGCACCTTTCCTTGCCCTCCCCCTCCCTTTAAGGTAGGGTGTTTGGTTTGTTTTTCGGTTGTGGGGTTTTTTTTTTGTTGCAATTATGTAGTAAAAGACAAGAAATTCAATTATTTCTTGCTAATATCAACTTTGCAGGAGATGATGGCAGTTGCCAGCAGCTGTTTGGATGATCACAATCAGGCAGTTTGTGATTATTTCCACAACAAAGAAGGTAAACAGGCTTTGAGAATTTATGGCAAAAATTAAATGGCTTAGTATTTCAAAATGTATTCTGGAGAGTTTTGAATAGTGGTCTAAATTGCAACCACTGGAGCCCCTCGGTTCTCCAGGGTGATGTTTAGTTCTTGGGTCTGAAGCTGAGCAGAAGAGCCCCAGGTTCCAGTTCACAGCCTGGTTCCCTGCTGGGGGTTGGTGGGCAGGACGGGGCCAGCACAGCAGGGCCCTGGCTCTGGAACAGCACAGAGCATCCCAGCCCAGGGCTGGTGGCTCTCATCTGAGCAGCTCTAAGGCAGCTTAAGCTCCAAGACTTGTTTACCCCCTGTTTGTCATTTCAATTGGTCGAGCTTCATTTTCAGAGCAGTTGCAAGCACGCTGTGATTGATGGGGGGAGTAACCTGATATCGATATCCTGAGTACATCCATCACGAGCTCTAATCTCAGATAGAACTCTGTGCAGAAGCCTTTCTAGAAATCAGTCTCCTCCTTTGTGTGCCTAAGTGCACATAAGAACTTACACACACATTCAGACAAAACCACTTTGCTTTAGGACATCTGCTGCACGTTGAGCTGGGAGAACACCCTGAGTCATTCCTGACTGGCTTTGGGCATTTGATGCTTTGGGTATTGCTTACAAACTGTGCCAGACACAGGGCTCAAACGTTTCCACCCTCCCAGAGCACACAAACAGCATCCCTTCCATTACCTGTGGATCAGGCAGAATCCATTGAAATTGGATTTCACAGTATCTTATTTCAACTCTACATTTTGTAACTCCTTCAAAAGAAGCAGGGGGAAAACAATATCACAGGATATTTTCAGCAGGTCGTAGGTTGGACAATATCACAGCAGAAATCAATCAGCATTTCAGTAATGCAAATGTTTTAAAGAGCACAAAAAGTTGTTGATGCGAGTTTAAGATCTGCTGAACCCACAGGTTTTGAAGCACTGCCTTAGGAAGGTAACTGGGGTTTTTTTAGTACCTATATGACACAATATTTTGTTATATTCCTCTATGACATAATGTTCTGTAGTCATTAATATGGGACTAATCTCACTCATCTGCCCTCAATGGAATGGGAGTGAGGCCAGATCCTTAAGTATGCAAAAATCCAAGAAAAAGATTTATCTGTCTATCAGCATGTATTCATTCCACTTAAATTTTTATTTGTTCATTATCAGCTTAAACAGCACTTCACAATGTAGAGAAATCAGAGGGCTCCTATCAAAAGGCTGAGTAGGTTTAGGGGAAAACAAGAATTCTGCCCCCCTTGAACCAAGGCAAGAATGAGAAGCTGCAGAGCAGAGTCAGTACAGGGAACAAAACTATCTTTTTGTCATGTTATAGGAGACAACAGAAAAAGAAGATGGAAAATTACCTCTGATGCCTTTGACAGGTCTGTTTGGTTCCTGCATCCAGCCAGTTGTAATTTTAAATTGTCATAATTGCAAGTCTCAAAAGCAATATAAACTGGAATTTGAGATGAGGATCCTGGAGTCAGAATTCATGTTCTACTGCCCACTCACCCTGAGCTTTCTCTGTGTACTTGGCCATATCACTCAGCCTTAAATTTAATGTTCAATAATTTGAAGGTTTTTAAATATGGGAGGATTTAACGAAACCTCAGATCTTAGTGCTGGCACCAGCTATCGAGTGAAATCATGTCTATGTCCTTCTTGCACATCACACATCTCAAACATAGAAACCACCATAAAATTCTTCAGAAAATACTTCAGAATCACTGAACACAGAGGGCATCACAGCATGAATTCAGCATCATCTGAACCATCAGAACATTTTCTTTTGGTCAGGCTGACCACCAGGAGCTTGTGCTGTGCCTTCAAATGACAATTCTCAGTTCCTCAGTAAATCTAAACTTGCACACACAGCAAGTTTCTAAACTAAAGCCAAACACCACCTCATGCTCAAGCCTTCCCATTGTTTTGCTGTTTGTTTCCACCTCCAGTTAAACTCTGAATATTCTGTTTTCTGATAGTCTCATTCAAGAAAACCAATGTTTTTATTGCCAAAGAAATCTCTAGAACTTCTGCACACTCACCTGTGGGATGCCCTACACTCCGTGGCCTGGCACTGACAGGCCAGTTCATTAACAGCACGTTGTTATTTTCTTTTTCTTCCTGAAAAATTCCCAGTTTTCCATCCAGCCCAACACACAGGAGGGGATGGGTGTTTTCCTGCCTATGTGAGGTATGCAGACCTCTGTGCCCCCCAGGACAATGTTTCACTTGTTCCCCTTCCCAAGGGGATGGCTGGAAGATGCTCCGGCCCCAAGGAGATCAAAGAGCTGCCAGGACGGGCTGGTCAAGCATTTCCCTTTCATCTGAATATATTGTTTGTGATTCTGAGCCATTCTCAAAGGTGAAGAAGGCTTCTAATCATTGCAGGAAGAGCCCTTGGAGATGACAGCAAGAGAAAAAAAAGATTAAGGATTGCTTACAAGCACCAGGGAACAGCAGGTTACATATTTGGAGCAAACTGTGTTTGTTGATTTTCCTTAAACAGATTTCTAGCAAAGAGTCAGAAATTCAGGCAGCGTAAAGGAAATAATCACTTAACATTGGTAGCTTATAACGGAACAGGGGCTGCTTTATTGCCAGGATATCTATAATACTGTAAGGTGTGCATTTTGTAATATTTTGCATTTCTAAGAATTAACACTGCACTACAATAAAAAAGACTTAAATTATTTTCAATACACTCAATAATTTTGCAGAGAATCACCAAATTCAGCAAATAACGTTCTGTGTCCTCATAAATCACACAGAGAAACTTAAAACAAGACAGAGCTCTCTAAAGTGCATAAAACCACCCCAGACCACAGAATTTTAAGTTTCTTAGCACAGCTTTTTCTCTTAGTTCAGCAATCCAGTTTTAAAACAGTGAACTGAAATTTATCCAGATTTCACTTTGTGGTTGTCATCTCTCATAACAAAGCAGACCAAACTCCATCTACACTCTTCTGCTGTAAGGATGAGCCCACTATCCCTAGAAGGAATCTGATAAGGTTTCTGTAATTCAGCCAAAGGAAATAATGATTTTTTTAAAAATTTTATTTTTCACTTCTAATTTTCCCCACTGTGGTAGCACTGAAGGAAGAACCAGTGAGGGGCAGACCCCATCAGGGCTCTGTAAAACTGCTACCAACAGCTCTCAGCTGGAGTGAGAGGGTGCAAGGATCCAGGAGCCTGCCCCAAGCCCTGCCACTGCAGCTCCTGTCTTTGACAACCCAGGTAAGCAGAGGGCTGCAACATCACATCATTTTCAGGGCTGAAATATGTTTGACATCCAAGAATTCCAGCTCATTCAGGTCCACCAAGGGGTTTAAGTTCTGGATGAGGGCTCAGGGCTGCCATGCTTGACCTCTCCAGGAAGGAAAGAGGCAAAATCCTGGTGCTCCCCAGTCCCCGAACCCCTCCCAGGGAGACTCTGTGCCAGCAGCCTCCTGCCACGGGCTCCTCTGCACTGCTGCTGTCACAGAAGCTGCACAGTGAATAATCAGTGAAACATGCTCAGCCTCCAGAAGCAGATGGAGCTGCTGTGTGCAGAGGAGCTGCAGATATTCCTCTCCTGCTCTATTTCAACAGTAATATTTTCACTAGAGCAAAAGGAAAACAAGCAGTATTAAGTGCAAGTATCTCCTGTATAAATATTTATGTAAGGAAGAAAAAGTGTCCTTGTGTGCAACCACAGGTGCACAGACAAACACTACAACAGCAAATTCCATAAAATAGCCTTTGGACAAGAAGCTGAGCAGTGTTTGGACAGATGGCCAGTTCTTCTAGAAATGCTTCATTTTACCCCCATTGTTTTAGTCAGGGCAGGCTGCTGTACTGGAAACAATATTGTATAGCACCCTTTTCATTCAGGAGCTTCCATGAATGATACAAACGAGAGTTTACCACAGCCAAGGAGTAAATTGCAGGGTAACTAAAACCTCGAAGGCACTTTGCACAGAGTTCACAGAGTGCTCAGCTCAGGCTGGGCAGTCCTGCTGGCACACAAGGAACTGGGAAAGATGAAGGCCTGGAGGGTCCACAGCTGAAAGACTGAAGAGTCCCATCAAAACTGAGAGAGGCATATTAATAAATTTTTAAAATAAATAAATAAAGGGGAAAAACAAAAACAAACAAACAAAAATACCCAACCAAAAACGCTTCAGTGAGGAGTGTCTGAAATCTGAATTATAGGGGAAAATTCTTTCAACTCCTGCAGCTAGCTGAGGCAAGTTCCCTGGTATTTCTTCACTGGGAAGTTTCTTCCCTTTGGCTATACAGCAACTCATGCCTACAGGAGAGGAGAAGGCTGATAACCAGGATTAGGTGAACTGGTCTAGATAAAGAACTGACTTGAACCTCTGCCCAAGGTTTGAACCCAAGGCTTGCTCTTCAAATCAAGTATTAGGAGGCAGTTTTCCTCCTTTCCTTTTTTCCTTGCTTCTCCCTGTCCAATATCTCTTCGCTTCTGTTCTGAGTGAAAGCAGATGGTTTAGGATCTTGCATCCCTGAGAACCTTTTTCCTCAGTTTGACAGTCCTGTGCACCCTGTAGCTCCTTTCCCAGATTTGGGAAGGACAGGGAGTGTGGAAGCCTCTCCTGTGTCACAGCCTCTCACTCCCCCTCATGCAGCTGGGGCAGCAGCAGCCCCTCCCAATGCTCTGAATCCTGAGACCCCTGAAGGAGCACTGCTATTCAAAGATTGTTTAAATCACAGGGTCATGGTATGCTGCATCCAAAAATTTTAAGTAACCTGGCATTTTAGGGGCTCCTGCAGCCACAGCATCCTCTGACCTGCCTGGAGGTGACACATCCATCCAATGCATGGAGCTGTTGCACATTTGAAAGCTTTCTTGGAAGCATTTCACCAAATAGTCCAGGCACTGCTGCTGCCCACCAAAAGCACATGCTGTATGCAGTTTAAGAATATTCTCTTCTAAAGCTGCACTCTGTGTGTTCTGAGAAGAGAAAAACTTTTTTAGTACTTGAACATATGCTTAAAAGATCTATAAAGCTGCCAGTCAACATCAAATGTCTCTTTGCAGACAGTCTCTTTCCTACAGCCAGGGGATGGTATCAATAAAAAGAAAAAACAGAAGGCCTTCAATGCAGTAGTCATTCTTGCTCCCTTATTCTTTAACTATTTAGCCAATTTAGGAGAAATGCAAGATCAAAATGCAGGATAATCGATGTAAGCTGACACAAGGCCTAAATTTTATTTGCCTTTTCTTATTTCTCTTCCAAAATATCAGAATATGAGGAAATATGATTTTTAAATGAGCATAGTTAATACACCCTGGAATGAACAATAAACAGCTGAAATGAGCTCCTCAGCCCATTCTTTTAAAGTGTCTAATGTGTAATCCTGGTAACACTTAACATTCATTTGAACATGAAAAGGCTTCAGGTTAGAGGTGCTAATAAGAACACCCCACACTTCAGCTTTAAACAGACATGGCAATTTGTATTTCAATAAGGGAAAAAAAAATCAGTCTTGAGGAAAGAAATGCCTCCACTCCTCCACTGTATCCATTTGCAGAACTCACGTGCACACTTTCAGCATCACTAATGCAAATCCAGCGTCAGGGAGACAATTTAAATTGCTCTTCAAAAGGCAGAAAAAGAAACATATCATTAGCATGACATCTCACTCCTCTGAAATGCATGAAAGGCTGGTTGTGCTGCATAAAGGTACAGGTAGGTGTAAATGAAAAAATGCATTCTTTGCTTGGTGATAAGGAAAATGTGGAAACAGAGATGCCACAGACAGGGTGACAGACTATCTTCTGCTTTTTCTCACTCTGCAGATCTGACAGCTTCACATTGAAGCCACATTATAATAAGGCTGGAATCCTTTACCTGTTGGGAATGTAGGACTCGTGTTTGCTCCTGCTTTAATCAGGAAAAAAATAAAAACTCAACTTATCACCAGCACTGTGTCCTGTTCTCTCATTTCCTGGGAGCCTCATCAACATTTTCTGTCCTGTCAAAGTGAATTTTAATTGCTTCAGGATGGCATGTTGTTTTGTGCCACCATTTTTGGAGCCAGGTCAGACTTCAGTTCCTGTACATTGAAGAATGTTCTGCAAGAAACCTGGAATAAGTCTTGAAAGCAAAATCCTCAAGAAAATATAGTTTTAACTGCCTTGGTTTTTTAATGTGATTAAACAATTGCCTGAGTTTTTGTGGAAGTCAGAAAGAAATCATTTTTATGAACTGCCTTCTAACTCATCGAGTTCAAATCAAAAATAGTTACCTCTAAGAGCATGCTAGCAAAGCTGTCCCAGAAAAATCATGTGCCTGTGTATAGATGAATATTTGTCCTATATATTAGAAATTCTCGCTAGGAGATGCTGGAAAGCTGAGGGGGAAATCCAAAGCATAAACTGGAATGAAGAAATCAGCGTAACTCGTGTTCTCGTGACAGAACAGAATTGATCTGCCTGAGCTGGTTTAGATTTGATCACTGCAGATCCAGGGCACATTTTTGCTGAGGCTGCTGGTGGAAGTCACACATTCCAAGGTGTTCTTTGGGAAAGAGGAGAACATTTGCTGTATGGAAATCAGTGCAGGCTGTTATGGGAACACCTTAAGCAATTCCATGGAAAACCTCAGGATCTGCCAAGCCAAGTTTTAGGCTACAAAGGGGAATGAGAAAGATAAGAAGCTCTGAAAATATGTGGTGGAAATAAAAAGCTGCACAATACTTCTCTCTGTGACCTAAAATAAGGAAAATTTGAAGATTATAAATAAATCTAATATATACTTTCTGATATGAATTTCCTAAAGTACACAAGTTGCTAAAATCTTCCCTCTCTTCCTCATGCACACAAACTGATTTCATCAGCCCCACAAACCTGAGACATAAGGTTGCTTCCTTTTTTTTTTTTTTTTAAAGCTTTTTTTCCCCTGTGCTTTTTATGCTTTTGCCACTGTTCAAAAATATCTTCTAAAATCTGATGTAATAAAGACTGAATTACATCCCTGGGCCCTCAGGAAGATCAATAAGTAAGTTAATTTCCTGAGTGGCCATAGAGCTCCTGGTTTGTGAGAGAGGAGAAAGGACTAAAGGACACAGAAATGTGGGCCCAGAGAGAGCTCCAGCAGCAATCCTGGCTCCCTGCAGGCTCAGACACCTGTGATGCTTTGCTTTCTCCTCCCTTTGCACCAGACACAGCCCCAGCTCTCAGAAATAAGGAGAAGGTGTACCCTATTCCTGGGGCAACATCCCTGGGGACCCAGGGCAGGGATGCAGGGAAGGAGGGAGAGGGGCAGGGAGGGAAGAAGGCTCTGGCAGGGCTTTGCCCCATCCTGCCTTTGGAGCACCACAACCTTCCTGCCCAGGCTCAGAGCTCCTGTTCTCTGCCTGCTGCTGATTCTCACTGCTGGGAACAGGAGGCCAGGGAGCAAAGAGAGCTGGAGGGAAAGAGGGAGAGTTCCCTGTGAGGGCAATCACTCCTCTGCCCTGTTCCAGACATGAACAGGTGCACACAGGCGTAGGAAAGGAGAAGATTGTCAGATCCTTCTGGTGAAGAAAACCCTGAGCTTTCCCATCCCTGCAGAAGCAGCTCCTCTGCTCCCTCCTCAGCCAAAAGCCTGCTGATGCAACCCTTGGAGGACAAGCTGGAGCCAAATTAATGACAAACCCCAAAGCAGCCCAGCTCATATTGCTGTGGAAACTCACCCACGAAATGATTACTCCCCAGTTTATAGTCCAAGACCTCATTTGAGCAGATTTGAATCCACAAGTTTTGAAGGCACAAGTTTCTTTCACTGTTCCAATTTAACCCAGCCCAAACCCAACTGGCAGATGCAACCCCAGTCCCCCAGGCTGGCACCCTGGGCACTGCAGCAACCAAGGGGATCTGGGGAAAGAGAAGTGTTAGAGAAGTGAGAACAGTGAAGCCACTCAGTCTTGAGGCTGCTGGAAATGAAGAAAGTTCATTTTCCCTGCACTGCAGTCCCTAAAAGTGGGCACCTGGGTAAAGGCTCCGAGCTTCTCGTGGTTTGCACGGCACAGAACCGAGAGAGATGCTGCCGTGGAAAAGTGGAAGAGTCTTGTCTCTTGATACTCACTGCACATGCAGTCTCACCAAAACTCAGTTCTGACTTGAGGGCTGTCTGGAGCGGTTATTTCATCAGATTTGTCTGTGGCAGAGCTCTAGAAATTACCACCTGTGAACGTTTCCAGGAGGGAACGAATGAGTGCTGAAAAACCATCATGTTAAATTTAAGGTAATAATACAGCTTCTGCACTGTGGCCTCAGTTTTCAGTCAGCCAGGTTCAAATGTAGCTTATCAAAAGCTCTAGGAGCAATCAAATCCACTTTCATGGGCCTTTAGTAAAAAGAGTAACATGTTTAAGCTTTCCTAAGCAGCCTAACAAAAAAAAAAGCTTACATTAAAAGATGTAACAGATACACAACTATGCTCAAATATTTTTATTTGTCTAACATAAGGAATAAAACAAGTTACAGCAAAGCATGAAATCTGATGAGGATTCTACCTTAAGGAAAAAAAAATTGTCTTTTATAATAACAAATAGTTGGAACCAGCACATTGCTTTCGCGACATTGTTCCCTCCAAGACAAGTCCAAACTGTTCAACATTATGAAAACTCTGCCTATTGCTTTGTACCAGAAAATTTATTACCCCCAAATCATTTACAACAGACAGCATGCATTCCAAAACTGATTTGTTACTTTAGGCCACAACAACTCACTTTCAAAGCTTAAAGAATCCATTATCCTGCGCAAAGGGAAGCCCATGAACAGGACACAGAGAAGCTTCAGGTGGAATTCCAGGAGAAAGTTTGGATGGAGGATGCCTGCAAACCCAGCCAAAGGATTTGCTGGGTACCTTGGATGGGGAAAAGATTGAACAGGATTTTTATTCCGTGAAGTGTGCGAGCATTTGTCACAATTTCAGCAAGCTGCTGGCTGGGCTGGGAGGAGGAAGCGAGGCAGTTGGAGAAGTCAAACATGATTAACACAGGAACTCTGCTCTGTGGGAGATGTCATTACCTGCTGACACAGAACGGGCATTTGTCTCATTTTGCTGCAGCACAAAACACAATGTGTGTGTTCAGTACTACTCTGCTCCTCTGATTTTGTTATGAGCCACAACAGACACTTGGACCAGTTTGATTTATTTGGTTAAAATGCCTCAGACGTTTTTCAGCTATGGAGGCTGCTGTAATTTAACAACTGCTGGTCCCAGAGCGTGCCTGAGAGCAGAGGAGTGTTACACCCAGGAGGCAAAGCCAGCTCAAGGAGAGCAGTGGCCAGGGCATCCTACAGAACCTGACCTAGAAAGGGAATTCTGTGTAAGGGCCCCAAGAGGTGGGAGCAGCCCAGGGCACGGGGGAGGCACTGAGCTGATGGCACAGAGGTGACACAGGGCCCAGGGTGCCTGACTCTGCCCTGGCACCAGGCTGAACATTTGCACCTGAAGATCAAAGAGCTTAGCGAGCAAAGCAAGGCTTAGACGCTTACCTGCACACTTGATTTACAGCCTCTTTAATCACAAGGGACAATTCTCAGGAATTTTTTTTAAAATCACTGCAAATTCACATCATTAAGAGTCTTTTTCCACTAAGTTATCACAAAATTTGAAAAGTGACATGGAAACAGCATCTAGAAGTGATACATGTTTGGTTAGCATTTGAAAGTCTGTATTTCTTTGAACTGATGCATATCCAAACAGGTCAACCAGGGCTTTAAATTGTAATTCTATATGACCAAAATACAGGAAACTGCTTTGAAAAGAAAACAAAACCCCAGGGCACAAGTGTGAGTCACTGTGGTGACTCAACCAGTGGCTCTGGGTGCTCAGCTGCCCCTGGGGTTTGCCCAGAGCAGGAGGAACTGAGTTCTTTGCAGGTAAAAATGTTGTTCTGTGTCCTTTGGAGGTGACAGTGTTCTGAGTTTAACACTTGGTATTTGCAATTGAGTTTTAATTCAAAGCTGTGGGACCAAGGAGCCAAATCATCCCCGAGCCCAGCTTGGTGACCTCAGAGCTTCTCATGACCTGCTCAGGGACGGGGCAGGGAACAAACTGGGTTCCTTTATCCACTGTCTCTCCCTGGAGTTGTGTTCTAGTGGTCTATTTCATAATCACTACTGCTGGAAATTGATTGGTTTTATTTTTAAAGCTGTTAGACATCTGTTGTTCCATGTAAACAATACTTCTCTCTCTCTTTTTTAATCCCACACCTATTTTGCTTTTCAGTTCTCTCTTGAAAATATTGACTGTAAAAAATCCAAACTGGCCAAATCCACTCCAAGCTATTCTGAGCACACTGCTGCAGAACAAAGCATAGAGTTAAAAAAGAGCATCATTATCTACCATTTAAATGATTTCCAAAGCTACCATTTAAGACATGGGATTTTCTGTGATCTTTGTCCAAGAAAACTCACCAGTGACCTTAAAGAGATTTCTTTGGGCACACACCCCAGAGCAGGGAGTGCCCAGGGGATTTTACAGCACCCAGAACCAAGGCAGCTGCAGGTGAGCACAGACAGCCAGAGGGGCTGCTCAGCACTCAGCTCCATCCTCCAGTGATGTCACACCTGAGAGGAGACAGCACCTCCTCAAAGTGCACCTCTTGTGTGCTCACAGCAACACCTGGGCAGGCTGGGAGGGCTGGGGGTGCTCACCTGGACAGGAGAAGGCTCCAGGGAGGGCTCAGAGCCCCTGGCAGGGCCTGAAGGGGCTCCAGGAGAGCTGGAGAGGGACTGGGGACAAGGGATGGAGGGACAGGACCCTCTGTCCTGGGAATGGCTTCCCACTGCCAGAGGGCAGGGATGGATGGGATCTTGGGGAGAAATCCTTCCCTGGGAGGGTGGACAAGCTGGGGCTGCCCCTGGATCCCTGGCAGTGCCCAAGGCCAGGCTGGACAGGGCTTGGAGCACCCTGGGACAGTGGGAGGTGTCCCTGCCATGGTAGGGGGTTGGAATGGGGTGGATTTAAGGTCCCTTCCAACCCAAACCGTTCTGGGATTCTGGGATTTGTATTTTGGCACCTGGGTCCACTGGCTGTGTGTCTGTTCTAAAATCCATTTCCAAACACAGACAAGTTCTGAGCTGTAAATTGGCTTGGAACCAGGCAAGCAGACCAAGTGCAGGCCCAAAACAGATTCCCTGGGTTCTGAAAATCCAAACACTGCGGCTGGAGCACATGCAGCCACACAAAGCACTCCTAGAAAGCACCCAAAGTCAGGTGAGTCCCACCCCAGCTGGGCTCTCCAGCCAAGCTCTGCCTCAAGGCCTCCCTGAGGTTAGGGGAGGAAAATGCAGCCTGGCTTCCAATGGAAACACAGCTCCCTGTCCCTGCCTGCAGTGTGTGCTGTCAAGTGTTCCCCACACCCTCTGGGGAACACAGAGCCCCGGGAGTGTGATCCCAGCTCCAAAGGCAGCCAGGTCTCCAGGGCTTTTTGGCTCTCCTGGAAGCAGCAGTGTGCTGCAGGGAAGGTGGGATCAGCACCAGCCAGTGCCCCAGCACGGGCATCACACCACAGCCTTTGTTCCACCAAAGCCCTGCTCGAGGCAGGTGTTGAAAAGATGGCTTAAAAGGTGAACTTTTAAAGTCCTGAAGGGTTTTTTTTGTTTCCATCTGTGGTTTTTCTTCACATTTCTGGTCACTTAGTTGTGTAGCTGAATAGTGAAAACAAGCACTTTTGATTATCACTGTGTTGGAGAAGTTATTTAATCAGAGAAATGAAAAACATTTGTAGTCATCACAGCTTGCTCTAGGTACCAGAAGCTTTTGACAGCTGGCTCTCCTGGCCCTCTGTGATAGTTTAGGGCCACATCCTCATTAAAAACAGATGCACAAAACAAAACTTCCAATTCCATGGACATGTGAGCACCCTGTTAGTAGAAGAGACCCATTTAGAGGATGCTGAAGTATAATTACATCATATTTTCATTAGAGGAATGGTCTCTGCCTCTCCCAGAGAACTTGGCAGAGCATTAAAATCCCGTCAAGGCTGACCACACAATAACTGAAGGGGAGGAAGAAAAAAACACATCAAACCACAGAAAAAGCCTGAGAAAGGATTTCTGGAGTGCTACTGCACTTTTCTTTGATCAAAACCAGAAATAGTCCTCTGGAAGGGTACCTAAGGCACACCACTGAGAAAGCACCCAGCAAACCTCCACCATGACTTTGCTAACTTCCAAAATTCAAAGGGCTTCTTAGCAGAATCCTCTCCTTTCCAAGGACATTCCTGTGTGCTACCCCATCCCCAAGGACATCCCTGTGTCCTACCCCATCCCCAAGGACACCTTCCACTGGAACGTGGGAGACAAAGGTTCAAACTCCAAGAGTGGAAAAGTTCTGCAGAACTGCTACTGAAAACTTCTCCAAATGAGCCCCAGCTGAGCATCCATCTTCATTTGAAATCTTCAGGTTTTTCCCAACTCCTGTTTAGAGCTGTTTTTAGGGGATAGGAAAAAAAAAAGTAAAACAGAAAGCAGAACCAAACAATGCAGAACCCCCAAAACTCAAAGAAACAACCTTGAAACCCCCATCCAAACACAGCTCTGTTCAGCCAATGCATCTTCCAGCCTAGAAAATCAGTTTTCTACCTCTGTGAGGGAAAAAAATACAAACACAGAGTATTCCAACTTTCCTACTCCAAGCTGATAAGGATACTAATGCAGGTACTGCTGCATGTTCCTGACTCCCAGTCCCCACAGGAACAAAACCCCACAAACCCACAAATCATCTCAGGGAGACAAGCAATCTTCAGAGAATCAATAGAATATGCTGGAAATTAAAACAACAAATGCTCAGCCAAGATTCCTCCATTATCTTACAAATGTTTTTATTAGAACTGAAGTGAATTAGTATTACAGGAAGATGATGGAGAAAGTCAAAAAAAGAAAGCAAAATCATGCAAGTGGGGTCAGATCAGACTTTTGGACCCAGGCATAGTGACACAGAACCAGTTCCACCACATGGCAAATGCAGTGTGAGCACTGACACTGTGCCTTTCTGGCTCCCCCTTCTGCTCATTGTCAAATGAATATTGATCTTTTAGATGAAACAAAAAACACTTCTTTAACTGTGTCCTTTTCATATCTAAAAACATTGCCCAAAGCACCCTGGTGCCTGACCCCATCGTGTTCCAGATCTGCAGTTCTGCTTCACCTCAGAGATTCACTCAACTCTCTGCAAACAGCCAAAAGGTGAGAAAGATGAACGCCTTAAGTAGGCAATTCTGCAGAAGTGGGTGTAGGGACAGAGCAAGAAAACCCACCAGGTAAAGGTTCCATACTCACACTCATCACACATGGCTTCAGGGAGAAGCACTGTGCACACCTCAGGAATGCCAAAGCAATCCTCTCTGACCCCTTTATATCAGTATTTTAATCTCCTTGCACTCCAAACATGTAAAGTTGCCTTCATGTGCCAGCTGCAGAGCCAGCCAGCCAAGCAGGATTGCCATCCACAACCTCAGCCAAACCTGAGCCAGGGCAATGCAGGGATCTCAGAGTATGTTTGGACCCTGCTCTAGCAAAATCTCCATCAGAAATGTCAAAGGCAACTCTTCTTTAGAACTTAACCCATTTCCCTCCATTCCCTCCCATCCTCACTTGCAAAAATCCAGAGGTGAGGTTTGCTTGTGCTACCAACACACCGAGGACAATGGGATGGACTTCAGTAAAGATCTCCTGCTCTCCATGCAGGCAATATTGCTTTATAGATTGTGCTGCTTTTGATGTCCTCTTTGATCAGGTGTGCTCCTGAACTTCAATGGAGCCATTTCAGAGCAGTACCTGCCCGGCTGACAGCAGATCCAGCACCTTCACATTTTTTATTTCAGCATTGACTGAGAATATTTGCTCTTGATGGCAACAACTGTAAATGAGCAGGCCAACAGCTTCCTAAAAATAGACAAAAGTGCAGCATTAGCAGCATACCATGCCCACCTAGTGCATTTTTTTCTTGTTAAAAATGTATGAAGTACAAAACTCCCTCAGCACAGTGTAGGACAAAGCAAGAGCCAGTCCCTGTCCCAGAGCTGATGTCCAGCACCTCCCACAAGCAGGACCTGTGGACATTGTTCATGTGCTCCATTTCCCTGGCATAGGGAGACAAGTTAGAGAAGATTTCACTCACCACAGAGAGATCAAATCCCTACACAGAGCACAGGATTAGTAGAAAAAGGAAGAGAATCAGATTTTGTTGCCATGCTGCAGTTGTAGCCTTGTGATCTCCTAAGGGAGTGACACTGCCAGTGTCACCCTGCAGTGTCACCCCTGGGCTGAGCTCTCCTCTGTATGGAACTCGCACAGAGGGCAAGACTGGGACAAAAACAAACCCAAGAAATTTCCCAAACCCCAGCAAAACCTCAATGTGTTCTTTAGCCAGAAACTCAAAAATTGGTTGAGAGATGAACATGGCAGTGCTGCGTTGACAGATGGACTTGATGATCTTAAAAGTCTTTTTCTACCTCAATGAATCTGTGATTCTGTGGTTCTAAAACCTCACACAAAGCCAGGGAGCAGTTTGCTTGGCAGCTGACTCCATCTGCTGCTTTTTTCCAGGGTGCCTGAGAGTTTTAGCTGGTGACAGATTGTCATCTGCTGACAAAGGAGAGCAGGGATGCTCAGCACCTTGCCATGCCACTTGGCTTCACAGCCACCCAAATCCCCTGTGAAGAACTCAACTTCCAGCCAAACAAAACCACAGTTCTGCTCATATCTGTAGTGGAATATCTGTAGGGCAAGAAGCCAAAGCTCCAAAGCTGGTAGGCAACAGAGCCCTGAGATATTTGGCTGAAGCCTGCAGAAGAGCGTGGAGGAGAACTTGCTGTAACTTTTCAACATTTCTACACAAAGAAGGGGGCAGAAAAGAGAGCAGTTTCTAAAGCATTTTCCAAAACAAGGTGCAGGGGAAGGCAGATTACTTCTGTCTGTGTGGGTGATGGCAAGCATTTAGTTTAATGCACGAACACAAGAAGAACAACTATTTTAACTATAACAGTTTTTGCTTTTCCTGTCTCAATTTTACAAGCCTCTCTTGCTCCTTTTCAATTTGCAGATGCACCTGGCTGTTACCCATAGATAACACAGTGCACAGTGCCCTGAAAGCCCCTCAGACAGATTTGTTCTAACTTCCTTTGCAGAAGGACAGAATGAAAGAGCTCTATCATTTCTAGACAAGGAGAAATTAATTTGTTTGCAGAATGACTCCATGGACATGCGGTCAGCTGAGGCAAGACCAGGAAATCCTGAGGCAGGATTTCAACTTGGGGCAGAACCTCTACTGGAGAATTGCCAGAGAAAGACTTTCTGGAAAGGGGAAAGGGATGGGGGAAATATTAATTTAAAAACATGAGTCAAATCCAGGAAGCCATAATTTATGGCTTAATGAAAGAAGAAAAAAGGCCTAATTTGCCACAGTGTTAAAATGGGGTGATGATACAGAACAGGCTGAGAGCTGCAAGTGGTTAAGGAAGGGATCAGGAGGTCCAGGCAGAACCAGGAGGAAACACTCCTCAGTTATCTCCTCTGGAGGCAGCAAAATAGCGATAAATCTGTTTACAAACACATTTCCTGAGCGTGTTCATTAAAAATACAGGTTTAGATCAATGAAATTCCCAGACAGAAGTGTCCTGTTGGAGGCATGGCATGGCTCTGCCTGTGCACAGGCAGCTCTGGAGTGAGGGCTGGGAATGCCACAGGAGAGCAGGCAGAGCAGCTGGCACACAGCTACCTCAGCCCTGCACAGGGAGGTAATAAATCATCCAGAGCTTCAGGGATGATGGACACCTGCCAAACCCTCAAAAATGTTTGAAACTTGATAAGAAAGAAACAAACCAAGAAAAAGTCAATGCTATTTAAGTGCTAGTTCTCTAACTTGGGCAACATTAATAAAAAAAAATTACCAGAGTATTTAATACAAGTTATTCCAGACTTCATTACTCTGCACAATGTGAAAAAAACCACCCAATAAGACTGATATGAAATCCCAAATTTGTGCATCCAGTTATTTTATTGAAGGTAAATGGTTTATATGTAGAAGCACACCTTGATGATTTTCCTGCTGCTATGGCAAGGGAAAGGGAGTGCTTATTAGCTACCTCTGGCATAAATTTTAATCCCACTGAGCTCCTTTTCAAAAATTGCTTTCAAAACTGAAGTAAACAAGAACTCCTGAACTGGTTAAAGCATCAATAACTTGTTTTGCTGGAAAAACTGAGAATTCTTTTTCTGCCAAAGCTGAGGAGTTACACTGCAGGGTATCTGAGCAAACCCACTCACTGAAGGTCAGATCCACGCTGTCCTGCTGGGGTGGCAGGGACTCTCCTGGCCCTCCACCTGCAGAGCTGCTGCTGTGGCTTCTGCAGTGCAGTGTGAGCTCCCAGTCTGGCACTGATGGAATCTTTGGGCAGGTGGGCAGGTCTTGCTCAGCCACGTGCTGGGCAGATCCCCCAGCACTGCAGAGCCCCTCAGCCCCAGAGTTTCACTGTGCAGGGCAAACCACAGACACTGACTCTCAGAGGCCCTGCCAGGAGCTGTGAAGAGGGTTGCCCAGGGGCCTGGCCAGGACTCCCTTCAGCTGTATCTGCAGCTGTGGCAAGGGGAAGCACTACTCAGACAAAAACTGAAGCTCAGGCACTCCCTGCACATCCCTGAGATCCCCCCTGTGGCACTGAGGCTGCCAAGGAGCCATCCCTGGCTCTGCACACAGCTGATGCTCTTTGTGTCCACCACTGCTTTGGGCAGCCAGTTCCAGGCAGTTCCACAAGGCAGCTCCTGCTGAGCAGAGAAGCATTTCCCTTCTTTCCATTGTTTTAGGTCAGTCTTACAGCATTTCCTTCAGGTGTTTGCTAGCACTACTGTTGTAGGATTTGGTGCACAGTTCCACACTTGGTTCACCCACCACATTTCAGGTTGTCCTTCTGGGATGGGAAATCCCTCCCAAAGGAACCCACAGAAGGGCAGCAGAACATGAAGTGACAGGGGCCTCTCCAATCCTTGCCCCAGCCACACACAGCATTACTCCTGCAGGATGTTCCAGCACAGGAAACACACACATTTCAGTTTTCCTGTGTGTGCTATTGTGCAGGGGAAACTCTGATGACAATCTACTGATACCTGGCCAAGAGCTCCCAAAAACCAGTGCTGTTGAGGAGGAGTTACTGAACACCAAGACCTCTGGCTCCAGCAGAAGTACTCAACATGTGGTCTTGCACATTCTGGTATTAACTAAAAAAAACTGGCACAGCAGCCTTGGGCCCAGCCTGAGCTCTGCTCTGCAGAACAAGGGGTTAATCTTTTGTGTGTGGAGTACAGGTTCCTTCCATCCCAGCCAAGTGCTGGAGCCAAGAACCAGGATTTTCCCAATGCAGGGCTGTGTCTCTCAGCCACTCAGCCTGGCACTGGCCCGAGTGCCAAGCAGGGACAGAAGGATTGTCACCTGCCACATGCCCTGACCCCTTGTCTGTGGGGAAACTGCTGCATCTCCTCAAGGCAGTGACTTCCTCTGTCCCATGAAAGCAAAGAGAAAGTGAAGATGAAAAACAGTGTTCAAAAGGTGGAAATCAGAACTGTAGCAGAGCAATTTTCTTCTGAAAACATGACAGTTGCTCAAGGCACAGGAACAAAGTGGCAAATCCTATTCCCCGGTGTACTGGGATCAGTAGCAAAGTCATGATACAGCTCTGCACCTCTGAAACAGCTGCCTGGCAAGTGGAGACAGCTCCTGCTTGCTCTGCATGAGCCCTGCTCAGGTTCTTTCAGCTCAGACCCCCTGCTCCCACCTCTGCTCCGGGAACTCCAGGCACGTCACAGGCCACAGTGAGACCTCGGCTCCTGGGATGAAACCTCCTCACAACTCCCCTGATTTCCAATCCCAAGCCAGCTCCAGAGGCCCCAACCCTGGGTCACAGTGAGGATTTGTTCTGCTCCCAGGAGATTTGGGTTTTCCTGCTCTCCCCACACCTGCACTCCCAGGCTGAGCCGGTGACTGAGCCCACGCCTGAGCTCCACTCCAGCCCTACAGCACAGTGACCACATCTCTCTATTCCATTTAATCTAATAAAAGAACAAATTCCCCAGATCTCCTTCAACATCCTTTTCCTTAGAAGAGCACACTGCAGCAGCCAAGACACCGGAGCACAGGTCTGTTTAGCCTCAGGAAAGTGTACACAATACCTGCCTGCCTCCCAACTTGCTGCAGCTTGTGCTGCTTTCCTCTGTGGTCATGAAATAAAATTAAAGATCAATTTAACCGCCTGGAAGAAAAAAAACCTATAAATAAGTAGTCATAAAACCTAGAGGACAAGACAGGAAGAAACAAAATCTAACGAACAAGAACAGAGGCTGAAAATTCAATTCCAGAACTCACTAAAGAAAAAATACAGAACTGAACAGTTCTGGGAAAGAAAGGAATTCACCATTTTTCCTGGAAGCGCTTGCCAGTGATACATATGCTCTGAACAAGGCAGATTCGTGTATTTTATGGTTTTTGCACTTGTGCAAACTAGGAGTTGCTGCCCTGAAGATTTTACAGTCTGAGAGTGTGATACCACTGCTGCTGTAGGTGTAACAACTTAGAAACAAACAGGATTTCATTAGCAAACATCTGCATAAATAACCATTCTCCAGATGAGGATAACATGGCCTAAGACATTATAGCACGGCCTCAGAAATTATAACACATACTCCATATTTGCAAAGATGTGCAACTTCTGGAAGAATTTCCAATCCAACCTTTTCTAATTCAGAGTGTGAAACTATCACAGAAAAAGTACAGAGGAACCAACCTGGAACTCAGCCATTTGGGGAGAAGTGCTGAATGGGGTATACTCAATTTTGGCATTGCATATCACGGAAAAGACACTTTGCCAAGCTAGAAGGTTTATCAAATTAGTGTCGAGGATCCTACTGACTTCTCTCCAACCAAGATTCATCCTTACGAATGTGGCATAAGAACCTTGTCCAAAATCCAGATTATTAATGAACTCTGACAAGTAATAAAGTCAGAAAGGCCCGTCTTTGCTTCTGTAAGGAAAACAGGCTGTGGAATCCAAAGGCATCCACAGGCACATCCTTCTGAAGGATGGTGATTACAGTCTTAGGACAGATTAAGCAATATATTCAAGGGGTGAGGAAGAGGGAAATCATAATATTACTCAATTCTTTCACAGAGCAATTTATTTTCTCTAGTTCTCAATGTTTATTTTAGAGATTTAATATCAGATATTTCAAACTGCAGTTCTGATGCTGCTGGTGCTTCGTGGATAACTTATTAACCTGTTAGAGAGAGAATGTTTTAACCTCAAATCCAGCCCTGGAGTGTGTGATTCCTTGCTTGGCTCAGTGCCTGTACTCCAAGTCAAGCTGAACTTGCTCGCGCAGAGCTCGAGGTGTCTGCTCGGTCTGGGTGGGGATTGCAGAGCACATATCCCAAGGGGTAAACATTTGTTGCTGCTTTTACTGCTTGCTGAGTGAGTTTTCTTCACTGCTGATTTGCAACATGACAAAAAACAAAGAGTAACTCAGAATAAGAAGTACCAAGACAAAAACAACTCTGTCTCTTTCCTTAGGGTAATAAAATATCTTGACTGTTCACCAAACACCGAGGCTGCAGAGCACGAGGATTTTATGTCTTAGGTGCTTTGCTGATTCAGAAGAGTCTTTTAATGTCACTTCCAAGTGACACTGGAAACTCTTCTGCCTGATATGCTGATGTTGATATTTTTCTCAGCAAGGAAAAAAAAAATATTTCCACAAATAGATCAGAATTTTCTCTTAAGTGTTTCTCTTAAGTCTTATTTGCTTTCAGGGAAAAAAAAAAAGAAAAAAAAAAGTGGTCAGGAAGTTTCCTTCACCTGAAAGAGAATCCACAGGCCTGAGTAGGTGGCACTGTGTGGTAGCAACAGGAAGAGACAATTTAATAGGATTCTTTCAGTTTCACCTGGAAAAAATCCATAAAATGTGGGCTTCTTCCTCAAAGTATGTGAATTGTGAGTTTGCCTTTTAGCTTTCTGGTATGAAATCCTTCCACCTAACAGAAACCAGGGAATGAATCCAAAGATTTTCAGTGCAATAAGGAATAACTGTTTGTGTGTGCCCCCTGTCCCATGTCTTACCAGGCTTGTGCTGTTGGTTACAAACAATCAGAAGGTTTTGAAGTATGAAGAGCCAGTTTTCCTTCGCCAACCAAACAGATTTATCTTCACACAGAATACTTTGTGAGGCCTGGTTTTTTGGGGTTGTGTTTGGGGGGTTTTTTTTACTTCTTTTGGAGTTCTTTGCTGCATTTTGTTTGGGCTTTTTTCCCCTTCCCACTCCATCCCTCCCCCAGCCCTGCTGTTCTTCCTGCTGACTCTCCAAGGAGTTGTATCCCTGCCACTGGGCTGAGCCAATTCTAATCCTTCTACCTGGGCACAAATGCAGTTTTACAAAGGCATCTTGAGACAGAAATTAAGCTACTTAGGACAGAAGAGCATTAAGTAATGAACTTCTTATGGAATATTTATTCATCTATCCATCTGCATTTATGAAAGCTGAGGTGAGACTGAGGAGGGGCAGGGGAACTTCAAAGCCCCAAGCCACAGGTCTCTCTTGGAGATTTTTGCAAAAAGCACCTGAGGAAATATGTCAAGTGGTGGGTGTTATGCAGTGATTTTTCATTAATTTTAATTACTGTCATTCTATAGGATAGTGAGCATCCTCAGACCTTCACCTCCAAATTGCACTGGGATTGATGCCAAATTTCTTCTCCCTCTCTGGTTCCCTCCAGCAGTATTTAGTAATGGAATCGCTTAAACTTGTTTAAATAAGAAGGGTAAATGCCAAACACTTCTGAATGAGAAGGAACGTATCTTAAATGGCACATGAAGCCTTTATTCATAATTCTATAAACTGAAAACCTGTGCTATTTGGGATCAAATAGGAGGCTTGATCAGGCTTGAGATGAAAGTAGATGGAACACCCCCATTTAAGGAAAAGCAAAACAAAACACAAAGTGACTCTTAACTTTTCATAAGCATTAGGAGTGCACACTGGGGGAGGGGGAGGAAGAGACAAAAACACAGAATCAATTCCCTTGATGGGATCTTAGTGGTTTACTTTTAAAAGAAAAAAACAAACCAAACTATTTTTAGCACTAGATTTGCAATACAGGTGGCATCACCACCACCACCATCATCATCATCATCATCATCATCATCATTATCATCACCACCATCTCCTCCTGGCTCCCTTGAGCAATGATGACTCCAGATCCTATTCTCCCCCAACATCCACCAGCAGCCACAGGAGAGCTGCTTGTCAGACCTGGGCGTTTTTGGTGCAGAGCCCCTTTTCAGACAGGTTATTCTGACAGGCAGAGGCCCAGAGCTCCCACCCTGCCCTGCCTAGAGCTGCCACACAGCACCCAAGGCCAGCCCAGCCCAGCCCCTGGAGCACGGCTTGAGCCCAGCTTGGCTGACCACCTCCTATGAGGCAGGGGCACAAAAGAGGGAAAGGGAAACCAGCAAATTACAAATTTCATCTTTGGAATGATCATTTATGGCTCGAGAGTAAGATCTCACTGGTTTGTGATGTAATTATTCCATTAAAGCCTGAATCCTAACTGGAAGCTTAGAGGCAGCAGCAGCAACACTCCAAATTTTCTATTTTTGGGTAGCAGATGGTGGGGCAGAGATGGCAAATCCACATTAATCAGAAGTATCTCATGAAAGCTGTGCTGTATTTGCCAAACCAGAGTCTTTCTTTTCCACAAAGCCCTATTTGCAAGGATTCACTCGAGTGAGACTTTCACACAGGTGTGCTGCATCTGGCACTGCAAATAAAAGGAATCCTCACCCAAAAGCAGCTGCCAGACGGTGCTGCCCTTGGCAGTTCCCCTCCAGAGACATTCTGTTTGTCCAGTGAGCAAACAGCCACTCATTTTCCTTAGCTTTCCACAGTTAACCAAGGAGTAACTCACCATTTCCACAGTTAACCAAGGAGTAACTCACCATTTTCCCCAGGTTTATATCCTTCTATACCCACAAGTGGAGCTTACCCACCAGCTCAGGTTTTTTCATGTTTACAGTGCCAGCAGAAAGGGGAACACCTTCCACCCTCCCCACAAACAAGTGCCAGCTTGGGGTGGTGAGTAAATACAGTCACCATTTCTTTCCAGATGCACCCACATTATACTCTCACAGCCATTCCAGTGGAAATCCTCCCCTCCCTGTGCAGGAAGGCTCCTTGTCACTGCCCCAGGCTTGCCTTGCCACACCTTCCCCAGCTCTGCTGTTCCATTTCGGTAAAGCCAGCTGTGTGCCAGGCCCTGGGATTGCACAACACTTTTTACTCTATGTTTCCTACAAAAAGTCTCCATCTGCAGAGGAGGGCTTGCTTGGGGTTTTTTGGGGTGGTCTCTTGGTGTGTGTTTGGGGTTTCCCTGTGTTTGGGCTTTGTCTGTGTCACATCCCTCCAGCTGCAGATTTCTCTCTGTATTGTCCCAGCCCAAGGAAATCTGCCATTCTGCAGTTTGTAGTGTCCTTGAGGTACAATTTTCCTGCAACTACCAGTGAAATTTTGGGAGCAAATATGTGCTGGAGACTCTTCAGAGACCTAAATTTAACAGAGACAAAACCAAGGCTGAGTTACAAGTTACAGAATTACTCTTCAGTGTTCAGAGTGAAAATGTTAGGAGGGATTTTCTCATCGTCTCTCCAATTAGTTTTTCGCCTACAAAATATATCTAGTTATCTTGAAGCTACATTCTGCTCTTTTGAGTCCAGTTTGAACTTATTAAGCAGCACTGCACAGAAGACTGAAGTGTTTTAGACACCAGAGAGAAGATACAAAATAGTATGATCAAGAAGGGGAAATTCTTACAGACACAGAGTACAGGAGGTTCCTAAAGATCTAGAGAGGTGTGTGACAGCAAGGTGTCTGAGATGGGAGAGATAAACCAGCAGAGCCTGCACTAGAAGGAAAGAATCAGGAGCTCCTGAGGGGACACAGGAAGAACAAGACAAGTGGGAGGTGTCCCTGCCCATGGCAGGGGTTTGGAGCTCAGCGATCTTTTGGTCCCTTCCCACCCAAACCATTCTGGAAGCCTTGTGTTCTCTCTGGGTCACAGAAGTGAATTTCTGTGGGAGGGGATATTTCACTGTGCAAGTAGTTCACATGAATACATGGAGTCAGTGTAAGACTTAAAATGAACCTGTGGACCTGAAATGCCTCTGCGTTCTCTGCCTGTTCAGAAAGCCAGGCAGAAGCAGCAGAGAGAACATCACTGCCTTCTCCATCCCTGTGCTGCATTCTCTTCTGTAACAGATAAAGCATTAATGAGAATTCTTCATGTTCCCCTTACCAACAGCCTGAATCCTTGCACTGATGAGGAACACAGCCCTTTTTACATGAGGACATGATGTTTGTTTACTTTTGCATGACACATTAGAGCCCAACCTTCAAGAAATATAAGGAGGTCACTCCCTTACTGGAGTTCTCTGTGGCTGCTTGGCTCTGAGATTTGGACATGCGAAGAGCCACATCTTTCAGCATCAGCAGATTTACAGAAGACATGCTCTGCTTTGAAACACGGGAAGTTGATCCTGCAGGGCTGTTTACTCCCTCAGCACACCTTGGAGTGCTCCCATGGCACCTGCAGCTTGCGTAATTGCTGTTTCTCTCCCCACCAAACATCAGCAAAATTTGTAGTAGGCAAAGGTGTAATCACAGGGAGTGCTGCAGCCAATTTTCACAGCTCAGACATAAAAAAAGAAAAAAGCTAATTAGGAACATCTATTCTGGACCTGCCTGCACTCTTTGTTTATTACCTGCCCCCTGGAGCAGCATTACAGGGAAGGGAGCTGGTTTGAGAGTGTGTGATAACCTGGTACATGCACACACTTCCCTGAGTGACACTGCATCCCTTGATACAATACTCAATAGAAATTCATGCACTTGGAGTTGCCTCAGCTTTTAAAATAGTTTTTCTTACGTGATTCATTGGCCTAATTTCATTTTGTGCTCACACATAGAATTAATGAGGATAATCCCTGACTCCCTGAGGTCTATGAACAGATCCTTCCCACTCCCGTGAGCTGCAGCCTCCTTTTGCCCAGGCAGAAGTCAGAGCTGACCCACAGCAGTCTCTTTGCATGGAGTGACACTTTTTCATCCACAGGCAAGGTCTGGTTTCCCCTGCTCTCTCAGCCTGCCCATCACCTCTCACCTTCCCCAGGCTGCGGTTTGTTCTGGATTGATCCCCACATAATCAAATCTAGCAGAGCTCATCTAGGAATGCAAGGAAACTTCATCAAGAAGTTAATTTTTTAGGAAGTATGCAAATCTTGAAATTCTTCCTTTAGCAGACTTCTTCCCTCTTATTTTTTGACTCACATTAACACAATTTCCTTGACCTTACCTTGTCCACCTGCTCTTTTTAAAATAAACTGTGGTCAACTGCAACATGCAGCAATGTTGAGGCTTCAAAAAAGGCCCTAGTCTTCATCTGTGACAAGCTCATGCTGCATTTTATGCACAACTAAGAAAAAATATTTAGAAGAAAAAACCATGTCAGAACATTAATTTGGACCAATAATACCAGCCTATTTTGTGAAGAGTTTAGTAAATCTTTCCTTTCACCACTTCCTTCTATCCCTAATGGGACTATTCTTAAAAACATCAAACCAAAACAACAACAAACTCCCAAATCTTGAAGATTAAGAACCAACAAGGCTGCTCCCATCACCACACTCCTCGGTGAGTGCTCTGATCCAGTCCATCAGCTTCTGAATTTGGGCTCAGCCTCTGGCTCTTGGTGCGTTTTCAGTGGCACATTGAGGAGGGGGTGTCTAACTCCCAAAAAAATGAGCCCTGGCTGAGGTCTGTACATAAAATAATGGTGGAGAGGCTGCAGCACTTGCCAGAATGCAGGTATGGGTGAATAAGGATGCTTAAGGGGATGCAGCAGTAAGGAGATACCTCTCATGTGACTGATCAGAGTGAAAACTATATTCCAGTTTATTACACTGCCTGCAGATATAAAATTCAGTATTAATTGTTTGAACTAGATTCAGCAATACCTACCACAATCCACTAATGAAAGAAACCTGTGTTGTCTTGCACGGCTGGATTAGGATTGTTGAGTACATTATATTTTTAGAACAGGAATAAGGATCTTTTACACTGCTCATGAAACACACAGCACAGGTTTAACCAGGCAGAACAACTTGTCTGGCTGGAGCAGAATGGCAGCAGGGACTGGGACTGGTTTCTGCAGGGCATAGGAGAGAAGGCTGCAGCCTTAACAAGGCTAAAATTCTACTCTCTTTCATACCCTGATCAGAATTCTTTGGTGTTTGCATAGTAAAAATGGTTCAGGTTTTTGAGTTTTGTAGGGCCTTCCCTTCCCTTCCCTTCCCTTCCCTTCCCTTCCCTTCCCTTCCCTTCCCTTCCCTTCCCTTCCCTTCCCTTCCCTTCCCTTCCTCCCTTTTCCTATCCCTTCCCTTCACCTTCTCCTTCCCTTCCCCTTCCCGTCCCCTTCCTTCCCCCGTGCCCTACCCTTCCCTTCCCTTCCCTCCCTTCCCTTCCTTTCCCTTCCCTTCCCTTCCCTTCCCTTCCCTCCGTTTTTCCCTTCCTCTTCCCTTGCCCTTCCCTCCCTTCCCTTCCCTCCCTTCCCTGCCCTTCCCCTCCTGTCCCTTCCCTTTCCCTTCCCGTCCCTTACCCTTCCCTTCACCTTCCTTCCCTTCCCTTCCCTTCCCTTCCCTTCCCTTCCCTTCCCCTTCCTTCCCTTCCCTTCCCTTCCCTTCCTTCCCTTCCCTTCCCTTCCCTTCCCTCCCTTCCCTTCCCTTCCCTTTCCTTCCCTTCCCTTCCCTTCCCTTCCCTTCCCTTCCCTTCCCTTCCCTTCCTTCCCTTTCCTCCCCTTCCCTTCCCTTCCCCTTTCCTTCCCCAAACTTCCCAAACTTCCCAAACTTCCCAAACCTTTCCCAAAACTTCCCTTCCCTCCCAACGTCCCTTCCTTCCTTCCCTTCCTTCCCTTCCCAAAAACTTTTTCCCTTCCCTTCCCTTCCACAAAACTTTTCCCTTCCCAAAACTTCCCAAAACTTCCCTTCCCCTGCCAAACTTCCCACAACTCCCTTCCCTTCCCCAAACTTTCCCTCCCTTCCCTTCCCTCCCTTCCCTTCCCTTACCCTTCCCTTCCCTTCCCTACCTTCCCTTCCCTTCCCTTCCCTCCCTTCCCTTTCCCTTCCCTTTCCCTTCCCCTTCCTTCCCTTCCCTTCCCTATCCCTTCCCTTCCCTTCCCTTCCTTCCTTCCTTTCCGTTCCTTCCCTTCCCTAGTCCCTTTCCTTCCCTTCCCTTCCCTTCCTTCCGCTCCCTTCCCTTCCCTTCCCCTTCCCTTCTCCTTCCCTTCCCTTCCCTTCCCCTTCCCTCCCCTTCCCATTCCCTTCCCCTTCCCTTCCTTCCCTTCCCTTCCCTTCCCTTCCCTTCCCAAACCTTCCCAAACCTTCCCAAACCTCCCAAACCTTTCCCAACCCTTCCCAACCTCCCTAACCCTCCTCCCAACCTTCCCAAACCTTCCCAAACCTTCCCCTTCCCAACCTTCCCGTCCCTTTTTCCCGTTTGTTTTTCCCCTTCCCAAACCGTCCCTTCCAAACCGCCCTTCCCAAACCTTCCCAAAACCTTCCCAACCTGCCCAAACCTTCCCAAGCCTCCCTTCCCTTCCCTTCCCTTCCCGTCCCACGCTTCCCTTCCCTTCCCAAAACCTTCCCTTCCCAAACCTTTTTTCCCTTCCCACCTTCCCTTCCCCAAACCTTCCCAACCTTCCCAAACCTTACCCCAAACCTTCCCAAACCTTCCCAAAAACCTTCCATCCCAAAACCTTCCCTTCCCAAACCTTCCCTTTCCCTTCCCGTCCCGCCCTCCCTTCCCTTCCCTTCCCTTCCCTTCCCTTCCTCCCTTCCCCTTCCCTTTCCTCCCTTCCCTTCCCTTCCTTCCCTGCCCTTCCCTTCCTTTCCCTTCCCTTCCTTCCCTTCCATTCCCTTCCCTTCCCTTCCTTCCCTTCCCTCCCTTCTCCCCCCCCCCCTTCCCCTTCCCTTTCCTTCCCTTCCCTTCCCTTCCCTTCCCTTCCCTTCCCTTCCCTTCCCTTCCCTTCCCTTCCCCTTCCCTTCCCTCCGCTTCCCTCCCTTCCACTTCGCTTTCCCTTCCTTCCCTTCCCTTCCCTTCCCTTCCCTTCCCTTCCCTTCCCTTCCCTTCCCTTTCCCAAACCTCCAAACCTTCCCAACCTCCCCGTCCCAACCTTCCCTTCCCAAACCTTCCCAACCTTCCCAAAACCTTCCAAACACCTTCCCAAACCTTCCCTTCCCAAACCTTCCCAAACCTTCCCAAACCGTCCCTTCCCAAACCTTCCCAACCTTCCAAACCTTCCCAAGCCTTCCCAAACCTTCCCTTCCCAAACCTTCCCTTCCCAAACCTTCCCAAACCTTCCCAAACCTTCCCTTCCCAAACCTTCCCTTGGAAAACAAGAACATAAAGCAATGTAGAATACATGGTTTTGCTAAATTTTCCACATAAAGAAGCAGGGCTTGGAGCCCAGCTGGTGAAGCTAGGATGTCACCACAATCCAGTGCACAATCCTTGCATGCAAATCAGCTACAGAAACCAGAGATTTTAGTCCCATCTCCCCAGGATTTGACACTGATTGTGTGAATTTCAAGTAGCATGGAAGAACACTTGCATTTTCTACATGCAGGAGCTGGATTTAGTCTGTTTAGGAAAACCTGATGTAAAGCACTGTGAGTTGAAGTGTAATTTCTTAGCTGACTGCTCCCCTGTAAGGCTCTCACCCAGAGTAACTGGGCTTTGCCTTTTTTCCCAATTCCACAGCAAGCACTGTCAGGTTTCTGAGGCTGAGCAGAGCTGAGCTGTTTGCATCAGTGCTTGAGAGCAGGACCCATCTCAGCTCTGCCCTAGCAGCAGCTGCTGGGAGATCTCCAGGGCAAGCACCCTTTGATTGCAGTGGGAAGCTGCTGGGCAGATGGGGAGGGCTGGGAAGGAAACACACAGAGGAGGAGATGGCAGAGAAGGAGGCAACTCAGCTCCCTCTCAGCACGCTCGGTTGGCAATCCTATCTCCCTGCTCGGGAGGAAGCTGAGCAGATCCACTCCCAGTTTGTCAGAAGCGTGGCCCTGGAGCTCCCGGGGACATCGAAGCTGGCAGCACCAGGAGCTTTGCTGGGACAAGGCAAGCTGGAGTCCAGCACAGGAGTGGCAGGGGATGGGAAAGGGAGCACCAGAGCATGGCCGGGGTGAGCTGTGGCATTTCAGCACTGGCCTCAGGGAGGTCATTCCTGGCATTCTGATTCCCCTCTCTGCTAAGCCAGTTCTGTTATCAAGGAAGAAAATATATACCAGCCTCTTTTTTCTTTTGTTTGTTCTGGCTCTTGCACTCCCGTGCCAGGGCCTGTCCCCTGTCAAACATCTGCTCCTCCCTGTCCAGCAATGCTGTTTGCTGCCACCTGGTCACAAATGTCACCACAGGGAACAGGGCAATGCTCAGACAGCCCTGGCAGGGTGTCACACGCAGGGACCCCCTTCTGGGACCTGCAGAGTGCAGGGGATCACCCTGGCTATGGCTGAGCACAGGGAAGGGCAGCGATGCCAACACCAGCAGGGTCCCACCAGAGCAAGGGCTGGAGAGCCCCAGCTCAGCACCCAAAAGTGCCTCCCCCAGTTCAGCACCCAAAAGTGCCTCCCCCAGGCCAGCTCAGGGAGCTTCTGCTGAAAGTGGGCAAGTAGAGCAGCACAGGTGGATCCAGCTGGCTCTCACCCACTGGCTCTGTGGCTGATGCTGAGCACAGCTCTGAGGGGGATTTTGCAGCCTGTGAGCTGGGTATGGTGATACCCACCTCTGCTGGGAGCAGGGCTCGGGCGTAGCTTCGTAATCTGCACTGGAATTTTCACGAAAGGACTTTAGTACGTCAGCCACAATATTCCTCTTCTGTCTGGCTGCAAAGGGGGATATGGAAAAAAATCAAAAAAGTGTTAATCAAGTGCTAATCTTGCTGCTAATTATTGTAACTGCTTACATTTCTGTATATGTCTCTCTTATTTTCCTTCTCTAAATGGGAGTAAAATGCACAAAAGGGCAGGTATTTCCTCCTTTCTGGTCCTACTCCACCTATTTATTGGGCCATACTACATGCCTGGGAGTTTCATAATGGGAATTGGAAATGGAATTAAAGAAAAGGAAATTGCTACAAATGAAGCAATTTCCTGGGTGTAAACAGGGTTTGGAATTTTGAAGAACAGATTTCACATGAAAATATATTTTGTTCTGTCAAACAAATGTGACAATTTCTTGTTAGATACTTTTTAGCTGAGAACACTAACAAATAACCTCGTTATGATTGCTGATGACATAAAAGACTGAGCGCTGAAGCCCTAATTTGGGCAAAACTCCAGAACTCCAGTGATACTTTTGTCTCAGTAATCACATCAGGATCTGCTCTTGGCAGGTTCAACCCTAATGGATAACAATACACCCTGGACTAACTCCTCCACAATTTTTTAATTTGCTTTACAAACATTGAGACTGGAGGAGCAAAATCCCGTGGACTTCCACCAAGAGTGAAGCTTGGTGCCATTTTAGGACACCATTTAGATACCTGGGTGTCTGCACAAGGCACAGCCTGGCCTTGGACACTTCCAGGGATGGGGCAGCCACAGATTCTCTGGGCAACCTGTTAAATTATCTCAGAAATACCAGTCTGAGCTTCTACTCATTTCAACTTCTTAAACAATTTCCGTCCTCTTTCTTTCAGCACTGTGGGTTGGACATTGAGAGCTGATCTTCACATCAGTGAGTGGCTTTGAGTGCAAAAGATTCAGTCAACTTGCCAAAACAAAAGAGATAGTTTGAAGTTTCTGTATGAATTGATATTTTCTGAACACCTTGTAGATAACCCTATGAGCAGCCTACAGACAGATGGCTGATTGGAAGTCCCATTGCTTTGGACACTTGGTAATTTCAGCCCTCTGAGGAGCCCACTGAAGTTACCTGCTGCCAAGAAGAATGTATGAGGTGATGTTTGTTTTCTGCACGTTCTACAACTGAAAAGAGTGAAAGTATTACATCTGCAAACACTGTCTCCTGCCAGTGTGCATAGGGTTTTTTTTTTTTTTTTTTTAACTCTTTGAAGGCTTTGGATCGAATTTAGAGGTAATAAATTCCATTTCAGCCCTCTCTCTTCCAAGTGTGGCCTGGTGATTGTGTACACAATAAAACATCATTATCAAAAACCATGAGAGAGCACACCCACTGCAAGGCATGAAACGGATTTCACCAGCACACACTGATGTTCCACTGAGGCAGAACATGTGGCTAGCTGTCTATCACAGCAGCAAAAGTAAACTCTGCATGTACCAGAGGTAAGAAAATCGTTCATCCAAGGATAATCAACTTTTGGAAATCATTCACTGCTGCTATAACTGAGCACAATGCACCAGAAATTAGTTGTGCATCATTGCTTTTAAATAGCACAAAGCTGGCTGCAGTGGGGGTGGTGAATATTTGTTAAGCTGGGTTTATATGAAATAAGAGATCACCTGGAGGACGAATATTACTGGAATTTACGTTTCAGGTCATATCTGGGAATTTACATTTCAGTTGTAGAATGTCTCCTCTTGGCTTCCACAACCAATGATGTCATAGATCAAAGATACTGGGTATCTTAGAAAGCCCTGCTGAAGACACAATGAATAATTCAACATTTGCAGAGCAGCTCCTGCACTTATTTGTACTGGAGTTAATAAGAAGTGATTCCACTGAAGCCAAGGGAAAGTTTTCTTCTAGTGTGAGGGATATGAGAATGAGAGAAACAGAGTGCACCCATGGCTTTGCTGCTTTCCAGAGGGTGTCAGACCCAGAGCCCACCAGTTAAAGGAAATTCCATGGAGGGCTGCCCTCCATGGAGAGAGGCCCTTGGAGAGGGCAGAGCCTGCAAACCTCCAACAGGAGCCAGGGAGCTGAACCCTGAGCCCAAGGATCTCCTGGGAATATTTGATGATAGACCAGAACTCTTTGCACACACACAGGAAGGACAGTGGGAACACAGATCTGAACAGGCACCAACTCTGTCTTTGGATGGGGTATCAAGGAGAGCTCTCTTGTATGAATGTTTGCAACAAGAGGGAAGAACCTGGTAATGTTTTGTAATCACTTGTATGCAGGCCTGGGAAGAACAGAGAAAAACCCAAATAAAAGCACGCAAATGTGGGTGTCAAACACCCTGCTGACAGTCCCAGAGCAGTGCCAGCTCTGGCACTGCCAGAGTGGCACACACTGACCCCCCCGGGTACCACCCTGTCCTCCTGCTCTGCTGCTGGCCTCCTCCTAAGGTGCCTTACACTCCCTGCTTTGCTGCTGTGCTGTGGCTACAAACTTGGGAGGGAACTGCAAGAACTAACTGATCCCTTCAGAAAAATACAACATTTAATGCAAATCCAACTTCTACTCAACAGCTGAGAAAGACAAAATAAAGTACATGGTTACTGTCCTAACCTTTGTTTCTCAAGGCTTATTGGTACCACTGATATCTCGGTAACTTTCCTTTTACACTCCACTTCTTGTCTACACTTATTCTGTCTTACTCCTGATCCTAGAGACCTCCCCCAGTCTTGAAGCCTCAGATGAGTCCTGATTTTTGATCTAAATCCTTCTGTCAAGCACCTTTCTCAAAGAATCCTTTACTGTAATTTCAGACTCTTATCTTTTTTCTTTCCCGTGTGCTTGTAAGACTGATTTAATTTTTTTCATAGGAAATTTTAAGCAGCCAGCCTCGATGTCCCTTTATGCTGCTGTGCAGGAGCAATTTCATTGACACTGGAAAAGTGTGAAGTACCTCTGGGTAAAGGGAATGCCTGGGTGAGTTATTGGAGAGCCCCAAGTTACAGCAGACCCCACTGTAAAAGCGACTGGAAGGAGCAATAAATATCATTATCATTTACAATTACAACATAAGCACTATCCACCACCAGCCTGGCAGTTCAAAAGCGAGCTAAGAACTCCATCAGCAGCCTGTTTTGCTTTGAATAATTACTTTTATAAGAGAACATTGATCAAAGGCATTGGTAGCAAGTTTAGTGAAGTGTTCATCATGTACAAAATCGCTGGAAAATTACTCAACCCTGAACTCAGCTCAGCCAAAATCAGGTAAACCATAAATAACCAGGGTTAAAGATGAACAGTCAGCTCTGAACAAAGGAATTCCAGGGACATGGAATTCCTTTGCATGGAATTCCTGCAAAGCATGGCTGCAGTCTGAGCAGCAGTGGGTGGATTTTGGAGCAGTGGAGGAGAGCAGCTCACCTGTGCAAGCTGTTCCAGGCCACAAGAAACCTGCGACGACAAAAATGCAAAGATTCTTGGTGACATCTAATCAATTGCAAAGACAGGAAAACACTGGGAATACAAGAAAAATCTTTATATGTGGTTGTAAACAGAGAAAATAATTCAGGTTTTCTGGAAGGAGCTCACCCAGCTGAAACATGAGCCACCTTTTGCTCAGGGCTGCTCAGTTTTCTGCAGAAACTGAGGTTTAGTGAATGGTTGTCTATAATTTTTAGCACATTTTCAGCTGGTTAATAGCTGAACCACTTCCCCATTTGACAGAAAACATTTTTTCCCCAGTATGGAAGTAAACTCAAAATTTCAAGCGATTCAGTGTGCACCTGCTAAACCCACAGATAAGTATATTCATTCCTTATTCCTTTTGCAGGGCATCAGGGAGGGAACCACATTAAAAATGTTCTCTACCAAATGCTCATTGTAGGGTTATAATCAATGAAAGTAAATTAGAGAGAGCAAACCAGATGCTGCTTAAAATAATTTCCAGTCTTCTGAAGCAGTTAAAGCTCCTTCCAGCACTGGAGCACATTCCAGCATGAGCGCTCTTGCTCTTGCAATGCCACCACCAACATATTGGCTGGTATTTGTCACTGAGAAAAAGTTACATTTTCTCTTTCCTTGTTGAAGTTCACATTCAAGACAAAACTCCAAGGAACTGAATTTGACCTTGAACCGATTCCAAAAATTTAGTTTGTGCACTTCCAGTTGAAAGAAAAATCAGGGATCCTGGCTCAAGGGTGAAATGGAAGCCTTGTTTGAACTACAACATTAGTGCAGTTTGAGAAAAATGACTGTATGGTAAGGGAACATAAATTAAAGGTAAATCAAGAAAACAATGAAGTTTTTTTTAAAAATAAAATCGCTTTCCGTTAAAAGTCAATTATTTCTCTAGAAGTCAAACTTATTTTCCGTAATAACACTGTTCACTAGTAGACCATGAAGACCTGTACACGTCTGAAATATGTAGAACTTTTAATATGCACAACAGAAACTGGGTGTTGGAACAGTGTCAAAGATCTCTGTGAAATTACAATGCAAGTCGGACCGCATGAAGTAATCAAAGTCTCAGTTTATTAAAATGTGTTATTTATGACTTACAGAAAATATTTCTGGTCTGTGAAAGAGAAATGAGTTAAGAATTAACCCTTTTAATATTAAGAGGTTCCTTTTTTCATTAAATACACAAATACTGAATTTTATTCATGAAGCAGGCAAAACAGAGATGCCAAGTCCCCCACATTATCATCTACTGGATTCATTCTCTAGCTAATAAATCTTCTGATTCACATTTTCTGCCTGCAAAATGCAGATGCCTTCCCTGCTGGCTGTGCTGCTGACAGGGTGTCTGTGAGGATAGCCCTGGCTGCTGGCACAGGGTGGCACAATCCCATAAGCACTGCAGGGCAGGCAGGGAGCTGCAGGGGTGCTGCAGAACAGATCATGGATATGCTGTGAAAAGGGAGATAAAATAGCTTGGGTTCTCCTGGACCAAGCCTGTCAGCATGAGCACTTGCTTTGCTTGTAAAATAAAAGCTTTGACAATCTTATTTTTATTTTTCTTTGTCATTTGTTTTGTTGTTATTGTTTTGGGTTTTGTTGTTCTCTCCTCTCCTCTCCTCTCCTCTCCTCTCCTCTCCTCTCCTCTCCTCTCCTCTCCTCTCCTCTCCTCTCCTCTCCTCTCCTCTCCTCTCCTCTCCTCTCCTCTCCTCTCCTCTCCTCTCCTCTCCTCTCCTCTCCTCTCCTCTCCTCTCCTCTCCTCTCCTCTCCTCTCCTCGTCCTCTCCTCTCCTCTCCTCTCCTCTCCTCTCCTCTCCTCTCCTCCTCCTCTCCTCTCCTCTCCTCTCCTCTCCTCTCCTCTCCTCTCCTCTCCTCTCCTCTCCTCTCCTCTCCTCTCCTCTCCTCTCCTCTCCTCTCCTCTCCTCTCCTCTCCTCCCCAAGTCTCCCTATTCACCTTTATACTTTAGACAAAAAGACTGAAGGACCAGCACAGCATTCTCCACCACTGCTGTTCCCTAGATTTGGTCAGATGCAAAACCAGCTGTTATGAATTTTGAAAAGTGTGGGTTCAGCTCATCTGACTTGAATGTGTGGCCAAAAGGTGCCCCCAGAGCCAGTTCCAGGGGGGATGGCAGTCTGTGACCCTTCCAGCTTGGGGCCAAAGCTGCCCTCATCCACCCCTTGGCCCTCCAGGGCTGCTGGATCACCCCAGCCAGGAGAAATTGGGCAGAAGTCATCCAAGGCTGGATGTGGCTCTGCTAACAGGGACTCCAACCCCAGAGAGAGCCCCAGGCCCAGCCCTGCTGCAGGGCAAAACTCCTGATTCAGGGAGGATGCTTACACACGGACATACTCCCCCCTTCTCTCTTGCAGTCTGGATGTATGATAGATTTTCATGTGGAATGTTAATATTTTATGGATACAAATTTTTGCCCTTCTCAGGAAATTTTATGCTTTGCCACTTATTCCAAATTTTCTGCTTTTTTCATATAAAGAAAAAAATTAGTATTTTTGACTTACACATAATTCATAGTGCAATTCACCACAGTTGGTGATTTCCTGGAGTTCCCTGTGAGGGTTCCTTGGCTCAGGGAACACCAGCTCAGATGACAACAGCTGACAACTGCACTGATAGGAACAGCAAGTCCTAAATCAATCCAGAACGAAAGTGGAAGATGAGGGAGGTACCTGCTGCTCTCTGCAGTTCTGTGCTCAACACACTGACAATAATCCTAAATATCTACATCTCCAAGTATTTACTTGTTATCAAAGTGTCCTGGAATGCTTTGGGGTGGGAGTCACACAAAGCTCAACTCATCCCACCCCAGCCATGGGCAGGGACATCTCCCACTGCCCCAGGCTGCTCCCAGCCCTGTCCAGCCTGGCCCTGGAGCCTGCCAGGGATGGACCCATCCAGGATGGCAAAGTTAAACATTTCTCCTGTTCTTGCCCCAGTGAAGGAATGGCTGGGAAAAGCAAGGCAGGGACAGACAGACACATCAGGAGACTTTACCAAAGCTGGGAACCCCAGTGCTGGGGCAAATAAAGCTCTTAGCACCTGGCCGCAGCTGCACAGCAATTTAAAAAGTGCACAAAGTCCAAGTTCTTGTTCAGCTACTGTGAATATATGAAAGGTTTACATAAAACACAGCAGTGGTGCTCTGCTGCTGGTTTTGTACAAATTCAGGAAAATGCCTTTAACACACAACAGCTCCTTGCACTGCATCTGTTCTGTGAGCTCTGCTGGGCTTTTTAAGCCTCAGTATTGAAATGATAGTGGGTTTAACACTTTCCAAAGGCTTTCAAGTCTGAATAGTTCAGACCTGAAGTAAGTCTTCCCTTAGGGATTTAATGTATTTAATTATCTCTGAAGTTTTATCCATCATAATAGCTAAGTGAAATCATTGCTCTTGTACAGAACAAAGGGAAGCCAAACATATAAATCAATATTTGATTTTTTAAAGTTATTTACTGGAGTAACACATGACAGACATTGAAGCAGTAAAAGAATTCCCAATAATTATTTTTTTTTACAAAAAAAAAATTTAACTAAAGGTTATTTTAAAACAGCAAAATTCAAGACTAATTAGCAAAAAAAAAAAGGAAATGTCAGCAGCATGGTGGGAGAGGCAGAAGGATGAACAGCAGAGACTCGTAATTACTTCTGCATTACTTCTGTGGGGTTAGTTAAGACTTGACTGGTCAGTGCTTTTATGAAAGTGATCTTGAACTCACCTCAAAAAGCAAAAGACCTTCACAAAAGCCCTGGGTAGTGAGACCATCTTGTGAGTGTTGTTCCACTGGGAACTTGGTACCGGATTCCTTTGTGCTCACATCTCTGTGCAATCTCTGGAGCTCAGAAAGGGCTTGGGGACATCAGTTGTTTTCCAGTTCTGTTTCTCAGCAAATCATAGCATTCCTCCCCTGAGATGCGCAAACCTATGGATCCCATGCAGTCTGTAAAGTGGGAACTGTGCACCCAGGTGGTGTTGAGGGGGCTACCTGAATTTACCTGAATTAAACCTCCATTTCCTTATTATTATATCCCTAAACTCTGTCTTACATTGCATGTATTTCCTATCATCCTATTAAATACACAATCTACAAGGGATACAATTTGAATAATTTCCCAACCAGGCATAAAAAACCTGAATAATTCTCAAGCCCATTAATCAATGCTTTGCCTCTCGGCATGGATCCCTCATTCCCCCCTTGGAGTGGTGGTGCTTGGAGCTGCTGCCACCGCAGCTGGAGCTGGGAAAGGGCTCTGCCAGGGTGGCAGTGCTCACACTCCACTGGGGGAGTCAGCACTGGCACAGCAGTGAGGGAACAGATCAGAGAGCACAGCCCTGAGCCCTGCTTGGATCTGTCCCCCCCTGCAGTACCTGGGATTCCTCTGTCCTCCCTCCAGCTCTGGGACATCAGCAGTGCCCCACCCTGCTCAGACAGACAAAGGCAATGCCACTCCTCTGATAAGGAAGTTTGAAGCATTTCCTTGGATTTATCAGCTCCCAGTGTTTCCTGGCCCAAGGAGGGTGAAATCCGAATCTCATCTCCTGTGCTACTGCAAAGGTTACAAGGACAAAGCTTTACCCCAAAAATACAATGTGGAGAGGTTTGATAGAAATTAGAAATCAGCAATTTATTCTGTTGGATGTGACTATTGCTGACAGCAGTGGAATAACAGCTTTATGAAGGAGATTCAAACGGAATCCCAGTTTTCAAAGAATAAAATAAAAGCACAGGGAAAAACAACTTGCACATCTTCCCAAGGGGAACCAGAACTCTTTGGGGAATAGAATCCAAGAGCCCACATCACAAAATCCTTGTTAGAGGTCATTCATTTGGCAAACATCAAAAGTAACAAACGGTAACCAGAATCTATTCCAGTTGAGACGGGGGTAGCCCAGTCGGGATGGTCGGAGATGAGAGATCTCTGCAGCCAGGTCGTGGAACTTGTGGTTTATTGCAAAGGGCGTGGGTGCAGGGCCCTGCTGGGAGCTGCCAGCTGCAGCTTGGAGCAGGCTCAAGAGAAGAGAGAGGATGAGAGGGTAATAATGTAAAAGGCAAGAGCTAAGACCATAGAAAAGTGAGTAAGAGAGCAAGAGTAAGAAAACTAAGTTCTCGTTACAATACAATAAATTATCTTCTGTGTTGAATATTCTGATTCTCACTAACCAGTCTAGTACAATACACAAATCCTATAGCATTTACATACAGCCTATAAGAATCACTACATTACCATACTGTGCTACATTTGAAACTCTAAAAACTACTCTTCAGACCCCTTCTGCCAAGCTGGCAGAGTCTGCTCAGACCCTTAGACCTACCTGCTTACAGAGAGTCTTATATCATCAAAAAGAGATTACTTTCAGCCAGACACACCATTGTTTTCCCGTTGTTCAGTAACTAAAAGATCTCAAAGCTTGCTTTCATTTCATTCTCGCTTAAAGTTTCTATAGTCTCAAAAGTTTTTGCCAAGCAATTATATTTGTAAAACTTTCTTGTTTCATCTTCTCCAACACAGTTGTGCATTGGGTCTCAGGTACAGCCAGGTGTGCATCCAGACTGGATTCTCCCTATTTACAGTGGAGGGATGCAGTGAAGGCCCATAAAACTGAGCCACATATTGCAGAATTAATTCCAGGTGAAAACTGGAAGGAGAAACACAAGCATCAACTGTTCAAGGGACAGGATGTTCTATACATTTACCAACACCTGGAGAGAAATGTTCAACTCAAGGAAAATAAATTATCCCAACCAGACTGTTAAAAAGTGAATTCCTGGGCCATTCTGGTGTTCTGTTTACAGGTAACCCTGCAGCAGTTAGATACCAATCACATCACCACCACAAATTTACAAAGAACTTACAGGAAAGGAGCTGCAGTCCAACACATCCGCCCAAGTTTCTTTAATCCTTTTTTCTTTCAGGCAAATTCCAGACTATTCCCACCTGCCTGCTGTGCCCTTGCTGATCAGTTACCCTGTCGTGCTGGAAGTGAACCTGCTGCAAAAGGTTAAGGTGGCTGCACTGTTACAGAGCCAATCAACACAAGATATACTAAACTCTCCTCAGAGGAGAGAAGTGGAGCAATGGCACTGATGTCCAGTTCAGGAGCTGTCTGACAGGGACCTTTTGTGTTCTTTCATTCATTAAAGGTGTTACTTTCAGAGACTACTCCTTAACCAGCCTGAGAATGATCAAGGACGTCCTGGGCACAACACCTGTCTGAGACATCAAGTTTATTGATTTAGATAATTTGCTGCAAAACAGTGCAACTTCACAAAAAATATGCTTGTTCTTTGGTAATAAGAGCCTTAAGATGTGAAGCTCTTTGGCTTACACCCTCAGAGGACATCAAGGACACCAGAAGAGGTAAGGTTTACCAAGAGAATTTTGTCTATCCTGCCAGTGAGCTGGAAATGCCACACTGCACAGTCCTCACTCCTTGGGCAACATTCTGTGTTTGGCTGCTTTCTTCAGAGGATCAGTAGAAAAACCTTTTAGTGACACAGTCAAGGTTAAATTGGGATACCTGTGCTCTGCAAACAGCATCCAGAATGACCTGCCTTACAGAACTCAGTAAACTTCCTTTAAAAATTGGTTGTCACTACCAATCTGGAGTCATTTTGGATTGCTGTCTGCTTTTCCAGATGCCTCATTTGTCTGCCTGGATGTACAGGTTAGGAAGCTGCACAACTGACATTGCTCAAAACTTTGCATGTTGAACTTTGCATGCAGATTTTCTCATCCGATTTAAATTTCCAGAAAATGATTAGGTTATCATTTTGCCCCAGCACTTTGTTTTCAAGAATTCTGTCCCTGGAATTTGCGAGGATTATCTTGATCTGGAAAAGATTCCCCCTTCCCTCGTTCCTGCCCTGGGCACGTCCTGACAAGCCGTGGCATTCTGTGAATGTCAGAGAGCAAAGGCAGCAGCAGGGCACTGGCAGTGGGGACAAGTTCCCTCTGGGCCAGGACCAGCTCCAGCTCCCCAGCTCCTCTGGGATTCCGCATTTCTTTCCTTTCCTTTACAAGGCTAGGATTACCAGTTTGCTCTAATGAAGAGTTTGCTTAGTGTGGGGTCTGAAGACTCTTCCAATGAATGGGGACCTGATCATCTTCCTTATTGAATCAGTAAGTTAAGAGCCTCCCCAAACCTCAGAGAATGACTCTGGATTCACCATCATAACTTGTTCAAGAACATTCTACCCTCACCAAAGCAGTGATCAGACTGGGAATTTCCTAGAGCCAGACCTTCTGGAGATGTGGAATATTTCCTCATTTTGTCTACGAACAAGCATAGTATTGGAATGGTTTCATAAAAAAGCTTTTTTAAAAAAAATTCCATTAAACATATCAATAACTAAAAGAGTTAATGTAACTCTAAATCTTAACCCAAATAGCCCTGGAGTCAAGAGAAGCCTTTACTGATGTAATCCCACGCCAAGAGCTGTTGGAGCACTCAGAGTGGCCATGTCCTGGTTTGGAACTGCTGACACACACAGACCTGTCACCAGGTGCACTCAATTCAAATTGGGGTTTTTCCCAAGAAAAGACATCATAATTCTTCACTGGCTCATTGCATCATCCATCAGAGACACTTTTATTTGCAGGTATCAGGGCCTACATCTCTAACCTGTGTGAAGTGGCCAAAATTATTGTTCCACCAATTCTGAAAGCGAGACCTTGAGGTCAATCGTTGTCTGGCAGACCTGAGTCATCCTCTAAGCTCTGCAGAACTGGAGCTTGGCATCTCCATTTCACAGAACTTTAGTGCTCTTCCCAGTGGGACTGAGCTCCCAGAGACCAAACAGGGGAGTAAGCTGCATTGTACTGAATTGGTGGCTTTGGAGACACCTCTTGCTCCAGGTAAAGTGCAATAAATGCCCCACTGATTCCTGTCTCGATAGTTTAAAAGTGTTAATTCTGCACAGGTGGCAATTCTGCTCACAGAATTTGCACTCTGCTCATCACCTAACCCTGAGTGTCCAAGTTTGACCAACCACAAGATAACTGTGGATGTTTAAGGTACTGAGAGCTTATCTCCACCTGATTTGATAAGGTCTCCCTTTCCAATGGGCACCGGGGGCACTCAGCCTCCTCCCCAGATTCCTCTGGTGTCTCACCAGCCCACGAGGATGTTCTGATGCCACAGCCCAGCAGAGCAGCAAGCAGCCACTGCTGTCCTGCAACAGGGGAAGGGCAGCAAAGTCATCCAGGTGCTGCTTTTGGGTGCTTTTTTTGCCTTCCTTGTGTTCCTTACCACCTTTCATTTTCCTGGGAGCCCAGGAGCTTTCATTTGCAGGGGAGGCACAGGGATTTCCTGCAGCACTGCACACAGAGGTGCTGGCACCAGAGCCCGCAGCCCCCACACCAGCACTGCAGCTGTGTGAAACAAGCACAGGCAGAGCTCAGAGACAAACTGTGCTATCAGATCATCCTGGATGGGCAGCACAGCTTCAGGTATTGGGAAATGCTCTCCTCCAGCATCTCAGAGCCTGTGCCAGAAACCGCAGCTCTGTGGGCTCGTGGCAGCCATCCCCCATGTCACATTCTGCAGTGTCATGCACCCCTGGATAAAGGGGGACAAAGGAAATTAAACACTTTGAGAAATCATTAATCATTATTACCAACAGGGAACAGCACACAGAGACTCAAAGAGAAACAGGATGGGACTCTGCAGCACACACACATCAGAGAAAGGACCGTGCATAAGGAGACATGATAGCAGCTGGGCACAGGAGTGTTTTTCCAGACCATTAATTCCAGAGGCATGATTTCCTTCTTTTATTACAAAAATTAATAAAGTAAAATCACAAAACCGAAACTGCCATCATTCTCTAATAACTTCTGTTCATCACTGTGTAGTGAACAGAAACAAGCCTAGGCATAATGGGACTGCAAGGAGCTGGTTATTGTTTGAGTTTTTCTTTGACCAGAACAGAATGGAGCTACAGATCTCTTTTGTGTCTTCTTATCTACTAAGAAGACACAAAAGAGATTAATATTTTGCTCCCACTTACCAAAACAGATGAAATGACCAATGCCACCAGCAGCAGAGCTGCAGCAGTTGGACTGGCCCCAGTGAACCTGCTGGTTCATGGCTGGCACCTCTGGAGCACTCAGAATATTTCTCACCTATTTCTCTAATTAGAATTCAGCCTCTGCCTTTTTCAGTACCAGGGAAGTCTCTTACTTCTGGCCAGGTAGTTTTGTGAACCCTGATGGAACTTAGAAAGCATTGTCTCTTGCCCCAGTCCAGCTGGAAATAAGCTCAGTATCAGAGACAGCTGGGAGAATCCCACCAGCTCCTTAGGAAGGAAGATGAAAAGATAAAGGTTGAAGAAATTAGGAAAATGACAACAAAAATTCTTTCTCAGCTATTAAACTTAACAGTCTACATACAGTTTAATTGCTTACTCTGTTTTCAGTTTTGAGCATACGCTGTTGTAATCATCAAGTAAAAACAGGGTATGCAAGATAAGTTTGTGGATAATGTGAAGGCAAAAATGTTGAGGCATACTATACCTTGAGTATTTACATTCCTGTTTTTACAATTATCTTAATTAAAGAGTAATTATTGCACTTACAGATAGGCTTATCTCTAACGTGAAACTACCTGTCTACCATAATAAAAATTGGAAGACATCAAAATTGCATTTTTTACTGTCTTTAATAGCTGTTCTGTACTTTAAATGGTGTCTTCACCACAAGGAAAACACATTGTTATATTCCCTTGGTATTCTTAACTTGTCAAAAGCAGGCAGGTTGCTAAGAATGGAAGCAGGATTTCCAGAAGCACGGAATTAGCTGGCTAAGGAAAATAGGCTTTCACTGGAAGTGAAAGGAAAGACAAAAACATAAACTGCTAAGACAGGGTTAGGTGAGAGCAGCAGGAAAATGAGGCAGAAATCTGTGCAGGTCCCTGTGCTCCCTGTTTGTGCCTGGGGACAGCTCCTGGGGACCTGGCCCTCACCTGGACAGGCAGAGTGAGCCAGGTGCAGCTGGAGTGGCTCTGCAGCTGATCTGTTTATCAAACATTTCATCAGCTGCTCTTTTTGGCTGGCATCTGCCTCGGGATTGCCTTGACAGGGCAGAGCCAGAGCTCCTCAGCCCCTCCCTGAGAGCTGTCCTGGACACAAAGGAGCATTTCTGTTTGGGATAAACAGCAGCAGGCAGGAGCACACAGGGATCGTTTTCCCTGGCACTGACCTCTCCTGTGGCCACTTGACACCTCAGCTGCCCTGAGCCCAGATCAAAGTGGGGCCAGGACAGTGGGACAGGCTCAGGGAGCACTGAGCTGCATGGGGACCTGGCAGGGAAGCAGGTGGGACTTCAAAACAGTTCACAGACCTTACCCAGCATGTTTTAAACATGGCCTGGAAATAAATTAGGCAAGGTCTTCTTAAGCTGCCAGAAGTCAGAGCGAGCCTTGCTCGGGAAGCATTCAGCAAAGGGGTCAGCTCTGGCCCTGGTGCATGTGTTGGTTAAATAGAGGTTACTGCACTCAGCACCTGAGGCACCTTCTAACCCCACCTATTTGCTCAGTCTAGACATTTTCCCCCTCTTATTAAAAATTTAATAGAGGAAAATGATGTGTTTGCTGTTACCCAAAACCCTCAGCTGAGCCTGGGCTTCCTTCTACTTCACTTGAAGCAAGCCCCCCATCAGCACCACTAAACAAAAACCAAACCAGCAAACCAACCAAAAACCCCACAAAAACCTGGCCCCCAGCAACTCACAGAGATCACTTCAATACAGCACCTTAATCTTTTAACTAATAAATAACAAGACAGAGAAACCACTACTTACACTGAGAGCAGAGAGTTCTGCAGCTGTCCTGGAACAATTGCATCGAAGGTTGACATTGATGGCAAGGTATACAATTTATTTGTGCAACTAGAGAGATTACTAATCTGTCCAGTTTATGTGCTTTCAGAAAAAAAAGGTGAATTTCCAAAATGCACATCTATTTTTGACTCCCAAAGGCTGTCTGTGATGCCAGCGTTCAGCTGTGCTTGCTGCTGTCCAAGGGATGCCTCTCGGTTTTAGAAGTGGAGGTGTTCCCTCTGGGGTTTTAAAAGTGGGGGTGTTTCCTCTGCTGCATGGTTTGCAATATACCGGAGCTGCTGTGGGCAGCCCTGCCAGGCTAGGGGCTGGAACCAGAGCGTCCAACCCAAACCACCCCAGGATTCTGTGATATCCGTGATATCTTCTGTGACCTAAGTGCTCAAGGAGGCTCAATCACCAGACTTTGGGGAATAAAATATTGCTAAATAAAAACTTTGGACTTTTATTCAGAACAAATGGACTTCCCCTCTAATTATCTGTGCCAGGATTTCACTGTAATAATGAGTAGAAATGGGTCTGCAGAATACTGAAGATAAATGTCCTGCACACACAGATCTGTGAACCAGGTGCAGTCCCGTTTTGGAAAGAGCTTTCCTTTGTTTCCATCCTGCCCTCCAGTGGTTTAACCGGGGGTTAACTGGAAGACCGGTGAAGGCAGAGCTTAAGAAAAGCACCAACCAAAGCATTTAAGCCTATTTTTCTGACTGGCTACAGTACAAAAACAAGACAGGTCACATGCTAAAATTATTTTATTTGCAAAAATCAAACAAAATAAGATTATTTTTTGTCTGATGAAGTATTTTACCAGCCGAGAAGAGGGTTTAAAAATCCTGCATAATTCCCTCATCCACAGCACATCCATGAATGGTTATTATTTCCACTTGTACAGGGCCTTTGTTTCACTCTGACAATGCCTTAGAGAATACTGATTTTATTCTGCAGAATAATGGGTGTGGAAAGGAGTTTTTTTCACAGGGAGCCCATGAGATTATTAATCACAGCACCCAGGACTGTGAACAAAAATCTGCCACAGCAGCATTCAGCCCACAGCTACACTCAGACATGGATGGGAACTGTTCCTCTGCTGAGCAGGGGGGGTTTGACACCCTCCACCCCAAATGCTCTGTCCTAGTGCCCAAACCAGTCCAGTTCAGTGCCCAAACCAAACCCACTCAGTGCCCAAACCAGTCCAGTTCAGAGGCCAAACCAAACCCATTTATAAACTAAAATTATTCCATGTGAAGAGCCCACAGCCAGGTGCCCCCACCTGGGTGAGGACATAAAGAATGCATAAGACACAGGGACAGGACCATACTCCTTACCAAATAAGCAGCAATTTCTGCAAAGTTCTGCTAAGTACTAGTGAATGTTGTTTTTACAGCAGCCTTTCACAGCAGTAGGGTTTTTGCACAGCCAGTGGATACCTGGTGTGAGACTGATTTCAAATCAAATATCAAAAAGGAAGCACACACATGAGGCATGGCAACAGATATCCCAAAAGGAGTCAGACTTCCATGACAGTCTGGAGTGGAACAGTTCAAAGCTGGAGGTCCCACCAACATCAGAGCCATGGTCAGCACAAAAAATATGAAAAAATATTTTAACAGAATTCAAAATCTGCTCTTGTTTTGCCTCGTATTTCTGAACATTTCATCTTAAATCAACTGAATTATTCAATATTTCCCATAAGGGCACACTGGACTGGCACAGGTGAAGCCTTGGCTGGGCAAAACCACTAATCCATGAGCTCAGCTTTCCTCTCGGTGTCACCAGAGTGGCTGAAACAGTAAAAGGAGTTTCTGTGACCTCACAGAGCTCCCTGGAAAGGGAGGGCAGCATTTGGCTCAAGCTGGGAACATTAAAGCCTTTGATTGATCCTTGTGAGCCATTAGGAAATGCCCCAGCACCTGCACACCAACACAACTGTGGGTTTGGATAAACTTCTGTTGTGCCCAGAAGCAGAATTATATAAAGTACAATAAGAAATTGAGAGCTTTCCATTCCTGTCCCACCACATGACATAATTTTTTCCAAAGGGAATGTTTAAACATTCTCAATTTAATGTTTAATCACTGGGATGCAGAAAAGGGGAAGGAAAAAAGGGAATTAATGATTATATTACTAAAATAAAATATAACCATCTGTAAAATTATTCCCTTTATTTACCATAAAAGGATATGAGAGGGAGATTGGAGGCATCTTGAATAAGTTTTAATAATTGACAATAATAATCATTATTGGGTTTTTTTATGGCAAACTTCCAAAAAGCTGTGCTGATCTTTAATAGTAGTTCCTCCAGACAATAAGAACACTGAATTTTTTAACATAACGTTAAAAAACTAGAATCTGTGCAGTTTTCCCAAAACATAAGCGTTCTGCAAGTGCCAGGTCCTGCACTGATTAGTGTCTCCCAGCTCATTAGTGAATCTCCTCACCCGTTCAATCAGCATGTCTCTGGTCCATTTCCCATCACTTGGGATTACGACAAACAGCTTGGCACTCAGTCAGACTGGGACAGCTTCACTGATAAAGGCAGCGGGGGAAACAAATAATTTGTCAAATCTCACAAGAGCTAAACATGGAGAGCCCTGGGCATCAACCCCGGAAGGGCTCAGGCAGGGAGGGAAGGGCAGCTCCCGGAGCCCCCAGCCGGTCTGGGAAGGGCAGCTCCCGGAGCATCCAGCAGGTCTGGGAAGGGCAGCTCCCGGAGCCCCCAGCAGGTCTGGGAAGGGCAGCTCCCGGAGCACCCTCAGCCGGTCTGGGAAGGGCAGCTCCCGGAGCATCCAGTCTGGAGGCACTCCGGCATCCAGCAGTCTGGGAAGGCAGCTCCCGACCCCCAGTCTGGGAGGGCTCCCGAGCATCCAGCAGTCTGGGAAGGGCAGCTCCCGGAGCCCCCAGCAGGTCTGGGAAGGGGCAGCTCCCGGAGCATCCAGCAGGTCTGGAAGGCAGCTCCCGACAGCCTCAGCAGGTCGGGAGGCAGCTCCCGCACCGCAGTCTGGGAGGCGCTCCCGCCCCCCGGTCTGGGAAGGGCAGCTCCCGGAGCCCCCAGCAGGTCTGGGAAGGGCAGCTCCCGGAGCATCCAGCAGGTCTGGGAAGGGCAGCTCCCGGAGCCCCCAGCAGGTCTGGGAAGGGCAGCTCCCGGAGCCCCCAGCAGGTCTGCTGCCACACAGGGGAAGCCTGCCAGGTCCTGGCTCACACTGGGGCAGGAGGAGAATTGAGAAAAGGCTCCTTGAGCTGCACCTTTGTTAGGTGAACATCCCTTCTTTGTGCCACAGAGCCGACTGCCTATCATCTGCTGGGTGAGAGAGAATCCAACAGGTTCTTCTCATCAGGGAATCTCAATTTCATGGCATAGTACTTATAAAGAGCCTAGGAAGTAGCCAGGGTGCCACCTTTAGCTGAATTTATCTGGTTCCATTTTACCTTTAGACATGACTGTTGTTTTGTGCCATCTGTAGCTTTGAAAACAAAAACTCCAGCCATGCATGCAATCTGTTTGCCAAATTAGTGTTCAAAACTCCACATTTTTGCTGATGGCTGTCATCACAAAGTATATTTCATTTTTGTGGAAAAATATTTGTACCTGTCAGTAAAAAGTCAGACCCACTGAACTTGCCCACCTGTGTGCTAACAGTGCTGCTCACAATGTTTGCCCTCACATTGGGTGGTCAATTCAAACACACCCAAAGCCTGTGCCTGAGCCCTCATCTTTCTGCAAGACACTGGAGGAGCTGAGCTCTTTGCAGAACAGTCGGCTTGTCACAGCATTGGCAAGGCAGGAGTTACCCCCAAGAGCTCAGTTTAATGTTTCCCCAGAATACTCATTGCAATGTTATCAGCATTGTAGCCACATTTCTTTTCATCTAAGACTATGCAGGGAAGAAATGTGAACAAGAATTCCATGTGCTTTCGCTTCCCTCAATGTCTCAGGGCTGACATTTACTGTCAGAAAGGAAGGTAAATTCTTGAGTGTGATGATGGCCTACAGAGAAAAACAGCCTCTGTTTTGCTCAACCCCTTGGTATCTCTGATATGCATTTTTTGCTTCCCAGGCCAGTGCAGATCCTGTGCTCAGGGCAGGGCCTCTGTCTGGCTAAAGATTTAAGATGCTCCTGTCTCCTCTTTGTGACCAGTTCACCTTTATCCCACAGGCTCATTTCTCAGCTGCTCCAGATACTTTGCCTCACTGCCCTCCAGCTTCTCATTGTCCCTCCTGTTTCTTTTCATCTGGGGCTGGCTCCTGAGTTTCAGGAAGCAGCAACCAGCCCCTAAGGCTGGCCCTGGGCAGGCAAAGGGCACCACTGCATTCCCAGGGCTCGTTCCCAGCAGAGCACAGGGGTTCACATCCCCAGATAGGTTCTGCAGGACAGAGGTGGGCTGGGAGTGTTCCTGTTCCTCCGGCATTGCTTGTGTAACTGCTCATGGGCATCCTGCCCAAACCAGACCCTGCTACTCCACCAGAGGCAGGACCCACACAGCCTTGCAGCACTGGGAACAAGCCAAACCAGCTTCAGCCCTCTCACCCGTGTGTTTGTGGACTCTCCTGGACCCTTCAGCAGTAGCTGTTCCTCCTGCATTGTGCAGTGCACATTGCAAACATTCACACCCCCAGGAGAGCAGCTGCCCGTACAGAACTATGGCACTGCTGCAGGTGTTGCAATCACTGCACAAAGCACAGCTCCTGTGCCCCAAACCCTTTGTTGCAGCAGTGTGGAATATATCAGAACTTACTGCCTTTGCCATGACAAAGAATCTCCTCTGCCAGCATCCTCAGCTCACAACCAGACAATTAATTCTCATTGCTGCACCAGGGCAGGTACTCCAGAATTAATAACACACTAAGGAATTTCCTTTTTAGGGAAATTCCTCCTTTCTGAGATGCTTAATCAGGTATTCTGAGAGGGGAGAAAACCTGAATGCCTTTTCTCTAAAAGAAAGCACATGAAATAATTAGAAGAATCACAGACAGTTTGGTTCTTTTAAACTGAACACTGGGGATGTGAATTACAGCAATTCTTTAGGGACCTTGCTTCTTTGGAGCTGGCTGGATGTGAGCTTCTGTCTGGAAGGTATTTAAGTGTATTAGTGTGGCAGGATGACCGAGTACCCACAAGACAGCTGATCTTCAGGGTGTCTGGAGAGCAGAAAAAGAGCTCTCTGCTTTTTTTTAATTTTCACAGTTTCTTAGACATACTGTGAAATTAAATGCCTGTGTGAAATTGTTTTTTACTAGCCCCTATGAGAACAAGAGGCTGCCGAGGAGTCTCTCTGAGGAATAACTTAGCTGGGTGTAGAACAGCACCTGTGCCTTATTTCAGAGCAGACACAGGGCAGAGCAGACACAGGGCCCACAGCACCACGAGGGATGTGAGATCCCAAAAGTATCAATGATATTTTCACCCCCAATGAAGGAGAGGAATGACAAGGAGAACTCCATCTTATCAGAAGGCTAATTATTATGTATTATTCTATATTATATTACACTGTGTTACATTACATCTAAACTGAATCTGCCAAGCAATCAGCTGCACACACTGCACAGAATCTCGTGACTGTCAGCCCAGAGGTCCTGACACACACACACACACACACACACACACACACACACACACACACACACACACACACACACACATACACCTGGCCCTGACAGGCCAAGGAAACAAAACACCATCCCTGTGGGTAAACAATCTCCATATTGCATTCTACTTTTACGTAAACACAGGCACAGCAAGTGAGATAATTCAAGAATTGTTTTTCCTTTCTCTGAGGTTGAGAGAATGTGAATCTCAGAAATATTCTTGGGAAGAATTGTGCCTTGCTTTTCTCTGTGAAGAGAAATGTGTGACACCAAAAGGATGCAGAAGTGCAGAAAGTTAGATCCTGCAGTGAGACCTAAAACCCTAAGCTGGGGTCACAGATTCCTCTCATGGTACAGGAGCTTAAAAACTCCAAACTCAGCCAGCAGCTGATTTAAACAACGTGTATAGTAAGTATGGCATCAAGACACACACTTGAAAAAAATGTCTCTTTTTGAAGCCAGATTATAATACAGGATCCCAAGCAGAGACTCTGTAAAGAAAAATTACAGCCATTTACCCCATGTCAGTAGAGTTATTAGCCATGCTATATTTAGTTAAGAGACAAAAAAGTTTCAGGGTGTGAGCAGAATTGTGCAGGAACATCCTTTGGCAGCTGAATCACGGAGAGACATTGACTGTGGCCTTGGGAGGAGAAGGCTGAGGGGAGATTAGCATTTTCCTGAGGCTGGGAGGCACCCCAGGGCCTGCCTGGCTGCTACAGAGGCTTTCCAGAGGCTGGGAGTATTAACAAATGCCAGGGGGTGTCACTCACATTCACCAGCTGAGGAGTGGGCCAGAGCCATGGCTGGCTCATCTCTTCAGAGCCAGAAATCACCTCTTTCCTCTCCCCTTGCCCACAGACCCTGTGCCCAGGGTGGAAGGGCACACACAAAGTTGCACCTTCCCCTGAGCTGTGGCAGGGGAATTGTCACCAGCCCTCAGGGGGATTGTCACCATCACCTGTGGAGAGGTGATATGTGAGACAGAAACACATGTCAGTGGGTTCAGCAGTCCCAATTTCACAACTGAAAGATGCAATACTTTCCTATTCTGTTAGAATCAAGGAGAAGCCATTCTTGGGGGTGGGAAGGAACTAGTTCTGGGCTTCTCCTTCTTACTTGTTTGTTTTTTGTTTTTTTTTTTTTTAAATAAGGAATTTAAAGGTGTTTCTCATGCTTTCAAATATTTGGTTATTTCTGGCTAAGCATCATCCCAACAACCGCATTTTTGTCTCACAGGGTGAGGTGATGTATCCACACCTGCAGCCACTGTGTCCCTCCCCAGAGTCTGGGTGTGACCCCAGGGGACACTCAGAGCTCCTGAGGGACAGCAGGTGAGCCCGGCTGTGAGGCAGGGAGGGCATAGCCCAGCCTGCCCAGCTCAGGAGCTCTGCAGCACAGCCCCAGCTCCTGCCACAGCCCTTCAAAGGGGCAGGGGTGGATCCCTCCCTGGACCCCTGAGTGTGACTGCAGTGACACCAGTGTGGATGTGCACACACCCTGAGCAAGGGGAACAGAGTGCAGCTGAAATAAAGAAAAGCAGCCCGTGTCAGAGTCCCACCTCTGCAAGAAAACTCCCTTCCTGCCCTCTGCCATCAGCTGAGGGCTGGTGCTGCCATGCCAGCTCCTGAGAGCCACTCACAGGGCACGTGGCAGCCCGGGTCCCTTCTAAGGGAATGCTTTAGCAGCAGCAGAAGGAAATGTGTACCTTGGTCTTTGGCAAAAGGAGAAACTGCTCTCAGCTGAGATCTGCCCCTGCACACGGAGGGGATCTGCCCTGGCTGCAGAGCCCTCTAAGGAACCAGCTCCTCGTGTCCCCAGCAAGTCTCTGGAGCCTGGAAATGGCTCAGGGTTAAGTGAAGGATTGGGCAGTATCCCAGTAACAACACCCAGCTTCCCCAGCAGCAGCTGGCTCCATTGTTTCCCAGTGGCATTTTCCACTCTCTTCCCAAGTGTTTACACGTCTGGTACTCTCAGGCTCTTCAGGATGGCCCAGCCATAGAGAAGGCTCCCCAGGAAGCCCCAGAGCTGCAGGGTGACAGAAGACAATGGCTCTGGAGCCCAGATACGAGGGCCTGCCTGCAATTAAGATAATTCCTAAGCAAATAAACACATCCAGTCTGGAGGGCTTGGGCCAGGCCTGCCTGAGAGGAGCTGTCGAGTAAGGGAACCTCAAAGAAAGTTTTGGGGAACCTCAAAGAAAAGTTTAGGGTGCAGCTGGTACAGATGGACAGATGGAAGAGACTCCTTTGGCTCCCTGGATTCATGAACACTTTATTCCCTGGGAGAAATTTACATCCCAGTGCCATCCCTGCCATGGCAGGGACACCTTCCACTGTCCCAGGGTGCTCCAAGCCCTGTCCAGCCTGGCCTTGGGCACTGCCAGGGATCCAGGGACAGCCACAGCTGCTCTGGGCACCCTGTGCCAGGGCCTCGTCACCCTCTCAGGGAGGAATTTCATCCTAATATCCAACCTAAACCTACCTTCTGTCAGTTTGAAGCCATTCCACCTCATCGTGTCACTTCCAGGCTCCTGGAAAAAGTCTCTGTCCTTCTTTCTTGCAGATTTCCTTCAGGTACTGGGAGATCACAATTAGGTCACCCCAAAGACTTCTCCTCTCCAGGCATCCACTCAGCCAGGAGCATCCTCCAGGAGCTCCTGACTCCACATTAACCAGCTCTGACTGTGGAGCACACACACAATTATCCCAGCTGGGTGCAGGGTTTGTGGAGGTGGGGCTGAATTGTCCATAACTGGAAGGCTCTGAAGCACTTTAACACTGCCAGAGGAGCCCAAACCCCACTGTCATTGCTGCTCTGGGCTGCTCTGAGTCGTTTTAAGCCACATGATTGACTACTCTGTTTTCATCTCTCAGCCTCATACAAAGGCTTTGAAAACTCTGACAGTCTGTTTTCATTTTACTCTTGGACACAATCTTTTACCTGCATGAAGAGTTGTGTTTGCTGCTCCTAATGCATGATGGATTTTGCAAAGTACTTAACACCTTCTTGAGCTTTTCTGGATGAGAGCACAGCCACTGGAGAAAGTTGATTTCCCCCCCAGAATGAGTGGTTTTAATTCTCTAACTGAGCAGCACCTTGGGAAACACAACAAAGGCAAACTGACCTGGATGGTGCACATTCCTCACCTTCCCTATTTTATAGACAGCTGGAAAGACCCACTCACTTTGTTCTTCAGGCTCCAAGCTCTGCCTTTCTCCTGCACACACAAACTAAGTGATGGTTCTGTGTACCACAGGATACGTATGGTATCTATATGATAGGGGAACTATGGTTTCTACATATCATGTATATATTTGGTTCCGTATTTCTCTAGAATTTTGTTCCTTGTGTATTCAGCTTGCATTTATCCATTGAGATAACCATTTCCCTTATGTAAGAGGTCCTGAAAGTTTCACTGTGGTCAAAGACAAGAAGACAATAATATTTTCACTAAGTGAGATTTTCCAACTGTGACAATGAGCTGCTGGGAACAGGTGAGCCAGAGCTTCCCTCTGGTTTTCCACCCACACAGCAAGGCACCTGTGGCCAGTCCCATGTGAAACAGCCCAGCAATGACCCACCTGAGTTACTGCTCTTCCCCTCGTGGCTTCTTGCCCGAGTTGCTGAACCCTCTGATTACAAAAAGGGCAAGAAATGGGTGTTCTTTGGGTGGACACCACGATGCTGGAAGTGGTTCTTTATCTTGGCCCACACAACTGAAATTATTGCCCTGCTGGACATACAGAGAATAAAAAGATTTGAAGCAGGTCCAGTTCTTCTTCCCCTAAGACCCAGAGCAAAAAGGGCTGAAGAGCCTTTGAGCTGCCCTCATTCCCCCCTCCAGCCCAGGCTGGACAATGCCACTGGGTGAGATAAGGAGAGAAGGGAGGGCCTGGCAGGGGGGCACTGGCACAGGCAGAACAGAGCCCAGCCCCTCTCCCAGGGCAGCTTGCTGCTCCCAAGCCTGAGACAGCATTAAGGATCCAACCAGCACCAGCAGGAGCCTGTTTGGTTTTGGGTTTGTTTGCTTTTGTTTGCAGTCTGGAAGAGCTCTGAGCCTGTCTCATTGTGAGCACTGGTTTTTTCACTTGCATGGAGCTGGGCCAGTAACTCCTGCACTGAAGGGCTGGCCAGAGCACGTGGGGCTCAGCCTGGCTCTGAGGGATCCTGGAACCTCTGACGTGCCCAGATGTAATCTGCCTTGTCCTGGAGTGCCGCTCACAGGTCACATCTTGTGCGTAACACGAGGTGACAGATCGAAGGAAGCAGGACACATCACTTATCCCAAATCAGCGGATTTGGGTTTTAAAGTTTATAGTGAAAGTTTCCTTTAGAAATATCTCCTTTTTCCCCTCACTATTTTCATTTGTTAGAGAAAAATTTATGTGTTTGGGTCAGCAGTGTACTTGGCACATGTCTGTCCCAAGGAAAAGGATGAAGCAATTACACACATGGCCTCTCAGCATGGAAAATACCAGATTACAGCCCAATTCTGACAAGACCTATGTGGCCATGCTCCTTTGCGTATTCCATCTCTATGGCCAGACTCGTTTATCCTGAATTTACACTGCCTAGAGAGCACTCCAGGGGCACCAAACGCCTCAGCCTAAGGCAGGGTGGGCAGGGTGTTGTGGCAGCCCTGGGGACACCCACACTGAGGGAGAAGGTGTCCCTTCCACTGAGGAGGGGCACACCGCCCTGCAAAGGGGACACCTGCACTGAGGAGGGGACCCAGCACTCCACACCGAGGGGCACACAGTGCCCTGCACTGCAGGGGACACCCCAACACCCCAGCATGAGGAGGGGACCCTGCCCCACCCTGAGGGGAACACAGGGCCCCGCTCTGCAGGGACAATCATGCCGAGAAGGGGACCCAGCATCGCCGGCTCCTCACCGATAAACACCCCATATTCGCTATGCCTTCACCTTAAAAACCCGTGGGGGCGGCACAGGGGGCGGCAGAGGGGTCCCGCACCGATCCCCGTGTGGAAATCCCAGGGAAATCCCAGGAATTAGGGAATTTTCGGGACATACGGGACGGCTGCAATAATCCGAGCAGCCACGAGGTGCCGCTGTTGACGCAAAAAAGCCGCGCCCGGCCGGGCCCGATTTCCCATTTCCCGGGAATTTCCTGTCCCTCTACCCCCATTTCCCCATTTCCCGGGAATTTCCTGTCCCTCTACCCCCATTTCCCCATTTCCCGGGAATTTCCTGTCCCTCTACCCCCGTTTCCCCGTTTCCCGGGAATTTCCTGTCCCTCTACCCCCATTTCCCCATTTCCCGGGAATTTCCTGTCCCTCTACCCCCGTTTCCCCATTTCCCGGGAATTTCCTGTCCCTCTACCCCCATTTCCCCGTTTCCCGGGAATTTCCTGTCCCTCTACCCCCATTTCCCCGTTTCCCGGGAATTTCCTGTCCCTCTACCCATGTTTCCCCATTTCCCGGGAATTTCCTGTCCCTCTAGCCCCCTTTTTCTGTTTCTCGGGAATTTTCTGTTCCTCTACCCCTCGTTTTCCCATTTTCCAGGAATTTCTTGTTCCTCTACCCCCATTTCCCGGGAATTTCCTGCCCCTCGGCCCCTATTTCCCATTTCCCAGGAATTTTCCTGCTACACACATAAACCATTTATTCCATTTGTTTAAATGGGGTTAAGCAGATTTTCCCCCACGGATGTACTTTACATCAGGAATGCTTATGAAATTCTTTTTGATTTCCTCTTATCTAGAGTAGAGCTAAGGAAGGGGACATGCAGAAACAGGCCCACAGAAAGATGACAAGAATAAGTGGCACATCTATGCCCTGAAGAGCAAAGGAGAATCAAAGGAAAAAGAAGGAGGAAAAGAACTTCAGGGTAAAAATAAAGATAAATACTGCTTAGCAGAGGAGGCAGGCGAAGGAGTGGAAGCAAAGTAATACATCCTGACAAATCCTGGGATGCTTTGAGGTTGGAAACTAGGATAAGGTGGCACTTGATATACCTCATGACAGTAAAATGACCCAAGTCAAAAAGGCATCATCTGGAAGAGATTTTGTGAGTGGTTACAGCAATGTTCACCTGGTAAGAACTAAAAGCAAAATATTTCTAGTAATTGGAGAAAATATATTAAAATTCACACTGCAGAAAGGGAGCAAAGACTTTTTCTATATTTGTTTGCACCAATAATTTACATAAGTAGAACTATGCTGATATAAAACTTTTAAAGAGAGAGCTGGCCTTGTATTTGGCAGCTTTTTTTAAGCTAGATTTTTATGGCTTGGCTAATTGTTCTCCATCCTATAGTCCCTAAAGAATCCTGATTGGCTGCAAGTTAATTTGCTGAAAGCCCGAAATCTAGTAAAAATGTAATTTTACCCTTGCTAACAGCTGGAGAAGCAAAATCAATTTCAGCAGCTTGCTGAGTAATGAAATTAGAAGTCTCAGAGCTGACAGGAGCCTCCCCTGACCTAGTTGAAGGGCAGTGCCATGGCTCTGCTTTAACCCCTGCTGCAGACACCCTGAAGACAGCCCCAGCCTGACCTCCCCAAGCTCAGAGGATGCTTCTGTTGAAGGCAGATCACAGAAAGCCTGGTCTGGGTCAAATCCTGAGCTAACACACCAGGGAAGGTGCTCGATGAGCTCTGATCCCTGTCCCTGCACATCAGCCCCGCACAGCTCACACCTCTCCAGGAGCTGGGAGTGGGAAAGGTCCACAGCAAAGTTTGCTGTAGTCACCAGTGCTCCCCTGGGAAGCTGCCAGAGCTGAGCAAGCTGTTTTAAAGCTAATTTCTGCATTTCATTATCACCAAAATACTGTAGAGGGTGCTGGGCAAGCTGAACCATCGTTACTCAGAGTTCAGTTCTGCTCTTCCCGGAGGAGGTCAGGAGGGATGCTCCAGGAGAGCTGACTCGAGTGGAACAACCCTCCCAGTCCCCTTCCAGCTATTCCTAAGCCTCCCCAGGCTGCTGGCCTCTCACTCTGCACAAAGCTTATGAGGAAGAGGGGCTGAACTCGTTGCCAGCAGCCAGCACAGGCTGAGGCTGGGGTTTGGCTGCAGCAAGCCGAGGTTTCCATCAGAGGTGAGAATGACAGAGCTGCCTCCCTCACTCCTCCATGGGGGAGCCAGGTTTTAAAACACACCTAGCTTCCTGATGTTCTTGCTACCAGAGACACAGAACTCTGAGGATGGGCAAGGTGGATATTTAAAACTGAAATCTCCATTTTGCAAACTGTGAGCTGAGCCAAGGGCCTGGAGAGTTAACAAATGTCCTTGGACTGTTACTGGTGCTGCTGTACTGCTTCTCTGGCACCCCCACCTTAATCCAGAGGATCCTACAGACTTCAAGACGGTTAGCTGAATAAACTCTCAGCTGTTTGTGGTAGGCAGATGGGTGACAGACCTGGAGAGACCCGCAGGGCTGAAGAGGCAATGGGAAACCAGGGCACAGGGAAACAGCTCCTCCTCTGCTGGGTGCTTCTAGCAATTGGGAAAGGCAGGAGAATGCAAAAGATTGTGCCCAGAATGAAACCTCCAGATTTCCTCTCCTGCTACCCAGCTCTTCCTGCTCTCTTGGCACAGGCTGCAGGACTTTTCAGGGCTCATAGTGTCAGAGCAAGGGGGAATGGTTTTAAAATAAAATACCACAGGTTCAGATTAAATAGTTGGAAGGAATTGTTCCCTGGGAGGGTGGGCAGGCCCTGGCACAGGGTGCCAGAGCAGCTGTGGCTGCTCCTGGATCCCTGGCAGTGCCCAAGGCCAGGCTGGATGGGGCTTGGAACAGCCTGGGACAGTGGGAGGTGTCCCTGCCATGGCAGGGATGGCACTGGGTGGACTTTGAGGTCCCTGCAAACCCAAACCAATCTGGGACTCTGTGATTCCCCTTCAGAATCACCACAGCTCAGGCAGATGACAAAACACATCACTCTGCCATCAGTAACAGCATTGCCAATGCAGGGGTTGGGTTTCTTTTATTCCCTCTGGACATGATCTATCACAAACTTGGTAGTATTGTTTTTACAGATTATTTATTTTGCACTTATGAAAACTGACTGCAGCCTTTTGAGAAATAAGGAGGCAGAAACTGATGCTTTGCAAAAAAACTTTAAAATGAAGTGATTTAAAGGCAGAAAGGAAGACTAGAAGATGATTGCTTTATGAAACCACAGGAAGAATAAAATCAATTAGAGCAAAAGGTTCAAGGATTGGCTATGGGGTTAGAAAATCTGATCTTGGAAAGTGGCTGATGAACTTATTTATTCTTTTGCAAACAGGTTCTGAGTTTGAACCAGACTACTTTATATGGCAGATGATCTATTTATCACCAACACAGAGGAACCTCATTTCATGTCACCAATTAGTGCTGATGGCAAAGTGTGTACTAGGGAATGGTCCTTGCAGGAGGAGATTTGTGGGTTGGACTCTCTGAACTGATGGGCAGCAGCAGCAATGCAGCTTCCAGACAGCTGGTGTATGTGGGCACGGAGCAGCTCATTAAAATCCATGATATTTATTTGCAATGTGCGCTGGCAGGGGTTCCCTGGCACCCAGCTCTGCCAGCAGGTGAATCTGCTGGGTGAGAACTGTCAGCAGCAGAATAAACCAGGTGTTCTCCCATGCAGCTGAAAGACAGGTGAGCAGTGTCGCTGCGGGGAGAAAACAAAGCCCTGAAATTGGTGTATGCAGCTGTACACAGCACCTTTTCCTCACGTTTTTCCTCAGTATTTGATCAAAACCAGAGCTGGGTTAGAAGCAAACTCCTGGCTGGGTGTGCAGACTTCAATTTAATGTGGCTGGAAGCCTTCAGAACGTTCATTGCATCTCCAGTGTGAGTCCCCAAAGGCATTTCTAGCAAAAAAACCCTCATTCTTTTTACATGCTGGCCACACCAGTTCCCTCCTGCTTTTGCTCCTCAGACATAAGAAATAGAGACAAAGGCAACACCTTTCCCTAGAGAGAGGGAAATTACCTTAATTCCATCTCTGTATTTCAATTCCATTCAGGTCCTTACTCAACTGTACATTACCTTCCTCCCTCCTTTATTTTTCAAACTAATTTCTTTTCTGAAGAAAAAATAGGAGTGAAACATAATAAAACACAAACTAAACCACAAAAACCTCACCACAACAACAAAACAAATAGAAAAATTTCCACTGACAAAAAAAAAAAAAAAAAAAACCAAACCCAAAACAAACCAAAAAAACCCTAAAATAAACCCAAACACATACACACCAAAAATAACCCCAAAAAACCAAACAAAACCCAACCCATCCTCACCCCCCAAAAAAACCCAAAACAAAATACACCCCCAAAATAAAACCAGCTCACAACTATTACAGCAGGTGGTGGGATTAATTGCATTGAGGCTAAGGGTAAAACCAAGTGGAATAGAGTAGAAGCAACAAATCAAATCACAAGAAACTTGGAAGTGTTTGTCATTTTTAAAAGGTACCATGCACTCACATATCTCTGTAAGACAAACCACAATACCCCTTTTTATATAACATTTTCATTCTTTGCAGGCAAGAACATTTTGGGAAAACTGGGAACATTTTTCCAGGCTAATCCAAGCCACCTCAGCATTTATGTTTTGGAGTTTTTTAGCACTGATGCAGGTGTATTTATTTATTTTTAACACTAAAGAATAATTAAGGTAGAAGTTTGACATCCTGGCTCACAGCCTAGAGGTCTTAAAAATTTTCAAAACAAGAACCCCTTGAGACTCTGTTATAAGAATGTACAAATGAGAAGTTTACAAACTAAAATGGAAATCTAAGAGGCCATTCTTAGAAAATTTTCTTCATTTTTTCTCTAGGTCAGGGTCTCCATTCTGTGCAGATTCTCCTGGAGGATTCCCTTTAGCAAAACATCCACAGAGAAGTATGAAGTAGCTACTGGCATACAGCAAATCCTCCTCCTTTTGATTAACTGTGGAGGTGGGACTGTGTAGGATTTACATGCCTTGTAAACTCTGGATTTACAGGGAACAGGCTTGTAAATGGGCACTGTGTTTGGTGAACATTTACTTTTTATATTCATTGTGATTCAAGCATGATTTAATATGCATATTTGCAAGGTTTCCAAGAGGAAGTTGGATTAATTTTGCTCCATTTATTATTCTCTGCATCACTCACTCCAGCAGCCTAGCATTTGCCAAATTTTAATCTGCCTGGGATTTTTAGAAATAAGTGTTGAATAAATAAGTAACTCACTGATCAGATGGGCTGGCCAGCATCCCAGGGCGCAGCTAACCTGCCTCAAGAAGAGCTGGGAGTGCTGAGCTGTGCTCTGCACTGCTCAGGATGAAGGAAACCAAACTCCCCTCAGTAACATCTTTCAGCAACGAGATTATTTAGGCTCCAGTTTAATATAAACTCCTCCTGATCTATGCAGAAAAAGAATTGTGCATTGTGTCTCAGAGGAGCATGGATCTAAACCCATCTTTGCTCTTTGCAACACATGTTCAGTTTGACTTTTCTTTTGTTCAGGAATGTGTGTCTGCAGTTAACCTACCCCAATCCAAACCTCTGTGAGGTCACTGTGATGCCTCAGGTTTGGCTTTTCTATTTTTCAGATTCTGTGCTGCTTTAGTGTGTGGGTCTGGGCTCCATATCAGGGGATGGTGAGCTCTCTGCACAGAGCGGGGAGACAAAACAATTCCTGCTCCAGCTGGGCACCAAGGACAAATGATCCAAATCTCAGCCCAGGAGCACAAACCCCGTGGGCTGGAGAGAGAAAAACAAGGATGGGACTGCCTGGGCTAAAGCTGGGATGGGACAGTGAACTGCAAGGTGTAAATGGAGCAGAGCTGATCCCAGGGAGAGACCCCGTCCCCAGCCGTGCTTTTTGGGACCATTTGGGTGCAGTCCTGGCTGGGCTCTGGTGCTGCCCAAGGTGGATCCATGGAGGCCTTTGAATAAATCCCTGCTTTATTCTTTAGCTCTGTCCAGCCTCTGCTCTAGGGCCTGCACAAGACATCAGCTGACCCCTCTGGAGGACCATGATCCACCTGAGGACAGCATCAGCTCGGGGCCACAGCACAAGGGAGACATGGACTTGGGGTGAGTCCAGGGCAGGTCACTAAGCTTATCCCAGAGCTGGAGCCCCTCTGCCCTGGAGCCAGGCTGGGAGAGCTGGGAGTGCTCACCTGGAGAGGAGAAAGCTCTGGGAGAGCACAGAGCCCCTGGCAGGGCCTGAAGGGGTTCCAGGAGAGCTGGAGAGGGACTGGGGACAAGGGATGGAGGGACAGGACAAAGGGAATCGCTCCCAGTGCCAGAGGGCAGGGCTGGATGGGATATGGGGAAGGAATTCCTGTCTGGGAAGGTAGGGAGGGACTGGGATGGGATTCCCAAGGTGGGAATTTTGAAAAGCCCCAGAGCAAAGTGCCCAGCTGAGCCTCTGTGCCTGCAGCAGTGGAGCAGAGCTGTGCACTAGGTGGTGGTCACGGACCGCCAGAGAGCAGAGACGCAGCCTGGGCAGCGGAGAGGAGCAGAAATGAAAAGCATTTAAAGCAACAGCATCCAGCTGGTCCGTGCAGAGCAGATTTCAGCGTCACTGGGCCCACTGGGGAGCTCATCCTCCCCTGGGCTGTGCGGATACTCACTCCTCCTCACACCTCCTCTTTGCAGGAGGGACACACAGGAGTCCCTGGGGCTGCTCAGCCAGGAGGGTCTCCAGGCACAGCCTGTGGTCACTGTCTGCAGGAGGGGCAGAAATCTGCCCGGAGCATCTTCAAGCCCCTCTCTGACCATCGCAGCAACGCTGAGGGTGGGGGCTGGAGGGAGGAAGGCAGGGTCCCCCAGAGCCTCTGCGTCTGCTGGACGTGATGGTGGAGGAGGTGCTGGCGCCCAAACAAGGTTGTTCAGAGTGGAAACCCTCCAACTCCCAGCCAGCCTCACAAAAACTGCAGGTTAACCTTTTCCTAGAGACTCTGCTTTAGGAGGCAGCAGACTCAGATTTCCACAGCCTCCCTCGGGGTTTTGTTCGGAGTGGAGAACTGTGCTGCTATGTCAGGTAGAAAATTATTTTTCCACTATTAGGTTTTTTTCACTGCAAATGGGGATTTTTAAGACTTACATTCTTCAAAGGAACACATATGAGCAAGCCCTTAAAAGAGCCCTGCGCTGCTTTCCTGTTCCTACAAGCAGCATGTTTTTAAAACCACACTTCTCCCTAACTCCTTTGGGCAGTCACTCCAAGATGAGAAGGGTGAGGGTTGGGGTGGGAGCAGCGCAGTGAGGCTGCAGCATGAAGTTAAATGACAAAAACAATCTGTTTGGCTTGATTTAAACTTCAGTCCTCACATTAGAGACTGCAACAGAGCTGAAGGTCACGAGCTGATCGGCTCTGCTGGAGGACAACCTGAGCCCTGTCTGACACTGCAGCAGGGCTCCAGCAGCAGAGTAGTGCTGCAGCTGTGCCACTCATCCCCATGCTGCCTCCTTGGGTAATTCCAGTGACACACACAGGAACAGCACCAGACTGAGAGATTCACCCACAATGCTGGACGCAGCATGAATGATCGCGCACCTCGAGCCAGCGCATCGCCTAGCCGTAATGAGATTCCGAGACGAGCCGAGAAGAGAAGCTAAGAGAAGCTCGCGAGAAAGCGCCTCCAGCGACGAGCAGCCGCAGAGCCGACCGCAGGACGAGCAGAGCAGCGCCGCCTCACTCGCCTCAGTAGCGCATTGCCGTCGCTCGTCGACCTACGACTCTCCGTCAGATCCGCTCGCGCCGTACTCATCGCTACGTGCTAATCGCGACCTCCTCGCCATCGTAGCTATCTACTCTACGTCCATCTCATCTCTCCTCTCCTCTCCTATCTCAGATCCTCTCCAGCTCTTGCTCTCTCATCTCCTATCCTCTCCCTCTCTCTCTCCTCTCCTTCCCTCCTCCCCTGCCCCCTCTGAAGCCAGCTGAGGAGGCAGCAGACACTGGGGTGTCCCAAAGCCCTTTCCAACACAGAGAGTTTCCCCCACTCCTGATGCAGGAATTGTGAGGCAGAGCCCGTGCAGCAGCAGGAGCAGTAATGGGAATAATGGGTAGTGCAGAGCTAACTGAGGTGCTGAGGAAGTGTGACACTGGCTGACACTGATTGATTAAGAGGTTGAAACTCTGACTGTGACACTTCGCTGTTGAGAATAAAAGGAACTTTCACTTCTCCCTCGCACACATCCATCACAGGCAGACAGGCGTTGGCTTCTCCCGTAATGACTGCAGCTCCTTTTGTGAGAGGGAGGCACGAGATGGAAATTCAGCTCCTTCTGTGATCTGAAAAGCATTTTAATTCATCAGCTTTTCTGAAAGGATCTTCAAAGAAGAAATAACACTCTTTGGTAGCACAGCTGGGTTTCAGCGTGTTCAGCACCACAGCTATCAAAGGCTCTTCCTTTCTTGCCTGAGAACCTGGCTGGGGATTTGGAAGACAATGGCTGGGTGTTGTTCCCAGGAGGAGGCAGTAGTGCCCAGGGCAGGACAGCCACCAGCACCCACCAAAACACAGCATCTGGAATGTGTCTGCCAAGTCAAGAATATTCCAAAGCCCTGCTTTGAACAGAGAACAGGTATGGGTGCTATGAAGGGTATCTCTGTGGTTCCAGCTTGTGCATTACAGGGTGCTCTCACATTTCTGTACTGCCCTATGTGTGCAGCTCCAGGTGTTTTGGAGGATTGATCCTGATGGCAGCTGTGTGATCCAGGCCCTGAGAAAGGCCCGTGATCACAGAATCCCAGACTGGTTTGGGCTGGAGGGGTCTTTAAACCTCCTCCTGTTCCACCCCTGCCATGGGCAGGGACACCTTCCACTAGCCCAGGTGGCTCCAAGCCCTGTCCAATGTAGCCTTGGACACTTCTAGGGATGTGGCATCTTAAAAAACATTCAAGTGAGCTCCCCTTGCCTTTGTCTTTTGCCTTTTGCCTTAGGGCACCCTCATGCCAGCAGCTCTTCCTGGGACACTCCCGTGGCTGTTGTGGGAAGATATCTGAAAATTTCATCAAGATGTCAAGTCCCAACACTGAATCAATAGGAACAGGTCCATCCAAGGTTCTAGAAAATAAGGATTATCTTTAGGAATAATGACAATACCACAAATCTCTGAAGAGGTAATTGTCCCTAGGAAGACAATATTACAAAGTCATTTCAAACTGCAATTTGAAAGTGTCACTAAACAGAGACAGCAAGTATGAAAACACAAAGACCAACTCAGCTCCACATTTAAAGCAGCAAATTATCAGATGAACCATTTACTGCCTGGACTGGCTCATATGCAAGTAATTTGCTGAACCATTCCTCTCAGTGTTCTTGCCTTTGCCATGTAGGAACCGTGTTGCAGTTTCCAGCACTGATCTCTCTTGTTCAGATCATAAAGCGACTTGGGGTTTTGTAAATTAGTTTCATATTTCTCTCAGCTGCATTTAGCTCCAGTTTACTTTGATCTCTCTTGCTCAATCCCAATTTTGGCCTACCTTCAAAAAAAAAAAAAAAAAAAAAAAAATTTACATTATGGTCCAATTAAGGCCCATTCAAAGATTTGCCATTTTAAGAAGCTTATTTGCCTTTCCAGAAATAGAAAAATCTTCAGCACAAATTTCAAGATGATCTCATCCATCCATCCATACTTTCAAACTCCATCAGCCTCCTCAGAGTGCTGCCACAGTATCCCAGTAGGATGATGGCTACAGAAAAAAAACTAATTGAGACTACAATCACCTGTAATGCCACTTGCTTGGTTCCCCACTTCATCCTCCTCAGCTCTGCTTTCTCCTCCACTTCATGTCCCTTGTTCTAAGGCGTGCTCCAGCTCTGTCCCAAGTGTTCAGCCCGTGTCACCCCCTGCTCTCACTGCTCTGAAATGCCCTGGCTGCACCAGAGCACAGGATCTTCTCTGCAAGTGGAAATGATGAGAAGCATTTCCATTGGAAGCTCCCCAAAGTCAAGCATTGCTTCATTCTGACCTTTGTTAGCCTCAGATCAAACACTGTACAAACATCGACATTGACTATCAGCATTTGAACAATTAATTTATTTGCCAGGGTTTTTTTTGTACTATGACCCACCCAAACACATGCCAGCAGCTTTGATTATTCCCCAGACACAAAAGGGGCTCTAGTTCTCTGACAAGATGAGCATAACTTTTTTATATTCTTGAGCAAAACAGACTTCAAAAGCAAAATTAAGAGCTGCCATTTGCTGTGTCCACACTTCCAAGTTAAAATGCAATAAACCCTCAGTGCCTGTCTGTCCATACACAGGGAAACACCAAGGGCTGTGAGCCTGGCCACAGCTAATCCATTCAGAAAGTGGCATAGCTCTCTGCAGAAAGCTTTTTTGGAGTAGTCAATCAGCACAGGCAGCTCGGGTGCTTTCCTCTTCAAAGCACGCCAGTCTGTCATGTAGGCTGGCTTTGTGCACAAGGAAAGTATTTTTAGCAATGCACTGAATGGTTTGACATTGAGAGAACTGAGGGACATTGTCATGCTGCGAAAACTTGGATTGGTAACTCTTGTCCTGAGGACTTCCTGGGCCCAGAGAACAGCCTGGAAGCATTCATAGACACTATAATTATTCCCATTTCTACATCATGCACTCAAAAGAAACTTCTGTTCTCTCATATCATTGTCCAGTCTCCCAGTGACTGCTAAAATATTCTTGTGGAGACATCCCTCCTCCCACTTCAGACTCAGGATTTAGGTAGACACACAAGGTCAAGGACATTGGAATGGATGCTGAGGAGTTTTCCCTGGGACTGGTGCTTTGATAGATACAAAACACAAATAGAAGCATATTTATTTGCAAATGTAACCCAGTTTCCCAGGGAATACAGAGCCAGGAAAGCAGCTGCATCCTTATGGCACTTACAGTCTCAGGAAGATTTCATGATTAAAGGGGGTTTGCACAGAAAATCTCTCCCTTGGTCGTTCCTGTTGCAGGAACAAACCTTTGGTGCCATAGCATCCAACTTGATCTAACTTGGGCAAGAAACTGCCTGAGCTGTGGAACACAGGAAGGTGTGGGTGGATGGTGTCACTGTCCCTGCTGAGCACCAATTCCCTGTGCCACAGGCCCCAGCAGTGGAAAGGACCAAGCAGGTGCCCCAGGAAAAAGCTGCAAACTGATGTTAGTACAGACTAGGAAGGAGAGACCAAGCAGATATAAACACCTACAACCATAAAACTGTATTTTCACAATCCCTACAAAAGTTTTTAGTCCTCACATTGACAGTCTGCCCTTTTAAGTGCTGTATTCTATACTAAGTTAATTAGGAGACAAGAATTATCTACATCATATGAAACAGATCAGTGCCATTGCTTGCTATTACATGATGAAAACCTGCAGTCCTTGAATAGAAAACTATTCAAAGCACAACATTCTTTATGTCTAAAAAGTAGGATAATTAGTCAATATGCACAGCCTTTCATCAACCAGAAGTCTTAAATTATGACTGGTATTAATTGTATATAATTGAAATGATAAATTCCTCAAGAAAAAATCATATCTCTCTTGTAAATCCTACAAATAATTTTCCCCAACAATTATAAATAAGTTCTCATTCATAAGCATTTACAGATTAATGCAGAGCTATGGATGTAATTTCTTTGCAAATGAAGCTATGTCAATGTCACTGCTATTCATAAAGCTCCAGGCTCCATATTTTTTAATGAAGACTAACAGGTTATGAATCAAGGCAAATTTTTATTGTTTGGTATATAAGCCTTAAGAATCAGAAACAGGTTTTATAATCTAATTTCCCCAGAGATTATGTAACAAAAGTGATAAATTTACAGTTAGTACAGCAATGGTTTTGACAGCTATGACTTTTTCCCCAGAAGAAAGTAATTTGAATTTAGATTAAGACACATCACTGTATCTTTCCTTATAAACTGTTGGATTAAGTTTCCTGATCGCTCTGTGTGCACATTTGACTGAGTGAACCAAAATGTGGAAATTAAAAATGTAGGAAGGGAGCAGCTTCTGCATTCCATTGACCTTTATATTAGTTAAGTGTTTGAATTTTAATATATGTATGATACATACTTTAATTAAAGTGTAATTCAGAACTCTGACTTCCTCAGCTTTATGACCCGTGTATCAGCAAAGCTCCATTCAGCCTTTCCAGCAGCAGCTCCTTCATGGCAGCAGCACTTCTGCTGCATGGCATACCAGAGCTATGTTAGTACAGGCTAAAGCATCCACAGGCTAAAGGTGGGAACTTCTGGCCTCTTATCTTTGGCTTTAATTTAAATTTGAATATGAAGGCAATCAGAGGAAAATATTGGAGAGCAAAAAGAATTCAAGCTGGCTGCTCAAATTAGTAGAGACAGAGAGTATAAAAGTCTCTTTCTACTTGTACCTAATAATTTTATAGGACAGCCTGTCTGAATTACCCTCCAGACAAACACAGAATCATCAAGGTCAGAAGGGACATTTAGGATCATTAAATCCAGCCATCAGCCCAACACCACCACCCTGTTCACCACTGAACTGTGTCCCCAGGTGCCACATCCGCATGTGATTAGGGACACTTCCAGGGGTGGGGACTTCCCGCTGCCCTGGCAGCCTGGTCCCATGCTTGGCCATGCTCTCCATGAAGAAATTTGGATAAGCACATCCATGTAGAGTTTACACAGCTCTCAGTGCTTTGAGTAAGTGTATTGGGGTAACAGGGGGTCTGCTGGCTTCCCTCCTGCCGTGGAAGGGAAAGGGTGTACTCCTGCTTTCAATGCCATTCCAGTTTCCTTTTTTTTAAAAATTTCATTTTCTTCAATACCATTCCATTTCCCTGTTCAGAAAAAAAGGAACAAAACTCTAAAAATAACCCACACCCTACTCCTCCCTTCCCAAACCAAAAAACACTCCCTCAGCACAACCTCCTGTGCTGGAGTTGAAGGATGTGATGCTCAGAAACCTGCCTATGTACATGTTTTATAGAAGTGGAACACAACAAGCACATATTTCAAAAATAATCACTCCGGAGGATGTTAAAAAAAAAAAGTTCCTCAGATTGGCTGTTTATTTCTTTTACAGTGAGTTGTATATTTAAGGTAGCTGAAATATGTTCATCACAATTGCCATTACTCAGTCCAGCATGTTCCCTTTCTCTCCTACCTCTTGTCATACTGCACAGTTCTCAAAGATGCTAAAAAAAGACCCTCTGGTGGAAGAAATATTATTCTGAATTTCCTTTGACTTTCATTAGATCACTCACACAAATAAATGAGTTCTAGAACACCGCTTTGGTTGGAAGACTCCCAGCAAGTTGTTTTCTTGTTTGGATCACACTTCTCAAGGGGGCACCAAGTGTTCCACAGGAGAGATCACCCTGTAACCCTGCTGCTCCCAAAGGGGTGCTCGGCCCAGCCCCAGGAGTAGCTGTGCTGTGTCTGGAAAGCGAGAGCACAACAGAAATAAATCCCTGCCTGGAGAATTGCTGGAAGTTTGCTTAGCTCCAAAAGAAGCCCTGAAGCTGTGAGGTCTGATGCTGCTGTACTTTTTCCCCTGTGTGGTACACAGCATCTTTCTGGCTCTTTGTGCTGATGAATGCAGTGTAGTGCTGTGAATTTCATCTGGGTTTAGCTCAGCTGATGTTCCTCTTTAAAAACAGATCTTCATCCTCTGAAGCTGAGGAAGACTTCTGGCAAGGATTCATCACGAATGACAAAGGCTTTAACGATGCTGTTGTCATTCTGGTCTCTCTGTAACTCTTAGATGTCGTTTCCCCTGGGCACAATGTTATCTGAGAAGGGCAGGATGGTTTGGCTGCAGGCTGAGCCTCACAGCCCTGCCTGCTCCTGCCTCCTACCCTGATAAGGGCACAGGGAAGGGACAAAAGTCCAGAGGGCAGAACTGTAGGAATGAAGGGAACATATGGATGAGAGGCTACCAGAACTCTAGAGTTAAATAAATTACAGAATCCCAGAATGGTTTACTTGGAAAGACCTCAAAGCCCATCCCATTCCACCCCTGCCATGGGCAGGGACACCTTCCATTGTCCCAGACTTCTCCAAGTGTCCAACCTGGCCTTGGGCACTGCCAGGGATTCAGGGGCAGCCACAGCTGCTCTGGGCACCCTGTGCCAGGGCCTGCCCACCCTCAGGGTAGTTCTTCCCACAGGGAAAAATTTCTTCCTAAAATCTAATCTAAATCTACTCTCCTTCAGGTTGAGGCCATTCCCTGGGTCCTGTCCCTCCATCCCTTGTCCCCAGTCCCTCTCCAGCTCTCCTGGAGCCCCTTAAGGCCCTGCAAGAGGCTCTGAGCTCTGGAGCCTTCTCCTCTCTAGGTGAGCACCCCCAGCCTGGCTCCAGGGCAGAGGGGCTCAGCCTGGTGGATCTAGGGAAAACTGGTGACCTGCACTGCCCAACGTGTTGGGAAGGTGTTTGATTCCCTTTGGGCATGCTGCAGTTTTTGCCAGCCTGTTTCACAGGCAGCACGGTGCTCACCTCAGCAGTCCTCACACCTTTTTGGCAGCCAGGCTACATCAGTTACATTAACTCATAACTGGAGGCAGTGGCCATCAGCTTCTCCTCTATTTCAACTCGGAAAACTCAAAACATTTGCAGATCCAGAGGGAACACTAAAACCAGGTGGGGAAGGGATGCTGTGATGTCCTTCTTGTCCCACAGCACAGGCCAGGAGCACCCTGTGAGCGCCCCCCAGCTCCTGCTGCAGAGCCAGCCTGACCCCAGGGCCAGAGCAGCCCCAGCAGCTCTGCAGAAGCTGACTGAGCTCCAGGTTCTGCAGAGAGGTCGTTAAGCAAGGTCATTGTGGGGACAGCTCTGCAAAGGCAGGGGATGACAGCAGGCAGGACCTGGGCTCAGGGCAAGCAGCGCTGGCACCCCCCGAGGCTGGCTGGGAAACTGGCTGGGGCTGCAGCCAGGAAAGGTGAAGGGGTGCAGGTGTGGGATGGAGTTCCTGTGAAAGTGCTGTGGTAAGAGAACTGCTAATTAATTCAATACCAAAATACTTACTTAGGTAGAAGGCTGCTTCTGAAACTCATGCAGAATGAAACAGAAAAGCTGCAGCTTCAACACCGCTCTGAGGTTTGCAGTCCTCTCCTGAAAGACTCCAAGGATGTGAATCTTAGCAAGGCAGTAAGACAACTGCAAAACAGTTCCCTCTTAGCCCTGTGTGGTGGGACCCCCATTCAGCCCACGCAGCAGAGCTCCCATCCCTCTCCTCACAGCAAACTTATCTCTAAAACTGTCTTGAGGCCCATTCCCCTCCTCTACCTCAGTCAGAGCCCTCCAGATTCCCACTGCAGGGAGCAGGAATTAATTTCCCTTCACACATCTGAGGGGTAGAGAGCACACATATCACTGCCCCAGGGGAATGTAAAATAAATTGAGGAGCACTGGCATGCTCAAAGCCCTGGAACAGCTGCCATCAGTTTTATATAACAGGTTGTAGTTTTCTCTGACAGCTTGACCTTGACTATCATCTTTGCCCTGAAGGCTCCTTTCCTTGGGCAGGTTGATCCCTTCCCTGCCCCATTCCTTCCCTCTCATCCTGCCCCATCTCCCTCCCAGCTGTGGCTGCCATTTGTTCCTTCCCAGTTACCAAATCCAGTTTTGTCCTGGAAGAGACACTGCTGCACCACCACCCTCCAAGAGCTCACACAAGGCAGGAAATGTGGTGGCTTCCCAAGTGAGCTCTTCTTTCCCTGTGCTGCTGCAGAAGCACAGGCAATGTTTTAATGGATTGCTATTCCTCCCATTTCAAACAGGGAGGGAGGAAACTCTGGAGCAGGGATGGTGCCCTGGGGTCCTGGTGATTCAGGGAAGCTCATCTGAGCTGCACAGCACAATGGGCTGGGCCTAGAGGTGCCACAGAATCATCTCAAAGTGTTGAAACCCTGGAAACACTGAAGGCTTTTGTCAGTTTTCCACTTTACTCACTATTAATGCTTCACTCAAAGACGAGCTCTTCAGAAGTCAACGGAAAACACCCAGCCAGCACTAAATTCTTCCTGCCGGTTTTGATGAAGAAAATCCATAAGGTTGTAATTTCAATCAGTCTGTTAGGATATAAATTTTTCTTCCTTATTACTATTACTTCTGCTTATATAGAAGACAAATAATATAAGATTCAACTCCCTGAGACTCAAGTTTTGCAGAAAGTCACTTAGTATCATCCCAATGTACAGCTTAAGTTAGGGCTTGAATATTTCCCAGTGCTTCTGCAAATTAATCATTAGATCTGTACCCGTCATTTACCAGCCCATTTCTGCCTGTCCTAATGAGCCACACATTTATCCCCCCCTCTGTCATCATTTATCATGGGGTAGTCCACTGAAATCCTTGAACAAACCTCTCCCCTGCACTGAGGAGCTGCAGGACTTGACCCACTTAAATTTAATGAGAGACAGATTCTTTCTGAAGTCTCTCTGATGTTAATAATTCACATGGGTTTATTTTTTTAGATTAGGTATTATTGCCTGGCATTTAAGGCTCAGATAATTAAGTGGATTTGTATTTATATTGTCTTATTATTTACTCATGTCTGTTACTTAAAACCTAATAACAAACAATGACATTATTACTCAAGTACTTAAGATGTCCATAATTGAAATTAGGATCCAGTGCAAATGACTGCTTATTCTGACTTGCTGGATAAATAAACATTAATCAGTAAAAGCAATGAGGACAGCAAATAAAAAATAAACCCTTGTTCTCTTTATCCTGTGTCACACAGCCAGGACATGCAGCATTGCCTCGAAGGTGGGAAGATGCAGACATCAATATCAAGGATGGGAAAGCAAGTTGGAAAGTCAAATCTGATGTAATTTTGGACATGAAAGTCTTGGGATACAAGCAAGACAAGATTTGAGGGAGGAGATAGCATCTTTATTGCACATAGAGATAGAATGATAAAAAGAAATAAGTATTCAGGCTCAAAAAGCTTTTCCAGCTTGCATGCTGTAAAGCTTGTCTGCTCTTCCAAGTATATCATTATGTCTCAGGAACGATATTATCTCTCTCTGCAGACTTGATAGTGCTTAAAATGTCAGCTCTTCTTGAAGATGTCTGCTTTGCACCTTCCATCTGTTCCCAGAGATGAAGCTTCCCACCTCTCCCAGAGCAACGTGGGAAAAGACAGAGAAGGGTTTCCAAATAAAATATGTCTTTTAGATTAATATCAACCTCATTTCCATACCTCAAACAGTTGGCAGAGACCACAGAGCATGGGTATTATATGCCCGCCATGTGAAATACTATTTATAGGAGCCAGCTCTCTGAGTAGGCACAAGAAAAAGTTACCAGTTGTTTCAGTGCAATATGTGTACAGTAAAATTAGTCTATAATCCTTAAGAAAAATTTTTTCTGGGAAGAAAAAAGTTAAGAAAAAAAAGTTGGTGGGTGTAGCAAAATTAGTTTGAGTTCTTTCTAAAAAGAAATAAGGAAAAACTAAAGCAAACAGGAAATACCCTAACTCATATTGTAGATGCTTAGGTAGCATTTAATTTTTTTAGAAGTGTACAAAAAACTAATCAGGCTTTTGTGTTCATGTAGTGTGGATAAGGGACAGCATAATCCCCATTTTTGAGAGGGAAGAATGTCGCTATAGGACACGAAATAAAATGATGCGGACACGCAGCTCTCCAAGGTAAACAAGAGGGAAGTTTAATTTCTGACTCCAACACTCATAGATTTCCAAAAGTGACAGTGGATTGGAGGATGACAGTGCCACCTCTCCAATGACACTGGACATACCAAGAGTCCATCAAATTTCTCTGCTCCGTAAAAGAATACAAAACAACAAGTTATTTACATAAAGTGTGTGAGAAAGTTCGTTACAAGAATGTCAACATCAGAAGGCTTAGAAAAACTTAAAAAAACAGGGCGACAGAAGAAAGGTAGAGTTTAGCTGATTTGCCCAGTCACACCACATCCCTACCAGCACATGGAATTAAACCTTGCTCCTTTCCCAAAGAGGTGCCTATCCCACTGTCCTTTGGACAGAGCAGGCCCAGGCAAGGCCAAAGCCAGAACAGCCCTCCCAGGGAGCTCCCGCCATGGTTTTACTTTGGGCAGAAGGGAGGGCTGGGAGCCTTTGGCTGGCTATGACAGTGTAGAGCTGGACTGTACGCATCATAAAGGGAGGAAGGTTTGGCTACAGGAGCCAGTCCCTGCGGAGAGCGCAGGCAGGCAGCTGCAGTGGTTTCCCTGGGGGGCAGACAGAGGCCAGCACAATGCTGGACACTGCTGTGGCTGCCCCCAGCACCAGGGCCGCCACCAGGAAGCCGAAGAAGGCGGCGAGCGGCTCCAAGGCCCATGAGCCCACAGGGCCCAGCGTCACCCAGCCGATCACCAGGGCCGAGTCCACCCCCAAGGAGCGCAAGGGGCTCTCCCTTGCCATGTTCAAGAAGGCGCTGGCATCCAGGGACTATGATGTGGAGAGGAACCAGAGCCGCAACAAGCTGGGGCCCAAGAGCCTTGTCAGCAATGGCACCCTGGTGCAGACCAAGGACATCAGGGCCTCTGGCTCTTTCAAGCTGAACAAGAAGCCAGGTGAGACAAAAGAAAAGGCAACAAAGGAAAAGACAGCTGCCAAGCCCAGGAAGCCAGTGGCCAAGCAGCCTGCCAGCCCTGCCGAGAAGCCTAAGAAAGTGGTGGTGGTGAAGAAGAGCTCCAAGAAGGCGAAGAAGCCGGCAGCCACTGCAGCCAAGAAAGCGGCCAAGAGTCCCAAGAGAGCCACACAGGAGGAGGAGGCAGTGAAGAGCCCAGCTAAGACAAAAGCAGTGAAGCCCACAGCAGCCAAGAAAGTGGCCAAGAGTCCCAAGAGAGCCACACAGGCAGGCCACGCCAAGGAGGCCACAAAGAGCCCAGCTAAGGAGAAGGCAGTGAAGCCCGCAGCAGCCAAGCCTAAGGCAGCCAAGCCCAAAGTGGCCAAAGCAAAGAAGGCAGTGCCAAAAAAGAAGTAAGACAACTGAGAGAAATTGAGAGTCTACTCATTTAAATAAACCCCATCATCTTAAATAATTTTTTGTCATTACAGTCCTCTAGTTACCTAAACCAAAGGTACTGGTACGGGATCTTGTCACTCGGGGCAGGGTGTGGGTGTATTTCCACAGACGCTGGTATTCGATGGTAACAACCCTCTGCACCAGCTGGATGGAAATCCCAGACCTTGGTGTGACAACTCTCCTGTGACTTCACCTGGACCTCAAGAGTCAGACACTTTAAGGACATTATCAGCAAAAGGAAATGCTCCCTCTGACAGTTTTAAAAGTTACTTCTGATAGTTTTTAAGTTGGTTTGTTTGTTTGCAATATTCAAGTTGTAAGTTGTAAGCTTTAAGTAATTAGCTGCAGCATGCCAGCCAGCAACATTGTACCTTTGATAGCTCCTGGACATGATAGTAAAAAATTGATGGGACACACCAATAGATAGATTAGGTTTGTCAGTTTAGTGAAGAATTTAATTCTCCTTGTACCATGTTTGTTGTCCTTTCTGCAAAGGGGCCCTGCAGACAGATAATAAACAAGGCTTTTATATTTTAAAACAGAAAAGAGGGAGCTGTGAGAGCATACAGCTGGACTGTGTGTGCCATAAAAGGAGGAGGGGTTTGGCTATGGAGAGCCACCCCCTGACAAGAACGCAAGCAGGCGGCTGTTGGTCAGTGAGCCAGGTGGTAACCAGTCATAGCCAGGCAGGCTCGAATGTGGAGCATTTTGAATAGGGTGTGTAAGAACTGTGCAAACCAATCAAGTCTCTGCTGCACAAACACCCAAGTGCTGTGCCATCTCTCCGTCTCCCCCCATTGTGACAGGCAACAAGGCACCTTTTATACCGAAACCATTTTGCAGCTTTCTGCCAGGGCGAGGTGGCCCTACAGTGAGCACAGGTACAATTTACATCCCCAGAAATTTATTTACACACTGCTCAGGTGGTGCCTGGAGACCTCAGCATACATGGGAAGGAGGAAGAGGGATCAGTTTCCAGTTCTGGGATGGCCTCTGTGCCAGCACAGCCACCACCAAACACAGGGGACAGGTCCCACCAAACACCTGCACTCCCAGGGGAGACCCCGAGCCTCCTGCCAGGCACAGGTGGGGCAGCCCAGCCTTTGTCTCCTTGTCCCTGTGCGCTCACAGCCGTGTGCCAGCCACGCTCGCGGCACCAGCACGATCCACCCACTCTGCTGGCTCCTTCCTTCCCTCAGCATTCTGTCAGCCTGTTCCTCAGCACCGGAGCCTGCCTGCTCCCCCGTCAGAGCCCTGCACCCCGAAACTCAAAAATATCCCTCCCTTCTGTTCCTGCCAGCCTCCAGCCGGGGTGAGTTCCGCTTGGCTCCGTCTTTGGGCTGCTCTCATGACACACTGCCAGGACTGCACCTGAGCCCAGGACTTGTCTCACCAAGAGCCCAGACCTGAGCTGCATCCCCTGGTCCACAACACTTACAGACTGTGGGATGTGATTCTGGGCAGGGAGCTCCTAAAATGAAGCTTTTCCGCCCTTCCTGGGGAGGCCTCTGAGGCCACGTCTCCACGGTGTCCCGCGTGGGCTCCGCGTGCCTGGAGGATGGCTCAGCCCTGCTGTGGGTGTGCATTCCTCCTCACTGTGTCTGGAAATGTGGGCAGGGCAGAGGGCGTGGAAATGCCTGGAAGTGTGCTACTTCCCTGATGGATACTAATTAAAAGTACATTATGAACTGTTCTGTTTATTGATGCAGAGTCCTTCAAGTTTTGCACTGTTAAGCTGGTTTTAAACATTTATTATGCCTGCCAGCATTAGCTGACAGCAAGGCTGGGATCACTGCAGCTCATTCAGTTATTGCTTTCACCAATTGCATTTAAAAGAAAGTCTTAATTTTTCCATCAGTGACCCTCCCCTCCATTTTCCCCTTCCCCCCACTTTGTTTCCCTTTGTGTGTGGTTCCTACATTTATGGTGGTCCTCTCTGGCAAAGTAACAATGATCAGGTGAACAATCCCAGGGAGTAATTTTTCTACCCCTGCCATCCTTCCACACACCAAGGAAATCCAAGATCACCTAGCCTGTTCCCAGGTATTTCTGCTTTTCCCCTTTTTGAAGTAGAAATACTCCATTGCTTTCATCCCTCTTATGAGTTTGTTGATGTCAGAAGTAACATCAGATGTGACTTTGCCCTGTGCTTTCCCAGGATATCCATTGGGAATAATGTTCATACATGCAAAAGCAGGTCACAGACATACTGAACCCAACTGAAATTGAGTCAGGTCTTCAAAACAAACTTCCTCCATACTCAAAGTAAAACACTGAGCTATCTTGAATCATTAAGACTACTAAATGCCACCTTCTCTTCCACTAAGCACATACTAACAATTTCAGGCACTTTTCTACTTTTGTTCCAAGTCAGGGAGTTGTTTGTTGTTTCCAAGATTGTCCTTCATTAAAAGAATGCAGAATAGTAGCAATTTCCCCAGGAAGCTCATAAAAATCCTTATTGAGTATATTCCATAAAAATATTCTGAGGAATAAAAAGCAAATTAGAGCACCCACCTTCCATATTTCTCAGAGTATTTACATGTATTATGGATCTTGAGATGATTAAATGCCACTGAGTAAGCAAGGAAACTTTTACAGCAAAAACCAAAAAAAAAACCAGCAAAAAAGTTTTGTTTAAAATAAGTGATCTTTGACCTCAGCATCCAGTTATAAAGGGAGGATTACCAAAGACACCAGTGTTTCTGTGAAGATGGTGTTTATGAGACGACATACAGCCTATCCAACACCTTCCCTCCTGGCCCAGTGATCATGCCAGCCCCAGTTTTCCCAGGAATTCCAGCCCTCCGAGCAATTGCGGGAGCTCCTGGCCCTTTGCCACTCAGCCCAGGATATTCTTGGCAGCAGTGATAAGGGCACTTGTTCCAAATAAGGAGAAATCTAGAAACTGGTTTGTCTCCAAGCAAATCCACCAAAGCTCATGGGGCTGGACGCAGGCAGGGGGAAAAAACACCCACAAAAAACCCAAATGAAGCAAAAATGAACTTCTGACTGTCTGTCTCTTCAGCACCAGCCAAATCTCATTAAAGAGCTACAATGATGAAATACATTGACAGTAAGTGCAACAGACTTGATGAAAGACCTTAAAATGTTTATGCTAATGCAAAGTTTCAGTTTCACATTCCGCACAAGCTTTCCAAACAAGAACAGTGCCAAAAAGCATGGAAGAGCAATCTTAACTTTTAGCTTTCTAAAAAAATTCCAAACAAAATATCAAGCAAAAAACTCAAACACCAAATCCCCAGTTTTCCCTTTTTTTCCCCACCACCTACATATTTTGCTGGACAGGTGAAAAAAAAGGCTTTCCTCAGTTTGCTCAGTTTGTTTGTGAGACAAACAAACTATGAGCTCCTTCAGAGTCTGAGGAACAACGTGGAGCAACTGGTGCCTGATTTACACCATGGAGGAACCAGCCCAGTAACTCCACAGTTACTCCCCATGTACCAGCGAGGCACCCCTGTGCACAGACTGAATAACTCAGCACTTTGAAAACAAAAGAAAAACCCCAAGAAAGCTCCAGTCCCAGTTCTACTCCAAATCTATTATTTAGTCTGACTGCCCCTGCTCTATTTCCTCCACTTTGATCAACTAATGACCAAGAAAAGCAATTACCAGCATAAGGAAAACATATTCTTGGTGTCTTTGAACTGCTGTGGCAAGTGTAAATGCATTCCTTTCGTGAGAACAGAGGAAATATTTCTTCAGTGGCTAAGATGAGAAATGAGGGGGAAACAAGTAGGAGGAGGTAGAGGAGAGACTATTTTTTTTATTAACTAATTAGATCAGCATTGGAAGAAAACGAGCCTGCAAATCTCTGCATTGATTGTGCAGATATAGCTGCAATGTACAGCAGAGGTGATGAAACACTGGGATGTGCATTTGAAAATGGCTTGTCCTGCCTGGACAGGAGAGTACAACAACCTACAAAATAACTGTGTTATTGTCATGGGGGGAGGGATAAATACATCACTGACAGGTTTGGGAAATAGTGTGTGCAGGTAACAACTGCTCTTGAAGCCTGCTCCTCAAAGTCTGCCAGTGCCAGCACATGAGAGAGAACAAATCCCTCTGCCATTTCTCTGGTTTTTGTGTATTTCCATGAACATCTCCACTGCCACTGTACCAGTCAGCTATAGCACCACCAAACACGCCAGCACAAACCCAAGCAGCTCTGCAATAACAATGGGCCCAAAACTGACTGAACCACTTCAGCACCAGTGTGGGCTGGGCCAGACACCACCAGAGCAGTGCCCCCACCCTGCCTCACGCTGTTCCTTGGTGGGGAGATGGGGCTGAAAGACATAAACTGAAAATCCCAATACCGTCTCAAAAATAAACACATGGGAGCAAATATTTAACATTAAACTCTACATTTCTATTAAAAAATCTCAAAGAAAGAACAAAACATAATGTCTTAAAAAAATAAAAACAAAGAGTGGAATTTGTGGAAATACAAATCATCCTGTATTAATGATTTCCCAGGGCACTCATTCACCAACACACCCTGGAATCCCAAAGGTACAGAACAGCTGCCTTCCAAACATGCAACACTGCAGTTTAGAGCCATGGTGTAGTTTAGAATAACATCATTGCTCAGGATCTGGCCTGGCACTCAGAGGCTCAGCAGGGCAGTGAGCTCCTCACGCTGCTGCAGGCTCTCAGGCATCAAGAATAAAGGGTGGATGTTTCTCTTTCTGACCTGTGCCCTTTTAAAGGGGAGGGAAATGATGAAACAAAGATCTCCTGGCAGTGGAGTAAAAGCAAGAGAACCCACAGGAGGCAGTTGCAGAAAGGACAAGCTGCAAGTGGAATTCCTGAGAAAAAGAGGTGAAGATTGTTGGGGGTTAAAGGTACCAAAGTTACCAAATAAACTGTGAACTCCTGGATTTCCAAGGATGAGGAGGCTGGGAAGTGAGGATGGTGAGAGCTTTTAGAGTCCTGAGAAGGTCACACTTCATGTGGAAAACCAACTGTGCACCACCTGCCAAGGGACTTGGACTCCCCAGGTGAGGTGCAGATGATATGCTCAACACACCCATGGCAGAGCTGTGAACACCCACAGGCCTCCCTTTCCACCCAAACCAGTAAAAACAAAAGGAAAACCTAAAGTCCAACCACCAGGACCCAAACTGCTCGAACACCCCCTCCACACAGGGGTCGAGGCTGACTGAAGGCTGGGGAGCCTCACATTGCATTGTGGAAGCTCTAACTCTGTCTCTTGGCTTTGGTGTCCTCCCACACTGGAGGCCTGGCCTTCACCCTCCTCTGAGCACTTCATTTACTAGTGCAAACATATGTTTTTGAAAGAAAATTCAGGTACTTACATGGAGTAATCACATTTTTAAATGGCCTTCATCATTATTTATGTCAGCATCTTCCAGATGTGATTCAGACAACGATAGCAGCACATGTCATTTGTGTGTCTGTTCCTGTCCCCAGGGGAAAATTAAGTTATGATTAAAGCTATGCCTTCACCCAGCCCATCCACTTCAATGGAGCTCTCTGCATCAACAGCTGCTTGAAACCTGTGGAAAACTCTTTCTTGAGAATATTATGTCTTTTCCTCAGCAAGCATTATTTTCAAGGTGATTGAGGTTGGAGTTTTTGTTGTTTTGTTTCTTGGTTTGTAGAGCTCCTGCAGTTAGCAGGAGGTGCTGGTGGCACCCAGCACAGCCCAGCACAGCTGCAGGTTTGCTGCACCTGAGAACAAACTCAGCCTCAGCCCTCAGCCACCAGCACCACCTCTGATGTCTGCTGTGGGAAATCCTTGGGAGAAGGGAACCAACACCAGGGGGATTTGTTCAGCCTCCATGTTCCATGGTTTACTCAGACTCCAGCAATGGCAGTGCTCCACCTCAAGTGTCCTTCATCAAAGATTATCAGCTTTTTTCCCATACTGAAAGTATTCCACATACATTTTCATACATTTTCCTCCTGGCAATCAGTGCTGGGGAGGATCTATCCCCTACTCTGGTGCATCTGGCTGCAGCCAGTAACTCTGCAATCAGAGTCAGCCAAAATCCCTCCCTGGAGCAGAGCCCAGTGGAGTCTGTGCTGCTTTCAGGGGCCCTCATTGACAGAGGGAACGGCATCTCCTCCCTCCCATTCCCTCAGGGCATTCATGTCTCCTTTTTGGATGCATTTTCCATACATTGGATCAACTGGTGTTGCTAACATGTTTCATAACTCCTTTCTAGTAATGGTGGCACAGAGGAGAGTTTAGTGTTCTGCACACTGGACTTTTATTCCTGAATAAAATTAGATTTTACATCTTCCCCTTCCACCCTTTCCCAGAAAGGAAGCATTCCATACTTGTTCTGTTGGGAAGAGCTCTGACTCCTTCAGATGGCCCTTTCCATGATGAGTGTTTCTCTTCAGAAACTCGGCATTTCCTCAGGAGGTTGAGTGCTTGAGTTACAGACTATTAGCAATGAACCAAATCTCATGAACCCTGCACAGAACTAATTTAATTTCGCTTCTCACACATTCTGGGCTCGCTAACCGGACCCTGGGTCACCTGTAAGTACAAGGCATCTCACCTGAGACCAATTCTTCACCCAGACTGAGCCCGGGGTTTATGTCCCATGGGGCAGTGAGATCAGAGACCTTTCTGCTGCAGCCTAGCCCTGGCACCACCAGTTCAGCCCCTCCACCCCATCACCACTGCACCATCCCATGTTCCAAACATCCTGCTGTGCATTTATGCACTGAACACAATCCTTGGCTGCCACACAAGAACTCACTGATGTACAAAGGCTCTGGTCCCACCCCTCCGGTCACAGTGTGTAGGGCAGGCACCACAGTGGCATCCTCTTTCTCTCCAGCCCCTGCTAAAAAGGGAAAATTCACTGCAGATGTTGTCATTTTTGACCCCAAAATAACAGGAGCCTCAGCTTATGGGAAGAGAATGTGCAAGAGAAAGAACTGTGCTTTAGAAGACAAAAGGCTCGATTTTGTGACTTCAGCTTCACATCACTGAAACCAGATCTAATTAAATCCTGCTTTTCAGTAGTGTCCTAGGTTTCTCTCCCAAATTTGCCCTGAACCAAGACTTCAAAATGAATGTCTCTGAAATGCAGAGAACACTGGAAGTGTGAAGACACTTTTTATTTGACCTCAAAATCTATTTTTATTCCACAATCCTAATTCTCCACAGCGGGAACTTTCTCTTCCCCCTAGCATGGGTGGGAGCAACAGAAAGACAAAGGCAAAAAAAGGCAAATGAATGGGAAAACCATCTCCCTAGGTCTGAGGCAGGTCGGCAGAAGGACACAGAGGAACACAGGACAATATGTGTGTGCCCCACATGGCCAGGGTCTGCCAAAGGTGTCTGTGTGCCAGGGGCTGCCCAAGGGAACAGGGGTGGAGAGGGCTCAGCCCTGCCCTCACTCTCCAAGATGCCCTCAGCTGACAGAGGCACTGGGACCTTTGCACAAGAGGTTCTCATGCTCTGAAGTTGAGGAGGTATTGCAGAATGGTCCTTTTTACAGCTTTTTACTATAAAAACTGTCTGAAATTTATTTCTGTTCTGAATCTGATATAATCGATATAACTGACTGAATAGCTGGTACAGAGAAATAACAGAGAATGAAAGACTGTTTGGGATATCTTGGAAGAAATGTAAAAATTTGGGCCCATTAAAGGCTCCCTCCCCTGCTCTGGTCCCCCAGGGTGAGGAGAAGGAGCGAGGCCCAGGCTGAGCCATCCAATGCCTTTCCCTGCACCAGGGCTCACACAGGAAAGCTGTCACAGGCTGCCAGGACCTGCAGTGACCCACAGACATGTATTTACATACAAAGAGATTGTAAACCACTTCCTCCCTGCTCCAGAAAAGGAACCATTTAAAATGTAAAGTAAAAACATCCCTCTCACCCGTGTCCTGCTATTTCAACTCTGTTATGTGCATTCCAGTCCAAATAAAACCTGATGCTTCTTTCTGGAATAGACCCACTCAAATTTCCAGCAAACACACAGAGAAACATTTTTTTTCCTTTCCAATGGCTTATTTGATCTTGCTCAGTCTCTGGGATTGCTGGATCTCCCAAGGAATACAACAGCAGAGTGCAGAGAGGTCAGATTTTATCGAGGCAGGAGCAAGTAAAGCTGAGCAGAGCAAAGCAGGCCTTGCTCAGGCAGGTCACAGCAAGGCCATTTCCATCCTGGGGAACACACCAATAATCTGAGTTTTCACACATATAGAACAGATGCCCCAAGTCAGCTGTAATTCTTTATGAGGTTTGCAGCTGTTGTCTTCCTCATGAGTTTATCAGCTTGCACAGCTCTTGTGTAGCTGCTCTAAATTCACCTCAACCAGGCAAGGGTGAGGGGGGGCCACAAAGGAGCAAAGGGAATAAATGAAACTTACTCAAAAGAAAAGAAAAAGAAATACAGCCCAGGTCTGAACTCTTTTCACTGAGACCTCCTGCGCACAAAGACACACAAACAGGTTACCCAGTCAAATAAAGTGGAAAGAGCATTCCTGAGATGGGGACTGGGCATCTGGGAGCTGGACCAGTTGAAGGAGACCAAAATTCCAGTTCAAGGCCCCTGTGGGTGGGGCTGAGGCTGCTCAGGTTCAGCCACAGGCACTGCCCCAAGGCAGATCTAAGGGTGCAGTGCTGACTGCTCCTGCTCCCCCTTAAACTTGGACAGGGAGAACTCTTTGCCTTGGAGAAAGGTAAAACCCTCCTCTGGTTAATCTGGAAGCAGAAGAATATGAAGTTACCTCCTGAAATCCTTTGTTTTGAGCAGCTGCACTGAGCAACCCTTTCCAACCTTTCCCAACTACAGATGAAGACAGCCTTCTTCCTAGCGGAGCATTTTCCTTCTAATAGTATGCAAAGCCTTCCCTAAAACTTTCTTCATCAATTACCTGTCTAGAAAATGAAGAGCTGGTGCTAAGAACTGCCAGATCCTTAATATGATTGACTGTGGCTGGTTTTAGTCAGCAAAAGGTCTCCCAGTAACAAATGACTTGTCCATTTGTTCTCTGACAAGAAGCACAGTCAAGGCCTGGGTATCATTTGTGCTCAATCAAATCCTAATGCTGATGGAAAACTCTGGGTTTTGGTGACTCCTGACGTGCCCCAGTGGGGCTTGGAGAAATGTGTCACTTGGAGAAATGAACGTGTGCAGGATGGATCTGGAAGGCCTGGAGCTGTAAGATAGGAATTAACTGGAATGACAAATTGCACAAGCCTGTGTTTCTCAGCTGGCACTTCCCAGTTACATGCTTACAAAACTGTTAACTATGGAAAACAAAAGATGGATGGAAGATCTTTTACTAAATGGTTTTTATAGAAAAAAAAAAAAAAGAGAAGTTTGATGTATGCAAGCTCACAGATAGGCCTTGTTTTACAGCTGGGGAATGTAAATAAATTTTCCCTGCTAATGGGATTTTATGATCTCAGATACAGAAAGATTTGCCCTTTCTTTAAGGATGTCCAAGTTAAAGGAGTGACTTGAAGTGGTAGAGACTGGCCTGGGGGTATAGTGAATACCTCTCACCACAGAGATGATGCTTACAAGACTTTTAGATGCAATTTTTACAACATAATACAATTGTTGAATATGGCATAAAAATGTGTTAGATTTAATTTCTCCAGTTCTTTTTGTGTACACATCGATCAAAAAAAGATCAACTGTAGAAAAGAACAGGTTATTGTTTTGTCAAGAAAGGTTGGATCCTTGAGGTCCCTTCCAACCTGGGATTCCAGGATTATTAAACTGCAGAGAAATAAACATCCATGTTTTGTAGCTATGTTTTTCCTTCAAAACATTTTGCAGAATAATTACAACTGAAACAAAGGAAGCTCAGAAAATTGCAACACTGGAGCTTTTTGGGGAAGGAAAAAAAACCCAGCCAAAAAGAAGTTCTGATACTCATTTCTAAGTTCTAATAAATACTTCAATTATATTATGCTTTGCCAGATCTGGCCTCTAACTTTGGACTTCATCCAGTTCCCTGAAGAACCAGAGGAAACCGAGCTCAAAACTTTGGTGGTGCTCTTTTCGAAATGGCAAAATACAACCCACCAATTTCACTGGCATTTTTCACTCGGCAACAGCAGTGGAGGCATTTTCCTGAAGCAGAGAAGCAAATCCCTTTTTTGTCTATTTAAAGTTACTGCCCAGGGACATGCCCAAGCCTTAAAACAAGGAGCAGTAATTATTATTTCATTATTTCGATTTGGGCATTCCTTTAAGAATTACAAAGCTTCAAATCTGCAGTTACATATTATAGAGTGAGGAACAGAGGAACCCCCAACACTTTCAAAGACAACTACTAAAAATGGCAATGTGAGCTTGTACCTTAAAGTGTAACATTCTGGTAAGGCCTTGGTCTTGCAAATATTCAGCACATGAGCATTCCTACTAAAGCAAGACTCATCTATAGGCTTTTTCACTGGTGGAGTTTCCTTTTATTTATATATATTTTAAGGCAACATATTATGAAAGTTGGAAGGAGGAAGATAACCTGGGAGCAGGAGGTGGGGTCCCCATCAGTGTCCACAGATGGCCTTGGACTCAGCACCTCAGCAGAGACACCCCAGTGAGGCCACTGGCCCGGCCGAAGCAGAACTTTGTGTCAGAAAGAGAAATCATTCCATGTTTTTTTTTCCCAGTACTGCCACATGAACACCTTCCCTCTCTAGTGCAATACTCTGCAGAAGTGACTACACCTAAAAATAATTGCTAAGAAAAAGTTCCAGCATTTATCAGAAGGCCTGTACTGCCTTTCTAACCTTCCTTTGTTTGCTGGCAGATGATGATGTACAGAACTGCATAAGAAAACAGACCATAAAAAGATAAAAATTAACTTAATTTACACAACCAATAAGAAAGTTTAAAGCAACGAAAGAAAAATAATATAAAGGCTAGATACATGAAATGCCAGTTCAACAGTATTAAGCTTTGGTAGAACAGTTAAAGAGCATAGCACCAATAAAATCCAACGTCAGCGAAGGCTTCAGTAGGCATGAGCAGTGATGAAAATGTAGATTTTGGCAAGAAAAGTGGTGTAGGTTCCCTGCCGCCAGAGTTTCATTTCCACATCCAGCAGGAAGTCTTTGGGCTCCTTGACCTGGCGCTGCAGGTAGACGATGCCGGTGTAGGCGTTGAGGCGGCGGGTGCTGAAGAAGCCCTCCTCGTTGCCGCTGGTGATGGTGAGCGCGATGCTGTCCCCGGCGTAGGCGGGCGAGGGCCCGATGCGGAAGATGTGCGCTGGCACCACGATGTTGGTCTGGAAGTTGAGCTGGTAGTAGGTGATGCGCACCGGCGTGTTCTGGCACTCCAGGTAGTTGAAGCAGCTGATGCGCTCACACCTCCTGGGGACAGAGGGGAGAGGCACCTTCAGTGGCCAGGGAACAGCAGGGAGAAACATAAATACCTGGGGGCATTGCCAAGGATTGGACTGACACCTTAGGATTTTTGCTTTTATATTTTTCATACATTTGCAATCCTGCAATTCTTTAGTGTCAGCTACAGCTCTCCCATTTTGGTCAGACATGACAATTCCTCTCCAGGCCTGGCACAAGGACACCTCCCTGTCTCAGGCCCCAAGAGATGTAAACAAAAGTGAGTTTGGGGGGAGCAAACTTGGGGTAAATTACTGCATTACCTGAAGCTGTAATTGGAAGATTAACCTCCAACATGCAAACGGACCAAACGTACAAAAGGCTAAAAACCTGTAACTGCACATTTTGGGTGCAGCCCTTAGGGGGGTTTTTTCTGCCCTAAATGTACATGAAGGCCCTTCAATAAATATAACAGCTTTTTAGTCTCTTAATTTTGTCTGGCCTCTGTTTTTAGGACAAACAGCATTCCCGAACCTCAGTGTGTGATCAGCAGCTGCTTGTTCTGCCCTGCCAGTGCTCAGGAACACCTCTGGGTGTGTAACTGAGAGCAGCACAGCCCAAAGCACAGATCACAGCCTGGGGAGAGCGTGGGGAAGCTCCACAGGAACAGCCAGAGCCAGGCTGAGCAGCACAGAACGGGGATGGGGAGCCAGGGGCTCATCACCAGCAGGGCTGAGGCACTGCTCCAAGAAAATAACAATGAGACCCCTTGAAAAGGTACCTAAAACACGGGAGTGGGAAACAAACTCCTCAACTGGCAAAGCTGCTGAGCTCTGTAAGCAGGAAAAGTATGTTTTAAGCCATAAGCAACTAAATATGGGTTCCCAAAGCACTGGCAGCCACCGAGGCAGGAAATGGGTAGGGAGATTTTGGGGCTCCTGAGCCCCAGCTGCTGAGGAGCTGGGGATGTGCCATTCCCAGAATCTTGTGGCCTGGCAAGCTCAGTATCCTGCTCCCTTTCAACACTCCCTGAGGAACTGCAATGTGAGTATTAAACAGGGAGCCCCAAACCCACTGTCAAAAGAACTGAGCAGCCTGGCTGCTCCTGCTCAGATACAAACAGCACAGAAGATCGTACTTTAAAATTTAATTATAAACAGAGGCATTTTAGAGCTGCAAGGAGAGCTGCAGGCTCTGGTCTCTGCTGTTCCAGCAGCAGCTGGAGCGCAAAGAGGGGCTCTAGGGCTTGAGAGAATGAAGGATAACCAGACACAAACCCTGCAGGGGGAAGATCTATGAGCTCCAGGTGCCAAAGCAGCTTCTCTGAGCTCTGAGCAGCCACATCCACCCACAAACTAAACACCACACAGCACCAGAGGCACTGGGCTGGCTCTGGTTCTGCCCCAAGGCCATACTCACATGTCAGACACCTTCCTGTAGTTGGAAGGGCACTCGAAGGACAGGCAGCGGAAGCTGCCCTGGATGTTGTAGCAAGTCTCTGCAGCTGAACAGTTGTGGCTTCCTATTGCACACTCATCAATATCTAAGAAGAAACACAAGAAAAATATGTTCTAAGTTCAAAAGTAAAAATTAATTCCTAGTATTTTTCAGGAATAAACAAACCCCACCAGAATATAATTAAGCCATGCTAAAAGACAACAGGACCTTCTCACTAACTCTTTGAGACTGGAGAAAGCTTGGTGGTGCCAGAAGAATGCATCTGTGCACGAAGGTAGCTCTGGATTAAAGCAGAGCAACTAAAATAAATCTGGAGTTAAAGCAGATTTATAAATAAATCTGGAGTTAAAGCAAAGGCAAAGTGGTCACTGCTGTCCTACGGGATCCAGAAGATGTGGAACATGGGAACTTAGAATAACCCTTCAGAACAAGGCACACAGTTTAGAAAACCTAAATACAAGTATCTCCCCATAATGAGATGTAATTACAGAAGACATAATAAAGAGCACTTAAAAGCTCAAAGCCACCTTCTGGCCCAAAGAATAATGTGGTTACCTAAATAACACATAGCCACAAGCCCAAGCCATGGGCCTGACAATGCTGAAAGCCAGATGCAGTGACAAGGATCCAGCCTGAGCAGGAAGCATTTGCAGAGCCCCGGCAGTCACACTGTGTACTCCCAAACATCTAGACAATGCATAGAGGCATTAAAATGAAATAAATTCCAACAGACAAGGCATGTGGACTATGTAGGGCCCTGCAGCTCTGCCAATTCTCACAGAGCAGAGACTCTTAGAGGGAAATCACAGCCTTCCACTCCCTCCATTCCCCTGGGAGGAGAACTGATCTCACACACTGAACTGGCTGGTTTAAAAGTCTTGCAAAGAAAAGTATACAATAGGAAATAGGAGAGAATCAAAGTCAAGTAAATCCCTTGCTGGTTCTCAGCAGTGCCCATAGGTGAAAAGAAAATTTCTTCCATATTGCAATCATTGTCATGAAAGCACTCCCTGTACCACTTTGGCTGCACTGCAAAATACCACAGGCAGTTTCTGCAAAAGATCCATATGTTGAGCCACTACTCCATGAGATACAACTCATCTTTTGAAAACAGGGTACAAGGAACATTCCCCAGTAACTCTTCTGAACTGGTCAGATGATGAGCAACTGGAGCCAGATCTTTAGCTGTGGGGAACCAACATCATCTCCCTGCACAGAGGAGCCAACAACAGACCCAGCCTTCCTTTGACCACATTTTCAGACACACCTCAGTATCTGCCCAAATTTGTACCTACAGACCTGCAGAGCTCCAAAAAGGGGATATATTCAGGGGAGATGCAGTTTTCTAAAGGTGAACTTTATGTAAGAATTTAAGTGCATGTGGATATTACTGCAATCATACTTAAAAACACATTTGAAAATATTTAAAAATGTTTCTAAAGGATTTAATTGTCATTTCATCTTGGCTTCACTGCTCCACAGTCAGGATTAAGTATGCTCATGCTGCTCAGGATTTACACAGAGAAAATTCACTGCCATTAGCACTCAGAATTCAAGCACAGGAGATACATAACCAAATTCTTCATCACATGAAGGGTTCCTGAAAGAGCCAGGGCAGGAAATGCCTGGCAGTTGGTGTAAGGACTTCAGGAATGTGCAGAGGACTAAAGGTAATCAGATCTCCATCAGGTTACACAGGCAGTGCATCCTTTGGAAAGGGCGGTTCAGCTCAGAAACACACAGCTGCACACCAGATGAAAACCACCAGACTCCCAGAAGACACCACCACAATTCTGAGGAAAAGGCGTGTGTGAGGGGAGGCTACTTGTCATTTCACTAACATTTATTGATGCCAGCACGATTAAGCTTAGGTGACACTGCTGGATGGCCAAGTTTCAATTACAGCACCAACATTTAATCTCCCAGTTTTCTTGAGGAGAAAACGGTAACTCATAAAGCAGCCACAGATTTCTACATCTGGCACTCTTAATACCCCTGATCACTCAGTGCTGTTCCAAGGTGCACACACAGCTCACGTGAGTCATCAAGTGCCTCAGTTTGAAGGATGAAGTGGGCTCCTGGGGAATTCATTGAAGCAATTAGCTCACACTGACAGCTGAGTTGCCACAGCACTTTCTTCTCACACGGGAAAACTGACTTTGCAGATACCAGTATTTGGCAACTTCGTCGAAGACTGACTTTGGAACAGCGGCTGATACTAAACATGGAGGTGTGACTGAGCAACTGTAAAGGCTGAGCTCACTGCAAGGGTGTGAGTGTCCCACTGCTCAAGGGCTGTTACCTCTGCAGGTCCTGCCGTTGGCTGCCATGGTGTAGCCCTGCTCAGGACAGGCGCACTGGTAGCTGCCGGGGACGTTGATGCAGCGGAAGGTGCAGAGGATGCCGGCGCTCTGCGCACACTCGTCAATATCTGTGCAAAGAACACAGTCACAGCCCCAGCAAACACAACAGACAAAGCAAACAAAACAAAACACAGATCTGCAAAGACAGGCTGCAGGACACCAGGAAACTCTCACCTGACATATTTATAATATATTGCTAAACGTGAGCACAACCATGGAGGTCTGGCATTGCTCTGGTGCTTTCTGAAATGCTGAACACCAGCTTGCTCCCAGAAATACTGGCTGCAAGCAGTACACACTGATGGGAAGGAATAATGAGGGTGGGGCACAGCTGAGTTTGAAGCACTGTTTCTCTCTGGTGCCTCTGAAATTGAGAGAATCATAGAATCACAGACTGGTTTAGGCTGGAAGGGAGCTTAAAGCTCATTCCACCCCCTGCCATGGGCAGAGAGACCTTCTAGGAGACCAGGCTGAACCTGTCTTTGAACAGTCCAGGGATGGGAAATCTCTCTGGCCAACCTGTGCCAGAGCCTCACTACCCTTTCAGCAATCAGTTTTTTTGCCAGGTTTCCCTGTGCTAGGAAGGGTGTTGGCTTCTTCACCATTCCTTAAACAGAGACTCTCCAGTGTGTCAGTGCTGGTAACTTCAGCTAAAGAGGTAAAACCCTTCCTCTCTCCATTCTCTATGAGCAGCAGTTACAGCAAACCTTCACTCAGTAGTGCAGGAGTTCATTGATGCAATACAAGAATATCTTCCCACTTGATTTCTTCAGTCGTAAGCTCTGGCCCCATGAAAACATTACAACAACCTCTCTGGCTGTGTAGTCCCACAGGTGTGCTCCACCCACTGAACTGCACTGTACAGTAGCTGAGGGACCTTTTGCAGCTTCTGTGGCAGCTGTAGCTCACAACCATCCTCAGGCATCACCTGCAGCATTGGGGGCTGCGGAAGGGCAGAGAGCTCTTCCTGCTACAGAGAATAAACACTCACCCCTGACCTGGTGAGGCAGCACCTTACCTTTACAGGAATGCCCATCTTCTGCCAGCTGGAAGCCTTGCCTGCAGTAGCACTGGTAGGAACCATACACATTGGCACATTCCTGGCTGCAGGGACTGTTATCACATTCATTCACATCTGCATCCAAAAACAAACACACAGAGATGGCCACAGTGCTTCAGAACAGTGTCATCCACCTCTTCCTGCCCCTGAAAACCTTTACCTTCCAGTCACAGTGACTAAGGAAGGACTAATTTGTCCTTGTTTTTTCTGCTCCCTAGGCAGAATGCCAAGAAGCTGGAGAATGTCTGTTGCACCTGAATTTCATTTCTCCATATGCCAATGGAAACACACACACATGCAGACATTTGTTTCAGACTTCACAGGTTTCAGTTCACTAAAACATGTAATTGTTGCCCTAAAAAAATCATGGAGAATTCAAAACTTTTCATTCAATTCAAAGTCATTTTTCATAAGTTTTGTCACTACCAAGTTTCATCTTTACCAAAATTTGAATGATTTCCTGTTTTAACTTTGTTCTGTTCTCCTGTCATCTGAAAGGTAAGCAAAGAGTACATGGGGAAAGAAAGAGGAGAAACTTGTTGACACTCATCTGACAACTCCAGTGTTTGAAGAACATTTGAAGGAGCTGGGACTGCTTAGCCTGGAGAAGAGGAGGCTTAGAGGTGACCTTATTGCTCTCTACAACTCCCTGAAGGGACGTTGCAGACAGGTGGGGGTTGGTCTCTTCCACTGGGCAGAACTGACAGAACCAGAGGACACAGTCTCCAGCTACGACAGGGAAGGTACAGGTTGGATATTAGGAAGAAATTTTTCACCAAAAGAATAATAAAGTACAGGAATGCTCTTCCCAGGAAGGTGGTAGAATCACCATCTCTGGATGTGTTTAAAAAAAGACTGGACATGGCACTTGGTGCTACAGTCTAGTTGGGGTGTTGGGGCACAGGTTGGACTCGATGATCTTAGAGGTCTCTTCCAACCTCATCATTCTGTGATTCTGTGACTGTCTGCAAATTTGAGCACACAAAGGTTATTGCCTTTATATTTCACCTCAAGGCCTCCTCCTAAGTCCCCTAATTCCCCCAGCAGTTCCTTCCTCTCGGAGGAGGAGCCCGGTACCTTCGCAGTGCTTGCCATCGTAGGAGAGGCGGAAGCCGGAGGAGCAGGTGCAGTGGTAGGAGCCGGGCGTGTTCTCACATGTGTGCTGGCACAGGCGCCCGGGGTAGTTCCAGCACTCGTTTATGTCTGCCAGCAACAAGCAAACCCACAATCAGCTGAGAGACACGAGCAAATAAGGTGCAGGAGAGTATTTTTTCAAGTGTCAGAGATTGGTTTGCAGAGTGTGAAGTGCCACAACCTCGGCTTGGAGGCTGTGTGACTCCAAGCTCTAATTGCCACAAAGGGGACCAAAGACAAAGTGCTGTGTCATGGCTCTTGGGAGGACAGTGCTGGAACTTTCAGACGGACAAATTCCCACAGCAGCAGAAGCATAACCCTCAGGGAAGGACTCCGCAGACAGTTTAAGTTAAAACCTGCAGTTAAGGCAAAATAAGGGTGCTGGTCCCAAATCACAGCTGGGAGTGACAGAGCCCTGGATGTGCTGCACAGCCCAGCTCTGGAGGTGATGCCATGCTCTTGATAGGCACTGCACGGCACAACTCAGACTGCAGTGGTGCTGAGCACTGCACAGCTCAGACTGCAATGGTGCTGAGCACTGCACAGCTCAGACTGCAGTGGTGCTGAGCATGGCAGAACTCAGACTGCAGTGGTGCTGAGCACTGCACAGCTCAGACTGCAGTGGTGCTGAGCACTGCACAGCTCAGACTGCAGTGGTGCTGAGCACTACTCAGCTCAGACTGCAGTGGTGCTGAGCATGGCAGAACTCAGACTGCAGTGGTGCTGAGCACTGCACAGCTCAGACTGCAATGGTGCTGAGCACTGCACAGCTCAGACTGCAGTGGTGCTGAGCACTGCACAGCTCAGACTGCAGTGGTGCTGAGCACTGCACAGCTCAGACTGCAGTGGTGCTGAGCATGGCAGAACCCAGAGTGCAGTGGTGCTAAGCACTGCACAGCTAAGACTGCAGTGGTGCTGAGCACTACTCAGCTCAGACTGCAGTGGTGCTGAGCACGGCAGAACCCAGACTGCAGTGGTGCTGAGCACTGCACAGCTCAGACTGCAGTGGTGCTGAGCACTGCACACCTCACACTGCAGTGGTGCTGAGTGCTGCACAGCTCACACTGCAGTGGTGCTGAGCATGCCTTGGGGCCCAGGCTCAGCCAGGGTGAGCTGCCAGCCCTCCCGTGCCCCACATACCGATGCAGCTGCGGCTGAAGGTGTCGTACTGATAGCCCATCTTGCAGTCACAGCGATAGCCCCCAGGCAGGTTGTGGCACAGCTGCCCCTCTCCACACCGGTGCACCCCAGTCTGGCACTCGTCCACATCTGCAGAGCCAGATAGCGCATCAGCATCAGTACAGTTTGCTCAAAACCAGTGTTTATACAGACACTAAAAGGTCCATTTAACGGCAGGATTAGAAACTGGACAGGAGAAATACCACAAACTTCTCCCTCCATGCTTTTCTGAGAGGCAGTTGAGACAAATCTGGGAAAAGCAGAGCCTTACCTTCAAAGTGAAAATGGTAACTGGGCTTGCAGTGGGGTTCTCCCAGTATATTCTGTATTTCAGTGTAAACACACTTTGATTCTGATCAAACCATGACATTAAACACCCCATTCTGATGTTCTGCCATTCCGTGAGTCACACCAAGCGATTTAAAGCAAAACGAGAACCAGCCAGAAATTCTGCTCATCCCTTCAATTAAATCAATTTCTATTTTCGTCTCCACCTGCCCTCTCAGTCTGCTCCTGCTGTCTACCTTTTGCTCTTTCCCAATGTTGATTTTTTTCTTTTCACAATCAGCTCCCATTTTGATATTCCCCATGGCCTCTCATCCAAAATCCAATACCAACAAATTAGTTGGTATTCTCTTCTCCACTCACACACATCATTTCCAATCTCATTCAAATATCTTTGGAGGAATATGAGAGTTTTCAATACAGGCTGATTTACAAGACTTGCAACATGACTGAATAGCTCATCAGCATCTAACAAATCCCTCTTACCATCTGTGACAAGAAGCATCAAAAAGTCTGATTAACCCTCACAGTTGTGTTTTTCTTCAAGTATTCCAAGCTCTGCCACTTCCTAAGCCAACATATCCTGATTTTTTCCTATTGTTCACATCTTCAACAATTTTTACAACCAAAATCCCTGTTCATGTAATTGTGGAGCCTCGCCCAGCTGGGACTCCTGCTTCAGATGCATTTGCAGAGGGCCTTAGCCACAAGCCATGGCAGGCAGGCCACTGAGGGGAGGGGCACCTGACCAGGCCACGGTGGGAAGAGTGGGGTCATGGGTATTAGTAGTATGCTAATAGGACTATCCTATATTTGGTCAAGCTTCCAGTTCTTGTTCCCACTTGGTTCCCTGCCTAGTTCATACAAGGTCAGGTCGTGAGCTCACCTTTGTGATTGGACCTGTGTCCCTGTACCTGGCTGCATTTGCCCTGCCCAGGGATCTTTGGAATCTAGCCTCTGTAACCTGCACCACGTTTTGTTATTTTGGCTATTACAGTTTGTATCTTCTGGGCTATTCCACCGTTCCCATTCATCATTTATTAGCAGCTCCTTCCAGCCGAGCCAAGCGAGAAGATCACAGTGAGCTAAGCCCATCTGGAATAATCATCAGGATGGATCTCTAAGGCTGGAAATTCACCATACTGCCCTATTTGAATTCATAAATTTCAGAATCATTTCAGAGGGCTCCTGGGCAGTTCTCCATCAAATAACAGCCTTGGAGACTGCACCCACACAGTCCCTGCTGGCACCAGGGTCAGGGAGGGCAGGGAGTGCCCCTCATCATGCAGGAACTCCTGACAGGAACTGAGATTTCTGCTGGAACACTGAGTTACCAGTCTTCTTTTGATCAGAGGTAGCAGCGAAAACAAGGAAGTCTCTAATGCAGATAATTTGTAAAGTAGCAGCTTTATTTGTAATGAACTTGTGTCTGCAACCATTCTGCTAGTTTGTCCAAAATTCTGTATTCCATTACATTCAGACTTTAGTTCTAGGGCATTACACCATCAGAACTGTGCCATATTTCACACTTACAGCAGTTTTCAGCTAATCTAAGAGGCAGGTTTTAATAACTCATTTGCTAAATCAGAAAATATGAACATTTTAAAGACAGATGAATTCTCTAAACAAAGGAGATGACCCTACAAGTGTTGTTCTGCTGAAGAAACACGTGCAGATGATGTTTTTACTATTGTGAAATGAATAAATCTGATTCAGGGATCTAATTAGCTATTGTAATGCCTCACAGACATTAGTCTTTATCAGAGAGAGGAAATTAGGACCATATGCTTTTCTTCTTTCTTCTCTGTGCTCTCTGCCTACTTAAAAAAAGCCATTCAAAAAATACCAAACAACACAGACCAGCAGTAGGGACAGAGTGCACACAGCAAAGACAGAGAAATAACCAATTATAAATAATTGATAAATAATCAATTATATTTTCCCAAAATCAATCTAGAGAAGCCTCCTTATGGCTGCTCCTGAAGAGCCTTATGAGTGCTGTAAAGCAGAGACTGAAGGCCACCAGGAATCACAATGCATTGTGTTATCTCACTGTGATCTAGAGCAGAGATGCTGGAGGATTAATGGCAATTTCCTCCTCTCTCCTGGATTTACACAGTAACTTTTGTTTTTAGGAACAGCTGGGGAAAAAAGCTGGATTCTTTCTGTCCCATCAATTTGAAATTTAGGAACATAACTTGCCCCAGCTATTACAGAATCACGGAACCATTAAGGGGCATCCAAGATCACCAAGTCCAGCTGTTGATCCAGCACCACCATGTTCACCACCAAGCCATGCCCCCAAGTGCCACACCCACATGGTTTTTGGCCACGTCCAGGGATGGGGACTGCACCCCTGCCCTTGTTTGCAGGGCACAGGCTGCTGGCACTGCAGCCAGGACCACTGTGCTGCTCAGGGCTGACCGCTGCCTTGTGGGAAAAATGGCATTCAGGGAGGCTCTGGCATGGAGGTCACCCTAAAAACAACCTCAGGGTAACCACACACCAGGTGGTGCAACCATACCCAGCCCAGGTGGCCTGGCTGAGAAAGGACAGATCAAAAGCAGCTGCAGAACTGTGTCTGCACAGAACTGAGAGGGATGAGACTTTTGGAGCTTCTTTTTGTAAGAACTCAAATATCCCAGGCTGTAACACGACAGCAAAGAACACTGCACTGCTTTGCCCTGAACTTACAAAACACAGTATATGGAAGCTTTCTCAATTTCCTCAGTTGCACACATAACCTGTTCCTTCCAAATCTGCTACTTCTAAATCTTCTCCACCTTTCCATGGGCCATGCATGGTCTGGATACTCCAGGGGGCAAAACCATGAGGGGAGGTAGAGGATAATGAAGAGCAAAATGGTGAATGCAGAAATATCTGCGGCAATGGGGTCTCGCTGTACCACTGGTGTGCACTACAAGCCGCTAACCATGACCAAATTAATGGCTCTCAACACAGTTCCCACCCACCTGCAGCACTACAAAACACATTTGCTTAATCTGCCATCATTTCTTTATTCCAGGGGAAGGTAGGTAAAAATCACTGGGATATCACCACTAAGCAAACTACTGCTTTGTCATTTCTTTTTTTTTTCTTTTCCCCCACTGTCATTTCAGGATTTCCTATCTTATGTAACCTGGAACACGGGGAATTGGAGAACACCCAGCCAGCCTGGCCTTGGGTACCAGGGACTGAGCTTCCTCCCAGCCCTTGGTGCCTCGTGTGCTCATTTATAAACAAATGCTAACAAGCACTGAAATCTGCTATTCTCAGTTAGTAACTCCCTAAATACACAGGAACAAACACAAATAAGGATCAAGCTGCATGCCAGCCTATATGAATATTTCCTATACTCATTCTCCTCAGAATTCTTTTCACACAGTGAGAATTTATCCTAAACACCCTCACAAGTGGATGTGATGGGGAACACCATGCACAGTACATCCCTACAAAGAAAATCCACTTGGTGCTACTCTTGTGAGGCCCCAAACCGAGCATGCCTTGTTTGCTGCAGATCACTTCACTTCCAGGGAGGTACTACAAAAACCACCTAGGCACTGTGGTCTTGACTGACAGGATGACTTTAAAAAGCATTAAAACACACTCTCTCCAGAGTGGGAGCCAGTGAAATCTGCAGCCAAAACCAGTTGCTGAGCATACCAAGAGAAACTCCCTGGAGCAATGAGACATCAGGATCCTGCATCACAAACAAATCCCAGAGCTGCAGGGACAGCAAATTCCCACTCCTCAAACACATTTAGGAATCTGGAAGCAACTCCAAATAGCGCTTTAGAAGTGAAATAGATGTTTCCCCTTGGAAATCCCCACCCAGCCCCAGGCTGCCCTCACCGACGCAGCGCGTGCCCTCCTCGTTGGAGTGGTACCCTCTGCTGCAGCTCAGCATGTTCCTCTGGCACGTGTAGGACCCCACGGTGTTGATGCAGTTGAATCCTGGCTTACAGGGCTCAGGGAGAGATGTGCATTCATTGATATCTGGTGAAGAACATGAACAGAGCAGTGAGAGATGCTATGCAACCCTTCGGTCTGCTTTCTTCCAACTGTCACTTCTTTTCCTTCAATTTCTTGTGCTACAAAGATGAGGCTGATGAAGGTCTGCTGTGGGGATAGCTCCAAATTCAACATGCAAGTACAGGCAGCAGCATTGACATTAAGCTCTCAGCAGGGTTTACAGAAAGCTCCAAGGGGTCACTGCTCAGCTCCAAAGGCCCAGGAGCTGCAGCACAGGGCGCAGACCCTGCTGCTCACACTCACCCACACAGTTGCCCTCAGGGTCTTGCAGGAAGCCATCCATGCAGCGCTGCTTTGACTCGCAGTAGAAGGAGCCCTCTGTGTTCTGACAAACAAAGTTCACCTTGCAGCTGTGAGTTCCTCTCTGGCACTCATCGATATCTGTTCAGCACACCAAAACACCACACTGGGGTGAGCTCAGCTCTACTTTCAGTGGCCTTTGTGGCCAGCTAACCTCCAGAAAGGAAATTAGGAGGCATTATTTCAACAGACATGTGTAACCAATGGGAAATCTGAGGGTTAAGTGTGCATGCTCTCGGACATCACTTCAGGATTTGTCAGGTCCTGCAGCAAATTTGATTCAGGTCCCTACTGCCTCATTCACAGCATCTCTTGCAACCCACAAATACCAAAATATCTGCAGGTTTTACAGGCTACTGTAAAACAGTTTGTAAATATTATAATCCTCTATAATCTAATTTCAAGACTAGAAACTAAATTAGACTAGTAATAAATGTTAGAAATGCTCAAGAATCAGACAATAGAACAAGGCATTCATGAAACAGCCTCTTCAAGTAAACCAAGCTTTATTTATGGCAGCTGTTTGTAAAGGGAGATTTCTGATAATTTCTATTTTATGGCTTTATGTTCTACGTCAAAAGCTAAGCTCTTTCCTTAGGCATCTCTTACTGCAGCTGTCAGGAAACTGTAAAACTTGTAGGTGTAAATAATAGTGAGTTTTGATCTGAAGGCAGGGCACCTGTGTACCTTGTACACTCCTGTGCTGCTGTGAGCACTGATGTTCCCTTCTTTGTTAGATGCCTACAGGGACAGGGGGGATGAAGAATAACTTCTTAACCCATTCCAAATGGTTACAGGTAAATGTAAATAAATGCTGACAAGGATTCTGAACACAGGAAGGACAGGGCTGTCAGCCCCATGTTCCATTCAGGCTGGGAATTTTTGCTGGAATTGTCAGCAAACAGCACCAGCTGAGCCAGGCAGAGGAGCTAGGGGGGGATTCCTCCATCAGGGAGATGTCAAATCCTAATTCAGAAGGTTTTATCCATGTTCTACGTAATTTACAGTTATCCCTGGAAACCACTTCAAATGAGTGAATGTGCAGGAAGAGCCTGTGAAGCCCAACAGCTCCATGATGAGCAGCTGGTATGACAGAGGCAACACCAGAATGCTCTGCAATCCCTTCCCTCCTGGGTGTGAGGGCTGAGAACCTTTCCTTACCCACACACTCGCCGTCCTTCAGCTCGTGGCCCGGCTGGCAGCTCAGCTCCTGCAGGCAGCGGAAGGAGCCCATGGTGTTGACACAGTGCTCTCTCCTCTGACAGGTGTGTCTCTCTGTCACACACTCATTGATATCTGTGAGAAAGAGGGAACAAATCAGAGCCATGGGGTGCCAAGGGATCCCCCTCTTCCTGCTCTTCTGGAAGGAGCAGAAAGCTCAGATGAAGGACGCTCAATACAGGCTTTGTTACAGGGCTCTGATGGAAGATGCTTTTAGTCCAGGATCTTTAGTTAGCACAGAGTGACTGAAGAGACACAAATCACAGGGGGATTTCCTCCTCCTCCCCTCTTCCCAAACACCATGGGGATGGTGCAGGCACTGGGGACAGGGATGGACAGAACTGAGGAAAGGCAGGGTGGGCAGAGGACTGATGACCAGCTGGTGGTGAAGGGATGGGAACTCCGGGACAAGGGAATGAGAAAGGGATTAATGCCCATTGCTCCTCTCCAGACCTCCACAGCCCAGGCCACTGAGCAGCCCGGCTGCTCAGGCCAGGCTGCCAGGGGCTGCTAGGGTGGCCCTGCCCCAGGGATGGGAGCTGAGGCTGCCTGCAAAGCTGGGTCATGCTGGCACCCATTCCCTAAGGAACACATCACTGGGACTGGATTTGCAGGAACTCATGGAGAGGAACCCTGATGGCTCAATCAAGTTTGCAAATTTGTATTTAGAGCTTTAAAGAGATTTGATTTCAGCAAGTGGAGTAGTGAAAAAGTTCTTTTTAAGAAATCACTTGAACACAAGATTGCAGAGCATGGGACAATTAGGGAAGGAATATGAAACACCTTTAAAGTGATATGTTTTGATAGGCTTGGATGAAATAATCTAAAATTCAGGTTTTGCTTATGTTAATAATGAAAGCTAGAATAGCATGGTGAGCAAATACTTAGAAGCAACAAAAAGGGGCAGAGACTGGGAAGAGAAATTTTCTTGCCAACCTCCACAAAACCTCACACATTGCCAGTTCTATAAAAAGCTAAGAATTGCTAGAGCTAACAAAAGCCAAATGTGACCAGCACCATTACCAGTCCTCTGGCTGCTCTGTGCATGAAGCTGTTTTCATACTACACAATAAGGCAAGTATTGTTTAAATCAGATTTTCATTTTGGCTGTAGAACCTCATTCTCAGATAAGTACATCAGATATATGACTTCCCCTGTGGAGCATGAATACAGGAAAAGTCATTCCAAAAGATTCTTGTATTTAAAAATGTGTCAGTTGGTTTTCTAGCAAAGAAATGAGAAGCACCAAAACCCTTCAGTTCCTGGTGGGTTTGGATAACTGGGGATGTGCACTGACTTTTGCAAGACCTGGACTAGCTTGGTTACATTACACTTCTCACTTACTCCTATTTTCCTTTTTGGTTTTTTTTTCCTCTCTGTTTGCCATTGCCACTCTCCACATGCTCTGGGCTTGCTTTCCAAAGCAGCTGGTTAATCCACAGCAAGGTCCTGCCCATCACCTGGATCTCTTTCTACCTATCCCACATGAAGTCTGAGCTCCTCCACTGAGGGGCAGGTCCTTGCCTGCCCCAAAGTTCCTGCAAGGTTATGTCCCCCTAATGCCTGTGCACTTTCCCACTTTCTATTAATTAGAATTATCACAAGGAAGTAGAGTAAGAGTATTTTCACAAGTGATCTTGTGGGGGTAGCAAAGCCCCCTCACATGCTGAGAGATGAATACGAGGTGCTGTGGTAGATCCCTCTCACCTACTTAGACTTAAGTTCTTTAAAATTTTTAATTTTTTAAAAATTTTTTTAGAGAAAACCAGCAGTGGATGGCCACTTAATAGCACCCAAAGCACTGCACTTTCTGCTGGCTGTACCACAGATCTGAGATCATCTGTTCTTGCAAACCACAAAAAGGCTCTCACATAAACAAACTGACAGCATCACACTGCAGCTCATGAGCTTGAGTCAGTCCAGCACCATGTCAAAAGAGAAGGTATGTTTGACATATGAACCAAAGAGGGTAGGAGGCATTCCATGTGATCAGCAGGTGGAATACTGAGTAATAGGCTTAAAAAAAGTTGTGATTTCACAGAGAGAAAAAAAATCTAATATGAATTCATGTTTTGTCTATATTTTTGATACAATTTTCAAAACTCTGAGTGCTTGAATAAAATATGCAGAATTGGCTGGAACATATTTAAGGAAATTAAAATGATGGAAACTGGCAGATTACAATGCAGAAATCACATTTTCAATGGACGTTTTGTGCACATGAGATACTGACAAGTCCTACAGCCTGACTGTGAGCTGGGCTGAGCTGCAAGGCTTAAAACCTGAGCCATGGCCAAGCAAAGCTCTGCTCTGCCTGTCCAGAGTCAGGGCAGGAGCCTCTGGCTGTGCCACCAGGCCAGCTGCCAGACCACCACAGTCCCCTGGCCAGTTTATAATGCAAACATGCCTGGTTTTATTCATTTTTCTAAACAAATTCCTAAATTTGCCTTAGAATCCAGAGTGCCCATGACATGTCTCCCTCCAGTCGTGGAGCCAACTCCACAAGTCAGTAAGATGCTTGACAGAGCACTAGGAATAACAGGAGTTATGTTTTCAGTCTCAAACACAGCTAATTCCAACACTGAACCAGCTGTGGTATTCATGCAACCCAATTAAGGCTATGAGGGAGGGTAAGATGATGTTTTCTTTAAAAAACAGGAAAAAGAGGAAAAATAACTCTGTACTATACTGAAAACAAGTCACACAGTTAATTTTTGAGGAATCTACTCAGTCTCCGTGTGTGGCAGCAACATTCCTCACTTTATGTCAGCAAAACCCAGAATGAAATGCAATCATGTAATAACTCTTTTTTTTCCTGCAGAACTGCTGCTGAAAACAGCAACACACACACCATCCCTGAGCACATATGTTGCACCCAGAGCTGGCATTTCTGCCATCAACATTTTCCCTACTGCTATTTATTTCAATATGCACTATGACATCAAAAACTCATTTTGATGCACCTTCTATTAAAAAAGTGAAATGCAGACTTTTCTTGCACTGCATCTGCAGTTTCTCATTATTTTTTCCTCTTCAAATCACCTCAGCTCTGTTTGCTTTATGGGACACATCTGTGCCATGCAGGCACTTTGTTATTTTCCACCACCCACCCTGTGGGTCCAGGAATAAAGAGCCCATGTCCTGCTCCCTGTCAGGAGGGAACTGAGGTGGGAGTAGCAAAGACAGGAGCAGAGCTGTCAGTGCGCAGTGGGTGGTGGGAATGACTTTGCCTGAAAGTCACCAGAAAAGCAACACCCAGCCTGGCTTTTATCTCTGGAGAACATGGAGCTTCCAGCCCAAAGGCATTCCAGGGTCTGCTCCCAAAGACACACAGAGGGGCGGTGAGAGAGCTGTTTAAACAGCTGGGGACTTCTCTCTGTGCATGGCTGGATTTTGGGAATCCTGTGTGTCTGCTCCTGAATGCACCTGGAGTTATAATTCCCCACCTCTGACTAAAGGGAACTCCACAGATCAGAGATTATCAGCTGCTCTGTGGCTGTGCAAAGACTGTTCCTCACGTCCCTAAAACATGCAAAGAGTAACATCATTAAACCAACAAGAATTTGCAAACTAATACCAAAGGTTTTCCCCTGGTGTTTGGGACAGTTCAAGGTGGAGAGCAGGCTGTTAGGCTGGAAAAGGATACCCCAGGAGAATGAGGCAGAGAGCAAAACACAAACCACAGGGTATGCTTGTGGCTTTCCCCTTCAACTACAAAAGTAGGAAAAAATGTTAAACGCGGCAAATATTCTGGTGGCACCACACACAGAGCAGAGCTGGATGGGAGCAGGGAGCACACAAAAAAAGGAAGAGAATTTCCGAAGTTTTTTAGGTTATTTAAAAGGATACCTATAAAAACTGCCCTGCATTAGAGGAACTCAGAAGTTTGATGTTCAGTGAGGGAGACGGGCTTCACAAATGAGAGTTGTGTCCTTGCTTTCATGAGTAGTGCCTGAGGTTTATCTGGTATCAGCCATAATAAAACTGTTCCAATGTCATGGGGCAGAGGGAGAATGTGAGTCAAAGGAAGCACTTGGCACCTGCCACAGCAGCTCCTGCCAAGGCTGCAGACACAGGCACTAGTTTCAGAACACTCCTGGGAGAGGTGAAAAAGGACAGATCCACCCTTCCTGCACAGCCCAGGGAAAACATCAGGGGGTTCAGTGGCAAGAGCTGGGAGCAGAGCTAGAGGAGGGGCTGTTCCTGGAGCTGCCAGGGCAGAAGTGTGGTGCCTGCAGCAGGCTCTGGGCACACCCTGGGCACCTCCAGCAACAGCTTCACCTCAGGCTATGCTGTCTCATAAAGGCCTCTTTCCTTCCAGTGCTGCTCTCTCAGCCATTCCATTGGAACCAAATAATATCATTAGTTTCCCATTCTTACCAGTACCTCTGATTTCAAAAGAAATAATAATAACAACTAAAAAATAAAAATCCAGTGTCAACAATTTAAGGAACACCCAAAAGGTGGTAAATCATAATTCTTCTCTGGATTCTGACACTGCAGAAGTTTTCCTGCTCGTGCCCAAATGCCACATGGTGCTTATTAACCAGTTGGGATCACAGAGCTTTAAAGACAGGAACAAAAGCGAAGCTGTGGTGGTCAGAAATCAGTGTTATACATGTAGGGAGGAGGACAGGGGTGGAAGAGAACAGTGCATTCACACAGGACATTACAGCCACGGGGACTGATGCTTTCATGGATGACTGGAGGTCTCCAGGTGCTCTGTTTTTCCAGACAATGCTCCTGCTGCCTCCTAACACAGCCTCTAGAAAAATACCCAAAAAAGAAACTGTTTCACATAAGCTGAGGTCCTGGCTGCTGGAAGCAAACTAAATCCACATAAATACACTTGTAAAAATTGATTGGTTTCTTCCATGAAGTCAAACAGCAGGGATGATCCAGCAGAATTATGATGCATCTTTGACTTTTAGACAAAGAAATTTATGCCAGAATCAACAAAGGACTCATATGAATTTGAAAATGCCCTCTCTTTGGAATAGATCTTTTCCAGTGCCTGGACTCACACGGATTCTTGAGCTGTATTTCTGAAGTTCTGTTGTTTGGTGGTGTCTAGAAGTTGGCAGTACTGAACTGTGCAGAGAGATCAGCTGCTCTGATCCCTGAGCTCAGTCTGCAGCCAGCAGAGCTGCTGTGCTCACCACACTGTGGGCTCGGGCCTCCTGTTCAAGGTTATCTGCACCCTGAGATGGCTGGGGAAAAACCAAACAGCACACAACTCATGAGGTGAAGGGCTGAGCAAATGGTGCACGTGTGTTTGTGCTGAGTGGCTCTGAGATGTCAGATGCAGGGATGGTGGGGAGGTGCTGCAGAGCATGGAGGGCTGTGATGCTGAGGGAACGGCGTGTGCCTCTTGTCTTACCAACACATTTCTTATGCCTGTTGAGAATAAAGCCCTCTGCACACATCCCACTGTGGCTGACACAGGAGAATGATCCCAGTGTGTTCTCACAAAACTGTCCGCTGGAACAAGCCTGAACACCTGTGAGGCACTCATCCAAATCTACAGCAGCATGGGGCAGCCAAAAGGGAAAAACAGAACTCCATTAGAACAGCTTCTGAAATGAAACAACATTTCTTTCACGCCGGGGAAGCCGAGACGAAGTGTGCTGGAGCTCCCACATCAGCACCAGGCTGCAATAAATGCAGTGTTACACTGAAAATAGGGCTGGAACAAACCCTCGGAGATCATTCAGTCCTTGCTCACACCCCTGTACTTTTGCCATTCCAGAAAGAAATATCCTTAAAAACAGGCAGGCATTCACACAGACACAGTGCACACTCCTTGAAAGAAACCTCAGATTCTGACTTCAACAGAGATTATAAATGTTCCTTCCCAATGTTTAAACTCACTGCTTCCACTGACAAATACAAATTTTTTTCATTTCCTGTAGGAAAATGATTGCCTTGAAATGCCCTTTTTGATGCTGACATTAATTAATCAAATTAGCTTCCACCACACTTGAGTAAGCAGTGCACTGTGAATATTTCATCTGGTGATATTAAAATCCCATTTTCTTCACAGACTGTCTGGAGTTTTATGAAAATGATTTGTTATTCAATGAGATCTATAATTAAGAGTGATCATTTGTGGATCATTTGTGAGCAATTCTGAGCATTGGGAGCTCCTGCTTTCATTTCACTGTTATTGCTCCCTTACTTAGAGATTTATAATTAAGGTATGTCACAGGGCATGGCTTCTGACCCCCAAGCCCTCCCTGGGCAAACACATCCCTTGTGACTGCTCAAGAACATCCATTTAAAATGTCTGTAATGTGAATGGTGAGGATGCAGCTTTGGAATTCACTGCTCATCTCTGAGCAGGCCAGAGCTCCAGCAGACAGTGAACACCTGGAGCTGGCCCAAATCCCATGGCATGTCCTGCCTCAGCTGTAAAGCCTCCCTGTTCAGGTTTCCAAGGCAAGAGGAGCTAAAAGCAAACAGAGCAGATGCCAGGGCAGAGCCGTGCCCTGAGGGTGCCCAGGACAGCAAAGGTGTCCTGCTCACTGCTCCTGCTCCCAGACAGAGCGCTGAGTGTCCACAGGTGTGCACGCAGAGCCTGAGGAGGAACTTCAGTGGGAAGAGAAACCAGAAGGGCTGTAAAAAAGCCTGTAATGTCAGAGGTAAAAAGCACCAGCCCAGACTTGTCTCCACCCTGCCAGATAACAGCCACGCTGTGCTTCTGTGAGGCAGAACTGGGATCCCTTCTGCCAGATGGTCTCACTGATGGCACTGCAATTCCCAAGTCTGAAAATGAGGAACAGCCAGGGGTGTGAGGTACACAAACCTTTAACCATGGCTCTGTGGGGAGCTCAAAGCACTCACCTTCACAGGAAACCCCATCAGCCATGAGCGTGTACCCAGCCATGCAGGAGCACACAGCATCTCCTTCCACGATGTTGCACAGGTGCTTGCAGGGGCCATTATCTGCACAACACAAAATTGCACAGTACATCAGGACCCCCAGCACAGATCAGCTGCAGCTCCCCACTGCCAGGCCAGCCAGGCTCAATCCCAGCTCAGGCAAGGGGAATCAGCCTGGAACCAACTTGTCTAGGCAGCCCCAAGCACTCCTTCCCACCCTCCTGCTGCACACAGACACAGCTGGCCCCTCCCTCCTGCACTGCCCACATCGCCCTGCACTGCTGCACTGCCCACCTCGTCCAGAGGAGCAGTGGGGAACAACCCTGAAAGCAGAGAGCAGCCTCGGATTTCTCCCTCGGGTTTCCCCTGACAATTCCTGAGCCTTGTGCCACGGTAACAGATTAAAGCTGTGCACTGAAATCAGACTGGAGAAGGCATGAGAGGAGTTTTATTCTGCCTCTAAACATTCCTCTGCAGATGACACCTCCAACGTACCCTTGCACTTGTCCTGCTCTTCCTGCAAGGACACCACGAGGATGGGCTGGGAGGGAGAGGCTACTGGAGGGATGGTGGCTTCAGCTTCCAGCCTGGTCATCTGTCCTCTGTCAGGATCTGCAAGGCAAGGTAGGATTAGGGACAGCACCATCCCCACCAGACACCCCACAGCAAGGGGTGATCCCATTCATCCCACTCCATCATGGTTTGGAGAAGGAAACAAATATCATGGACACAGATCAGAGAGCCTGGCTGACAAAACCTTCTGTGAAGTACTGCAATATCTGAATAAACTACAAAGTGTTAACTTCATTTTTAAAACATTTGCTGTATTTTAAATACAGTGCCTGTCTTTCATTTGGTATCTGATGGAAAAAAACCTAAGCTTTGACCTTATCCTGTCCATCCTATTTCAACACAGACAAACAACAAACACCTTTACAAGCATGGGGTACTTTGGAATGACTTTTGTACAGCCAAGTGGAAAACATGACAGCTGCTGTCTGCCACTAATATTTTCAACAGACTGTAATGTAAAAGGTATCAGGAAAAAAAGAGCTCTGTTACATCAATAAGAGTATCAGTATCACCAAAACAGAAGTCTAAATCCATAGGGCTAAATTGTCCCTTAAGAAGGATGTGTCCTGTCCCCAGTGTGTTCAAGGGTCACCTGGAGCAAAGTGTGATCCCCAAAACAGTGACAACTTCAAACGACTAAGGGGGACTGCAGTGCAGGTTTGGGGTGTGGGAACGGCGATTTCCTTAAACAAATGAAGTCAGCACAGACAAATAACAGGCTGTGGAACAGACACAAACAAAATTCACCTGCTTGGGGCACAGCCTGAATGATTTTCCCAGGAATGCCTGAGACAGGCTCAGACACACAGGGACAAGGAGAACTGAAAGGCCACGTATGGTTCAGCCAAGCAAAGCCACTGAGGTTCCCAATCCCCTCCCTGACCCTCCCTCAGCCTGGCACAGCAAAGGCAGCACCAGTCCTCCCTGCCCTGGCCCCTGCCATGCACCTCTGAGCTCCCACGGGTGTTCCCTGCCCCTGTCACAATCCCATTCCCCAGGTGAGCTCTGCAAACCCCTCTGCACCCCTGGGCAAAGCCCTGAGCACCACAGCCCTGCAGATTTCAGGAACATGACTTCCCAAGATGTTTCACCCAGAACATCAGTCAGTGTTGGGAGAAGAATAGCAAAGCAAAGCAAAACCACAAATACACTCCAGGTAAGCAATCAGGCCAAATTCTGCAGTGCTGAAATAAGAACTTTTCTTTGCCTCTTTTGGGTTCCTTTCCCAGAATTTTAATATAAGCAGAGCAGACAGCTGCCACAGGAACAGTCAAATGCATTCTTGAGGTAAATGCTGTGACACCACATTGAGAAGGATGACATACAGAATGCTCATTGTTTGGCTTAGGCAAAGGATTAGAAGCCTGAGGAGTTCTGTCTTTGGATGGAAACACTGCTTTTTCTTGTTAAATAACAGAAAGCACTTGTAACTTATATGAGGTTTCAAATTTCTGGGTTATCTGACTTGAAAATGTGCCATTGGAGAACTCCACACATCAAAACAATTACAACACAACTGACTTTCTTTTCCAGACTTTCACCACACTAGGCAAATTTGGAGTTTGTTATCACTGAATCATCATATGTTCATGATTTTAGATAAAAATCAAAGCTCAGGAAGCAATGCTGTCTGTCTGAACTGAGTTAAGTTTATCTAAACTTGTCTAAAGAAAACCTAATTGTGAAAAACAAAATTACTCTGAGAATAACAGGTATTTCTTAAAAAATCTTTACAAATCCCCTTCTGAAAAGTGCAAACACTCTTGATTTGAACACATGAAACACCACTCTTATCCCATACCACCAAACGCAAAAACAAGGTTTAACTGACTATCCTAAATTACCATTTCTCTTTACATTTTACAAATTCTACAGAACATATCCATGCATCAACACCCATTAAAAAAGAGGAACTACAGAAAAGCTTGGTTGATGAGTGCAGGTATAAAGACACTGCCCCCTTCACATCCCTTTTCTCACCTGGAGAGCAGCTGGTGCCATCCTCCTGCAGGGTGAACTCTGGGAAACACGAGCACTTGTAGGAGCCCACGGTGTTGATGCACAGGTGCTGGCAGAGCTCCCCCTCGTAGAGCAGACACTCATCCAGGTCATCTCCAGGCAGGTTATTGGACAGCTCAGCCTCACTGCTGATGGACAGCGCTTCGTGGTGATCCTCCCTCTCTGAAACTACAGCAGAACATCTCTGACAGCTACTCTGGCCTTGGGACAGGACATGACAGGGTGGGTGGGCACAAAAAGGCCAAGAAAAGTCAAATTTACCCAAAACAGTGGGGTAGATTGCAAGGATAAGAAGAAAGAAGGATAAGAACAAAGGAACCCATCCTGGAGATAACACCGATGTGCTGGAGGGCCACCTCCTCCTTCCCTAGGGCTGCAGGGACAGATTTTACAGAGCCACCAAGAAACAGTCACAAGGGAGGTCACAAGCTGACCTTCCACTTCACTGCTAACCCCATTCCCACTGACATTTGAACTAAGGTACTGTGCTGAGCTCCATCTGAAATTGGCCCCACGCTGAATTCCAAATTTCAGGAGAAGGTAATCCAGTTGGTTTGGAAACTTTCCAACATCATGATTTGTTGGCTTCTCCTATATTAGCATCAGCAGCGGCCTGAAAGCCACTGAGCAGTCCTTCCTACTCCCTTTACTCCAGAGCTGGAACACCACCTGCTTCCATTCCTGACCAAGTCTGAAATGGCTTTCTGGAACATTAAAATTAATCCTTAAGTGAGTTTCTCAGTCAGCTTTTCTTGAACACACAGTGCCAAAGTTCCTCGCTCAGTGAGATCTCATGTATATTTAGGGATGACATTCTTTGCTTTCTCCAACCTGCTTTAAGAAGAAGGCAATCTGTGCTAGACTGAGAGGAAAGCAGCTGTGCCCCTGATTCCCTGCTCCCTCCAGCCCTTTGCTGAAGTCCTGTGTGAGGCAGAGCCCTCAGTGACAAAAGGACACTCACCCTTCTCGGGGGTCACCGTGGGCACGGGCTCAGGATGCCGTCTGATCTCGGGATGGACGAAGTGATCCCCCCCCTCACAGCAGGACAGCATCACATGGCTGCAGGGGTAGCCCAGGTTGATGTTGGACTCACAGGTTTTCCCCTCACTCCTCAGGCGCAGGCCCAGGCTGCAGCAATCACAGCATTGCTGCAAGACAGGGGAACGTCAGCCACCAGCATTGGGAATGTCTGTCAGCCACCAGCATTTGGAAGCATTGAGCAAACTGCCAGGGCAGTGGCAGAGTCCCCACACCTGGTTCAAAAAATGTGTGGATGTGACACTTGAGGACATGGTTTAGTGGTGAATAGGGCAGTGGTGCTGGGTTTACAGTTGTACTTGATGGTCTTAGGGCTCTTTTTCCACCTTCACAATTCTATTCTGTGATTTAACACAGCTTCAGGGATGAGCCCACGCACACCTGGAACTCATCTGCACTTTCCTAAGAAGTGGAGCATCTGGAAAAACATTTGGAGTGTGGACAGTTGTAAATATCAAAGCTTTACTTGTGCTTGTTTTTGCCATTCTGCACCAACGGGTCAACTGCAGCCACAACAAACACAAAGTCTGGCTGTGCCAGTGATTTCAGCAGCTCCACATGCCAGGAAGGAGTGGTGCTGCAAATCAGCTTTCCCCAGCTCTTGCCTGTGTGTAGTATGAACAGAAATTATAAACAAAATCATACAGATCTGCACCTCTTTGCATTAGAGCTCAAACCATGGTCAGTTTGAAGATGTGTGACAGGAACTGGAAATAACCTGCACAGACATGAGGGTCAGCAGCATCCCAGCCCTGTGAGGTGCCAGTAAAGACTCTCCTCTCTGCACTACACCCCTGCAAACCTGCTCTGACCTTTAATTACCTGGCTGTGCTGGACAGCATCCTGCTGGGACTGGCTGGAGGGCAGCCAGGGTGTCTTTGATGAGCTCTTTGCTTTTTTCCTTCCTCAGAGTACCTGAGCAGCAGCTTTGCTGACATGCTCATCTCTCACCTCTTGCAGTTTGCTCTGCTGCAGGTGGCAGGCAAAAACTGTGTGCTGCTTTACTCAGTCCCAGACAAATTTGCTGCACAGTCAGGCCACAAAAGGGCATCAGATAAATGATACCAAACTCAAAAAGTCCATGCTGTAGATGCACAGTGGACACCTAACCAAGCTGGGAAGCTGAAGAGACTGCTGCAGAGACACAGAGGGCACACCTGAGCTGGAGATGCCTTTGTGGAATTGAATTTAAGTGTCCTCTCACCTCTAATTTATTTATTTGCTCGTTCATGTATTTTAGCTATAAATAACATGTTTTACTGACAGAAGAGCACAGAGTGTCCTTCCCTCTGCAGCTCCTTTGATAGTCACCCACTCACTCAGAGTTTGCAGCCACACTGGAGGAGCCCCTCTGAGCCCAGAGAGCAGACTCCAGCCTGTTCAAACACTGACCCTGTGAAAGGGGTCAGACACAGGAAATGAAGGGCAGGATTTGAGCTGGCAGCAGGAGCTCCAGGGACAGAGAGGTTGCCAGGAGGGAGATCACTGAGCTGAGCAGGCACTAAGAGAGGCAGTGTTCTAAGGAGCATGGAAATGAGGAGGGATCACTTTCCATCATTCGAAATCCTAGGTGAGCATCCCCATTAATTCAGAGCCTGTCTCCTGCAGGGAGATGCAACCACTGCCAGCTCAGTGCTCAGAAACTCTTCTGCTGAGCTCCTTTTTTCAGGACAGCACTGAGGTTTTTTGAGCACTTCACACTCAGTGCACAGCCTGGCATGTTCAGCCAGCACTGATGGCTGCAGCTCACATTTTATGGCCCTGCTTCCTAATCTGAGAAATCCCCAAGCACCATAAACAGCAGACATTACTCACATGTGCAAATATGCACAGCCATAAGGAGCTCCCTTCATGTACCCAAATACATTTGTGAAAAATTTACATTACGGGCCTTGAAGAGGATGAATTATTTTGCACACTAAATAGGCTTAAATTATCTTTTCAAATGAATATTTTAAAAAAACCAAAAAAACCCAAACCCCTACCAATAATGAATTGTGGTCATGCTAGAAAAGGGAAAATTCCTCTGGCCATCTTCCCCAAATCCAGAACCCTCAAATTCAAATTTGATGAAAAAAAAATCCCTTTTTTTTTTCTTTTGTTTTACTTGAGTTTTGTAACCTTCAAAATGCAAAATACAAGTTCAAGATAACACATGTTTTTACTGAAGGAAAAGGTACTGAAGTACTGTAAAATATGCAATATTTGCCTTGAAGACCCCAGCTTCTTTCAGTCATTTGATTCACAATTTATCTCATGTGCAGGCATGACAGAGAGTATTAAATCAGTCATACATCTCTGGGTGCACATATTTTCCAGGTGAACAAAACTGTCTCATTTTCCAGTAGAAAAACTTGTTCTCTGAAAAGTTCCTTCTAAGATGCAAAAATTGGAATGCCTCGACTTTCTGTTTGCTGCTTTTTGAACTTCCCAGGAATTCTACAACTGATTTAATGTTGTAGAACATGCAAATATGACTGTTTTTACCTTGCAATTGAGAAACCCACCTTGAGCACCATTCTTTGGTTCACAGCTTTCTGCATTCCCCTCAAAACTATCTTAGCTGGAATTCTGCATAATTGGATTTACCATGGTGGAGTCTCCATCCACTACGAAAAACCCCTAAGCCTGTGCTTTTTGTGTTAAGAGTAAATAACAATTAAATCACCCCAAGATTAGGTTGATTTAGCACAGGCTGAACTCCTGGATCTGAAAAACCAGCACTGCCACATTCACCTTGAAGCAAAAGGTGAAAACATCTAAAATGCCTGAAGACCTACAAATGTTTGTAACCTGGAGATAAAACCCTGGCTTTTGGCAAGACAGTGTGAATACCTTGCTGGGTTTTGAGGCAATTACTGAACCCTTCCACACTCCAGACAAACTTTTTTGATTTATTCCACGGGATGTACTAAGAGCAGACAGATCAGGGGAAACACCACTATGGACTGTCAGCATCTTCTGCCAGATCCCTTCTGAAACAACGTTTAAACACAATACAATTAGAAAACCTTACCTGTAATACAAAGCATTAAAAAGCAGTACAAAGCTGGATTATTTTGTATTACAGCAGTACATACTGTAATGTTAAAGTAATACAAAGTCTCAACAGTCTCAACATTTATTGATTTTTTTTTCAAGCAGTAGCTGCAATGACTCAAGAGCTAAACAAGCTCAATAGGTGAGCAAAGCTGTTCAGTAATTTTACTGTCTCAGATGGTTTATCTTAAAGGAAAAATCCCACCGGAACTGGCATGAGGAACCATTTCACAAGAGTATTTTATCACTGGTTTCAGCTCAGCCAGGAATGATGGAGCTGTCCCTCCCCACCTCTGCCTGAGGAATGGCATGTGTAATCAGGCTGACTCCACAGCCTGGCTCTGCCTGGCATGCAAACAAAACCTAAGAATAACAATTCTGTCACATTTCAGACATATTAATGTCTTCTCCTGAATGCACAAATTCTCCTTTTACTCTAATGACAGACTTCAGACCCAAATTAGCAATGGTTCTGAAGATGACAAATCAGCACAGCTAATTAACCCTTAAGCCCTGCAGTGGGTGCCCACATCCCCTGCTTTTCCAGTGAACAATTATCTGTGAGAATCTGCGATGTAAAATAACAGATAGAACTAATCAGGTTCCTGCTGAGCCCAGGAAGCTGCACTTAAGCTGAGCTATAGCTATGTAAATTATGATCAGAGGGAAATAAATTCTGAGAGGCACTGTTCTGGTGAAAACAGGACCAGCAAGCTGCTGAATCTTCAAACTGGTTTAAATTGGTTTGGCTCCACTGGTCCTCATAAAGCAAATCTCATTTATCTAAGCGGAGGCTGTGGCTCAGGATTTGTGATTTGTGCTGTCCATTAACGGTTTGCCTTTATTCATGAACAAAAGCTTCCATCATCATCTAAATGCTTGTTTCTCTAGTCCAGCATTGTGCAGAACTGAGAAAAGGGGCTGCAATTCAACGCTGGAGCCAAGCAAAGCACCCAGTACATTATATCTTCGATTAAGTTTTGTCCCATCATTTTCTAAATTCTTCTACACTATAGATATAAAAACTAAAATGGACTTTTCAGCTACTTCCAAAGCAAGGAATCAAAAGCAATACAGCCAGTTAGGTCTGCAAAATGGAGATGGAAATTAATTCAAAACAACATTACTGCAAAGTTTTAAAAGGGGCTACTAACTGAAATGCAAATGGCACCATTTCACTGCCACATTCCTGCAAGTTCATCTTTTCTGTGCCCCACAGGAATGCAGGAACAGATGCCTAATGAGGCAGGAGGACACCTTGCCTCACACAGAGGAGCTCACCTTGTAGGAGGAGCCCGCGCAGGGGTCACTGTCCTCGGGGCCACACGAGTCCCCCTCCTTGGCGGCCACCATCCCGGCCAGGCAGCTGTTCTCCCTCACCGTGGACATGCAGCACTGCTTCTGGGCAATCCTGCAAGGGCCAGGCCACACTGTCACACAGCCCAGGAGCAGGGCACACTGTCACACAGCCCAGGGCCAGGGCACTGTCACACAGCTCAGGGCCAGGGCACACTGACACACAGCCCAGGAGCAGGGCACACTGTCACACAGCCCAGGGCCAGGGCACTGTCACACAGCCCAGGAGCAGGGCACACTGTCACACAGCCCAGGAGCAGGGATCTCTGACACCCCCGGCAAATGTCCCGGTGCCACCTCAAGTACCCCACATCTAAACTTGTGCAGAAAACTGTCCTGGCAGAACAGGAATTAATTTTTTTAATGAGTATCTACTTTATATCTGTCCCCTGGATCCCTGGCAGTGCCCAAGGCCAGGCTGGACAGGGCTTGGAGCAGCCTGGGACAGTGGAAGGTGTCCCTGCCATGGCAGGGGGCGGAATGGGATGAGCTTTCAGTCCTTCCAACCCAAACCAGACTGGGATTTTACAATCTTTAGGCAGTGAGCTGAGCTGGAGCAGACTACTGGGAGCTGCAGGAATTGCAGGGTTCCAGCACAGGCAGTGCCCTGGGGCTGGAGAGGGGCAGGGTCACCAGCTCTGCTCACTGGCACAGCTCCCAGCAGCAGCAGCAAGATTCTGTCCTTGCTTTCCAGGCTCTGAGGGCACATACTTGAATACTTTTTTACATAAAACGTTTTCTTTAGACGTAATATTTATGGGCAGGCTTAAATCTTTAAAACAGGGACACAACTGAAATGTTACAAGTAAGAAAACTAAACCCCTTATCTCTTAGTCCTTTTAATCCCAGTAGGCTCACAGGGACTGAAACATTTAGGATCTGGCTTTTCCATCTACATGCAGCATCAGATGTGCAGGTGCAACTCATTAATGTACTGGATTTGCACCTACTTAGGACGAGGCTGGGATTTTTAATCTGCCTTTACTTCACAGACAGTTGGTACCTGCCAGTTATGTCAGGCCAGATCCCAGCAGGGAGGATTTCAATCTCCCAGTAACTTCAGAAAGGTGCAATGATACGAAATTTGATAAAAGGGATTATGCCAAAGTTTTTCAATGCTCTAAATGACAGGATCAGTCTTCGAGAATGTGAGTCTGGACTGAGTTTGTCTCCATCCCTCCCCAAGGGCTGCTCCAGGCTCGTGGGCAGGGAATGGGATGAACTGCTGCTGGTGGGGGGCTGGTCCAGGTTACCCTGCACCCGTCCCTGTCCTCCTGCTGAGCAGAGGTAACCTGGCTCCCTCTCAGAGCAGGTGCTGCTGACACCAGCAGCAGGATCAGGGTATGGTGCCCCCTCCAGCAGAACCAGGGGCCACCCACAGAGCAACGAACACATCCCTTGAAGACACGGATAATCACTGCACACCCATTTAACTGCAACTCCACAGATGGGCAGAAAACAGGAAACAAAAATCTGTGCTCTGCACGTGGGAGAGACAAAAAGAAACCTTAAAAAGCTTTTGTCTAGATTAGATTTTTGGCAAATGGAGGGGGAAATCCTGGCTTCTAATTAGCCATGAATATTGCCAGTCCACAAATAATTCAGACAATGAATGACGCGGTTTCCAGTCTCCTGGACATCCCACGAAGTATATCTGTTTCTTTGCAAGGGCTACTCTTTATGCTAACCGAAAAGGTTCAGTTTTACCTTACGTACCTGCAAATATCACCATCCATGCCACTTACAGGGATTTCTGTGCACTCCCCGTTGTCTATAGCCCACTGCTGGCCAGCTCCACAGCAGCTCTCAATCAACTCCTTTGTGGAACCTGTAGAAGCATACACACAGATTTTTTTTAGATTACTTTGTATGGAATGGATTTGGTTTAACTCTGCTTAATTGAGAAGATCTTTAAAATAACGATTGTTCAGGGTGAGGTTTTTCCCTTTATTTCCACATTTTGTTTGGTTATAAGGAAAAAAAAGAGAGACAACTGACACGTAAAAGATCTTGACATAACTGATCACCTGGTGATGTCCTTCAGGGGAAACAGCAGAAGGAAATTAAGAGTTTTAAATGCTATAAATTACATAAATGGTTTTAAGACCATTCTATATCTGACAAGTCTGAGCAAAAACATTGAAAAATCATGCTTGGCCACTTGGTACAAGTTGATTCAGTCATTATGCTGCTGTAACAGTGCTCTCATGACACAGATGTAGTTAGCATAGAGTGCCCTAGCCTTGCATGGTTCAGCTGGCTTAAAAATACAGTGAAAAGGGTCTGGGAGCTGTAACTCTGACTGAGAAACACTGGCACTAAGATGTAGTAAGAGAGATGGACATGGAGAATGCTGCTCTAGCTCCCACATTTGATTTTGTGGATTTGCACCCAGGATGTAAATGTGCAGGTTGCAGTGAAATAGGATTTTGCTGGATCCTCTACACCTACTGCACAGACTTGGGGTACTTTGTTCTCTTCAAGCCTTGGGGGAGGAGCAGCCCAAACCAGACCTGCAGGTGCAGGGGGTTAATGACCAAAGCCATTTGTGTCCTCCCACCCTGCCCAGCTCCCGCTTACACACCAGGGCAGTGGCACCACAACAATCTGCACATGGCCCCCGGCCTATGCAGTGCTCTCAATTTATACAACACATTAACAGCCTTAAAATATACTTGAGACTGAGAGCTCTATTAGGTGTAAGAGCTGCTCTGTGACATTGGAGGGTTGATCTATGCGGTTAAACTGGCAGGAAATATATCCAGTACCAGATAATTACAACACATTGCTATAAAACAGTGAAATTTTAACATAGTTCTAATTCACTCCCTCGGTGGAAACTCGATTCATTTTACCAAGTGCTGAAATACATTTGTTGCTCTTGCTGGAACATGTGAATAGAGCAGAATTTAACTATCTATATTTGCAGTAATCTACATGATTTATAATTCAACTAAAAGCTAGTTACTCATTCCTCACTGAAGATTCGATATCAGATTGCTCTACTGAAGTGCCATACTATTAAACAGTCATATTTGCAAAATATATTGCCTTTTGCTGTGATCTTATGAATAATTAAACCCAGAGTGAAGTTATCATAAAATAAACAAACTACTGCATTTTATCTTCATCAGGAATTTAAAAGAATCTGGAATAACTAATAATAGGAGTCACAGACATTACCATGGATTTATGATATTTTAATTCTCCATTAGGGAGAACAAATATATACAACTAAATACATGCACAGGACTGGGGATCACAGAGTTTCTATGCTGTATAGAGATTTTCAACTCTGTGTGTAACAGACTTTGAAATACAAAAACAATCAAACAGAGCTTTGTTTATTTGGGGCTTCCATGATATTAGCAGATTTAGAACCAGATTTGCATCTGCTCATGGAAAACAAAGTAATTTTGTTTGAGAAGTCTGCAATCCCAGTTTTTTTTAATACACTGTGTGAATCTTTAAAGATAACGTCATTTCACAACCCACCTGCTAACAGATAATTTGCTATTTATAGATGTCTTCACTAGGGGAAAAAAAAGGTAAATTATATCAGGCTGCACTAGAAAACAGCAGCAGTTTCCTCACTTGTTTGCAATTCAGAAACTCACCTCCTGCAATTATCACTCTGCATCATTCTGAAGATGTGAACTACAGAACATTTTGGCCTAATCTCAAAAACTGGTGTATTGTCTTTTAAAGACACTTAGAAATTAATTCAAATATTTTGAATAACCCTTTTCCCTCAGAGAATTTTAACTCTTCCCTGCCTGGGCTTTAAAGTTGTCTCAGTGCCTGATCCAACCTTGAGCAGCAGCCAGGTGGCCTCAAGCTGACCCAGGGACACATCCAGGTTTTCCATGGTCACATGAAATCCACACAGCTTTTACATGCTAAGAATTTCAGCTTTCAGCTACAAAATCCTCTGTGGGTGGGTGTGTGTACTTTAAAAAGTTTAGTTGAAGCTCAAACTGAGAAAAACACACAGTTAAAGGCTACTCAATTATTTCCTGCCACTGTCACAGTGAACCATAAGTTTGATAGAGCAGCAAAGGAGACAAAGTGGATTTTCATAAACTTTCCTCCCTTCTTCCTTCCCAGTGTTCACAACTTATGTTTCCAGAGTCATAAATCATCGGCCAGCTCTAGAAGGACAAGAAGGGATAAAGTATCTCAGTTTCTTGCCAGAGCTTTTTTGAAGTTTCCCTGATTTCAGCTTCACCTGAATTTCCACTCAGACCATTTCACACCTTTAACACCTCCAATTTGCTTCCTCCCAGTCTCACTTCGGGTCTGCAGCTCTGCAGAGCATTTGCATCGATTGAATAACTCCTGTAATGCAAATGCCCATCCTTGGAGCCAGCACTCCCGACTGAGCTGTCAGCAGCTTTATCCATCATTCCCTTCTAAGTGGTTCTTTTGTCTCAGGAGAAAGATGGACAAACCTTAAGACATTAACACTTCCTCACTGAGCCTGGTAAAACCCTGGCACAGAGTGCCCAGAGCAACTGTGGCTGCCCCTGGATCCCTGGCAGTGCCCAAGGCCAGGTTGGACAGGGCTTGGAGCAGCCTGGGACAGTGGGAGGTGTCCCTGCCATAGCAGGGGTGGCATTGGATGGGCTTTAAATCCCTTTGCACACAAATTGTTCTGTGAGTCTATGACTCCTGACAGGATAGGAGCAGCAAGGACTGACCCACCACACCAACCAACCTCCCACGCCTCCCACGCACGAGGGGACAATTACTCCCCTTTCCACTAAAATTACTCCAGGAACCATGACCTCGAGGAGTCTCAGATAGCAACTTCAGCTACAGAGAGACTCAAGTAAGGCAGACACAGTGCAGGGGCCTGGACAGAACCACTTGACTTCAGGCAGAGGTGAATTTCAAACTGGTATTAACACAACACCAATTATCTATAAGCCAGGGCAAGCCAGAGCACTGCATGAACCACCAGGAGGATCAGGCGGTCAGGAGGGCACTGCCAGCCCCAGGCACCCACATCTCTTCCCTGCTGGTTTTAATTCCAGCTGTTAATTGCTGGATCAGCACTCACATGGGAGAGAGGCAAAGGTCATATTCTCAAAACTGAGCTGAGCCCTTGCTGTTATGATGGAACTTCCTATTCCATTCCTACACCTGAAGAAAGTAGTTTATCTCCCCCAAACCTATAGTATTTACACTTCCACCCAGCACATACACTTAACAAGAACTGGAGAAAAATAAGTTGTACTTCCTTATCAAATACCTGCCTGACAACTTAAAACAATATATTATGAAAAACAATTTAAAAAACCTCATGGAACAACTTGGGGGAGTTCTTAAAATACTGAAAAATAACTGTTCCCAGTGGGTCTTTTTTTCTGCTCCAATCTCTTCACCGTTTAAAGCTCTAATAAATAAATAACAAAGTACGGTAGCTTCACCCCTTAACAGGTTGTCATTTCCTATCTTATCAACAGCCTGAGAAACTTTATTAAACTCCCTCCTTTAACTTCACAACTAGGTGTGCACTGTAACATGTTCTCAACTTGGTTTATCTGGGATGGCTGGGAAGACGTTTTAATGAGTAAGGTAAGGAGGAGAAGAACATTTATCTTGGCAAAGACAGGGGAGGGGAGAATGACAGCACAGCCCCAAAGCCAGCTGCTTTCACTCCAAATGAGCTACCACTTACGTCACTGGGGCTGGTTAAGCTCTCCCAGGACCTGTTCCCAGATAAATGAGCAGAGGGTTTTACTCTGTGCAGGCTCCTGCAGGCTCCTCCAAGTGCCTCTGTGTTCAGGACGTGTCTGACTCTAAATCTCCCTGAAATGAGGGCATTGCTGGAGTGTTTCCATGACCAAGCCACAGTTAGCTCACTGCTCGGGATGGGGCATTAACCCACAGGCTCTCCTCAGTCTTTGAGGCTTCTCTCCTTGGAAATAATGGAAAAGCAGATTGCAGGAGAAATACAGGCTGAGCTGAGCTCTCAGCACTCACCTCTTGGATTCAGTTCAGTGCCTAATCCTTTACCACCACCCTCTTCAATTCCTGCCTGCCATGCCATCACCACAGCAGTGTAAGGGAGGTCCATCACACTTGGAGCAAGCTGCCTTCATTTTAAACCTCATGCAGCAAAGTGTTTTTCTGTGCTCTCCTCCATCCTGTGAAGGAACCCGCGTCTCTTTGGGAATCCATCCCACCACTCATCCAGGACAAGTTCCTGTTATATTGCCTTCACTCTTTGGGAAGCATCTGCTTTCTATTTCAACATGAAAACATTCTGTTTCCTACATTATTCTTTTTTCATAAATTCCTTATGCTGGCTTGCTTGGCAAAACACAGCGAGCTGTGTCTGCCGCAAGGCACAATGAAAAACTGGACAACCCAAGCTGAACGTTCATTTTACTGTGCACCATACAGTGGAGACATACATCAACATAGCCTCAGCCAGGCTTGTTTGGCAGATTTTGTTCAAAGTGTCAATGAATAGCAACCTAATACTCCCCCTGGCTTTAGTGCTGGATAATCCTTGTAAGTCAAAACCTGTATTACCTGTGGCAGAGGCCAGATAATTTAGACAATGTTTGGTCTTTAAGGTTTCCATGATGGCATCCTTTATTAGATCCAGGTTGAAAGAAGGGGGAGGGGGGAACAACTAAATAAATTCTTTAATCCTTTTCACCACAAACCCAAGCAATTCCTCTGCCTGCCATTGCAGAATGTGTCTCATTTTGCTGTATCCTTCTACCATGGAGTTTGAAGCGGAACAGTTCATGCACAATCATCCTTCCATCAGTTACAATGATAACTCAGAGCAGGCAGAATGTTTCTTGCCCTTCAGCCCAGTCTTGGCTGTATTTTCCCCCTCAACCCTCCTTCCCCAGATATAGCACAGAGTATATTTATGCTGGCTATTAACTTTCAAAAGAGCTGAGGCTTTGGAAAGCCTGGTTCCGATTATCCTTGTAATTCCTGTCTGAAGAATTTTATCTTGGGGAGAGCAAGCTCTTTGCATGATCTCTTTTGTGGCTAGGTAGGCTCCTTTCTTCAAAGCACTTCCACCAGCCCTGTTTAATTTTAAAGTTAAAATTCGGAGGAGTAGTGTGTATCAGGGAATGTAGTCAGGGATTGCCAGTCAGAGCACTTGGGAAAATTAGGCAGGATCACTAAATCTGCTGTAACTCAAACACTGAGTAAGCCAAGCACTTCCACGATGTTCTTAACCAATTACAAACGGAGCTGAGGTTGTAATGGTAACTAAATCACAAAATCAGTATTCCTTCATCTTAAAAAATATAAAGGCAAACAAACATAAAGTAGCAAACAGATGTGTGTGTGTAAGGCCTTCATCTAGCATATATGCTCCCCTTATGTCTGAGTACTTATCTACAGAAAAAAATGCATTAATTTCACCATTACCCATTCACACCTACACACTGCAGTGTTAGGGACAGCCATTCATTAAGACACGTTTCTGCTTTAAATTCTAAAAGCTTAGCAGTGAAAAAGGTCTTTGTTTTGAACTGGGAGTGCTGATCCAGGACAAGTCAAGTTACTGTGCCATTTTAAAGCCCAATTGCTTAAAACCACTACACACACTTTAATCATGCAATCCATGTAAATTGAAATAAACAGAGCAGGAGATACTTTTCCCTTTTTAATGCCTTTATTAAAAGTGATCAGCTCAAGGCTGGGAGGCCCGACAGATCCGCAGGCTTGCCGTCGCAGCTCCCTAGTGTGACCCGGAGGAGGAGGCAAAAGCAGCTTTGTCCACCACGGGACAGAGCTGGTGGGTCTAGTCTCGCGACTGCAGGCAGGGGTATTCACCCACAAGGTCCCGATTTTGAGTTGGCAGACTCAGGTCCTGGCTCTAACTATCATCTTTTTCAGTTGTGGTGAGGGGCCATTAAGGTTTTCAGGGTCTCTGCTGGCTTCTCACCTCACCCCTGATGCCTAGAGACCACTTTGATCTCTGAATTCCATATTGGCTCGCTGGTTTAGGGGTTTGTTAATTGCGTTTGGAATAGGGGCTTGCCCCATTGCATTTTGTCTCTAAACTTATCTGCATATCAACTCCTGGTTCCCTCCCCTCTACCATCTGGTGGGGGGGATGCCATCCTCGCACCTGGCCACAAGCAGGCTGATGCTGATACAATAGAGTGAATTCTCAACCATAGATGGCTAACGACCTGATACTTAACCGGTGATTACAACAAGCAGCTAACAAAAGCACTCCTCGGCCGGAACTGGTTAAACTTGTAACTCTACTTTTGGAAAAAAAATGGGTAACCCTTTTTTTGTTCATAACATAAATATATTATTCATTCTCACACCAATTGTACTTTTGTTGAAAGCCTGAAAGAGGCTTGGACATTTATATCTGAACCACATCTGACTTGCTGGGGTACAGACTGCACTGTGCAGCCTGGCAGGGCTAACATGGGATAGGGAATTGCTCATGGATGCTCTATGAAGCCGACCCCAAAGGTCAAACATCCTTCAGGTTGCTGTTGTGAGCCTTTAGGGTTTTGAGTTTTGTAATTCTGGCAACTAAAAAGAAAGTCCCCAGCACCTGTCCAGTCCTCAGTCTGCTTCCAGCAGTTCAGCACACATAGCACAGGCTAAAAAATACAAAGCCTCATTGCCCCCCAGGAGAGCCGACTCAGAAATTGTTCACAGAGAAAGTCTCACATCTATTTGGGAGGGGGAAGCCAAGATTTGCATTTTCCTCATGATCAATTCACCCAAAGTAGAAAAACTGTAAAATTCATCAGAGGAGTGAACTGAGTGTTCATCTCTGTTCAGAACATCACTGAAAAAGGGGCAGATTCACCCCCTGACAGCTCAGCTGCTGGTGTCAGCTCGTTTGCTCTGCCACATTGCTCAGCACAGCTTTCAGCCACAGCAGGAGCCTGCACACCTGGAGAAGGCAAAAACAGAGAGGAAAGGACAGGACAGCAGCAGTCAGTGACCTGAACAGCCCCAGGAGTGCTCCTGACCAAGTATGAGCCCTCCAGCTCTGTTTGGCTGAGGGCTGTTGACAAAAGGATTCTGAATAGCAGAGGAAGGAAACCTCTGAGTTTCATTGAGTTTCTAATTAGTGAGCAGGGATGCTTAAACTGAACAGAAGAGTTGTTGTAGAGCTCCATCTCCTTATTTGGGAACCCTCCAGGATTCCTTGCTACTCCTTGTCAGGTTTATAATCATAAATTACATTGTTCCTTTATTTTACCATGATGTTCTGAAGAGATCTCGCATTTCCTCAGGCTTTCCTTTATGAAGTTTTGTAATCAGGGTTTGGGCAAGAATTTCAGCAGTACTGATTGTGGCCCAGGGCATTTCCTGGATTAACGACAGGCTGGAAGAGCTGATGGCTCCCAGTTCTGCCTTGATCCAGTAACCCCAAGGAGGTTTAAACTCTCAAGGATGCTCCCAGTGCCAGAGCAGTTATTGGGAAGGAATGTCAGTGGGACACTTAAGTCAACAGCAAGGAAACAAACCTCCTTTTATCCCTTACAGAGGTAGGAGTAAATATTAATTTGAATGGGCTGATAATGATGTTTAGATTGTTCCAGGGGAATTTAGCAGCCCTAGCAGGAAGCACAGCAGGAAATCTCTCCTTTGCCATGCAGCATGCCTCAGAACCACAGATGTTTGGAAAGAAGGGGGTTTAGTTCCCTAAGAAAGTAATGGTTTGAGGTAGAAATCAGGCAAATGGAGTTTTTAACTTCTAAATGTCGTGCCTTGTTTGATGCTGTTACTGTGGTTTCACACAGCAGGGACTGGGTGAACCATTTTGCTCATTCCCACTTCAGACTTTGCCTCCAGCTCAGACTGTTCAGGGTGCAGCTCAGTCTAACCCTACAACACACCAAGAGGAACACATTCACAGGAACTGTGCAATTCCCTAAGTCCTTCCTCCCTGTGCAAAATCTACACCGCTCAGATCACACACAAAATTCCTCTGATTTGTTTCAATTCTATCTTCCTAATTAAAAGTAACGAGTCCCTCAGTATGTGTTCATCAGGATAAACAGCACTCTTGTAATAGCTGCCAGCACCGCTACTGAAGTCACCTTCAAACAAGGCAACACTTGAAAATAATTGTGAACTATGGCAGAAGTGGCTGTTTTCACCTAAAGCTGGGGTTTGACCCCGTGCCCATGGAAGCCTATAGGGACCTCCTGCTCCTTTACCAAAAATTCAAGCACAAAGCCCTTGAATGCAGAAACACAGAATCCTTAAGGTTTCTGTGGATAAGACCTGAGATCAAGTCCAACCATCGGGCCAGCACCACCACCACCACTAAACCATGTCCCATGTGCTGCATCCACACCTGTTTTGGAACACTTCTATGGATGAGGACTCCACTACTGCTCTGGGCAGCCTTGTCCAATGCTTGACAACCCTCTCCATCAATAAATTTTTCCCTAATATCCAATCCAAACGTCCCTGGGACAGCTCGAGGCCATTTCCTTTTGTCGTGCCCCTTGTTCACTAGGAGCAGTGCCTGATCCCTCCTGTCAGGGAATTGTGGAGAAACAGAAGGTTCTTCCTGAGCCTCCTTTTCTCCAGGCTGAGCAACTCCAGTTCAGCCTGGGGGTGTTTATACATAGAGTAAATATAAAGATATTAATAAAATAGAGTAAATAGAGTAAATATAAAGATATTAATATTTAGGCCAGTCCTGAGGGCAGCAGCACTGATGGAGCTCAGGCAGTGCTGAAGGCCACTGCTGACCCCAGTCCTGCCGAGGCACAGCAAGAATGGGTGGGACAGTGATTCCTGCAGGGAACAGCCAACGAGCAACAGCTGCATGTACAAAGCATGAAACAACCAGGAGGATGCTGCGGACAGATCAGCATTTCAGCCTGTTATGGATCAGCATTGCAGCCGGCATCTATCTCTACAAGAGCTCTTTCAGCTGCAGGGACAGTCCCAGTCCCTCTCCCTCCCCGTGTACCCACCACTGCAGCGAGCACAAGCATGGCTGCAAGGACACAGCTGGCATCAGGCCCTGCTCACATTCCTCCTGCTGCTCCTGAGCAGCCAGAGACAGACAAATGTGCTCTGGGGCAGGTTCCACACCCCACATGCACAACCTAAAACAGGCACAGGCTAAACCCAACTGCAGCTCATCCCCTGCAGTGCACTCTGGCTCACATTTTCTAGTTGGACAACATAGGCTGCAGTCACTTGTAAAGGAATTTACATTCCCAATCACATTCCAGTTTGGAATCACAGATGAAGAGAGAGAAAAGACACTGACTTGTGAAAAGCTCCAACTATGTGATTTAAATGTGTTTTGGAGCATTTGGGATAAGGCAGCAAACTCTAATGAAGGGTGGGAGAGTCTTCATCTCCCCCACAAAGACTCATTCCTGTTACTTTCTGCAAGAGACACCTAAAACAGAGTAAAGGAAAACATTAAAAGAGGCAGAGCTTCACATACCACTGCATCAGTGCTTTTCCAAAAAAAATCCAGTCTTTATTACTTGTGTGTAAATAAGTAGAGTGCACTTCTCAGTTTCTCCCTTTTTCAATTTTCAACCACACGCCAGGAAAGCAACGTCCATTCCCACACAGCACGTGTGCAAATCACAAGTGAATGATCAAAATATCAGGATGGTTGAATTTTGAAGGTTTTTACCCAGGTTTCTAGTTCAGGGTGCTAACAGCTCATGATGAGAGTAAAGCCTTAGTGCTGCCCAGGGGCTGTTGAAAATAAGATCCATATGAGGCCCTTTGTGGTGACGAAGCAACAAGAAAGGAACAAAGTGTCTGGATACTTAAAGGCAGACAAGTCTGGACATTGCTAGAAAAAGACAATAACTTGCTCAGTCATCCACCAGGAGAAGGGATAGAAGTGGTTGGAACACTGGGTTCTGGGTGCCTGAGAGGGTTTGGAGCACCACCAAGTTTTGCACACCCACACACACAGGCACAACACTGAGGAAAGCCACAATACTTCGCATTTTTTTTCAGAATTTAATTCAATAACACAAAACAGGTCTTTCCTGAAGTACTCCATAGAAACAGGTCTGTTATAAGCTACTCCATAGAAGCAGGACTCTGCATTCTATTTGCTCTCTCCAGCAATTGTTACAATTTTGACTTCTTTCAGCTGAGATCTATTTTGTTTTTATTTGGTTCTGCAGTTACACTGTTCTCTACCGTGTCTGCAACCACAAATGGATGTGAAATGGATCTTTAAAAGCAAGATACAACACTAGGGAGCACTGACAAGCAAACCCATAGATCTCAGTAAAGTGCCAGTGGCATCCCTTCACTTTCCTCATCAGATGCAACTTCTTCCTATTAACCTCCCAAAAGTCCTCTTGTCCTGAGAACGGGCTCTGACAAAGCCAGGAGCACATCCTGCACATCCCACATGGGACCCTGGAGGCAGGAAAGGTCACGAGTTCCTCTGGGAATACCCTCCTTACCAGGGCTCAAGGTCACATTTACACCCACTAAGCCTCATCTCAAAATCCAACCCCTGCCAGGGGAAATCCTCTCTTACCTCAGAAAAACTCAAACCCTTTGAGACTTCAGGGATGAAACTGCTGCACTGCAGACGAGCACTGGCACCACGGGCTGTCCCTGGCACCCAGGAGCTGCCCCAGCACTCCCTGCCCATTCACCTCTGAAGTGCCCAGAGCCCAGGGAAGCACTGGGACCAGTGTGTGGGTGCCATGGGACAGGACAGCACCTTCAGGCAGGGGCTGGGCACCAGCCAGACCCCTCCCTGCAAGGAATGCAGCCTTCCTCATCAGGGGAGAGGGTCACCTTTGAACTTGCTGCTTCTCCCAGCCAACAAACACTGGTGGTGAACTGCCAGCTGTTTCCCAATCACTGCAAGACATCAGCTCTCACAGGGAACACCAGCCACACAGTGGGGAGAGGTGAGGACTGCTCCCCTCCACTACAGAGCTGGAAATACAGCTCACAATCTGACCTCTGCCACTCCCTATAAATCTGCAATGAGAAAGAAGAGGTGTGGAGGGAAGGTGAGGTATAAATGGTGATAGCAGTGTATCAGCACATATCCCTGTGGTGTCTGCAAACCAAAACAAAACCTGCTCACATCAGATAGGTGACTCCTTATGACAATTTGAAGTAAAATCTCAACATTTTCAACACATTAATGTTCTGGAAGGCCACTGACCCAACCAGCACAAGCCACAGGTATCTAACATACATTTTGACTTGAAGGATTTTCCACTCCTTCTCAGAGATAAGATAAAGCTTTCTGAGGTCTAACTGTCCCTGTGGCTCTGGTGCTCAGCACAACGTCATGGGAGAAGGTTTTTCTGTGGCAGCAGCACAGTTAAAGGCTGAAGTTGCCAGGCAGGGGCAGCTCCAGAGCTGTGGGACGAGAGCTGCTGGGAGCTGCATTCCCTTTGCAAGGGTTAGGACCACCAAGACAGTGCATTGGCAAGGCTGCTTTCAGGGAGGAGTTGTTTGTTTATAAACTCAAGTAAAATGTGCTGCAACCACATTATAGTGAAAGATTGGCTATCTGACAAAAGCCAGTATAAACCCCATTGGGATCACAAGCTTTCTAGGCAATTTGTTACAAAAGCTCTCATAAAAAATATGAGTATTCCATTTTCAATAACAAAAAAGTGCCATCCATATCTTCCAGGTTAGGACCCGTCTCTTCAATCTTCCTGTGTGAGGCATACTGCAGGGGCAGAGGCAGGGCTGTCACACAGGGATGGCCCCACAGTGACAAAAGCAGCAGTGACCCAGCTGCTGGGACAGACAGGATTAACTACAGCAGCCTTACAGCACTAACAGTCTCATCTGTGTCCAGCTGGAGTCCTGCAGCTCTCACCCTTGAAGGTTTCCCTGTTTCACTACTGCTTTTCCTCTCTAGAGTCCCCTAGTCTTCTCCCTTTCCTACCTGTACACATTACCCCTATTTTTCTTGACCCTTTTTCCTTATCTCCCCCTCAAATGCTATCTCTTTTCCCACATCTCTTCAGAAAATCTCCAACAAGAAAAACCCGGAAAAACAAATCCATTTCCATCCAAGTTAGGACACAAAACAACAATCCAGCAAGGCCACCACTACTGATGCTACATTTCTCACCCAGTCTGCCTTTTTCAGACCCAAAACTCTGTGCACATCCACTCGATGACTCAGCAGAGGTTCTGCTTTCAGTCAGGAGCAGAGCTCAGAGGGCTCTCCCAAGTGCCATGAACCCTGAGCTCATGTTCCACAGGTACTGGGGAAGAGCAGATCCCTTATCCTGTTTCACAGCAGATCCCTTATCCTGTTGGAGAGCAGATCCCTATCCTGCTGGCAGCACCTGCCGGTGCTGTGTCAGTGCTGCAGCACCCCACTCACAATTCCTGTGTGCAGCCCCTGGAGCCAGGGATGGAATCAGAGTAATGTGATACTTGCACTGAATCCATGCAACTGGAACAGATCTCATTCCTGTGCAGTGGCTCAGTGACTTCTCAATGACTTCTAATTCCCACTGTCAGCACAGGAACTGACTGGCACCACAATCCCAGAGTTAACATTTCAGGAACCTGAGAGAACATGGAAACCTGAGTTCAGAGCCTCATGAATTCCCAGCAATGTTAAAATGACTTACATTTACAGTGCATGCAGTGTAACCATTTCTGACTGAAGGCTGATTACTTTTCCTCACCATCATCTGTTAAAGTTATGACCAGCACAACTCCATGGACTTGATTCACAGAGGAAAGGTAATTCTTTAGGAAGTAATGTTCAATACTGAACAGAGTGAAATGAAGACTCCTAAATACAATTCTGCTTTCCACATCCTTTTATCTCTACCAATGTTCCCATGTTATAGTTGCCTGATTACCTGTGACTGGAAAAACTGCTTAGCCACTTCCAGCTTTCCAAGGCTTCATGTCAATTTACAATGACACAAACAGGCTTAATGACATCGACTGTCACTGAGAATTAGTCATTAAAATTGGGTGGTTTTTGCAAACCTCTGTACAGTAGACTTGGTACATAAAAACCAACTGCAAATGGGGAAAATACACTGGCATTTAAACACAGAAGGTTACATTAGTTCCCAAGATTCAACAACTGCCTTCAGACAAAATCACCCCAAAAGCCCAAACTGTCCTGTTCTCTGCCAGCACCATGCAGAGATCCGACTGAAACAGAAACACCATGGACAGGTAAAACTTTCCAAATGCTATTTCTACAGAATAGCTCCAAAACACTTGATGTGTTTAAAAAGTCAATTTAATTTGATATGTTTGCTTGTCATCCAGTGATATTTGCTAAAAGGAAAGACTCAATCTTTTTAACTATTGATGTAGTATTTTCCCAGTCCTGTTTGGTGCACCGAAACAAGTTACAATCTGAATTTAGGAACTGCTTATCCAGCACCATCCAGCACCAGCCCTGCTGGAAGAATGCAAGGGAACTGACATTCTACTGAGCTATAATCACTGATAATTGTTTTAATTGCTGATTGCAGGTACAACTCCAGTCACACCTCCACAAATGCCCAGCCTGTCCTGATTCTTCCACACTGTAATGCATCCACTTTTCGAACAACAATTTTATGACTTTAAATTCTGAGGACAGACTGACCTGACATCAATTAGAATGGCTTCAAGCTGAGGATGCATTCCCCTCAACATGGCCATAATTTAAATCCCAGCAGTCTAACTCACAATAAGCTCTCTTTATGCATATCTTGAAAATCTCCTCAATGCCTTAAGAAGTGTTTTGGCTGCTAGCAAGAGGTATCATTCCCATCTCTAAAGATATGTACAGCACAGCTCTGATCATCTTCACATCAGACAGATCTCAGATGACTTTTTCCTTCCTTTTTCACCTCAGATCAACAAATGGGATCATCACATATCACAGAATATTTTTTTTCTTTTTCAAAGCAGGACCCAAGCCAACATGCATTTTTGATATGTTTTTAACTGTTTTATATCTTAATAGTGGTAATCTTCACTTACCAGAGCTGGTACAATACAAATTCCCCCTTCCAAACCTTTTTCCCCCATATAAGAAAAATGTGATTTTTCATGTTGTATAGAATCACAGAATCATTTCGATTGGAGGAGACTTTCAAGATCATCAAGTCCAACCACTACCCTAAAAACCACATTCATTTTCTCTTTGTAGCTGGCAGTATTTGAGGAATGCAGGGTGCATGGATGATGGCAAAAGACAAAAGTGTGGCAGGGCTGATGTCCCCTGGGCTGTGACAGCAGCAGGGACGGCCCTGCTCCTGCAGCCAGTGAGGCCGAAGGCCCCAGTGGAATTCCTGCTCCACATACCTCCTTCTGCCAGCCCTCATGCCAAAAGCCCTGTGCCAAAAGCCTGGCTGGTGCCAAGCCACAGGGAGGGGAGGCTGCAGCCGTGGCTCTGCACAGCAGTGCCAAAATTCCCTGGAGCTGCGTGGCTGGACACACCCGGGTCCTGGGATGACCCTCCGGCTTGGAATGGTTCCCCGTGCTGGTCCCAGGGTAGAGTCCAGCCCCTGCCAGGGCTGGGGACACTACATGGCCCCACAGTGCTCCTCCAGCTGGGAGGGGACCAGCAGATCAGCCCCTCCACGCTGGAGCTTCTCAGCCATCCCAGCTGAGCAGGAGCTGGTACAGACTGTGTGCATCACTTGCCTGATTTAGCAGATTCCATCAGCACTCCCACCTCCCTGAGACCTGGCTCCAGCTCACAGGTATGAGCACTCTGAGTGGGGATTTACCTCCACACACCTATGAGTTCATTTTAGCAGAGGAGGAAAAAACCAAAGAAAGAGGCCAGCCATGTGTCCTGTTTAATCCACTTTCTACAGCTTAACATGACTGTGTGAAAAATAAAAATCTGCCTTGTCTCACTGCACATGGCTTTTGAATGACATTCCCGAGGAATACATTTGTAAATAAATTATATAACTAGAGTAAACTGAAGGACAAAAAGGCTTAAAAAAAGGACCATTGCCCTGGCAAGAAGCCAACAAAAAGAACTTTACCTACTACTACACTTCTTTTTGACTTCCTTAAAAAATGGATATTGACCAAAATCCCCCACACTTTACATACTATTTTGTGTTTCTTTGAAAATATTGGAGAATTTGCACTGCCAAATATGTCTGTGTTTGTAAAACAGAGAGGAAGCTGCAATTACTTGCCCATTTCAATCTTCTTAACCCAATACTCATTTTTTTCCTATTCCCCATAGGATTTCACAAGCTGCAAATGAGGGAAGTGAATTTTTTACCTATAGGGATTGATGCTATTCATCATAACCCAGGACCCAGAGGTAAGTCATTCTGTGTACAGCAATTGTTTGTAGGAAGAGCAGCCTTAAAACGAAATGACAGCTGAGTTAGGGGTGCTGGGTACACCTTCCATCACCCCACTCTCTGTTCCATAAGCCTCATGGCAGCTTTCAGCCCTGTGTGATTAAATGCTGGTGTCTTTCCCAGACTGGAAGAAGAGAAAATTAGCTTTTCCTTTTCCTTCCTGGCTCTAGAGGAATGACCTTTCATTTGAGCATGCTAAAGTGCAGGCAATTCCCACAGTCCTGTGCAGTACTCCCTGCTACTCACTGCTCCCTCAACCCATGTGTCATCTACAGGCTTTGCAGTAGGGACTTTTAATTGTAAATTTCTAATTAGACAAAGCAAAAAAACCCCAAAAATAAAAAAAAAAAAATAAAACAAACCCCACAAAAACAAACAAAAAAACCCCCAACCAAACAAAACAAGAAAAAAACAAACCCTTGAAACAAAAAGCTGTTGGGAGACCCCACCGGATCAGCACAAAGATTCTCCTCTGCTCTTCTTCTGTGGAAGGGGCTTTCCCCCTTCCACATGGTGTCTGAAAGAGAAATGCCCCTCATTTCAGAGCTGCACATCTCTGAAACAACCTCCAGTCTCATGCACTGTGTTCCATTCAGAGCCTGAAGGAGGAACACCAGCTTTGCCTGGCTTTGAAATCCCATCCCACAGAGAAGCTTCCAGGCTCTGGCAAAAGGAACCATGGAATGATTAAGATTGGAAAAGCCCAGCCATGAGCCCAGCGCCACCCTGCTCCCCACAAAGCCAGTCCCCAAGTGCCACATCCACATGTGTTTTGGAACATGTTCAGGTGACTCCACCACTGCCCTGGGCAGCCTGCTCCCAAGTCTGACAACTCCTTCCATGAAGAAATTTTTCCTTTATATCAAACCTAAACCTCCCCTGGTACAACTTGTGGCTGTTTCCCCCAGAATGGAGGAATTTCCTTCTCCCTAAGCTTCACCAAGGGAAATATAGGTTGGATATTAGGAGACTGTTTTTTACAGAAAGGCTGATGAAGTTCTGGAATTGTCTGCCTGGGGAGGTGGTGGAGTCCCCATCCCTGGGTGTGTTTAACAAAGCCTGGGTGTGGCACTGAGTGCCAGGGTTCAGTTAATCTGTTGGGGCTGGGTTGGACTCGATGATCTTGAAGGTCTCTTCAATCCAGTGATTGTGTGAGTCTGTGATACTCTCTGATCTGCTGTGGAACCTGTAACTCCCAGCACAGAGGGACTGAGAGCCCAGGTGCTGAATTCACCTCTTACAACTCTGCTCAGCTCCTTTCCTTCTTTACAGACAACTTCAGTTGCACATATGCAGTGTTTCAGCAGCACTAGGTTAAATCCCAGCTAGTCCATCAGTTAATAAACCACTTTGATTTCCCACACAGAAACATCATGTTGCTCATCCTCTGTTTTGGTCACATAAATCTTTGTCACAGAGTAATACCTCTGTTTGCCTTGGCCTTTGCAAAACCAGTTATTACAGTGTCATAAGGCATCCCCTGACAGGGAACAATTTCTTCCTAATATCAAATCCAAATTTGCTCTTTTTTAGTTTAAAACCATTCCCCCTTGTCCTATCACAATCTACCCAAGTAAAAAGTCAATATTCACAGAACTGAAAATCATTTAGGGGTTTGTTCTGGCTGTGTAAATTCCATCAAGCACCAAATACATAGTAAAAGAAATATCTCTAAAGAGAAATGTTCTTATCCTACTTTTAGCTGGGTTATTTAAACTCAAGCTCCATTAAAACCAGTGGAAACTACCACAGCAGGCTGATACCTATCCAAGAGATAACAACTTCCATTTGTAAAAACAAAGCCCTGAAGTAACAACACAGTTTCAGAGTGATAGAGAAACCTGCTTATCTGCTTATTAACAGACAATTCAGAAATAAATTCCTCATTCTGATGAACCAAATTACTAGCAAACAGAGAGCTATTAAATGCTAGCTAATAAATCTCTGCAAGCCTCAGACTCTTATTTTCTTGATTGCATATGTAATAAATACCAAGAGCTCGAGGTAATACAATATACAAGAGGACTGAATCATTTTTTGGCCCTAGGAAAGGAGATAATTTAAAAATGTTATGTAATCCTAACAGACTGACAGCTGAGGTAACCACCTCATGACAATCTAAGGAACTATATGAAGCATGGCACTGTCCCAAAACTCCCCTCTCTGTCATCATTCATTCAGTGAAAACTCTCATCCATGTGCAACTTTTAATACTAGAAACTACTTTCATTGTGGAAAGGAAAACTTTACCCAAAAATGACCTAAGAAGCTTAAAGTACTGCCAGAAAAAAAGTGGAGAAGTCAATTAAAAGTAAAGAGGTTGTGATGCAGTGAGTCCCAGGTACATCTTGTGGTACAGGAGACAGGAGGGCAGCTCCATGGCAGTGCCAATTCCATGGGCTTCCCCTGAGTAATGAAAGCCCCAGAAAAGCACAACCAGTTATATATTCACTGCAGTGCACCCTTTATTGAACACCAGGTTCCATTTTGCTCATAGGAGGGTGAGGCTGACTTCAAAAAGAAAATGAAAGCTCACCAACACTACACAGGAGCTGGAGAATGAACCTCCAGCCCAAACCTCACCTAGAGCAGCACAGAGGCAACACTGGGAGGAGAAGGAAAGGCTCATCTGTGCAAGATTCCTCCTTGCACACATCCCACAGGCCTCTGGGCAGGAAATTTTAGTGTTTGTTCAGGATCAACAAATTCTTGTAGCCTTTATCAAGAAGCAGAGGGAAGTCTTAACAGCCTATTTACAGCCAGGTAATTCTGATGGGAGTTACAGCTGGTAACCCCTGCAGCCTCCTCTCCTTTAGCCCAAAGGCAGAGAGAATCAGAAAAGGCTCTGCTGTAACCCCAGAGCTCACAAACATCTCCCCTGGCACCACAAATGTCACGCCAGCCCAGCCCACAGCTCTGCCTCAGCTCTGGGGGCTCTGAATTCACACGTGGAACATTCTGCATGGACCTTATAGCACCTCAGGGCACTGTAGCCCTCCAAGCTCCAGCAAAAATTTCTTTGAATCTTCTAGTTTTGTTGCTTTGTTCACCACCCACCCATCAGCCTTCTTAAAACTTTATATTTACCTATAAAATTCAGTAGCAGCAGCTCAGGCCTCATTACAGAGGTGACAGCTGAGAGGTACAGTCTCCATTTAGACCCTTGCACCCATCACTTTTAACCCCTTGAAGTTTAATTAAAGCTGTAGGAGGCACACATCACATTTGGGAATGTTTTATACAGGCAACCGCTCACTGAAAACCTGAAAGGAAGAAAGAGTGGTTCCTCTCACAGACACACACAAGGACAGACACACTTCTGCAATCTGGGCTTCTCAGCTCCAGATCCTAGAGACTGGAGACAACCTGAAATTTTGACATGTGAACTTTTAACAAAAAACCTGTTAAAACTTGGAGTTAAATTTAAAAGCGCAGCCAGGAGCAGCAGTCATCCTTAGGCTGGGAGGAGGCTGAAGGGCTCTTCAGGCAAACACTCCCAGAGCTCTGCAGCCATGAGAGATGCTGATACACGGGAGCTGAGTCAGATGGGGAACAGGCAACTTGAGAGCATCTGCAGAGCAGAATGGATGAGAGCTCTGCTGTGATGAGTCACCAGAGAGACGCAGGAAATGAGGATTACTCAAAACAGGAACCATTATCAGAGCAACATTATGTTTTATAATGGGAAATTAATGTTTTATTCAAGTGATATTTGCTAGATATAACTCCTTGTATCCAAGCAAGTCTAGAATTCCAGCTCCACCTTGGATCTGATTTTCTGCCTAGTTCTGAACTCCTTCATTTGCACAAGCCTCTTGATTGGGCTTTTTCACAGCCTGGGAAGCTGAATGGCATGAATGGGATTTATCATATATAATGGGATGTAGACGTGGATGAACAGGGGTTCTTAAAAGATAAAAGCTCTTTGGGAACAAACATTTATCCCAGTACATGGTATAAAAGCAAAGTAAGAACTATAAAATCTCCCATAGATTTTAGGAAGGACTGAACCTCAAAGAATATCCAGCTCCAGCCTTATCTAGAAATGTAAACAGTTTAAGGGAGTGGTTGTTGTCCACAGCCTGCAAGTAATTAAGCACTAATTCTCTACCACCTACAGAGTGAGAAATTGGAGAGGAAACATGGCACATTGCTAAGTGTGCACTTTTCGGTGAGATTCCTGCATCTCCATCCTCCTCACCAAGTGTGCACTTTTCAGTGAGATTCCTGCATCTCCATCCTCATGAGCCCTGCAGACCTACCTGCCTTCCCCATCCCAAACCCAGAGATGACACCAGAGACCCCCAAAGGCAGAGGGACAGATTGTTATCTCAAAATGAGGCATTTCCAGAGTCAGCTGCACTTGTCTCAAAACATTCATCCAACCAGAGGCTAGGGAGAAACATTCCCAATTCCCTCAAGTGAGGCTCTCATCTGTGATAACTAAATCCTTGAAAAGACCTTCATTCATTTCACCACAACTTTCCACATTATTTGCAGAGTTTTTTTCACTGAAAGAAGATGAAAGGCTTAGTTGCCTTATCTGTAATTAGACACGCATTTGCTACACATTCCTGGGACAAATAAACCAAATTTACCTTAATAGGGTGCTTTTATCCAGCTGAACTACTTTAAATTTGCTGCTGCTTTGTTGCACAGTAAGATTTCACAAATAAAAACCAAACCCAGCGCCACAAAAGCAGGATTCCATGGCGTTTTTTCGAGCTCTACAGACCTCCAGGGGCAAAAAAGGGAGAAAAGTGTTTGAAGCATGAAGGATTTTTCCCTTCCCAGTCTCCAGGCCCAAGCAAAGCCTTGCTGGAGCTGCCTAGTGACATCAAACACATCCAGACATCCCCAACCTGGGCTGAATCCCTGCAGCACCACTGTTTTGTGGGGCTCCTCTAGCCCACACCAAGGCTGGCTTTGGAGGACATACTCCAAGCTTGGGCCAGACCTCTATTTTCAATTTTGGCAAGTATCTGTGGCAACTGTGGGGCTATTTTAAACTATTCCCATTTAGCCACCTCCAGGTGGAATGTTAAATAGACACAAAACCCCAGCCTACCCCATCAGGCTCCTCTAACAGCTCAGGGCATGTGACAGAGCAGGACACTCCTGTCTGCTCCTCTCCCTTCTCCTGAAGAACATTCCAGCAAGGCTTCCTGTGCCCTCTCTAGTGACTTCTGGGGTTCTCAGCAAAAGAAATGCCCTGGTTTGGCTCTCATCCCCTCAAGCTGTCTGGCTCCTCTTCTGTTCTTCCTTGCTGCAGTGACCTCGGGTGCTGCAGGTGCACCCAAGGAGAACTGCTGGGAGAGGTGTTCCCAAACCTGCTGGGAGAGGTGTTCCCAAACCTGCTGGGAAAGGTGTTCCCAAACCTGCTGGGAGAGGTGTTCCCAAACCTGCTGGGAGAGGTGTTCCCAAACCTGCTGGGAGAGGTCTTCCCAAACCTGCTGGGAGAGGTGTTCCCAAACCTGCTGGGAGAGGTGTTCCCAGGCTCCCAGCTACGCCACCACCCCACCCTGCCTGGGGGCCTTGGTGGCTGGGGAAGGACTGCAACAGCAGTGGAGCAGAAACATGAACCACAGAATCCCAAATGGTTTGGGTTGGCAGGGACCTCAAAGCCCATCCAGTGCCACCCCTGCCATGGCAGGGACACTTCCCACTGTCCCAGACTGCTCCAAGACCTGTCCAGCCTGGCCTTGGGCACTGCCAGGGATGCAGGGGCAACCCCAGCTGCTCTGGGCACCCTGTGCCAGGGCCTGCCCCCCCTCCCAGGGAAGGATTCCTTCCAAACATCCCATCTAAACAGTAAAGTCTAATGAATAGCTTTTAATTTGCTCTCTCTTTACAGGGCCGGTGCGTTTTGTTTGGTGTTAAACATTTGAGATTTAGTTTTTCTCTAGGAGGAAAACTGTGAGTCTCCTATTTTTCTAAAAAAATGTGTTTTAAATGCAAGTTGATGGCTTAGGGCAGCCACAGGACTCCAGGGAATGCACCCTAACAAACAACCTCATATATCAGATTATTTGAAACATGTTGTAGAATTTGGCACTCCTTTAATTTCGTGGGTGATGTCCAAGGCATACATTTTCATGCTGGGAAGAGTTTATTCATCTTCTTTACAAGCACAACACCTGACAAACAACTTTAACTTCATTTTAGATTAACACTCTTCCTTGTTCTGAACATGACTTGCTACAAAAGGCAGAAATCTGACAAATTAATCAGTTTGCATAAGTGGCAGTTATAGAAGAAAAATGCAGCTAAACAGGAAGCCAGGTGCAGTCTGTTTACACATCCCTGTTATCAAGCTACAGTCACAAATGCATTTGCTCTGCTGTGTTTGCTTTGCAAACCAGGCCCTACTTTGAGGATTTTCTAAGCCCTGGGGCTCAGCTCAGCTCCCCAAGCAAAGGTTCCCTCACCTCCCCTGGCTTGACCTCCAGTGACCAAACCCCTGGGGCTCTGCAGCACCTCATTTTTAAGGGATGTGCCAAAATTTTCATGTGTCTATATTCCTAATGTTTACATTGAGCCAGCCAGCATTCCCACAGCACCACACACACCTGTGGAGCAATTCTGCCACTTCTAAACTCATGCTTACAAAGGTTTTATTTTCAATTACACCAATTGTGGCAACAGCCATCACTGCTGCAGAACTAATTCAGGGAAGGTGTTAAGAGCTATTTTAGCATCTGATGAAGGTGCATTTTTAGTCCACACAAGTAGTTAAAAGATGCTGAAAGTTGTTGAAAGTTAACAACCAAGTCTTACTACCAGGGAATAAGAGGGCAAACAAGATAAAGGCATCTTCCAGCCTCAGCAGGCAGCTCCCAGCACACAGCTGAAGTTCCTCTGCACCTTTTTTAGGGCATTTGATACCCAACAATCACACACATGTGCCCAGCAGCATTGGCTGCACTGACACACTCCTCCTGCATGCTGTGGGGAATGTCTGTGCTGAACACCAGCTTTAACTCCTGTTCTAGGGCCCAGCCTGCACATCCACACACCAGGGCACAGCTTTGCGCTGACTCCCCCCCAGCTGCACGCACAGCCAGGCCTCTGAGCTGGGCTGAGGGAGCCCACATGGAGCCACCTTCTCTAAATTACACCAAGATACTGAATTAATAAAGGTTAAACTTTACCTTCTCCAGTCCATGAGAGGCAGGGCCAAGCAAACCTGCACTGTGCACTAGAACTGATGGAGCAGCAGAGAGGGGACAGGTTATGAGAGCAGATAATTTGCTTTTCATCCTTGGAAGAATGCACAAATAAGGCAAGACATAGCCAATACTGAGAGTGGGCTACTACACCAAAAACATCCTCAACACCCATTGCCAGCCTGGCTTCTCCTTGCACTGCACCAACACTTGTTCCCTCTCACTTGCCATGAGCTTTGGCAGCTTTCAGGTTCTGAATCTGGAGTGGATTCAAGCAGCAAAAGGAAAATCTCAGCAAGGTAGCAGCAAACAGCCAGCCAAAACAAATGAGAAGGGGTTAGGAAACCTCAAGGGGAGGGATTAGGTTCATCTCAGGGAACAGAATCAATCACCAGGTCATCAGCAGAATGGTACCCTGGCCCTCCAGGAATGAACTCTTTTCTGAACCTTGCATGAGAGAGAGAGAGAGAGAGAGAGAGAGAGAGAGAGACACTTGATGATCTCTGAGGTCTTAAGTTTCTAACCTTATTGATTCTATGATTCTATTTTTTATATATATATTTTATATTTTATATATATATATATATATATATGTTTCTTGCCATTAAAATATAAAATAGGAAACTGCTGTGAAGATTTCTTTACTAATACCAGGACTACAGCAAACAAAGCCAAGACTTGCTCCAAGACAAGCAGCATTCTGATTTAGCATGAATGCAGCACTCCAGGACAATTCTCATGCTATATACTTAGAAAACTGTGCAATTCCTCTCGGTTTAAAACTGACCATATGGCACAAAACCAACCATAATCCAGATATTTATGTTCAAGCGCATGATTAACTTTCTGTGGAAGTCTGAAGCTGTCTGTGCCACATTTGAAACAGAGCAGTGAGAATCTCAGTTCTGTGACCCTGGCAAGGGTGGGGGAAGCATATTAATCAATCAACACCAGCTCTTCTTTCCCAAAGGAATGTGTTTGGTGATGCTGGATGAGCAGGCATCAAGTCCTTTCCTGCCTGTCATGGGAAGAGGAGCTCACTTGTGACCCTCAGCACCGTGTGGTGCCAGGGGCTCTGTGCTATCAACTGCATGGCCATAAATGTCCATTACACAGACATTCAGTTTGGGGAATTCACAAACAAAAGAGACAAATGGCTAAAATAATGTATTTATATAGTGATGGTATGGTTTATGAGTTCTTCATTTACTACAGATTAAGTTCTGGGAGAGGAATTTGAGTCTGACCAAAAATATAACAAACAACTAAGTGCTTTGTTACTGCAAAGGAAGCCTTGTGAAGTGAGAGCAACTGCTGTATGCCTATGTGAGATGTAAGGAGTTCTTTCTTAAAGACAGCATTTTATTTTTAAAATTTCAGATGCTTAACAGTTGCCCTTCACCATTTTAAAGTAATGTCAGAGGAGCAATACAGCTAAAAGGAGTGTATACCTCACTGAAACTAATGGGGTTAACATGGCATTGACAAGACAGGGTCTGACCTTCAGTGTCTGTTTTCAAGGAACATTATTGACTTCATTTAAAAGCTGACTAACAAGCAAGCACTCTCTCTGAAATAGCAGGGTCAAATTTCAAAGCTGTTCACCATACCAAGAGGAGACTTCAGCATTACCTAATAAAGGTCAGATCCCATGGTTGAACAGCGGTGCTGATGATGCACTGGCTCTGTGCATGGTCCAGAGTGAGAAAGGGACTTGGGACTGGAGGCTAGAGGAGGCTCAGCCTCAGGCTGCAGTGCTGAACAGCTCATCCTCCCCACAGGAGGGTACCAGTGCTCAGCCTGCACGGCCCTCTCTGCCACAGGCCACAATTTCTCTGCATACCAAATTATTCACACTGGAAAGCAAATGTAACTGGCTGACTCCAAAAGCTCCTGTTCATCTTAACTGGCTGGTTACATTCCATCAGAATAAGAAAACCAACAGTGTAATTCTTTTTTCATCTCAGTTGGTTAGCTTCATATGGTACCAGGGTAGCCTGTCCCACAACTTGTTCTTGGCCATGCCACAGCACAAACCTGCTCCTCTTGTCCCTGGCGGCCAAGGGTGAAGGAGAAAGAGCACAGACACCACCAGGAAAATTTTCCCAGAGCCACAGGCTGAGCAAGCCAAAAGTCTGTACTTCAAGAACACATGCAAAGCACATTCATCACTTTAAAGCATCGTCCAAAACTTCTGACACCACAGCACAAGATTTTGGAAAGTCTCTGCTTTATCTTCCACCAGCAAAATCACCATAGTCAGTCCAAACTGACTGAAATTCAACATTTATGGAACCTTCTAATGTAAAGCCAGCCATCACTGATGGTCACCATGCTTTTGACTTCAATGTTGTGAGTTCAGACAACGCTTATCAACTTTGATCCAGAACCAGGAAAAGAACAAATTTTATCATTATTACATGAGACATTACTTGAGTGTGTGTTATCTTCAATAAAAACAGTTCCTCAGAGTGAATCTCTTATAAAATCATTCAGCTAGTACACTGTAGGTTTGAATCTGGAAATGAAAACTACTAGTAATACCATGCAAGGCAATTCCAACACCAGGAAAACTAATGAACATTGCAGAGGAAGGATTCTTGGATAAGAGGGAGAACTATATTAATCTTCAGCTGCTTATAGGCCATAAACAAGATGTTTTATAGACATAGCTGCAGAATGACAGTTGAGTGTAAGGAAGCTTTAAAGCCATCAGCTGGAAGCTTGGTAGCCAAACCCTGACAGCACTTGGCAGGGATGTGGGATGGGTGTAGGACTCTCCGTGCCACCAAATACACAGTGCACTGCCTTCACACTCTTATCCAAAAGCCTTCTCACAATCATTATTAAAAGCAGAAAAAAGAAAAAAAAAGACTCCTTAAACACCATTAAACCCGCTCAGAGTTTCTTGTTTTGCTTATTCAACACAGAAGAACTCTTTCACCTTAAGGAAAGACCTGTAAGAAGGCACCACTACATAAGCTCCATTTTTATGACAAAGATATGTTTTCACATGTTTTCATTTTGTAGTCATGAAGTTCACTTTTGGAATGCCAGAACAGACAGGTTTGGACAGGAGTCCCCTCCAGACAAGGCTCTGCTCTCCCAGCTCGGCCGGCCGGAGCACAGGGTGTGCTTTGCTGTTCAGGGTTTGCTTTCTAGGGAGTTCTCCCCACCATGGCAATGTTTGTGTGCCTGGAATGTCTTTTCCCTGTGCCATCGGCATGCAGGAGGTTTGCTACTGAGTATAACAAATGCTGTGCTACAAACCACTGACAAAATGCAATGGGTTCCTAAGTCCCTGCAGGATGTCTACCTCAGAACACAAATACAAGAAGCACTTTAGCTGATTCACTTCATACAAGATGTATAACTGCCTAATATTAATCAACTTAACTTGTGCTCACAAAATTATTCCAGCAAGTTGCACAAACAATGTCTTTGAAGACCCAGACTGAAATTAACATAAAATAGTGAGAGGTTAGAAGAGAAGGAAACTGAGGTACAGCCAGATGTTCTTGTTGCAAGAGCACATTCATCTTCTTCTCAATTCTTTTTCCCTGCCTAGGAGCCAGCTCCAGACAAACCCCAGCTCCCCTGCTCCATACATAGCTGATGCTGCTGCTCTCAGAGAATGTAAGGAGGAGGTGAGTGTTATTACAGATCAGTGCCAGACTGGAGCCCTCACACAGTGCTAGGGGGATTATTACACAAAAAGCATCTCAGTGCCATTCTGACACCAGAATATATTGCATCAAATTGGCTGAAAATTTTTTGGACTATGTAAGACATCCATGGAAAATTCCTTTTTTCACATCCCATAATCTCTTCCTTTTCAACAGTGCCCACTAATGATTCTATACTGAGCAATCACTTGTTTTTTCAGTGATTTGGATTTTGGTAACCTGTTGACTTCCCCTACACCACTGGAGACATGTCTGATGTCTGCCTGCATTTCTTTCCTGCAGCTCTTACAGAAGAGTTCCTGTACTGGTCCCCAGTGCCTGGTGGCCAGCACCAGGCTGCAGGGTCCCCACAACAAGTCCCCATGCTGGGCAGCAGCTCCCCCCCAGCTTCTAGAAACAACATACCTAGAGAGTGACCTCATACAAAATAAAACTCATCCTTAGAATTCACCATCCTTACCCCTGAGGCATCCTCATGTGCTCAGTTCAGGTAACCTTGGTGGAAGGGTGTTCAGGACTAACACATACTTATCCCTTGGGCAGCTGCAAGCAGTCACTTGCCCTGTGCATGGCAGCAGTAAGGCCATGAGATCTCATCTGATGCTTTTCATTATTTTTGAGATGTATAGTTTACACACAGGAACAGCTCACAAGAGCATCAACTTTTACACCTTTTAAAAGTTATTGATGCAAATCCTCCCCTTTCAGGCAACTCTTTGTACTGTTAAAAGCTTTTAAACCCAGAGCTGTTGAAGCCATAAACATTTATTTTAGTACTTGGTAATTCAAAACTATGGTCAAACAGCTCTGAGCCCTTCTGAACACAATCGGCCTCCCTGTGATTCCAACAGCACCACAAAAGCAAGCAGCACTCAGACACCAAGGGGAAGGAATTACTGCTCAGGGGTTTGTGTGAATGGCCCCATTTCTGGTGTAGGGAGGGCTGGAGAAACTGCAGTCAGAAGTGCAGCAGCATGGCCAGGCTGGAGAGAGCAGGCAGGGCTGGAGAGGGCAGGCAGGGCTGGAGAGGGCAGGCAGGGCTGGAGAGGACAGGCAGGTCTGGAGAGGGCAGTCAGGGCTGGAGAGGACAGGGCTGGAGGGGGCAGGCAGGGCAGCCCCAGCATGAGCTCCCTGCCCACCCTGGCTGCCCAGACTCCCTTCCCACCCCACTGCACCCACTCGAGCCACTGGCACCATTTCACAGCCACCCCATCACCATCAGCAACCCCATCAGCAGCAGAGCATCCCAGGATGGAGGGAGAGCAGCAATTCCAGCAGGCAGTGACCAGCTGCAGGCACGGTGACTCTGGAATGCTACTGCAGTGTGCTTGGTGTGTCCCAGACACCCACACCTGGTGCTGGAGCAAGGCAGGTGGCTCCTGGGGACTCTGCAGCCCCTGGCAAAGGCAGGGAAGGGGGAAATGTGCAGAGAGGTTTGCTGGCCCTAAATACAGCACAAATACTTCTTTCTCCTACCCCTCTCCCAGCCTTTGGCTGAGTGTAAACACCCCCAGTGCTTTGGGATTTTAGGCCATTTAGGACTTTCTGGCTTTGGAAAGGAATTGGTCATCTCAAGCGAGCACAGACAGACTGGGAACAGTCAAGAAAACATAAAACCTGCTCACACATAAGGGGATCTTTATAAAATTCCAATTACTTGCTGGCATGTTACCTAAGAATCCCTGAGAGGTAAGAGATATTGCTCGCTGTGAGGCCCGAGGTAATGAAATTACAAATCCTTTCATGAGTAAGCATATGCTAGAAAGCTACGTTTATTTGGCCTACATATTTGAAACTGTTCAAAAGGTTATTGTCTCACAAAATCTGGATCAGGAATTACTACTTATACTTTCCTTTCTCTAACAAGGAGCTATATTCAGAGTCGGTTTTAATTCCTTGGTGATCAATTAGAATAACAGACACATTACTGCAAAGAAGTCTCATTTAAAGTCTGTTTTCTGAAGGAGTATCAATCATGCATACAAAAAAAATATACTCTCGGATACTTCTATAAATAGCCAGAAAATGGAGTCCCCTCGAGAAACCTGGTGAGCCCAACAGCCTCATCTGTTCAAGTGGGTAATTACTTTATACAAAAACTCCCATCTTTTTTTCATACTTTGTCTGTAGCATGTTTGAATTTCAGAACTGAGAATCAATGTTCTTGTTGCAAACCATGGATGGAGCTGACTTTGCATAAATAATGATTTTTACCTCTACAGAACAGGTACATGAGATGGGTTTTCAAAGGTATTTTGGTGCCATCCTAGGTTGGGTGCCCAATACAACTCCAGTTGTATTATGGCAACAATTTGCGATTTAAACTACCTTAGTACCTCACCCCCCTGAAGGCAAGGATATCTGAAACCCCCTGGTGTTCAGTGTCCCTGTGGAAAGCCTGGAAACCCTGCAGGCACTGCCCTGGGTTTGTGCTGCAGGGAGGATGGGTCTCCCCTGCATGCCCCAGCCAGGTGTGAATGCTCCATCCCGTTCCACTTTCAGTCATCCTCTGCACATTCCTTTGGTGCCAGCACTGAGCAGAATGGATTTCCTTAAACAGAGCACACCTAGCCAGCTGTGTGAGTAACTCCCTGTGCTGCAGCCCGGGGTATAATGCACTGTCAGCAGAGGAAGCCTGACTGCACCTCACCAGCTCACAGAGCTGTGTGTGGGACAAGAACTGGGCTCTTCAGAGGGTACTTAACAGAGGCAGGGCTGTCAGGAGCTGCAGGATCACACATTTCTCCCACCTTGTAGACTGTACCTGCCCGTTGTGGTCCCCAGGGATTCACACTGCAGGCAGCAGCTGTTACCTTAATTTTATGAGTAACACAGGAAGATGGAGAGCCACCTTCTTACACATCTCTGTTTATGAGATTGGCAGGTACTGGGGTTTGAAAAGAAAAGAACTCAAGATCTGAGCATTTCCTAAATTATTTAGGCTCTTAGAAGTCGGCAGACACCTGACTGTAACAGGCTACACAGCTTTTAGCAAAGCATGGCTCGCAGTCTTGGCATTCTGCATACCAGGCTTGTGCCTGCATCACTGCACAGACCTTTGCAGCTTTAAAAAGGATCATCTAAACTATATTTTCTAACTAAAGACCACTATTCAATATACAGCTATGGCTTAAAACACTCTTTAAGATAAGAAGCAAAACAGCCCCATAAAAGCCTGACACAAAAGTATTGGTAGCCAGAGGCTCGTGACCTGTGTTTAATATCTCTGTTTTAGAAGGAAGATGCACATGAGGAATGGGAGAGGACAGTGGGGAGGGTTTGGGCTCTACAGGGGAATTCCTGCAAAGAATAACATTCCCAATGCAGAGCCTGCAGCTCTGAGAGGTGACCTGAAGCCCAGCCAGCTGGAAAAGTAACAGCAGGAACTGACCCAGAGCAGCTCCCAAAACACAGCCAGGCAAGCAGCAGCCATGCAGCAACATGTCCAGAGCCATCACCCAGACACAAACCCCAAAGCACCAGCACTGACCCCGAAAGCATGCCCTTAGGACAGGTCTGGACACCGGGAATTCGACTGCTGCCTGTGTGCCTGGGGCCCCACAGCCCTGCTCCCATCCCTCACATGGGACTGCTCCTGGGACTGCTCCTGGGACTGCTCCCATCCCTCACACAGGACTGCTCCCAGCACTGGATACAGACCCAATGGAAAGCAAGAGATGAGGAAGCAGAGAGCCAGGTCACATCTGCCCGTCTGTGCTTGCAGATTGGATACTCTGGCCACTGTTTATTGCAGAATCTGCAAACAGTTACTCTGAGTGCGCTCCTCTGTGTCATCTGGGTACGTTCGGGTTTTCCTTCCACCCTCTGCTCCCGAATCCATGCCTGAGGTGACAAGGGAAGGGTGCAGGGAAGGCTGTGCACCAGCAGCTGTGAGGGAATCAGCCCCCCACATATCATACATGGGATGTTTTCATTATTAGAAATGGTTGAATTATTTCCATTTTTCCTTCTAAACTAGCATCTGGCTGCCTAATAAAGAACAAAGACTGCTTTTTTGCAGAGCAGATAGACATTTTTTAATTTTATAGTATTTTAGTCTTCCTATTTCTGTAAATATCTCAAACTGCCTTATTTCCATTCGTGCTACCTCAGAACTCCAACAACCGAAGGAACCACTGAACACTATCGCCCAGGGCTGTAATTCATGCTCATTCACACTTGCTGGCCCAGAGACTTTTTCTCCTCATACACCAGTCTCCTGAGGTTTATTTTTATTCCTCAGATATCCTATTTTGAGGCCTCAAAGCTCCTTTCTTCCTGTTACAGAAAGGACTGGGATAAAGTAAAGAACAAAGGATTAAGCCTGTGGTAATTCAAGTAAAAATGAGACAACACTTCACCAGATAGCAAAAAACCCAAACAAATTGCAAATAGAGTTTGTTTCTGAAGGACCATGCAAGCTTCTCCCACCTCCAGTGCTTTTTATGGTGGCATAAGAGGAACAAAGGGTGGGTGTGCTCAGGGAATGCTTCCAAACCCTCACTGCCGGTCTGCTTTCACATAGTCATAGAATATCCAGGGAGAGATCAAAAGGACCATCAAGTCCAACTCCTGGACCTGCTCGTGGATCTGTCTGCCCCAATTCAGAAATTCAAGGTGATCTTTCTCCAGGAGTTTCAGAATCAGCAAACATGCAGCAGATGGGTGGGTTGGAATCTCAGCTACATCCTCAGGAGTTTCACAGGAGCCTTCCAGAAGCTCCTGCCTGGACAGGACTCACCTGCAATAAATGCCACTCTCACATCCACTGATCTCAGCTCTCAAACTGGTGAATTCACTCCAGCTCAAGAACAATTATCTTTATCTGTAAAAGCCACTACGGTAAAAAAATCACCAGTCGTGGAGGATTAAAAGTGGAAAAACACCTCCACTCTGAAACATGACAGGTCCAGCCAGATCCAAAGTGCTGCTGAGCCTGCCAAAACCAGAATGCAAATCATAAAACGTTCACAGTGAAGCTGCTTGCTACCCGAGTTACATTTATCCAAGGAATAGCACTCTACTGCCAGAGCATGGGGAAATGGAAGAAAGTGGGAAAATCATAACAGAATTTGACACTAAGTTCTTGAAATATATTTTAGTCAGCCCTATCCTGATCAGGGCATTTTTAGGATGAGGAAACAGGCAATACAGAAATTAAAATTCCCCACATTTGCTGCTCTTGCAGTAAGTGACAGGGTAAGATCAATGTTTGGAGAGAGACTGTATATAAAGAGAACAGTCTCCATTAATCTCATCCCTTCCCATGGTGAAAGCACTTAATTTGCACTTTCTCAGTTGAGTAATTATCTCTGCTCTACACTTACAGCTCCTTTAGGAACAGAGTAGCTGATGTGAACACAGGGCAATACTACAGATGAAAAACAATGCTAAAAAGAAGAAAGAAAACCAAACCACAAAATTAACCTTTCCTGAGCACCAAAGTGTTCCATGTTGTTTCCACCATTAGATTACGTATGAAGCAGCAAAGATTTGGGAGATGAAAACTCAGCTACATATAAAATCAAAGTGAGATATGTAAAATACAAGTAATGAAGCCAAGTTTTTAACCAAAGGCATCAGGACCCAAGCACAGCAGAATTCTGGGGCCAGGATACAGCTAAACAGGAGGAACAAATGCAACAGCCACCTAACTTGGGCTGAAAGCCTCTCTGGAAGCTCCCAAACTTTTCTAAACTCTGGGGAAAAAGAAACACCAAACAAAACATAAAAATAAAGTCTAGAATGGCCGTAGAGTCACTGAAATGTACCCAGAGCACTCTGCTGAGCTGTGCAGAACCCCGCACACTGCCAGAGTGGCTGCAGCCTCATTAGCACAACAGCCCCACAGGCTCTGAAAATCAGGGGATTGATGTAGTTTGCACCAAGCTGACAATTCCTGAAGGGAGAAAAGAAGTTATTTGGCAATTCTGGCAGATTTTGCCATTTTATAGTTGGAAATACATGCACAAAATTTATGTTTTCATTCTGTATCTGTAGGCGAGATTAATTTTTCTTTCAAGTCTGACTAATACCTTCACTTCGCATCCACCACCGGCTCAGGAGTCACTCAGGAGACACAAGATGTACGTGTTTTATTACTTGAAACATATGGAGCTACTCCCATGAATCACAACCACGTCAATTAAAGCAGCATAAGGAGTGGAAGCACTGCTGTCCCTAGGCACGAGCGCTGGTCATGCAAAAAGAGAGCCCTCATTGTTGGAGAGGGTGCTGTAGTTCCATACAGATCTTCCACCAATATTACTGATGGGAATGCTGGGGCAGATCAGGGGCTGCCTGTCCAGGTCCCACCTGTCAGTGACTGTGGGCGATGGACCTGTTTTGGTGGCACCAGTTCTGGCTCCCAAAGCATGCAGCAGCTCTGCGGGGCAGGGAAGCAGCAGCCTTGGAGCTGCAGCATCTACAGTCAGTCAGAGAGTTCTGTGCTCCCACAGGACATTTATTTCTCATTTCTACCTCTGCAATATTGAAAGGAAATCACAGGTATCTCAGCTAAGGGGAACATGGCACCCAGTGATTCCCAAGCCTGCTTCTGCCAGCTGAACAATTCATGCCTGACATGCAATCCATCACATCTTGCTCCAGACACCTCAACCTAATCCATCCCCCAACCAGACTTGTCTCAGCCAAGCAGTTCCTGGGAACCACAGACTGCAAATCACCCAAGCAGACTCTAAAATTCAGTACATAGTTCTGCTGCTGAACACTTTCACCCCAACAGACTTTCTTAAACCCTCTCACTGAAGATTTCAGGGTGCTCCACCCATTCCTCCATTTTTGAAAGAAGAAGAAAAGATAATTTTATGAAAAAAAAATCTTTTTTAAAGTTACATCAGGAAACAGGTTATTGTGTGTCTGTCCTAATTCAGGCCCATGTATCACACTCAGCCTTGGTGCACAGCTCAGATTTTGAGGGAGGCTGAAGCAAATAAAAGGGAAGTCAAAGGAAAAGGGAAAAGCTGCCATCTCCATCCATGGACCTGGAACACTTTCTGTTTGAACAGCCACGAGGTGTTGTGTGTGCCAGGACTTAAAGAGTCTGAGCTCCAAACCTGCTCTCCTCCTCCCATCTGCCTTAAACTTCCCCAGGAGATGGACTGGACAGCTCAAGATTTAAGGGCTACTGACACAGCCCAGTAGAAATGCCACTGCCCAGGGACTCATCAGTATTTCCTGCAAGCATCTTCCAGCTGAGTCTTGGGAGAACATTTTGTGCCACATCTTGAAAGAGGAGGTACTGCTCTTGATTTGGTGAAAAATGAATTGGAAATATGATCTGTGTATGTGCTAATTTACAGTGATGAAGTTTGCATTCATTACAGTAATGAGCATTGCATAAAGTGTATAATCAACATTCCCTGCAGATGTCAAGAGGAATCCAGAGGCAGGGAGGAAATACGTATACTTGCCACAGCTGATCATAAACATCATAAACTTCCAGCCCCATGAAAACAAAAAAGTAGAGAGAGCCCTTTTTCTCCCTCCTAGTCCTCAGGGGTATTTGAGTGTATCTCTCGAGTTCTCGAACTAATGAGCTTAGACAGGCTTTCAAGCATGAGATAAATATTACAAGTGCTCTAAATATTTTTATTTAGAAAGTGAAAGCACAACTGCTTCACTTCCTTTCCAGAAGAAGACAAAAGCTACAAATGTGATCACACTGAGCTGGTAACTGGAGATAACTAATTAAATCCTTCTATGTAGAGGAATATGTTTCTTTAACATCACAACAGAAGTTAAAAGTAATTGAAGAAAAATGAGAGTTTAAATAAATCATCATCTGAAATAAAGTTAAAATACCAGAAAACCCCATCCACTGTCTGTGAAATCAGAGCAAGGTGGGCAGCAGTGAAATGGAACCTGTTCTGTGAAATGAAACACAAACCACCTCCTGAGGGGACGGAGGAAAGGTTTGTGGTGGTTTGGTTGATTTCAAGGCTATGTGCAACGGCAAGAACCACACAGCAGAGGATGAGCACCAATGTTACCACGAGTAAGAGTTCTCTAGACACCCACACCGGAGCCGTTCTTACCTTCTGGCAGCCTGGGGTTAGCGTGGATGGAGTTGGGGTCCCCGTCCTCCTCGGGATGGTACTGGTACAGTGTCTGCGACTGCTTTGGGGAGGACTGGCTGCGGTCTTCCTTCAGAGCAACAGGAGGAGAGGTTGTTGCACTGAACTTCACCTTGGGGAAATCATTCCCCTCGAGGCCTTCATGGGATGATCTTGCTGAGCTCGGCTCTGTAGAATTCACCTCTTTCAAGCCCTGATACATGCTGTTCTCTGACTCTTCTTTCCTGGCATGCTTTTTCATTTTAGAGTGGGGGGCTCTTTCTTGCTTGTGCCTCTCTTTGTTCCCTTTTGGCCTCCTCTCCAACTCCTCCAGGTGCTGGGGTGCCTCGGTGGTGGCCGTGGTGTGCTGGGGAGGAGCCCTGGTGGTGGCTGGTGCCTCCTTGCGTGTCACCTGCTGGAGAGAGGGTGCCGTGGTGCGCGGCACCCTGCGGCGCTCGCCGCGCTCCGTGGCACCGCGGGCCTCGGTGGGGCCCCGGGGCACTGGGGTGGTGCTGGGCGCTGCCGTGCCCTCGGTGTGGGGGTCAGCCAGGGCCGGCGCCGAGGGAGCCACACTGGCCGCCAGGTAGTCATAGTCCTCACCCTGCTCCTGGCTCAGGCTCTCGTGCTCCAGGTGGGACGAGTAACTCCTGTACTTCTTTGGAGACTCCACTTGGGTGTTGTCTCCCTCGGAGGCCTCCTGGTCGTAGCTGTAGGGATCGTCGTAGTGCCGCTCGGGCTCGCCGTCCTCGGCATCCCCTGGGCTGGCCGTGTTCAAGGAGAAGGTGTCGCAGTCCGGCAGCTGGTAGCACATCAGCTCCCCGCCGGCGTTGGGGCAGTGGCAAACCTTGCAGGGGGGCATGTGGAAGGTGTGCCCCGCCACGTACTTCTGTCCCTCGTGCAGGCAGCCAATGCGGCCGCACTGGGGACACCCGTCTGCCGGCACCACCGCGTCGATGCAGTTCGGGGGCAGCTCTGGGCACAGCATGAACTGGCAGCTGATCTTGCCCCCTCCCTTGGGGCACGAGCACTCGGTGCTGCCGAAGTCCACGAAGTAGGACTGTCCCTCGGGCACCTTGCCATTGACGAAGCCCACGTTGACGCAGTCGTAGTACTGGTAGCCCTCGCAGGTGCAGCCGTGCTGCAGGCACGTGGCGCAGCACTCGCCGGGCTCCAGCACATCCTCGATGCAGTTCTCCAGGGCCTGGCACTCGGCGCCTGTGCAGTCCCTCTGCGCCTGGCAGCCGCCCGAGCACAGCAGCACCAGGAGCAGGGCGTTCCAAAGGCTCTGCTGCCAGCTCTGGGCCCTGGCCATCGTCTTCCCAAAGGAACGCGGCTCCGCTCCAACCTCGCACGTTCAGCCTTGGCTGCTCTCCTGGAAGGCTGGGGCTTCAGCTCCGAATCTGCAGCGGCCTCCTAAGTTACCTTTTTCTCATAGATCCTGGAGTTATGAAAGAAAACTCTGTTAAAGACTACACTCAGCACATATCCTGTTAAACATTAGAGGTCTTTAAAAGTTGGGACGAAATCCAACATCTGGAAACCTAAGGACAAAAATTAATCATAATGTCTTCCAAGCATTAGAGGCACTAAGTTTGGAGCTGGATGCTACCCCCACCCTTGTTCTGAAAAAGAAAGGAAGAAAAAATGGTTGTGACTGCTCTGTTTTGAATCTGTTGACAAAACATATATAATTCAATAAAATGAAGGCCCTTCTTTATACTTCAATGACTTTTTGTTAATCTTCCCAGCTAAAAAGATTTTTTGGCAGAGAGTAAGTAAATACACTGTTCTTCCTCTGCAGATATGAGCTTAAGATAATTATTCTTTATGTTTTAATTACAAAGACTCAAATCTTAAGGAATTTTTATAGACAAAACTTAGCCTTGGGACATGAGAATTTGTCTGTACACATTTAACTCAAAATCTGGATTTTTTCCTTTCCTCCTTCCCCCGCTGAGCAATCTCTTGCACTTCAGTCTTCAGCATTAACAGTTATTTCTTTGCTCCAGCAGGGCTAAAATAGAACTTCTTTGTGTGTTGTGGTTACTTTGTGGTTACACATCATACTAGCTATCCTGTAATACATATTAAGGGCCGGATTCTCCGCTCACAGAGGTTGGCACAGCTCCACAGCAGGACTGTGGTGCACAGAGGGATTGACTCCAACTTCACTGGAGGACATTTACAACAACTGAGGGTGTGCCACCACTGGCAACCATTTCTTTTAGTTTTGAAAACACCAGCAGTACTTTTTAGTGAATAGTAAATACTATACTGTACTATGAACACACAATATACATCTATACATACATGAACTGCCATACCAACACTCTTAAAATGCCTTGAAGAAGAGAAAATGGTCTGCTTTCTAATTACTAAGCAATTTGAGCATCAAAAAGTTCAAGGGTTAATCATCTGTTGTCCTTTATATCAAAATTATGCTCACAAAGCTACACAATTAACATGGAAAACCACTTATGGCAAAAAACAATTTGCTTATAGAAATTTTATAGAACCAGAAATCCGATTATTTTCCCAGGACCCCTCCCATGATCAAAAAAACAACCCTAAAACATTTATCTAGGGGGTAAAATACAGCCAATCACCAAGAACAATGAACCACACACGGAAAAGGAGTTGTGCCAGAAAATCCATTCAGAAAGATTACTTCCCCCATTCAAAGGGGGCTTCCAACAAGTCTGCTCAGTCCCTCTGGCAAGAGGCCAGGCTGTGGGAAATGCCTGCCTGTTCTGATAAGATATGGGCAAACCGTGCTAAGAATTTCCACAGTTCTGCCCTGGAATCCCAATTACTTCAGAACCTTATACAGACACAGAATTCTTACAAATGTAGGTTTCCTACTACTAATTTGAGTATATTAGCTGAGTGTGCTAAGGAGAGTGACTGAAAAATAAATTTGTCAGAAAATACAATAATGGTTTGGAACAATTTTACTTTTTCAAATACTCACTGCTCTCAAAACCAGGCTATTTCTCATGAAGGAGAATTTTCAATATGTGGTGCTGAAATTATTTCTTCAGAATGCAGCCTGGGAATTAATAATTTATCCTGCTTTCAGCAGCTTTTCCAGGTAATCCAAATTTGTAATTGTTATATTGCTTTAGCTGGGAAATAATGAATGGGAGAACAACTACAGGTGACTTCTGTAAGGGGCACAGCAAGATTTTGTCACATCCCCTCCCGTGGTACCTCCTGGCTGTGATGCCTCAGTGCAAACCCCATGGGGAGGCAGCTGAGCTCAGCTGCCCTGGCCATATTCCCTTTTTTACATCAGGCTTCCCAGAGAGCCCCAGCACCCAGAATGGGCCTTGTGGGTGTCAGAGACACAGGTCTGGCAGCCTCGGTGTGCACAAGGGCAGGGCCAGGCATCACCTGAGGGACAGGTAAGGGTGAGCTGGTGGGAACACCCCAGCCCAGGCAGCCCGTGCCCCAAAACGCCTCAGGCACACGGTCCCTAAAGAAACCCCTGTGCTGAAGCAAGAGGCAGAAATCACTCATCCCTCCCAGGGAGAGTGTTCAAGGACAACTGAGGGTTCATCACAGGACAGTCCTGCTTTGGAGCAAGGAGCTGCTCCCTTGTGCTGTCACCCCCCAGCCCCCTCACCCCCACCCGTTTCCATCCAAGGGTTTGTTTGCTTGCCTGGGTCACCACCAGTCCTTCCTCTGCTCCCATCCTTGCTCCCTTGCCTCTCACCCACGGAGAGCCCAGAGAGCTCATGGCCAGCCCTGTCCCTGCCTCTCACACTCTGCTCCTTGCCCTGCTCAGTCCCCCATGCCTTCCTCTTCCCACCATTCCCATATCCCTCAGCATTTGGGTTTTCAGGCTTAACTGATAAGGCTGAAATCCTTATAAGCCCTTCCTCTATGAATGACACCACAGCCTTCCCTTTCCTCAGGCTCACTTTCCTTCCTCAGAGGCTCCTTGGTTTTGGTGCAATGACTCCAACAAAAAGTATCTTTTATTCCTTTAAGCCACTGCGTTTCCCTGTTCTTTCTCCATCTGCTTTTCACACCCATCACTCCCCCCAAACCATAAACTCACTTATCAAAGAAACAGCCTCTACTTCAGGCACAGAGAAAACCATCTTTGAGGGCAGCTGAGGCCCACTGAGCCCCATCCCTGCACACAGAGCTGTGCTCCTGCCAGCCCCTGCAGCTGGGGTGCTCCACCTCTGGAGCCCTGCCCCAAGACTGCAGCGATGCTCTGGAGACAGCAGCTCATTACTGGGGAATGGCATCAAAAGCTGGAGCTGTAAATAAAGGTCTCTGAACCAAGGGGGTAAAAACAATACAAGAGCTCTGTAGGACAGGGGAGTTTAATACCAGCAGATGTTATTGCAATAATTTGTTTCCATTAACTATTTTAATGCTTTCCTTGATATCCTTTTACACAACAGGGGCAATACACAAGGGCTTCAGTAAAATGAGAACTGGTTCTTTGTACTCCCACCAATGTCACACACTCTTACCAATGTCACTGACCTTTGCTGTTACATTGAGTGACAAATTACACCCTGCACACCTAAAATAAAAGTCTTCCAAAGGCTCTGTTTAAAGCTTTACAGAGTCTACAGCAAAGGAACCATGTGCCACCCATGCCAGCCCTCATGCACTGCTTCATGTCCCAGGAGAATTCCAGTCATGTCCATTGAGGAATTTCCTAACCTGTACATCCTGCTCTGCTTTGGTTCAAGGGCTGACCCTGTTGGGGTTACTGGGTTTTACTGGGCCATTATTAAGGAAGTTGTTGCTATTCCTGTGCTCATTAATACCTCCTGAGCAAGCAGGAGTACCCATGCAAGTGAGGGGCAATGCTCTGGACTGAGAGTGAGTCCCTCAAATTCCACCCACCTAAACATGTGAGGTAAACCAGCAGTAAACGGAGTATGATCACACTGCTGCAGTTCCTTATGCCTCTATTTCTTCTTTATAAAGTATTTCTAGGAAAGGCAGAGTAAAGACACCTTGTGGAAAACCAGCTTTAAAAACAGTCCAAATAAACATGAACTGCATGCAAGGCACACATTTTCATGGGAAAGGAAAGCAGATGAACCCAGTATCTGTGTGATGGGACATCCAGAGCTAACAGCAGCAGCCATCAAAATTGTAACTAGTCCTGGCTGAAAAACACCATATTCCTGTCTCCTGGCAGGGGAATAAAACAAGATTTCAAGATGCTTATTTCAATTCGGTTTAGGGCCAAAAAGTTATAAATTTTGACATTTTTTCAAAACAATATACTCCAAGTGATTTACTTCATTCAAAGCCATAACATAAAACCAAAAGGAAGAATGTTGACTTGATTAAAATTGTTCAGTCATATTACTCTAAAATGTTGATGAAACCAGTGTGTTCCCACAGAAGATCTAGACATTTTAAATGTGCAAGTTCTTTAAATTAAGAGGAGCATTTTATTGGGAGATTCTTTTTCCAGATGGTTTCATTTCAGTGCTGAACCAGAAAGCTTATTTTAGGTAAGCAGAGGTGACAGGAGGCACTCTCTTTCAAAGATTTCACCCAAAGACAAGGTCTCTGTATGAAGGGTGCCTCAGAGACATACAGAAGGTGGGCACATGTGTAAGAGATGCCACAGGAGCAACACAGGAGCGTTCTGTCAAATGTTCACTAAACAAAAGGAGACAGCCATTTATAGACAAAAAGCAGTAAAGAGAATAAATCGAATGCACTGCAGGAGAACCCTCGAATTTCCGTCTTTAAGATGTATCTTCAATTTCACCAGCTGCAGATCCCTGTGAAGAGGTTTAGACAGAACAATTCTTTTCTCAGTCCCACCTCTCAGTCCCGCACTAAATTGCCATTTCCGAAGACAACAGTAACAAAAATGCTGGCTTGATATGTATCTTCTACTTTTGAGAGTGAGCAGGGCCAGATGCCAGGCTGATGTAAGAGCAGCAGAAGGTGGCAGCCATCTGTGCAATCCCCCTCGTGCTGGGTACTGGAGCACACGCCCTGCTGGGTGTGACTGGGGAGCAGCCCCTGAGCCTGCCCAGGAATCCACACCTACGGCTCAGACACACAAAGAAAAAACCTGTGGGAAAGCCAGCGCAGGGCTGGCACTCACCACCTGTGCACAAAGCAAATTCATCAGCCCTCAGAGCTGCCATGAACCATTCTCCTGCTTTCCCAGTGCCAGCCAGCTGAAATTGGCCCTTCAGGTTCAACTGTATATGAGCAGGGACCAAACACAGCCCTGCTCTGTGCTGGTCAATCCTTTGGTGATGCTGAATCTCTCTCACAGTGGTGAAAGCTCTGCAGAAAGCAGGGCAGCAGGCAGAAGCACATGTGCACACCCGTCCTGAGCAGCAAGGGGAATGTATCTCCCCAGTCCAAGCATTTTCACACCTCTCCCCAGCCAGAGCTCCGGGCTGCTGCAGCTGCCAGCAGCTCTCCCTGCCTGCGGTCACAGTTTAGACTGAGGGAGGAAGAAGGCAGGGAACGGAAGGAAACAACAATTTTAAAACAATCCCTTTTAAATGCAAGAGAAAATGGAAATTTGTGAGAGCATTTCAATCTTGTATGAAAACCAGAAAAAAACCCTAAACCCAGTAAGTCCTGACTGGGCTGTGCCAGCCCATGGATTAGATCTTCCTTTCACACCCTCTCAATCCGGAAATTTGTGATCTCACCAGGTGCTGGCAGGGATTGCTGCTGGAAGGGATTGCTGCTCTCCTCGCAGATGGAACGGCAGGGCTATTCATCGGGAGGATGAATGAAAAGGGAGGAGTGTTTCCATCACTGCTCTTATGCAACATTCAGGCCCGGGGCCCATCATCTCTGCCTGCAAATTACTGGAATCTGAGCTGAGCTGAACCCCTGTGTTGGGCAGAAGGAGCAGAGGGGCAGGATGAAGCTCAGGATAAATCCCAATCCAATAAACTGCTTCTTGTTGTCAACATTCTGGTTCTTGGCTAAACAAGCCTGTGTTCAGGAGTCATAGCTTTTGCAGGCAGTTTTCCTCAGCTTTGTTTTCAATAGGAAATCAGTTATCATTAACCCCTTTTTCATGGAAAAGCTTTTAAAAATGGACATTTGGGAGTCTGGAGGATTTTTACTCAATTCAACAGCCAACTCAAGAGGAGAAAAACAAGAAGAAAGCAGGATGGGATCAAAACTCATGCAGCCTCCCAAAAGAACTCTGATAAGAAATCCCTTCCCAGCAGAAGTGCCCTCAGGCAGAGATGCTCCAGAAGCTTCCCAGGACATTCCCCATGCTCAAATCCAAACAGGAACCTGACACGCTGCAGTAATGGGAAAGCATCACCCAAGGTATTTCAGCTGAAGTAGCCAAGCATTAACAGAAGCTCTACTGCTCCCAGGCAGCTCTGGGACTTATTCTTCCACAATGTGCAGGGTTTGAAGGCTTTCTGAAGTCCTCGAGCACAAAGGCAGGCTTTTTCCAAGGGAATGACAGAGCCATGGAGGGGAGAATCATGTCCTGGGGCTATTGTGTCAGTGCTCCCCTTCAGCCCAGCCCAGCACAACAGGGCAGGTACTTGGATTCCAGAGGAGTGAAATTCTGTGTCATTGGGAGTCGCCTGTGCTGCAGATCCAAAGTGACTCAGTGGGAGCACAGCAGTTGCCCAGGAGCCAGAGAGGAAGGGCTCACATGGGACATGGGGAGCTCAGCACAGGGACCAGAGCAGCAGGGACAGGCCCAGGACTCTGCCACGGAGACCCTAACAAACCAACCATGGGAGCCCTGACAAACCCACCACGGGATCCCTGACAAACTGACCACAGCCAGGTTCCTCTCTGGACAATGCACAGGAGGCTCAGCAAGTCCTGACAGCTGGGACAGGGTCACAGCTCTGCTGCAGAAGAAGCCAAACTCTTACACTGGAGTGAAAAGAAATGTGTTTGCTATTGATACACTTTTTTTCTCTTCTTTTTACATCACCAAGTTTCAGGTGACTATATATATATATACCTCAAAAACACAATTAAATAATCCAGCTATTTCCACACCAGCCAAAGAAATCTGGGAAAAGATTAAAGCAAACTCAGCAACAGCCACTCAAAAATGTTTCCCAAGGCATAGCCAACAAAAACTTGTCAAAGTTCATAAGTTATGAACTAATTTGCACAGGGAGAGTTCTTTTGGCAGCAGGCAGGTCCCTGAGCTCCACAGCACCTTGAGTAGCTGCACACATGTGGAGACAGCCTCGTGATGGGGCACCCCAGCTCCCAGGAGCCAGCACCTCTGGGCCCTGGGCTTAGGTGAGCACTGTCAATACTGAAGGCTGCTCTGATAAGTGAAAGAAAGAATTTTTTCTCATTTATTTAAAGAGCTGCACTCATCTCTTCCCTCTCAGGAAGGAACAAATCCCTAGTTTCGAAGATGTTTCCCACTATTTAGATATTTACCATTTCCCAAAACTAACCCAAGCACAACCCCTGCACAATCTCATTACCGTGCCCATCAAATATATCCTTTCAAGATCCTGGACTAGATTTCTCTCTCTCTGCTTCCTTTCTCCAGCCTCCCTGCAGGATGCTCCAGCCCCCTGCCCCTTCCCACAGTCTTACAGAGCTCCCATTTGCAGGGCTGCAGTGCCTCTCACCAAGGAAAGAGCCTGCTGCAGGGACAGTGACATGCAAAACCTGAGATGTCATTCCCATTCTCCTCTGTGATTCCCTCTCCCCATTTCTCCTTTCCTCCATCAAAGAACTCTGATACTACTTAGAACTCTCTGTAAGCAGCAGATTTAACTTTTGTATTTGTTTCTTTTTCATAATCCAGCCTTCTGTTATGCACTTTGAACCCCACTGCCCTAAGCAGTGACAGTAGCACTGACCTTTGTTGGGAAATGCATTGATTGGAACATCTGAGCACTCCCTACCTATTTCAGGCAGCTCTTTCCAAACAGTTCAAACTGAATTCCCCCACCCCCATCTAAGATCCAAATTAGACCAAAGAAAGCCTACAAATAACTGACAGCTTAGCAAGTGGCCTTTCCTGCCCTGTGTGCAAAATGTGGCAATTTGGAAATAATTAACAATGGTTTTTATCCAGGGAAGGCTGAAGGGAGCTGCCAGGCAGCTTTGCACAGCGTACCTGTGAGCCAGAGCTGCCTCCATGGCCTGAACTTCAGCTTCAGAACTGAGGAATGGATATGAGACCCTCCAAAGGAACTCATAGGGGTTTGCTTCAGTCTGCCAATTAATTCCAAATCAGTGTCAAAACAAAATGTCAATACAGCAAGTTTGCAGCAAATAATTTTTCCGTAATTACGTCCTGCCTTTGTCACTCCCATGATTAATGGTGGAAGTCTAGCTGTTGGGCACTGAAAAATACCCAATTACTGAACCTGGTTGAGCATCTGACAAAACTCATGATTTTTTGGTCTGAAGAAAAGGAACTCAGACTTGTTTCAGCATCCCTGCACATGCTTTCTCAACCTCCACTGGCTGAAGACAAGAGCATATCTGGAGTATGGACTGGACATACCACGAGGCATGTTGCCGATTATAAATTAATAAAACCCAGAAAAAGCAACAGTGATCATTCCCTGGGAGCAGTTTCCTCTCATATGGCGACAAAAGAAAGTCCATATCAAAGTTATTATATATAGCAATTAAATTCTTCAGCTAAAGAAATTTTTTTTTTAATGGAGGAAAAGCCAGAACACTTGGTTAAAATGTTTTCATAGAAATGTTGGTTACCACAGGCATTAAACAAATGGAAATCAAAGCCTACCATTTGCTTAGTACTTTGAAAAGTTTTAATGCAAAAAAAGTGCTGGAAAGAAACTTTCAATTTTACAAAATTTTTCCTCATGAATGAAAGTAAATGCCTGTAAATGAAGCTGCATCTATCATGCTGCTAATCAGTCAGCAGACACAGATGTAATCCATCAATCCCAAGTGTTCCTGCACAAACTTTCCATAAAAGATAATGGAGTTAATTTGGTTTGGTGGGTACCAAACTGAACAGGAAAGAAGCCTGCTCTGCTATTCCATCTTGGAGCCCATCATGCAGAGACAACAATAATTCCAGGTGGAGCTTACAGAAGTCACACGTGCACTGCCTCCATCTTCCACCTCGGGTTTATCCTGCACTTCTGCCTGCAGCAGACATGGAATCCTATCTCAACTCCCTTCCTTTGATCGGGAACAGATCCCAATTGTCCAGGGAGGAACCTTAATTTGCAGAACAATTTCCTGGAGATAGGAGCAGGAGTTTTTCCTGTTTCTGCACAGAACCCCAAGCTGGCACACTCAGTGATAGTTTGCCAAGTGTCCAAATGCACTGGGACAGCTTCTGCCCTCAGATGCACATGTGCACTTCTTGTGTTCAGAACAACCTGAGGTTCTGCATCATATTCAGTCTACAAACCAGAATAAGATTAGAAAAGCAACTCTTGTTTATTTTGTAAATTACACATTACATTTTCTAATACCACAGGAAGTTACTGTGATCTGCTGGGTAAGCTTACAACCCAGACTCTTGAACACTTTAATTTACTGATCATCACCCAATACAAGTAAACCCATGATCATTTGCAATCACAGGTGGAACATTCAAAACAGAAATCCCAGCCAACCAGATGATACTGCATTACCAAAAAATGCTGACTGAATAATTGTACTTGTTACCTTATAGACACACATATAATTTAAACAGGAATACTTTTTTCCTTTATCATCATCTTGGTTTTGTTGAACACACTGACAAAACAGTAAATTCAATCTGATTTTCATCACAGCAAGCAATATTCCAGCTAAAGTGGTATTGACTAGTACGAACAATTTGTTTGGTCTTGGCACATTAAAATACATATTTATGTTTTGGTCAATGATCTTCTGGAAGGGAAGGAAACTATTTTATCTTCCAGCTGAGGAAATCCTATAACTGTAAAGATAATTAATACAAGGGGAAGTAAATAATTAGTACAAGGGGAAATAAATAATTAATACAACAGAAGAAGAAAGAGTTTGTAGTCCCTCCTTCCACATTAGTTATGTACAGTCCAGCACAGGACTGAGAAGGAAAATTAAGATGAAAAAGTTACTAACATGAGAGATGAAATAAAGACTCAGAAAAATACAGAATATTTGGTATTTAAATGAAGGAAGGACAAAAAGCCCACCAAGGAAAGCAGAGGAGGTGCAGTGGGAGGTATTGGAGCTTTCCAGACTCCCCTGTCAGTGTGCTCTGAGGCTCCCGAGGTGCAGCCAGAGGCACCTGTCAAGAGCCTTCCTGTGGCACGACCCTGTCTCACCCCGCCTGATGGAAAGGCTCTGGCAGCCCTTCTGACTGCACACCCAGCTGACTGAGCTGCAGCGTGGCACGGGGAAGATTTCCACTGGATTTCAGTAACAAACCATAGATCGAATTGGAAGGTTCAATTCTGAAAGCAAGGGGCCAATACCACGGTCCTGGGGATCCCAAGTATAAAGAACAAGAACAGAACAAGGAGGTCTGTGAGTTTAAGTTCTCAGATGATCACTGGTGCAGTTTAACATCAGTTTTCTATAGGTCACCTCGCTGATGAGGTTCTCTACAATCAGTGGAGGGCTGGGTAAGACTTCAGAGGGCAATTGATAAACTGTTTGGGATGGATGCATTGTCCATTTGCTCTGAGCTTAACCACAGAATTCCAGGCTGGTTTGGGCTGGAAAGGACCTTAGGGATAACCAAGTTCCACCTTCCACCACCCTAGGCTGCTCCAAGCCCTGTCCAGCCTGGCCTTGACACTTCCAGGGATGGGAAGCCCACAGCTATGCACCATACCGAGACTATACATTATTTACATGACACGTACCTTAATTTTGGGTGGATAAAGCTGCAGAGCCTGTGATTTTTCACTTTGCAAAGGAGAACTCTATGGGCAATATGAACAAAGCTTACAGAATTGTAAGGAACAGAAATAAACTGAAGGAGATATTCCTTCACCAAATGTGGACCACAACACTACAGAGGCCAGGGGAGAGAAAGCAATTATTCCCTTGGAGGTCAACTGGGAGAATCCCAGCAGAGCTCTGAAAAAAAATTATGGACTCCATCATTCCAGAAGTTCCTGGTCATCCAGAGGAATGGAGAAGGAAAATGGAGAAACACTTCACAATTCTGCCAATCCTCTGTTTCACCTACAGGACAGACTTCTATGAAGGGTGCAAGGTGTGCATCCTGATGGAGATGTTCCTCTCAGTAATGTGGGGGTGGCCACATTATATATGGGCACGATAAGGACTGTCAGGATCTGGATTTTCATTGTTTCCATGCTCTTCTCAGAGAGCCAAAGCTCTATAAATCAAACAAGATATAAAATAATGTGCTCTTGTTATACACAGGCTCCTGTCAGTACACGCTGACCACTCACACCCTGACCACTGCCTCCCAAGGCCTAATGAAGGAGATTTCCTCTTTGGGATGTTTCACCAAGATAAGGTTCACCTTTAAAATAATATTAAGCGGTACTTTTCCACATTACCTTCCAATCTGTACTACCACCTCAGCCCACAGGCACTGTTCTTCCTTCAGTAGGAGATTTTGAGTTATCTTTATCTTGTTTACTTTACACAAATGCTATTCCTTTCTTACAGATGTATATGATCTGGTGAAGACCTGGAACATTTTATCCTATAGCAAAACTCATTCAAAAGTACCATCTGTTCGTCCTGCAGGGGCACAGTAATGCCAGAAACTGTTTAACATTCCATAAATTCAGACCATGGAATGGATAGCTCATTGTTAAAGTGAAGCAAGGCATCATTTGGAACCTGACAGACATTTTGCTGGGGTTTTGCCTCAAAACCAGTATCCAATGTATTAGTTTTGGTTTGCTTTTAAAACTTCACATTCAACATTAAACAGCAAAGATGGGTCACAATCTGACCTTAACGTCTGGCTTAATCCCCCTTTCCAGCAGGGTGCTGGCTAATAACTTCAGGGAGAAAGAGACCTGGAGTGGGCCACTGGGTTATAACAAATTCACTGCATCGCCAACTTCTGCTCTCCTTGCCCCTGGCATGTGTCTGTTGTAGCTGCAGGATACACTTCCTAAGAGAACAGAATTCAATCTTCAAGTTTAAGAGCCATTAAAATATGTCTTATTTTATAGATATTGCACTTACTACCCTCACACACAGCTCTACACTCTGCCTTTCACTGACTGGTAAGAAACCCCATGTTCATAATGGTATGAACTGCCATTTGATCAATAAAAAGGCTGGACATGAAGTCCTGCTATAATAAATATGTACCATCTGAGTCAGTACTGAAACAGCCTTCGTTTGTCATTCATACAAGAAAACCACAGAATAAAGAAGGGGAAAAAGGAGAATTACAGCAAAAAACCAAACCAAACCAAACCAAACCAAAACACACACAAAAAGAATCAGTAGTGTTTAATTGGAAAAAAAGGGCTCTGTAGAATGCTGCCCCCAGAGTGGGACACAGTGGCCCCGTGCCCAGTTCCTGGGTTTGCTGGGGCCAGGCAGCCCCTGTCCCCTGTCCCCCACAGCTGGGGGAGCTGGGCTCCAGCAACTGCACACAGCTCCCACTGCTCGGAGCAGGAGCACAGCACGGACTGTCCCAGGGACACAAACCAGCCCACATCACTTGCATGCTCCCAGGGATAGGAATGATCATCTCAAAACTATTATTTCAGCCCAGAAAGTTGTCATTTAAGACCCTTCATGTGAGTGTATACAGTCATTGCCATGTCTCTGGGAAGCTCTCACATCGCTATAATAAAATTGGCAGAAGCAAAAAGCACTTTTAGCCCAGCCATTCCTAATCCCAGAGATAATGCCTATATTTTTCCATCACATCAGATCTTGGATGGTGGGGGAAGGGCAGGAGTATGAGGAGAGGGGGAAATGGAACTTGAGAAGTTGTAAGTGTGTCAAAGTCTAAATTACTTGGAGATACTTTGCAGCACAATTCTCCTTTATGCCTGTGCAGCTCGGTTCATAGGGCTCACATTCAGCCTGTCACAGTGAATCACTGCTACTCCTTGACTTACATTAACAAAAACAAACCTAACTTTTGCTCCAGCCTGTGAGGTAAAACTTTGAATTCCCAGTCAAAAGGCCAGAAGTGGCATTAAAAATAATTGTTTTTGTAAGAAGCTCACTTTGAGGAGAAAACAAAAATAAAAAAAAAAGCCCGTGAAGATCTGACTAATAGCACAAACACATGTGTTGCTTATGGAGAATTTTGCAAAAAAGCAAAAAGCTTTGTCTACGACCAGCAAAGACCCAGCTTTAGCAGCCTTAACTAACAAAGCAAATCCGCCCCTCTGTACTTTAGTCTTTAAACTGCATCAAACTGAAGATATTTAGCAACAGCTTTAGAGCCTAAAGAACAGTTAAAAAATAAATCTGGAAAACAAAGTACAAAAACCAAAGTGAAACCCTGCCAGACACAAGCTCTGCAACTAGCAGAAAGCAAGGCACAAAGCAAAGCCAGCACTCAAACAAAGTTATTTTACACTTCTCCCAGCAAATTTGCAACAAAAGTCCAGTTAGAAAAGATTTCTGCTGACCTGTGTACGAGCAGCAGCGCAGATGTGGCGAGTTCTCCTGTCACCTTTTGTTCCCAGCCATGTCAGCTGTGCTCTGCTCCAAGTGCTGCTCACACTCCCAAATCCCCTTTCCCAGCTCTATCTTAGGAACTGCCCAGATTTTGTAGTGTAATCTGAGCAGGGAAGTACCATGTGCCTATGATATGGTTAATTCACTTTTTACCCCCTGCAATGCTTAAGGAAGCTGCTTCACATTTCAAAGCTGAGCCTAGGGCTGCCTGACCCAGGTAAAGCCAGGGCAGTGCTGGGGCTGCCTCCTCCACCCCAATGGGGCCCTAAAATAGCTCATTTCCCCCTCCCAGACCCCAGGGGGGTTTGAGGGGAGGCTGAGGCCCTTGTCTCCCTTCCCCTGGGTGCCTGGTGCAGCAGGGACCACAGTCCCAACACAGAGGGGACTCCTTGCTGAGGGCCAACACCACCATGCTGGGGCCAAAGCCAAGGCTGGTCACTGAGGTAGCTCTGCTGAGGCCCCTCAAGACCCAGCAAAGTCCTGGGCATCTGGTCTGGGATCTTTGGCAATGAAGATGCTGCACATGTTGGGCTCAAAGAGCTCAAACATCTGTTCCTCTTCAGGACTGCCATCAGCTAAGCAATTAACAGTGTCCAAAAACCAAGCCTCTAAACTTTGTCAATTAAGTCTTCTGTTAATATTCTTCTATTGGTTTTGATCTACTTCTGGTCTGAATTTGCAATTACCATCGTGCTTGACAAGAACACTACCCTGAGAGAAGGAGGAAATGCCTCTTCTTCCCAGATTCTGCACAGGGCAGCGTTACACCCACTGTGAAGCTGCCAAGCACCAATGCACCTGAGAAGGTGCAGAGGAGCAGAGGGAGAATAGCCCCCAAATCCTGTCACTGCTGCTGTTGCAGCCCCAGCCCCACACTGAGGTCCCCAGGGCTGTGCACCAACCCCAGGGATAACAACCAGCACCAGGCTGGTGCAGGCATTTCCTGAGTGTTTGCTCAGAGAAGGGTGAAGTGCAAACTGACACGGGCTGTGCTATTTCCCGGCTTTTGTGCAAGCAAATTCCATGTAATCCCAATGTCAACATGGTCAATGGCCCAAGCTCTGCTAAATCAAGTCAGGAAGGCCGAGGCAGTCCCACTTGGCAAGGGGAAGGGAGGTCTCTGCTCCTCTCTCCACCAGGCCTGGGCAGGTGGGGGGGCAGATAGAGCTGCTTTTCAACAGCCAAGACTGGGCCCCTAAAAGAGATCAAAGGGAAGAAACAGTCAGCAATCCTGGAAGAGGAAAAATGTAAGACAAAAAGATGGCAGAAAACAGAAAACCTTTGGGGGATTTTTTAGCTCTTGGCCAGAAGACAGCAGAGCAATTTCATGTAAAGAACCTGCCTTTTAAATCCTTGCCCTGATATTTAACATCTGCAAATACCTTGTGTGGGATTTCTAACAACTGCATTCTGCATCTATGAGCTTTCCTGTCTTCAAGCTCTTGACCTTTACTCTGAAGCAAAGGTGACAGCTCTATCTTCTCTGTTGCATAATTTACAAAACCCAGTTATGTTTGAAATTAGCATGTTGGTAAGGTAAAACTTGGAATAATGTAATGGACTATTTCAGAGAAAAATATATATTCTTCAAGGATGAATTCAACATCTCAGCTCAGAAGTTTGATCTCGACAGGGGTGACAATTGCTTACAAAACAAAAGAACAAAAAGGAAATGAAGTGACCTCAAAGGTTAGGAATGGACGCCAACAGCTGTCTCTGTCGATGGCTGTGTTCATAGCACAGTATCGTGGAATGGTTTGGGTTGGAAGAGACCTTAAAGCTCATCTTGTTCCACTCACTGCCCTGGGCAGGGACAACTCCCACTGTCCCAGGTTGCTCCAAGCCCTGTCCAGCCTGGCCTTGGGCACTGCCAGGGATCCAGGGGCAGCCACAGCTGCTCTGGGCACCCTGTGCCAGGGCCTCAGTGTGAGGAATCCACAGCCCCAGGCACCACCTGCACTCCGTGCTCCTCACTCCACCACCCTGGGGTCCCCATCCCTGACTGGTGTGGGTGACCCCGATTTCTGTGGCCCCCCCGCCCTCCAGGTGAGGCCAGGCAGGGCTGCACAGCCAGGGCAGGGCACAGCTCCAGCCAGCTCTTCGCTGCCTAATTCCATCAGCCTGCAGAACAGGCTATAATTTGCTGAAATGATGATTAATCAAATCTTATTTTTCTCTAAAGCAGCTAATGAACAGCCAATTAAGTGTCTCAGTAATTCTCAAAAAACAAAGGAATACTCATGGAGTGACAACTACCAGCTATTTAACAGCACAGGCAGGCAGTGAAAGCCAGCCAGGCTGGATGGGCAGGGGGTATGGGACCACCACATCATCCCAAAGCCACCTTTCCTTCCCACTTCAGATCACCACCATCCCCCCATCCTCACTGCTTGCTCCCAGGCCTTTGTGCCTACTAGTGTGGAGAGACAGGGAGCCCTTGTGGTGCCACAGAGCCAGGGGACAGGGGATGGGGTGCCCAGGGGATGGGGTGCCCCGGGGATGGGGTGCCCCGGGGACAGGGTACCCAGGGGATGGGGTGCCCAGGGAACAGAGGACAGGGTGGCCAGAGGACCCCAGAGCACCCCCACATCCAGCTGGAGGAGCTGGGCACCCAGGGCCTGCCAGTTCTGCCTGTCTCGTGGCTCAGTTCACATCCTTTGCAGACTCCAAACAAATCCACGAATGCTTTGTTTTGATCATATCAATCAGGGTAAGATTAAGATACATAAACACAGCACAGTTACCCGAAAAGCAAGGAATGACATTTTAAAAAGAATCCATAATCTTTGTTTTTTGAAGTATTTCTTCAGTGGGAATTGTGTTGGAGCAAAGAATGCAAAACCTAGAAGCTTCCAAGAGGGGGTCATGTGAAATTACAAAATTTTTCCAAATCACTAACATTTTGACTCGGAATGTATTTGCAAGAATCTGCCAAAAAAACATCAAACCAGTCAATTTTTTTTTTTTTTTTTTTTTCAGTTTGTAACTGTGTCCTTTTTCCCCGGGTCTTAAAAAATGTTTTTGCAGAGAACTTATGTCATTTCTGTAGAAACTTCTGCAATCCACAATGACATTGCATATTTTTTTCAAGTAAAAAAAAGCCTCCCAGTAAAGAACAAAGAACATCCTTTGTTTCAGACGAAGAATTTCAGGAGAAACCACAAAATGTTCAAGCAAAACATTTAACATTTGATTTTTCCATCCATTTTGCCAACAGTCTAAGTTCTCCCATACTCCTAATATCAGTGTCACTAAGGAGGGGAGGGGACAGGAGGCAGGTCAGATGGATGACAGTCACTCTGCAACTTAAGACCTGTTAATTAAATAAAGATGAAAATAGGATGTTTTGCAGAAAGCATTTATCTTCTTTTACTTAGCTTTTCTTTTTAATGAGGAAACAAGACCTGCTTGATTTACCCATCAGGAAAAAACAGCATTGAGGGAAAACTGGAAGTTGTTACTTGAGTTATCAGAGAAATCCTCAGCTCTGCTCCTGAGAACACCAAGCTCTGCAGTCACCAACATGAGAGTCCTGTCCTTTGTTAAGGCCCAAACATTACTGATGGCAGACGTTATTTAGGCTCCTTAAAAGAGTTTTCGAAAAGCAGGCTTAAAACCAAATTGAAACATTTCATTTTGAACCCATTGGAGGTTATTTGAAACACACACATGCTTGCCTGACACACTTCACTGCCTGTTTTCACAGAATGGTTTGGGTTGGAAGGGACCTAAAGAGCATCTAGATCCAACACAATTATCAAGTTCCAATTCCCAGTTAGTGGGGGTTTTTCCCAGTGCAGAGCCATCCCTCAGCTGTGGAAGCAATATGGAACTTTGTGCAGCTGTATGTTGGAGTGCCACAGTGCCCAGCACTGCACAAACACACAATTTACACAATTTAAGTGCTATTTACACCCTCAGAGACAAGAAACCCCAAACCACAGAAACATAACCAAAAATTACATACATGAGCTGTCTGGTCTAGGCACATGTTTCATCTTCATGGATAATGTCATAATGTGCTGATTTATTTTTTAAATTGTTACAGAAAGAGAGATTTTAGTAAATTTAAGTAAACCCCAGTGAGTTTCTTTCACTTCACTTCACTCTATTTAAATGCAGGAATAGAAGTGATGCACTCAAGTTAACCTGTTTGCCCAGACTGGAGAGACATTATTAAACGTTCTTTTACACATCCTAAATATTCAGACACTTGCAGCACCCCAGGGCATAGTGTGCTATGTCAACACCTTGAGAAGAATGCAAACATCTTACCAAAAGCGAGGTGAGATTGCTTATCGTGCACTCTTGCTGTTAACATCTGCATTTTACAAAAGCTCACGAATTATTACACACACTTTCCACAGGACATATCCTTCTGGATATGCAGGCAGCCATGCCAGGAACCAAACAGCGTGTCAGAAAGCAGACTGCATTTTTGGTTTTGCTCTGAAGGCAAATGAATGTTTCTGAGCATTCTGCAGCTCTCCTGAGCAGAGCCATTTACTCTACTTCACCAGCTGAGAACTGAGTGGTAAATCCCCCAAACCAACCTGCTCTGTATCACATTATATCCTTCCCAAATAGCCATCCAAGTTTTATACATTAATCATGCCCAAGATCCTACATGCAGGATCATCAGACTGGATACTGTATGGATTGCAGGACACAGCTCCACGCGTGAGGCAGATGAGATGAGAACAGGACGTGCCGTGCCACCAGATGCGAGTGTCCTGCTCATGGAAACTGAATAAATAAAAAGTTGGCCTCCACAGAGCTGGCAGAGCCTCTGGGCAGGCTCAGCAGCTCAGCTCCTTCAGGTGAATGGAGGAACAGCCTCTTTCAGTCCTCGCTGATTCACTTCAGGAAAAAAAGAGACAAAACCAAAAGGCAGCAGGATTATCTTCAATAGTCTAATTAGTGGCTCGAGATAATCCACTTGGCTTTGTCTAAAGCAAATTAGGGAGTGCTCGTGGGAGCTGTGCAGAGGCAGTGGCCAGCAGGGCCCAGAGCAGGGGCGGGCAGGCAGTGGTCAGTGGGGTCAGGGATCTGCACCAGCTGCCCATCCTTGCCCCTGGGCTCAGGGCTTCCAGGAGGTGCACGCCAGTCCAGTAACTCTGCCCAGCAGAGCTGCTGCCATCTTCTCTGCCAACTCCACTTTGAGCCTCTTAGCGAGGCAAAACTAGATTAAAAATAAAACAAAATTGGGCTTTGCTATCAAAACTAAAATCTGGCAGCCTGTTCCCATGCAAAATCCTTCATAAGTGATACATTTGTGGAGGACAGCTGGAATAAATCCATGACATTTAATGACATACTAAAAGCAAACTTTGAACAAACAACTTTAAATCATTTGAAATACTACTGTGAGTAGATTAAACTCTGCAGCACTCACATGTTACAATAATTAATCATTTCCAAACAGTGGAGTTTAATTATTTTTTAAAAAATCTTTTGCAGAAGTGGGTGTTTTTCCCCATTCCAGACATATATTTAAAGTAACACTCTCCTGTGAAAAGGTCTCACTTCAGAGTTTTAAATGTATTCTCTCATTCTGATCTGATTCATTACACCAGCAAGAGTTTTTCCAGCTTTCATCTTAATTTTTTTCATAAGTAACCTCACCACCAAAGCCCAGAGCATAACAAGGAAAGGCAGCAGTCCTAGAAGTTTTTTCTATAAAACACTTCAAATGTGATTGCCACAGAAACTGAGACAACACATTGCCTCATAACTTAAACGGGAATTCAGATCCCATAGGCATCCCCTAAACCTCTGTCCATGCATATCCAGTATCATCCTAAAAGGTTCACAAATGCTCAGGCAGAAGAACAGGTCTGCCATCCCTGGGTAAAACAGCTGTTCAGTGGGAGCCACACTGATGCCCTGAAGGATTTCAGCTGGCCCACCCAGAGCACTAGGGAACTCTGGAATTTCCCAGGGGGGACAGCCATGAGATGGGGGCAGGTACCAAGCTGAGATGATTTAGGACAGCAGAGTGTAAGGGGGGCATCTGAAGCTGCTGCTGGCCAAACGGCTCAGCTCTCATTAAGTGAAGCCTGGGGACACACAGACGGTGTCTCCTGGCCGTGGCTACAGCAGGAGCTGGCTGAGGACCAGCAGCTGGCTGGTAGTCCCCCACCACATGTCTGGCAGGAGGGACAGAGGGAACATTCACTGTGCTAGTGCAGACTCAGCTAATTCAAGTCAAAAACAAAGATGGTTTGAGCTAACCTGGCTGGATTTGCAGTGAGGTGGATTAAGAACACCCAAAAGACCCCTTCTGCCAGCTCTGGTGGGGATATAATCATTGCTGGTTGTATTTTGTATTTCCAAATTGTCATATATGCCTGCCCCAGGAATTTTGCTTTTTTTCTCTCTCTCCCTCTCCATCACCAGTCTAGACAAAACTGCATTAAGATCCTTTCTTGACTTATGTGTACAGGTGTAAGGGGTTAGCAGTTACTAAAAGGTTTTCTGGATACAGGAAAAAATGAGCTGGTCTCCAAGGTATTCTCAGTGAATAGAGTCAGGAGCAAAAACTAGAACTAAACTAAAAGAAGTTTCCTGCCAAGGATCACAAAAAAAAAAAAAAAAAAAAAATTCCTACCAAAATAGGCAGAAAGACTGCGAGGTGTGGAGGGGCACTTCCTCAGCCTTCATGTCACAGAAAGGAGCGGAGCGTGGGAGGTCCCTGCTGGTGGCGGTTCCTGCCGGGGTGCCCAAGCCCAGCCCATGGCAGCTGGCTGTCCGTCTGTCCGTGCAGCTGTACCAGGAACCAACGTCCTTCCCACAGAGCGTTCCTGGCACCGGGCTGGGCACTCCCTGCCTGCCTTCATTCATAAAACCAGCCCACGATGGGGAAAGCCCCAGGCTCCAGTGCACCCCCAGTAAATGCCAGTGACATCTTTGCTCAAACACACCGCCCTGGCCTCGGCTGCACGCTGAAGTCATGATCAGTGACAGGGCTCAAACTTCTCCCTGCCTCTGGCTGCAGCCCACAGAGCTCGTTAGCAAACAAGACAGACAGGAATGCACGCCTGCCTTAATGCAAAGCAAGGGATGTAATGAACACAGCTTAATTTTCATGAATAATGGGTTAGGTTTGTAATGGGCAAGAATGAAAACGTAGCTCAAATTGTCTGGTCATGCTCAGCAGGAGGAGGAGTGGCCAGGCCACAAGTGAGCTGAATTTCTTCATACCTAAGTTTATTTTGACTGTTTGATTTCCAACAGAAAGACCACAATAACATAAGCAGGAGAAAACAAACTGCTTTTTGCAAAGCCCTTTTCCGAGTCTCTGCTGTTTAACTCCTCATCTGTATGAACATGGAATTGGAAAGGACTTCTTGGGATATTAAATACAGGCCCCTCTTATTAAAGGCAACATGTCACTTCCAGCAGAAAGAAAGGTTAATGTTATGCCAATGAGCTGGAAGGAAATCCAAATTTCTAATGCATGAGAATGGGGGGAAAAGCTAAACAAAAGTGAATGCATGAGCCCATATCACGAGATCAGAGCCTTATTCTAAACATATGGGCTGGTGGCACATCGAAGAGGAGATAAGAGGCACAATAATTGAGTTCTGGTTCTTTCCGTCACTAGGGCTCTGCATACAACTAAGAAAAACACCTCAGCACGCTCAGCCCTGGGACGGAGGAGGAAGGAGAGCTCCCAGGGCACTGTGAGGCCACCTGAGATCACAGTGGCCCTGAGGTCAAAGGCTCATGGAAGAGGCAGGCAGGCCCCAGCCAGCAGCACTCTGGTTTCCTCTGCTGAACAGCCAGAAGGCAGCTGGAGGAAAGCGTGTGCCCACTGCAAGTCTTTCAGCAGCCACCAAAATCTCTGCAGAATGTAAGAGACACTTCTGGTTTTGGCAGAAGCAGCTAAATCCCACCTTGTACCCACAAACGATGGGAAGAAACTCCCAGGCACTGAAACTTTTCCAAAGAACAGTTTGAAAGGGAAGACCATTCCTGTAAATATTTCTCATCTCCCTGGATTAAGGAACGAAAGTAGCGGAGAGAGGCGTGGTTGGCAGGAGGCTTGGTTTGGTTTCCATGGGGGCACAGGGATGATGGGGAGGGACAGCCAAGGTCCCTTCCTTCCCCAGCAGTCCCCCTGCAGCCTGTGAGACCTGAGTTTCCTGACATGACAGCAGCGAGAGCAACAGGAGCCCTCAGAGCTTCCAGTACACACAAAAAAGGCACAAAATCACAGCGTGGAAGCAGCCTGGAGAAGGGCTGCAACCACTCTGCTCCTGCAAATCCAGAGGAAGGGACGTCCTGCAGTGCTGGAGGGGTTCTGACACCATGGAAGCCCCAGCAGTGTCCCCTCCTGGAACTGAGGAACTGTCCAGCAACACAGTTTCCAAGTAGTCCAACACCAGGACTCCATCCCAGCCAGGAACAGATGATCAGATGCAGAAGATGCCACTTCCTGACTGTGCTGCTGTTTCCTTGCCATCTACCACCTGAGCCCCAAAAAGCAGCCTGGGTTGCCTAGTGGGCTCCATCTCACACACCTGCAGGAGTGAAGCTGCACTCAGGAGCACTCTGGTGAGGCTCCCTGGGAGCTCACAAGCCTCTTCCAGTGGGATCCAGCTGATCCTCAGCCACACTCACCCCCAGCCCCCAGAGATGGTGTTTGTTGTTGCCCTCCCACGAGCTCATGCCTGAGAGGGACAGAAAGTTTTCTTTGGAATGTCATCTTTAATGCCACCAAGCACTGCAGGGGACTCCCTGCCCAGCATCACCTCTCAGAGGCCACCTACACTCAGTGCACAAAACTACAGAACACCATTTCTTCCAGCTTCAAGTAGACCAGAGAAATGTAGAAGAGTATAATATCACATGATTATCTAATGCAAAGGTATTAAAATGGATGGATGGAAAGTAAAGAGAGATCTCTTCAGTGGCAAAACCTGACTTAAACTAAGAGAAAACCATTTTTTCCAGTATTTATATACACTGCAAGGCTACTGTTTACTTATTATTTATTCCAGTATCACTTGCAGAATAGCCTGATGCAGTGTGCTCAGACAAGCAGTCCCACAGACATGGGGTACCTGTGGAGCTCTCAGAGCTGAAGAGTTCCATGGCTTTGCCATTGGTTTATTGTCTTTAGTGGAAAAGTTAAAGCTCCAGGCTCTACACTAAACTCAATAAACCCTGCTCAGAGCACTGCCTTCATGACAGAATACATTGATGCAATTAAAATAACATGGCTCTTGAAGAGTAAGGCAGCACCGGGGAAGCTTTGCCAACAAAGTAATGCCAATTAAGAGTGTGATTTTTGGAAGATATTTTTAGGCCAACATCAGCCCTATTAATGCTGGTATAACTGTCTTCAAAGTGATTTTGAAGGTCCAGCTGATGTCACTTGGGAGAACTAGTTAAAAGACTAGGGTTTGGCCTCTATAGGCTCCATTCTGTCATTAGGGGAAAATCTTTCATAATAAAACTAATTTCATCCATTCCACTAATAAGGGGGGTTTATGTCCAAAATCTCCTAAGACAATTTACACCCATTAACTGTATAGCACGAGCTGTAGTTGACGTGAGCTACAAGTAAAGCCACATTTATGGGATGCGTCCATAGCTTCCATTTGCATCTGAAAGGACCAGGATGCCTAAAGCAAGAATGCGTCGTGAGAAGGAACAGGAAAGGAGAGAACTCAGGTGCTGATGACCTGTTAGAAAACCACGCAAACTCCAAACACCGCCCCTCTGCTCATCGCCTATAGGTGCAAAGAAACCAAACTCGACGCTAATATAACTTGACAATAACGACAACTTTCCTTTCCAAAGAAAACCAAAGGTTGAGAGAGAAAATTCGATACCAGTGGGGCACACACCAGTTCCAAGGCTCTTCCTGCAGGTGTTACAGACCGTGTGCCCAAAGCCTTCTCCTCTGACCTCATCCCGGAGCGGCTCGAGGCGACCGCCAGGCTCCTGCGCAAGGCTCTGAGCGATAGGGGAGGAGATAAGGTGAGAGGAGGCATGGGGCAGAGAGCTGGCCGGCTTGGGCTCAGCCCTGCACGCACGCAGCTCGGTTTCCCCACGGACCCTACGAGCCTGGTTCCCCGGCCTTCCCCAGCACATCCCTCCCCTGTCCCGCCGGAGCTGCCGCACAGCCCCCGGGCCATTTTAACGCCGCTCACTCCAGAAATCCGAGCATACCAGCAAGAGCAGGCAGAGAGCGCTTTTCTTAGCTCTGCCATATACCTTCTCCTCTTCCCTTCGAGCTTCCCATTGGTTTTCGCTCGGCTCACCAGCCTGCACGGCTCGGGGGACGCGTTTGAGGAACAATCCGGGCGGATCTCCCCCAGCGCCGAATGACATTTGCTTTGCAAACACTCCCCCCGCCCCGCGGGCTGCTCTCGCCTCCACCCAGCGCGTTGTTTTCAACAAACCAACAGCTCCGAAACATCCACAGAAACTTTTTTTCCTTTGAAAATTTGCCGGTTTAAAACCAACAGGGAAAAAAAAAAAAAAAAAAAAAAGAGACGGAGAGGAACAGCACAAGGAAATATCCGCGCATTTGTCCCGGAAAGGACTCTGGGTGGAGGGGCTGCAGCGGGCTCCGGGAGCGCCCCGCACTTACCGGGCCGCGCCGCGCCGCTCGCTCCGCTCCGCGGGGAAGGGGCCGCGGGACCCCGGGGCCGCAGGGAGGGGCCGGAAAGCGGCGCCGGGGCCGAGCGGCGCCGGGGTTTGTCCAACCTGACAGCGGCCGGGCGGGACGGCAGCCCCGCAGAGCGCGGCCCGACACGCCGGGACAATGGGATGGAAGGGGATGGGATGGGATGGAATGGGATAGGATGGGCTGTGCGGGGAGGCTCACGGGGACGGGAGCAGTCTCAAGACGGGCTCCTGTGCACCGCAGCCACCAAGGAAAATAAAAGCCGGGACTGAGAGGTGAACGCTGCGCCTGCCCCGGGGCTGTGGGGCCTCACCTGGCTCTGCCCCGGTTAACGCCGCTCTGTCGACCAAAGGTGTCTTCGGGGTCGTACTATAAGGGCTTTTCAATTACTTTTTGTCCCACAGCTCTTACTGAGATGTAAGTAGCCCCAAACTCACCTGGCCCTAAGCCCTCATGGAAGCGCTCTGTACTTGGTCCCCGATCTGCTCGTCGAGAGCGTCCCGTTGTTGTATGTGACAATAGCGACTGTTTATAGAAACCCATCCTGGGATAAATTAGAGACAAGTCCCTGGGACGAACCAAGTCCCTGAAACAAACACTATGTCATCGGGAAAGCATCCCTCCTCAGAGAGTCTCGGGAGTAAGCCCGGGGCTGCTCCCTGCCAGGCCGCGGGCTGTGCCTGTGAGCTCAGGGGGCTCAGCCGGAGGGAGCCGCTTGTCCTGGATCGAGAGCTCTGCCACCTCTCCTTGGGCACGAGGCTCGGCTTCCCCCTGCCTTTCTGTCCCTTCAGTATCAGCTGTTTCCAGCCGGGCCAGCCCCGGAGCTCTGTGCCTGGGCAGGCAGCTCTGAGGCATAGCTGGGATGTTTTTACACCAAAGGGCTCCTCTATCTTCCCGGCCATTTGGTTATGGGAAGGAGAGACCCTGTTAGGTGCCCGCCGGAGCTGTTGGCAGGACAGCTGCGCCCAAGCCAGCAGGGAAGAGCCGCAGGAGCGTGGCAGTGTCCCACCGAGTGTCCCACCTGCCCAGCCCGGCAGCACCAGCCTGGCCTGGCCCGGGCCCTGGGGACAGCTGCAAACAGCTGGTGGAGGCACCAGAGGATCCACAGCCTGGCTGCCAGCTTCACATCTCCCAAAGCCAAGGGATGCAGCAGAATCCACTGCTGCAGTCAGAGCTGGGACCTCTGCAGTGCTTGGTCACCACCCTCCTCCTCATAGCAAAGTCAGCCTGGCCCGATCTATGACACTATAAATGCAACATTTGAGGAAACTTTGGAGCTGGTCCTGGCTCTCAGCTCCCATTCACAGGCGAGACTGAAGTCTGCACAGACAAAATGTGCATACAATTAGGGAAAAGTAGCAGGGTAAGAGTTTCCATTTCTGAAATGTGGTATCCTGTCTCCAACACAGCCCGTGCTTGGGAAAGTGGGACTGTGTTATTGTGTGATGCTGCAGTGTATGTGGGAAGGGTCCTGTGGATTGCTGCTGGACACCCTGAGGGATGGACCAACTATACAAAATAATTGTGTAACTTTAGCCAGAGAGAAGAATGCTATTTACTTTGTAAGCAAACAATCAGCCCTCCCAAAATGTTCCTACACAGTCTTGAATTTCATCTGGAGGAAAAATGAAAGCATAGAAGGAGCAGAGGACTCTGATTTCTCTCTCCATCTGTGGACGTGCAGTGTGAGCATTGCTGCTCTGAAAGCAGGGTTACAGTCCCCTTAAATTGTGTGGTGAGCCTGTGAGTGCCCCTTGCTGGCCCCCACTGCAGCAGGAGCAGAGGGGAGCAGCAGAGCTGGGGCAATGCTTTATCTGGGGTTTGCACTGAGACTGGGACTGAGCTGACAGGGAGCCCACATCTGCCAGCTCAACACCCTGAGCTGTGTGTTTGAGGAACACCAGAGAAGACCAAAGGAGTCAGGACTGTGATAAAACTAAACCAGGAATTACAGGAGACTCCCCAAATCATTCCAGCAGCTTTTCCTGTTAAAGCCATGATGCCCTAAGCAAGGTAAAGTCTGTAGGTAGGTTTAAATTCTTTCACCAGACCAATTGATGCACATGGGAGATACTTTCAGGCTCCCAAATCCTTCCTCATATTGAAGAGGGGGTGCAAGCTGCACCTCACCAGAGCACCACACACCTGGATAAACTCTGGAGGTCCTAAACCTAATTCAAAAATTGGAGCCCTATGCTGGTGGCCTGTCCTCAGGCCACCAGCATAGGGCTGGTTGAGTGCTTTCACTCAATTTATCCAAGAAAAAAAAATTACTTTTTTTCTGAGCCACATTTTTAACAACATAAGATCATTTAAAATATTTTGCATTGACTTCAAGTGACACTGAAGAACTAATACATCCAAGATTTAATGAAGTGAGACTAAATGGAAATATCCATCATTTCTGAATGAAAGAAAACCGGCAACATTGTCTGGGGACTGAAAGGATAAGGTCGTGTGAATCCACACAGCCATCCTCAGGGGTGGGATAAGCACATTCCCACTCCAGGACTAGCTTTGGAAAGCACAATGAACTCTTTGGAAACCTGATTTCAGGAGAAAAGTTTGGACTTGAATCCAGCCCTTTTTTTTGCATCTCCAACTCTCCTGAAGCTCTGAGCTCCGCAGTGTGGACCAAAGGAGAGGGTAGCACTGTCACCTTCCAAGGGACAGACAGGGAACCAGAGCACAGAGAAACCTCTGTACATGGGGTGGTTAATCCTTGACCCACCTAGAAACAACTAATTTTCCAAACAAAAGCCCCACAGAAATTGAACCAAACCAGAAAAGAGATGTGCCATTTTAAAATTCCAGAGCTAAAAGACAAAAAAAAAAAAAAAAAGTCTCTAGTGATTCCTAAGCAACAATTTCCTACTTGCAGACCAGTGGAATGACTGGTCTGCAAGTGTCCTCTGCCCCTTTCTTCTGCCCCTGTAAATTGTAGGACCCAAGTACCCAAATTTGCCACATCTCTTCTGTGACCCTCCCTTCCACATGGCTCTGGCATTCCCACTTTAAAGTCGTGCTGCTCTGGTTGAATAGCCATGGAGCAGAGCAGACTCACACTGAAATTTGTTTGCATGTCCTCATCCAACCACAGTTTTTCAGAATTTTGGAAGATGTCACAAAGCCACAGAAACAATGCCCCCTTGGCCAGAGTCAGACCATTCCACAGCATGCTTTTCATTGCAGTGTATGGTTGAGAAACATAAGAAATGTACAGCTCACACTGGAAAAGCTTTCAGCAGATGTTGCTGCTTTAAAATACCAGAGAGTCACTATTCTAGCACATTTCATACAAGAGAAATCAACTAGCTCAATCCAAAAAAATCCTATACAGTCTGTGCATGCTCTGGGGCCATGCAGAGCAGCTCACACCATTCTGGAGATTTCTGATCACCAGAACTTGTAAAGGCTTGCTGCAACCTGCACAGTTGAACTTGCGACAGGGAAAAGGTAAAGAAGCAGCTCACAGGAGAAGATGCCTGCAGTGTGAAAAGTACCCACAGTAATTACTCTGGTTCTGAGCCATATTTTTAACAACATAAGATCAGTTAAAATATTTTGCTTTGACTTCAAGTGATACTGAAGAACTAATACAACCAGGATTTAATGAAGTGAGCCTAATTGCAAATACCCATCATTTCTGAATGAAAGAAAACCTCAGTTTGGGAGGGAAACAGCATCTCCCTTTCCTTATCATCAGCCAATTTTTCTGCAGGTATTTCATCACATTTCTCTCTGCTACACCCATTCAGTGCCCAGGTCGTACATGTGAAACAGAGTAAAGTCTAATTCTTTAAGCCAGGAGTGAGCGTGCCTGACAGTGAGTTGCCATTAATTTAATGTACTGGCAAGGCAAGGGCACTTAAAGCCACATTTGATAAAGCATTCTTTCAGATCCTGACATTTTACTGCCAGTGTCTGAGAAATGTACCCAAATCTAACATCAAAAGGCTCTTCAAGGGAAATAACACAAAAATTATCTTTATCTGGGAACTTGATTTAAAACTGCTCCTGGTTCTTGAACTTTTCCACCACTAGTAATTGATGGAAACCAGCATCTGACACCAGCAGATATCACCTCAGTGAGGAGCCTTAAGGTGGCAAAGCTGCAAGGACAGTGAAGGGGAGCCCTCCCACTGCCCCGTAGCTACAGAAAGAGCCCCTCTGCCAGGGCTGGTCAGCTTTAGTTTTGTCACACGTAAAGCTGCCAAGAAACCCAAACCAACTGTGTCAGACACACTTTAGCTTGGACTGATTTCCAAATATGCAGTAGAGGCTCAAGTCTGACATCCATACAGGTGTGCACTGAGCAGGCAGAGTGGTGGGTTTTTTTCCAGTCTATCTCCCATTTCCTCGTGGCCATCCCAGTTCCTCTCACTGGATCCTCTGTACCTGAACATTTTGAGAGTGAGGAAGTTGAAGATGTAACTGAAACAATGCATTTCTTCTTATTGTTTTCTCTTTTGAGACTGTCAGTATTGACCTTGAAAGTTTTCAAAGAACAGGGGAAGCTCTGGTTCTTTCCATGGTGGATGAGCTGATTAATGCAGACTGTCAAAATCCACTTTAGATTTGCTGCAGCACATTACATGCTGGTTGTAAAAAAAACAAATATCCAAGATAAGAGTGACCACCAGCAGGCTGCATCCCGTGGAGCCACCATGAGTACCATTATGACTCTGAAACATACTCCTGATTTAGAAAGGATAAAGTATTGAAAAACCATTTCAGCAGAACTTTACAAACATTTAAGGTTGCCAGCCAGGACCCAGAGCCCACAGGCTCTTTCTGTGTGGGCTGTTTTTATGTGGTTTTTTTGCACCCACACCCAGCTCTGCTCCATCAGCAGGATCCTCTGTGGGTGCAGAGATCTGTCAGCTGGGTATGGCAGGGGGTAGGGCACAGGAGAGACTCCAGTGGGAAAACCAGAAGGGATGCAGAGAGGAGGAAGATAGGAAGCAGGAGGAAGTCTAGAAATTTGTAAAGGCATCATTCTGAACCTGGATATACCCACCTGGATTCCAGCTGCGAGTTCACCTCCCCTGTACCACACTCCATTACCCACCCAAAATGAATGGATTGTGTTTTCATCCCTGAGGTGAGGTGTGATTTCCATCTGCTGTTTCTGCATTTTACTGCACAGGAAGTCTCATCTCCCAAGCTCTGCTTTGCTGTCTGGGGTTCCCTGCTGCCTTTGCCCACTCACTGAACTACCAGAAAATTGCCAGAAACATCAGTCCTTCAAAAATGAGCAGGACTCAAATCCACTCAAATCATGAGCAGGACTACTTCTGTCTCATCCCAGTGCTCACAAAAACAGAGGGAAACACTGCTTAAGCCTGTCACAGCTCCCTGCTCTGCAGCAGGATCTCAAATCCAGCAGCACTTCACACCACCTCGTTAATGAGGCTGTGGCTTTGTCTCATCCCCTCCAACCCCCGGTGCTGCTCTGTCCTCACACAGGACTCACACACATAAGTCTGTCCCAAGCAGCACCTGCATCCTGGAGAGGAGCCTGCTGTGAGCCCAGCCAGGTGACACACAGGACAAAGCAGGGGCTGTCACTGCTGAGGAGAGATTTCCAGCTCAGCCCACACAGGCAGAGACCTGCTGCCAGTGAGTGTGGGTCGTTGGCAAACTGGAAGGTACAGCAAGGTCCCATTTGACAAAGGAGTGCATAAACCCTTAAAATTACTCAATACGGATAATTGTTTTCTTCTGGTGAATGGCTTAAATAAAAATGTTTGCACTGAGGCCAAGAATGCAGGGTCTGAGGCCAAGCAACATCCTGCAATGGTAATAAATACCTACTACACAAATAAACTACCAGAATGGCTGTTTCCCCAGATGTCATGAAGTTATCCCATGCACAAGCTGCTCTTTGATGCTGCCTGCTATCCCAGCCTCAGGCTCACAGCACCTCTGCCACAGAAAACCTGTTTTCTGTTAAAATAAAGCAATTGGGATAGAAACTAGTGTTATTGAATATGCAGTTATTGTCACTGCTAATGCCTTACTTCTTAGAAAATGCAAATGATTCAAAGCAAGAAGCAAAGCAATGTTTTGAGTGCTGTGGGAAAAGGGGTGACAGTCACTAAGTGCTGGCAGACCAGCTCCCTCCTCCAGCCAGAAGGAAAGCCTCACATTAGAGGCTTTGCAAATTGGATAAGGTGTGGAGCTAATAAAAACTTGAACTAGCCTGGAAACCTGATGATTAAATCTTGGAAAGCTGAAGGCCATGTGAGGTGGTTAGTTCTGACTTGTGCTGTGATGGATCTCTAACAACATGTGAAAGTTATCATCTCATGAGGCAAACGTCCCTGTTGTTGGGCAGCACAGACACACAGACAGCCAAGTTCTGAACAAAACCAGCTCACAAGCCCCACAGGGACTATCTGGACATCTCATCCTGCACAAATATACCCAGTTCACACAAAATCATCTCCATGCAAAGTCAAAAATTACTCCTAATGTTACCTGCTCTGGAAAACCCAACTGCAACGTTTCATTTTCTGTTTTTCTACCGTAGCTGTAACTGCAACACCAGGGCTGGATCCATGCAAGAGGAATTCACATACAGCACATAATTCCTTGCTGAATTTATGGATGCGGCTGAGCAGGAATCTAACAAGGCTGGAATGCTGTGCAGCCCTGGTTAGCTCATGCTCAAAGGCCAGCCCATGATGGCCTTGGACATGGCTCCCATTCCTACTGAAGGGAATAGCTGACCCTATAAATCAGACAGCAGCAACGCCCCTTCCACAGCTGTCTCCAGTCTCCCTCCTGAAATTTGGCTGGGTGTTTACTTTGAGATTCAGAGCACACATGTAAACTGTTTAGGGATATTCCTATATCCCTGTTTGTCATTAAAAGTGCCAGAGAGAATGAAAAATGTAGCCCATTAGTGTTATAACCATCAGAAAGAAAAAATAAATAAATAGGAAAAAAAACTCTGCAGTGAGGGTTTGACCCATAACAGCCCAGTCTGCTTCCCCAACACATTCCAGTTTCTGGGGCAGTGCTGCTCTGGAGAGGTTTTCAGGCAGCAGTGGGCAGATCCCTGCTGCCCACAGGTCCCACTCCAGTGGTCTCCAGTGTCAGCTGTGAACATCTCTGGGAAAAATAAAGGGTCATGGAGAAATCTGTGTTTGTTTATTGTTGTCCTTAAGGTGAGATCTGAACAGCCCTGGGGTAGCTGCTCATCACAACAGACCCCTACAGCCACGCTGCTTTCTTGCTTTTTTCTTTGGAAACACCTTCAGAGCAGCGTGGCAGTTTCCATTTCTTATGTTTCTGCACACAAAAATGATCCCTTTTCCCTGTTCCCAAGGCTGAGGGAGCAGAGAAAGGTTAAAATGCTACGGGGCTGTGAGGAAACAAGTGTCAGAAGCAGCCCACTGATACTCAGGAGAGAGGAGGGGGCAGAAGGTGTTTTATGTTTTTGTTTCTGACCATCTCGATTTTAATCAGCAATAAATTGAACTGATTTTCCCCCAAACAGCAATGCTAATGCTTCTGTGGCAAATCAGCACCACTCACAGAGAAACTGGAAAAGATAATGGACATTTCCCTCTTCAGTGTTATCTACGCAGAGTAGCACAAAGTGTAGTTAGGGATTACTGCCACAAGCAGAGAGCCTGGTGACATTTGTGATGAGAGTGGCCACAGCTCCTCACAGTCCCAGACAAAGCCATTCCAGGGCCAGCACCCTACATCCCCCCCGAGGAGATGCCCTCAAGGTGTGGGGAAATCCCTTCTCTAGGGCAGAAGGGAGCTCAGATGTTTAACCAGAGCTTGGGAGCAGCTGGGGGATCCTCTGGAGCCAAGGACACTCACATTCCCACCCCTGCATCCAGGAGCTGTTTTGCAGTAAGATGTGTTCCAGCAGAGCCTCAGAAGGGCTGCATTTAACAGCTACCTTGCTGTTAGTTAAGAAATTTTTTATTTTTTATTTTAATGAGCCTTATCTGTGGGAAAAAAAGCTCTTTGCAGAAAGAGTGTGTGGGTTTGAGGAGTGGGAGAGAGCTGTGAATAGATTCAAGTCCTTCAGCAATAACCAACAGTCTGCTTGAGATGTAAATTCATCCTTTTAGCACTGAGATCTTTAGAACGTGTGGAGACCTGAGTTGATGCTGGTGCTTTTTTTATTCTATGTAAACCTTTATCTTCAAATAATAAACCAACACTTTGCCTTATGTAAGGCAATGAAGAAAGAGTGAAAATATCCTTTATCACCTACATTCTTGTTATGTGGCATCAACACAGTATTTAATAAAAAGCATCTTGATATAATAATAGTTTGAAGTTTATTTTCCAAGCAGAACTGTTGTTTGCCTAGAGTAATGTGAATTTGTGGTTCTCCCTTACACTTCACAGATGATGAGAGAAAAAGATCTTAGGATCTCCCCAAAGGAGAGATTTAATTGTAAAACAAAGCACTAAGTATGACATTTAGCTGAGGCTGTAAAAGCTACAGTAATTAAAAAAGACTAAAACATATGGTGCAGTTCACGAGGCTGGTTATATCAGCTCCCAAACTGAACCTTTTGGGTACATGAGAAGAAACAGGAAAATGCAAATATTCTCCTCTAGCCTGAACCATAAAAAAAGCCTTTGCTGTAGTCCTTATGAAACAGGAATGACACTCCCATCTGAATTCTCTTCATCTAGAGAAGGGGGATTTCCTTTCACCTGCTAAGCGAGATATGAGCAACTGCTGTGATCTATTAATGCATTTACCATGATATGATATGATATGATATGATAGACATGACATGACATAATATAATATAATATATTATAATTATAGTATATAGTGTATTATATTATATTATATTAGATTATATTATATTATATTATATTATATGTATATTATATTATATTAGATTATATTATATATATTATATTATTATCTTATATTATATTATATTATATTATATTATATTCTATTATATTATATTATATTATATTATATTATATTATCTTATATTATATTACATTTATTATATTACATTATATTATATTACATTATATTATATTACATTATATTATATTACATTATATTACATTAATGGAAGGAGATTGTCCTCAGTGGTTTGTAAAGGCCTGGCAGTCGATGCCAGCACGGGACAGTGCCACACTTGGCTGGAGAAGGGTCTGATAAGCAACACTTAGGTCACACTTGGAGCACCCTCGCTAAGCCCATGTGCTGGGTCAAATTTCAGTGATTAGAGGAGTGCTGTGGACCACAAGGAGCCCTTTGCAGCAGGCACCAAGCTGGAGATGTTGCAATGTGGTCAAATCCCAGGACAGCAGAGATAGAAACAAAACAAACACAAACCACAACAACAACTTGTGTAATCAGATCATACAGAGCAGCTTGGAGCCAAGTCCCTAGCTGGTGCTAACCAGCATAGCTCTTTCTACACTCAATTTCTCCATTTTGGGTTCAGTTACTATCATTTCATAGCTTTAAAGCTGTACCTTCCCACTTGATTTGCACTCAGTCTGATGAGCACTCACAGCTTTGTGCCCATCAGGAAGATAGTCCAAAGGGAAGCCAAGGAAAAAGGTGTCTTTTTATTTTTTCTATTCCCTGAAAGGGTAGTCAGAAAAATAAGACTATCAAAAAAAAGGCAAAAATACATATATATGAGAAGAAAAGCAGATAAAAAACCACATCTGACTGCCCTAGAGCCAGCCATTATTTAGCACCCTCAGCTTGCTCCCATAACCCAGGTGTGTGGTGTATTGCAAAAGTACAGAATCACAGAATGTTTAGGGTTGGAAGAGACCTTAAAGCCTATTGGCCCCAAATTCACAATTCAGTTCTTAATCACAAGCAGCAGTACCCATGAGCCTGTGCTCTCACAGCCATGCCTGGTGTAATGACAGCCTCTCTCTCACAGGCAGAGTGGCTGCTCCACCCCACACAAACTCAGCCGGGAGCTCCATTCACTCAAGGTGGCACGTTCTAAGGCAAGGAGAGGGATTTTGGCACATTTTCTCAGGTGAGAAGCCTGAAGCTCATACCCCTCTGCCGGCACTACGTAGAAGACATAATTTGCCCAATTAAATTATGTCGCTGGGGGGAAAGGTGGGCTGATCTTGCAGACCTGCAAAGCAATACATGTCAGTTCCAGCAGCAATGGAGAGCAAGTGCATTGCAACAAGTTGCCCAAACCTTTCCCAAACGACTGAAAATTCTCCCTGAGTTACACCTTTACTGAAAAATAATAGCAAGCTCATTAATGCTGGTGATTGCTCATTAATGCTGGTGGTTTGTTTCTCTTTTCTTTATTCTCTTCCGTACAAGTAATATGGAAACAGAAGAGGATAATTTCTTTGGCACTGAAGTGCTTTCTGACTGCAATTATTTCTGGATTTCCCAAAGCCAACATTTGCAGTTTGATCCCAGGAGAAAAAGATATCATTTGCATTTTTAGGACAAAATCCTCTCTGATTAATTTGTGCAGATTTGCATATAAATGACTTTCAGGCTTGGCATCCATCGTGATGGCAAGGCTGGTTTGTGACTCCCAGTTGTCTGTGGTCTACAGGAATCATGGCAGCCTCTAGGAGTTCTCTCCAGTTGGGTTTGCTTCGTTTGTGTCTGAGCTCAAAGGCAAAATATGTTCTCTTCTACCAGACGCCTTATTCCGATGTGATTTACATACGGGAGAAAAGCCTGAGAAATATCAATATTTGCATTTTAAACATGATTTCAGGATGTCTGCCGTGGTTCATTCATCTGCTTTTTGGCTCTTGCATGCATTTAGTTCATTCTTCTTTGTCTGCACAAGCATATGGGTCTCATTAGCTTAATGACACCCTATTTTATCCTTCATCCTTGCTGGCATTTCTTATCTGCAGGACTGGGGCTGTTAGGTAAGCTGTGTCGATATTCACAATTATCCTCATCATAGCTAATCTGATTAGCAGGTCACTGCTCCCAAGGAGATTTTAGGTGATAGATCTTCAAAATTATCATCTTCATTTTGCTCTTTTCAGGCCAGATGTGTCACCTTTGTGCCAAGCAGAGGCTTTGGAGAGGGAAGGCATGGAGGACAGCTGAAGTGTTTCCTGAAGGTGCCTCAGGACTCGTGGCCTCCAGGTTTTCATGTTCTGGGTGGGCTGTCTCAGGTCCAGTGAGGCTCCTGCTGGGTGAGATCACATCCTGCAACAGGGCAAAGCCGAGAGGGGAGAGAGGAACAGCCTCCATAGGTGCTGGGAGTCCCCAGCTTAACACAGGCACCATGTGTGCTGCTCAGTGTCCCAGGGGTGTCACAGGTGCTTCCCTGGAGCCCAGGGCAACCCCCAGAGTAGTTACTCTGTAGGTCCCATGGCCACCTCCAGCTTTGGTTTAAGCTCCATGACAGTTTTCCATTGATGTCTCTGCAGGTTCCCCGATCTCCTCAGTGAGTTCCACAGGATCATGGCTCTGATAGTGACAGAATAGCAGATATTTTACCTCTTCCCTGAAGGAAAAGAGCTGCAGATACATAAAACCATTAAATGACTAAGCCTGCTCCTGGGACCCATTAAAAAACTGTGTGCTTAGTTATGTTCAACAGCCTCAGAGCCCACAGAGAGAAGGTGGGAAAGGAAGAAGTGCTGCTTGGAAAAGCCAAGGAAACAAAGCAGCTGTCTGTGCTAAGGAAGTTCTGCCACAGCCATTTAACGCTCCAGGCTGAGCCCGCAAGCCCAGGAAATATGTGGGTAATTCGCCACTTACCAAGTCAGAGAGTCATAAAATGTCCTGAGCGGGAAGGGACACACAAAGAATGTCAAGTCCAACTCCTGGTCCTGCACAGGACCCCCAAGATTCCCAGCATCAGCCTGAGAGCATTGTCCAAACTCCCCCTGAACTCAGGCAGGCTCAGTGGCCTAGGTGTTTTGTGTTGTTCACAGCACCAGACCTGTGCAACATTTGCAGGAACACTCCCAGCATGTCTCATTTTTCACCCTAATCCAACTGATAAAAACAATAAAGCAGCTTTGACCTTCCATATAAATTGTTTACTTTACTGCTTCCATGGCTATTTGTACTTCTTCTCTCACCAGTTCTGCAGCCTGGGCAGATGACAGATCTGGAGGCAGGACCCCTCCAGCACCACCCTGCACCACCTGGCCCTCTGCTGCTGACACCTGGCTGGGGCTGCTGGCGCAGACTTCTTCTTCACAGCAAATCCCTGTGCTGGTAACACCGTGGAAGCATTAGCACCCACCTGACATGCCAGAGATGAGAAAGTCATTGAAAACTGCAGCAACTGAATTTCCTGGTTCATCAAGTGGTGCTGAACAGCCTTCCCCTCCACCTCCAGATTTCACACTGGAGACTCTCACCTTATCTTTCTGTAGTTCCATTGCTGCTGAGGAGCTTTAACTGTGCAGCAGGTTGTAGTGGAGAGTTGGTTTAAAAACTCCACAAACCCTCTGCCACTGGGGCTTTCTAGCTTTTCACCTGCCCTCATTGTGCCTCCCAAATTCCATCTGGTAAGTCACCAAAATTATCTTCTGATTAAAAGTCTGCTTTGGACGTGATACACAAGAGCATCATTTCCATAAAAAAAACAACTTTACAGCATAAAGAGAAATAACACATGAGAAGGACTGAATAGAAAATTGGTTGTGTTTCAAGAAATTGGTGCTGTGACAAAGAGCCAGCAGCTCCCAAAAGCAGAGATACTTTCCTTTCAGATTTCTTCATATAGCCAGCAGGGATATCTATAACAAGTAATTCCACTAAAATATATTAAAAAAAAAAAAAAACAGAAAAAAACCACACCCTCCAAACTAAAGTCTTCTATATGCAAGGGCAAATGAAGATAAGTTTTTACAGCAAAATTCACTCTGCTGCAGAAGGAATGTCCCTAGGGCCCAGGGATTACATGGTTTATCCACCTGTCCCACTCCCTGTTGCCTCCTGCTTCTGCATCTCCCAAACGAGAGGCTCCACCAGCTCAGGGTGCTCGAGCTCACAGGAGCCTGCAGTCCCGTGGGAGCTGGGGAATGCTCAGAAACCCATTTCCACTTAGCTCAGAGAGGAAAAGCAGAGTTCTGAGCCTTTCCTCAGGGGAGTGGCTGGGTTTGCACACCTCACTGCTTCCATCCTAGGCAGATCCCAAAGGCAGAAGCTCTCTACTTTTCCCAAGGGCCCCATGGGCAGACAGGCAGCTCCTGGCAGGTCACATGTACTGCAGACCTCCAGCCTCCTGGGCACAGCAAGTTATCTTTAGCTGATTTATCCTCATTGCATACATAGCCCTTGCCATTTTTGTGGCTTTTCATGTCCATCTAGAGCTGTAATTAAATAGCTATCTACCTACAAAGCATCTAAAAACTGGAGAAAGCCATGAAATGTGACACATTTCTGGCAGTAGGAACGCATGCTGAGCTCAGAGCAGCCTCTCCCTGGGGTCCCTTCTTCTGTCATTTACCAATTCCACACTCCATCTTAATAGATGACCTTAAAATGCAGGGGAGAGTTTCACCATCCAGAAAAATAACCTAATAAAGCAGCTAATTGCTGAAACACCCCCAGCTTCTCTCAGTTCTGAACTGTTGTGCACAGCTATCAGTTTCACAGGAGCTGGGACACAAGCAGTAAAGTAGTGGGTAGCATCACTATGGACCAACATAGAGAAGAGAGGAAATGAGGCTCACTTGACATTCTGTTTGTGCTTCTGGCATGGCAGTAAGAAATGCAGTGAAAGTCCAGGGCAGCTCTAAGCCCAGAAAAGAGGAGAATCTCACCAGAATGGCAGGAAGTAAGAACCAGAGGCACCGACTCTGCAGTGCCAATGCCATCAGTGCTATGGCCCTGTTCTCTTCAAACTCAGGCAAAGTTAGCGGTGGTTTTAGTTACAGATGGAATGCCAAAAAAACCCAATTAAATTGATCTGTTGTGACACCAGAGGATCCTGCCTGCGAGTGAGGCAGTGTGAGCACAAACGATGAGATGTTGCAGGTGGGGGCTGGTAAAACATTCACGTGTGCAGCCTGCGGTGTGAAATGTGTGAGCACAGCCAGGCTCCCCCACTCCAGCAGCCCCACCTGGGGTTCTCCCTCCCCTCCTGCCCCAGAGCTGCCTGGCCAAGGGTGTGTCTGACAGCACAGTCTAACCTGAGCAAGCTGTTCTGTATCTCTTTAATGGACTATGGCCCAGTATTAGGAAATGTTCCCTTAATATTTGGAGAATTAATGACACATGAGTTATGCAGCAGCCTGATCCAAGAAATGTTCCAGTGTACTCTCATATTATCAAGTTTTTCCAAACACCTAATTTCACGGGTACCCACAGAATACTGGAGGTGCCTTGTGCCCATCTGAGGAGGCAGCTGAGGCTGTCCTGGTCCCTGCAGGCTCACCTGGAGTGTGACAGAGAGAATCCTCACCAGGCATCTCTGACACACACACCCACTCACGGGAGGCTGCACAGCTCCTGAAACTTGCTCACAAAAGTTAATTGTGTTGATTTAGAATTTGCAACAAAACTTTTCCCAGAGAGCTGTCCACAGGCACATTGACACTATCTGCACCTCCAGGCACTGCCCGTGCAGTACAGCTCTGCCTGGGGACCTCCAGCCCGGCTTCCTTCTGCTCTGTCAAACCACAGGATTCCTTCTAACTCAAACCCTCCTGCTAATCAGAATACCTTGGACTTGAAGAGGTTTTGGCACTCAGAAGATCATAGGGGGTTGCTTAATGAATTGCATGTTTTGTCTTGCTCATGATGTTTTTTGGTAAGATGACACTCACCAGTCTGCCTCACTCTCAGTGTCTGTCAGCTGGGTACCCCCCCAAGGTGTTCCTGTGGTTGTGTCACAGTGCAGGCAGCTTCCACATAGCTGGAGGATAGCAGCAGGTACCTGAATTTTAGGGTCTGCTGTGCTTTCTTGCTTAATTAACCAGAAAAAATGAGCCATTACTTGCCAGTGACTGAACACTCATCTGCATTTCCCTTTCCCTTTACAATCATTAGTGCAGAGTCAGTAATTACTGACATTCTGTGCTGAGGACACACACATGAATTTATATTGGTATTTCCAAAGTAATGGGTAAATTTGGGCCTTTTCAAAAGTATTTGTGATTTTCTAAGAAGTCCTTCATGCAATACTTACCCTGGCAGTGCCCAACCATGGTGGTAGAAGACACAAAGCTGGGGCTGCACAGCACCTGATCCCACAGGGCCAATTGTGCACAGAGCCTTTGGTTCAGCTCCAAACTCCTGTCAGTGACTGCTTTTTCCCAGTGCAGCTCCAGCTGGACACTGGGAAGCTGGCCTGATGGGGTTTCATAACACCCTGGGAATCGGATGATGATAATGTATGCTCAGTTCACAGGGGGATTTTTTCCTTTTTATTTCTTGCTAGGACTATAGACTCAAATCTGGGATCTGAAAGCCAAGCTGGATTCTGTCCTGGACATCCCATAGCTGTAAAGATCTGTAGAAAAACCTTCCTTAAGCCTTTCTGTATAATGAAAACCATCCCAAGCTCTGTCTCCTGAAGCTGTTGGGGATGAATTGTTGGGAGGGAGAAGAGGACAGGGCAAGGGCAGGGCACCCACCATGGGCTGGAATTGTACCTTCACCAATGAGCACCTTCAGAAACTAGGCAGGGCTTTAAATAAACTTAAATAGTTTTAATGCATTTAATTAATTTAGCACATTTCAGCAATGAAAACCAGAAACTATTTCACATGAAAATTCAGGTGATGTTTAGAATTGCAGCACCACTATTAGGTTATCCACAGTTATTTAGACTGACTGGATAAAAGGCAAAAGCTTTGACAGAGCAAAACCAAAGGCTTTGTTTGGTTCTCTCATTTCCCTGCTTTAGCCCCAGTCTCACTTTCCAGCCTTTGCACCACTCTTCAAGGATTTTATCTCGGAGGCTGCTCTGAATTTTTGGTTTTTCTTTAATTCTACCCAAGTTCCTATAGTAAGTCTCTCAGACATTTATCACCCTGAGCCTCAGCCCTCTCTTCTCAATCCTTTCTAGGCTTTTAATGTATAAAATCCTCTTTCAAGCACTTACTGCTTAACAAAAGTAAGTGATGTGGCTCTGCTTCCATCCACCCTACTCCAACTGCCAGGCTGTCAGAACAGTAAATATGCAAATATTTTGCTTGGCAATCCTGGCTGCAGTAAGAACATTGGTTTTTAAACTGAATTTAATGCCCAGAGAAATGAGTTCCTGTTTATAATGCAATATACAGTACACAGGAATGTATGCTCAGAGTTCTGTACCTTTTATGGAAAGAAAACTGCTATAAAAATCTATAAAAATATAAAATCAATGTATCAGCTGGAGGCATTGCTCCTGGAACATGAGGGACAGCCTGGTAGCTGTAGTTTGAATATATACATGTGAAAATCACACCTCATTTTCTTCATAACTAAGGAGACGAGATTATCTGAAGGGATCCCTAAAGTGCAAAACAAACTTACCCTTTTTTACTGTAAGACAGAGATGACAAGTCAGTAAACAGTTGGATTTTTAAGAGCTGTGCCAAAAAAATGCTGAAGCTGCTGTTGTACCCTTGACAAGAAGACAAAACCACATCAACATTTCCCATAAACCCTTATGTAGTGTGAAACATAAATGTGGTTTATCCAGCTCCTGGAGAGCTACAGAGAAAATTGCTACACCTCTATCCCAGAGCAGCTCACCATGCTGTTGTGCAACAGAAAGACATTCCAGAACCGTGTCAGCTTGGGACTGGATTTCAAAAATGCTGGGGTCTTCCTTCATGGTTCATGCTTCTGCTATGCAAGAACATTGGTGGGGTTTCACAAGAGGCAGTAGTGGCCTTCTTTAGCCTTTGGTGTAACCAGTCACAAAGAGTCACGAGGCCAATTTAGAGTGGAAGGCAGTTTAGCAAAGAGAGAACAACTCACAAAAGTAAATAAATAAATAAATATTTAAACCCCAACACTTTTTCACTCATCCATAAGTGTCTCTACCTTGTACTTGACCAGAATACTCCTGCCTTCAATAAAGCCAGGTCTAGTTCTTTCAGCAATCAGGCTGCTGCTGGGTGCCAACTGGAGAGGAGAGGCTGTTGTGAGGCAGAGAACAGGCTCTGACAGTCAGTTCAGTCATCTCATTCCCAGAGCTGCTCCTGCCATCCCACCAGAGCCCCATGCTCCTCACCCTGACTTCTCCCAGCTGAGTAGGGCTGTTCTGGGACCTCTTCCAGCCCCCAGGAGAGTTCATTCAATCTCTCCTTTCCCCCAAAACAATCCCTCTCCTCCCCTGCATGCCCCTCAGCTCATTCCCCTCCAGCAGCACACACGTTCCCCACACCCTCCCTGCCTGCAGGCAGGGAACACATCCCTTAGATCTGTTCCTGCTCCCAGCTCCAGCCCTGGGGAGGCTGCTGGGACCTCATTATACCTGCAGCATCTTGGCCTTCAGTTTTGCACTTCTTCCTCATTGCTCAGCTCCTCAGAGAAATTCTGCATGGTCAGCTCATCAAAACAAGCACTTTTAAATGTGCTTTAAAAGGGCACTCAGGGCATTCGACCTCATGTCTCCCTGCAAATCCTGGGCACACTCACCTTCCCATCTTTTCCATGCTGCAGGCTGACTGCACGGTGCCCATCCTTGCAAGCTGGACTGCACTGTGGGTAGTACTGGGACAACACAGCCACCATTGTCACTGCTGGCAGCTGAGGCAGCCCTAGAAATGATGACAGTCTCCTCATGCAGCCTGAGGAAATGTTCTGTGGCACCAATGATTTAGTCCAGCTCGTCTGAGGGTCTTGGAGCTTGGCTTTGTGTGTTTCTTCAGGTGGTGTGTGGAGGAGTACAGAGCAGTGTGACCATCCAGCTGGTTATGGAACAACAGAATATTCTGGAGGCAGGAGGAAGCTGGAGCTCTGCATACAGCAGGCTCAGAAATTCTCCTTTATCACACTCACATTCCCTGCTAACAGCAGAGGCATTTCTGACACAGCAGTGGCCAACTGGCAGGCACACACAGAGATCAAAGGCTCTCCTGTGGTCCCTGGCTCCCCAGCAGATTGCTCTCTGCAGGTCAGGCCAGAGCTTTGTGCTGTGAATTGTGTGACCCCTGTGAACCTGCTGAATCAGGGCCGAAGAAATGTTTGTCCCATCCTTGCATCTGTAAAGCCTACCAAGAGCAAAAGCTATTTTTCATTAATTGCTAACTATTCCTCTTGGCAAGCTAGTTTGCCTCCTACTTTCATTCACTTTGAAACAAAACCTATCAAGAGCCCTTCTAATCCAGCACTACAGTGGGCTGATAGTATATCCCTAGTTTTTCTTCCAAATTCCCACACAAGCTATCAAATGTTGGCTCTTAACAACAGCTCATCCAGCCTTTCATCTGTTGAAACTTTTTGTCACAGCCTGATATGTCCATCTATGAAGATGTTTCTAATACAAAACTCACACTTCCTTTTTCCCTAATGTCACACACATTTGCCTTTTTACTTTACATAATTAATTTCTTCTCACTGGTATTTACAAATTTTAAATAATTGTTCTATTTCCTTTAAGTGCCCACTCTGTCTTTAGTTAGAGTGAGAAACAGCACAGCCATTGCCTTGTTGCTTGGAAAACTTATCCAAGAGTTGTCACCATCAAATGAACGTGTCAGCAAGGTGCTCTGGCAGGCACTACCCAAAAATAACTGAGGATTGCAGCAGACCCACAGCACATGTCTGAAATTCACCCCTCCACTTCTTCTCAGGTATGAAGAACCTTCCTTCTCCCAGCAACCTGAGTTTCAGTTTTGATTGTGATTTAATACATTTGGGAGAAACATTCCTATTTTAACTTATAAAAACTCTAGCAGAAAAAAAAAATTACTGCAAATCCTGAGCCCCCTGTAAAGCACCCAGTAAATGTGGCTCCCCAAGGTGAAAGATTGGCAAAGCCAACTCTCAGCCCTTTATGGGCAACTGGCTGCTCTTTTCCCTGGTTTGTAAATCCCAGAAAAGGTCTTTTAAAAAGCAGTGACCCAGGATAAACTTGTAATTAGAAATACTGTCTGTTTATGAAATGTTATTTGATATTCCTGAGACACAGACTCAGAATAATCTCTTTTTTAAACACCTATTGATTTTGTCACTGACTTGAACATTGGCCTAGCAATAGAATTTGTGTCCCATAGGTGATATTTTATCAGGGTCCATCAGCAGGAGCAAAAACCTCTCAAGATTTTTCAAGACAGTTGTAAACAGAAATTCTTCAGTACATTCATTAAATGACTGAAGCAATCCAAATTGAAAATATTATGATACCACTTAGAGCAAAATTACATAGAGAACACATTAAAACTTTAATGCAAAACCGGCATCACTACATAAGCCCAAATCAGCACAGCAGTTTGTAAGAGCACACTGGTGTACATGTGCATCAGTCTAACCTGCAAATCTCTGGGAAGAAAAAGGCACTGGATGGTATTTCATCACTAGCCACTATCTTTGGGCAACATTCCGTGTTCCTGCCAAGTTTTACATCAGATATATTGTACCTAGGGATTGAGAAAGATGTAAGAGAAAAATCTTGATGATTAAAAAAAAAGAAAGTTATGTACTTTCTTTTGAGTTAGTAGTTCAGAAAATGCCTTCAGATGGAGTCTTCAAGGAGCTCAACTTCAGTTCTGTGGTACAATGCTGGAAGTTCATGCAGCCAACACTCCATGGAGCCCCAAGTGGTGTTAGAGAGCCCAAGACAGCACTTACCAGGCAAAAGTAGATTTGGCCTTTCTGTTTTATTAATTTTCCTCATTTCCTTTCTATTTTTCCCCCCATAGGCATGGGATCCTCTTGGCTGACCTCCCTCTGCCCCACGGCACACAGGAGCTGCCCAGTGACCCTCAATCAGCCCCTTCTGCCTGGAGTTGCAGATCAGGAGGTGCTGCAGCCATGCTGGCAGGAGCACGGGGCTGCTCTGGCAAGAAAGCACAGGGGAGTCTCTTTATTTACTGATATCAGCAATCAGCTCTGCTGCAGCCTGACAAAGAGCCTGGGAGGTGAGGCTGGCTTCAGGCACGTCCAGCCAAACAGCAGGAATGAGCAGAAGGGTATTTCACAAGGAGTCACTGTTGTTGCAGTGTTCACCCTGATAATTGCAAGGCCAAGAGAGGTTTCCCTGCAAGTTGTTTTGGGTGCTGGGGTTCTCAGAGCTGCCAGGGAGCTGCTGCAGCAACAAAACATCAATGCATATGGATAAACTTTGGGATGAATCATAGAATCATGGAGTGATTTGGCTGGGAAGGGACCTAAATGTGGGAACTCAGGAAATTCCTCTGGCTGCCCTGGAGGACTCAAGACCCTGTCAGGGGGCTCAGAGACCTTGGCACAGAGCCCAAGACCCCTGTGCTTTGATTTAGCCATTGGAATAAACAATTACCAACCTTATATGAAGAATTACAAGCCACGAAAGTTTAAGTAGAATGCTAGTGAATTTATCACAGGGTGAAAAATAGATTTTTGGGGTTTTTAGAATGGGCATTCAGGCAGCAAGATGGAGGAATCTGGGTGTGTCCAGCCTTTCTCCTCCTTCTTCTTGGCCTCCACCTTCTGCTGTGATGTTGGCGCTTCTAGATTGGTTTAGAGTAGAAGCTCACTGTCTAACACAGGTGATAGGTATTGGAAAGTAATTGCAAACATTGTACACATAGTTTTTAGTATAAAGACATAACACTGCCTTGGGGGCAGGCAGAGTGCCTTGGACTGTCTTGCTGAGCAGACCTGGACCTCGCCAGGACAGGAGAAAGAATTTTATAGATAAGATTCAATAAACAACCTTGAGATCGAGAACTGAAGAACTCTGACTCCTTCGACCGCTGGGCTGGGAAAAGAGACTTTCTTACGTATCTCGGGGTCACTCTGAGCAGCTAGAGATCCCGAGACCTAAACGCTCACCTCATTCCACCCATGCCATGGGCAGGGACACCTCTCACTACCTCAGGGTGCCCCAAGCCTTGTCCAGCACTTTTTTAAGGGATCATGCTCAACTCTGCTCCTGTTCACTATGGGTGTAAAACAAGGTTTGTTCTTTAATGGGACTGTTGCTTCTTTTCCATCATCTTCAGCCAAGTTAAACTAATTAAACTGAATGCAGGTTATACTGGAGGCGTTTGGGTTTGGTTGTTTTGTGGGTGGTGTTTGACCCTTTTCTTTGTCAGCTACCTCCACCACTGCATTGCAGAACTAGGGAGTGCTGTGTCACACCAGATCAGAGCTTTCACCCTCCTTCACTCTTTATCCACTTTTGAAGGGGTTGTGATGCTGCAGCTTTCCCCAGAACAAAGGCATTCTCATCCCCTTGCACTGCCAAGGAATTTCATCTCCCAGACAGACTGCAAAGGGAAGAATCACCACAGACTACATACAATTTATGGTTTCAGACTACATACAATTTATGGTTTCCTGCCACCAGCCACACTAATGGGCATTTTTCAGCAAGGAATGCATGATCAATTAGTCACAGGAATAAAAACAAGGGAGTAGACTCTTGAAATGAAAAGGGGATTATTCCTGCTTAAACATCAAAATTATGCTGGCTCCTCTTTGGATGATTAGGTGGAATATTTATAGGAGATAATGTTAAATGCTCAAATGTTTCCCACTTAATTGTGGGAAAAGTGGCAGTGGGTGCTTTGGTGGGTACTATGAGACTGCTGCCAGGGTGATACATTCTCCCAAGATTTAAGCAATAAGCCTGAATTGCATTGACCTCTTACTGCCAAATAGTCATTAACTGGTGCAGTTATTAGGGGGGATTTCAATGTAAAAGGATGCTGAAATCCAGCTCTGGGGCAGGCAGAGACAGCGGCACCATCCCTCCTGCATTTCCTAATGGGCCAGGTTTCCACAATCTTCCCTCAGAAGAAGAGGCTGTGCTCAGATTCTGCTGCACTGCAGGCACTTCAGCACGGTCCCACAGAGCCAAGTGCTTATGTTAGACCCCTCAGCCCATGCACACCCTGAGGCCAGCATCCCTCCCCTCTCACAACCCCTCTGTGTCCCAGGCAGAGCTGGGCTCCACACACACAGGGTTGTATATCCCAAAGGTTCTAGTGATTTCCACAAATTAGACTCAGGGGATGACGTTTCCAGGTTAAAAGATTGTAGCTGTAAAAATGTTGATATGAGAGAAATATTCGCTGTGGATTTTTAAAGTATTACAGAGTATTTTCCTGAACTATGGTTTATACTGTTTTCTTAATGGAATGCAGCTGGCTTAATGAGTAGAAATAGTCAAGAATAATGTATTCAGTGACTGATGGGGGGGAAGCATCCCAAATAATTTATTTATATTCTATGACACTGATCTACTAATGAAGGCATTTATTAATAAGAAATATGCTCAACAATGATGGTGAAAATCAGTCAAAGACATTATTAGCAATTATTATTCCACCATTTCAAATTGAGAGGTAAAATTTCCTGTAGTAGCTGTAGTTTCTCTATGAAGTGTACAGTCAGTTATTCAGGTAACAGCACCAGAAATAGTTCACATTTCAGAAGCAAAGGATGCATAGAACAATACCAATTAAACTCATTCTGGCTAAAAATTGCAATATTTACCTTGGGGTTTCTGCTACTTTCTAGTTATTTTGCATTATTAATTTGGAGTAATGCTTACAGAGAATACCAACAGGAATTTGACAGGAAATTAATGTAGAAACGCCCCCCAGAGATCTTAGATGTTGCTAAGCCCATTTTTCCTTAGCCAGAGTTAATGAATAATCATCTCCTTGGCAATGGTTCCTGGAGTAGAGACTTGTACTTTGGTTCCTGTTAAATATAGAAAAATGAAAAGTGTCACATAACATCAGCATCAGGGGGATTCATCTAAAGCAACTGGGTGAGTAAATACCCTCCATGTACTGAGTCACCGCTCCCAACCGCCCCCATTGCTGCAGCTAATTTCCCATTTGGGAAAGTTTTCTCTACAAAGAATGTTTATCCCTTTTCAGTCTAAAGATACTTTGATGTTCCTTTCACATGCAAAATCAGCACTCTCTCCTTTCTCAGTCCTACAACCAACTCCTAAGTCCAGGGATTTTTTTTTATTTTTCCTTCTCAAGCTGCAGGACAACTTCTTTCAGAGGTGCTTTTCTGATATTTCATCACTTAATTTATTGCCGGCACCAAGGTGAGGGCTGGAATTCATTTTCCTGCTGCTTTTGTGCTCAGGAGCAGCTGACCTCTGGGGCAAGCTCACGGGGAGATTTCCTGGAATAACCTGAAACCCTGAGCTGGAGCTCAGCGTCCGTCAGGAAATGGATTCAGTTGCCCCAGTCACTGGGAACAAGGGCTGCTGCTGCTGCTGCTTTGGAGCCGGCTCAGCTCTGCCCTCCTGGACACACCATCCCCAGCCCTGGGGCTTCCCCAGCCAGGCTGGAGCTGGTCACACTCGGCCATCGGAGCTGTGTGTGGCTCCTGACAGGACTGGGAGGTCAGGAGGGAACTGGGACTGCAGTGGGAATCACAGAACCAGGGAATCACAGATTGGTTTGGGTTGGAAGGGACCTTACAGACCATGTCCAGGGGAGTAGGAGATAGCAGGGGGAGGAATGGCAAAGGCCAGCAGTGGGGAGTGAATGCTCTTGCCTTGCCCAAACCTATGCTGCCTTTGAGGAGGATAGGCAAAAACCAAAAGTGTTTTCAAGTTCAGCCATCCCCCAAACACAGCTGTGTCTAAAGCCAGCCCTCTCCTCAGGAACAGCAAAGGCAAAGGAAATCAATCCCTCCCGCCCACTGGGACACGTGGACACTGCTCCGTATTTGATAAGCTCTTACTGACGTCATAAAGTCCAAGTTTCTGTTTGGAGAGTTTGGGCTCCTCCTCAAATAAATACCAAAATCAAACAAAAAGGTAAATATGAAAAGGGATCTGGCTTATCCCAAGCTCTCTGGTGGGCACTGAAGACGTCAAAACACTCCAGAGGGCAGCTCTCCGCTGCCACACACACAGGGAATCATCATCCCTGCAATAATTTCAGGTAGTACTCTGAATTTGTGCAATGTTTATGTTTCTCAGACTCCCTTGCAAATATCAGCAGGTTCAGAGCCCAAATGGTGCTTTTTGCAAAATGAAGCCGGCAGAGCTTGCTGAGATGCAGAGATAAAATCAAAATTAAAATGAGTCCCTTGAGGTTGCTTCCACATGTGACTGAGGGCGCTGCTTAAGAAGAGCCTATCCATCCTCTCTGCAAAAACATTTATCACTGAAAGACCCCACGTTTCTGAAATAATTTGGGGGAAATCTTGGTCGTGAAGCTTCTCCACCAAAGGTGAGGCTTTCCAGGTGATATCAGCACACCTTTTAGGGTGGGCAGGTGCCTTACTGTGTAGAGAACTGTCTCCCAGCCCGCTGGGCCAAGGGGGCATGTACTCCACAGCAATGCCAAGATTTTGGCTGCAGCAGGAGGGTGAGGTGTGCTGAGTGAGAAGCTGAATCAGAAGCTTCAGACTGCTCAGAAAGTCCTCACAAATAGGTAGGTACCTGTCAGTGGGGATGTGGATCATTCCTCTTCAGTTCAGGTGTAAACAGGGCATTTTGAGTAACATTTGCAGCCTGTACTGGCTCCCTCAGGCCTTACACAGCCCAAGGCAGAAAAGGAACACTTGGAAAAAAGCATTAATTCCATAAAAGTGGTGTTGGGAAAGCAGGAGATAGCAAAGCACTGGTGAAAGCACACAGTGTATATGATGTAAAATTATTGTTTAATTGATATACTGCAAGACACTGTTCTAATGGTAGGAGGGAAAAGAAATAACGATCAGTTATCTCATTATTAATGTTCATTTTCTCTTCCAGTATTGCCAGCGGGTTGAGTTAATTATTAAGCATGACATTTGGGCTTTAATATATCAGCTATAGATTCCAGTCACAGCAGTCTAGTTTAATAATTGGGTTTCTTTCTCCCTCATTTTGACTAATAGCATACTTAGAGCAATTATTAAAATTCATCATAGCACAAAAATAAACCATTTGAAACCTCACCAAAAATGGCAGCACAACAAAGCTCTGCTTGGCATTTAGTGGAGAATTCAAAAGAGCCTCTTGGAAAACATGGAACTGCTTCTCTGATAATTCAACAGCCACAATGTGAACATGGACACTCAGTGAAAGCCAAGAGTGCTTCAGGTGAGCCAAGGCAGCATTGAATAGGTTGCTGTCACTAAAAAAGTGCATTCAGATTTCAGAGGAAATTTCCTCTGAAAATGCAAATTCATGTGGTTCTTTAGCTAAAGGTAGTTCAGCCAAGCCATGGCAGTTTATCAGCAGTGGTAGAAAGTTGTTTTAACACTGCATCATCAAACTGTTCTGGAGACTTCACAATCTGCCTTGGAATGGCTGTAGGTGCCAAGTGGCTGTAGCTTCTGCTGTGAGGAACTTAAAATCCTCCTTGCTGCTCTTCCAGACTCTTTAAAGACAAAGTTTAACTTCCAGCATGAGCACAGCTCTGCATAAGCTCATTGAGCCCAAAACCTACAGGCATCAAGGCACCCAGCAGAAATCCTGCACATTCCCACCATGCCAGAGAGAAATGGGGCTTATTCAAGGACTGAAAAAGAGACAAGATTTTGAGGGGTTGTTGCAGCTTGCTGCAAGGCGACCTGATTCTGGGGTCCGGCACGGTAACTCAAATACAGAGTCACTGGGTCCACTCACTGCCGACACCAATGTGGTGGATAGCAAATGGCGTTTATTAAAAGGTTTCAGGGGTATTTATGGCTTGGGTAGTTTGTGTCACTTCCTTTGCCCCTGTCCTGGGTGCGGCCAGGTAGCCAAGGTCAGACTGAAGGTGAGGAGGGGTCTTCCCGTCTACGCATAACAGCCTGAGATCTTCCGGCCGCAATCCCTAACTCTCCCACAAGGGGTGAGAGTGGAATGAAAATAGAAAACTTGAGAAAAGCCTGGTGTTTATAGTTTCTTAAAGCAGGACGGTAAGCTGCATGCTCACCATCTCCTCCTCCAAGTGCACACAGGGATGGAGCAGCCCCAGTGGTTTCAGGCATTGAAACCACTGTAGACTTGGAATCAGTTCACAAGTGAAAATAAAGACAGAATAATCACAGAATCACAGACTTGTCTGGGTGGGAAGGGACCTCAAAGCCCATCCAGTGCCACCCCTGCCATGGCAGGGACACATTCCACTGTCCCACGTTGCTCCAACACCTGTCCAACCTGGCCTCGGACACTTCCAGGGATCCAGGGGCAGCCACAGCTGCTCTGGGCACCCTGTGCCAGGGCCTGCCCACCCTCACATGGAGGAATTTTTTTTTAACATCTGACCAAATACCTGGTTACACAGACACCTCACCCTGCAGCAGGCTGCTGTAAATGTCTGCTGAAACATGACCCACAGAATCCACCACAGGTTCTTCCTGCATGCATTGCCTGCACTCCTCTCAGGAGACAGCTCTCAAAACCAGTCCCAGAGTGCTCCTGCTGTCCAGGAGGAGGTGGCCACAGCCACCTGGCTACAGCCTTGGCAAGAGCTCAGCAAGAGCCATCGGTGTCACCACAGCCCAAGAGAAAGAACAGTGAGAGAATTTCCATTTGCCCTTTGAAGCTGAGAAGGGACCAGTTTGTGTCTGAACAGCATTCCTTCACACCTCCCCATATTATCTAAAAGTAGGAGACAGCAATTAAGCAACCCTCAGATTAATAATTGAGAAAAACTAAAGACTGGAAAGATATCAAAGGCTTCTTTCGCAGGACTGCAGAGTGATGCACTGCTTTGGAACTGCAGATAATCCAGGCCACAACCAACCTCATCCTCTGGCCATTATTTAAGAGCCAGGAGGAAAAGACTGGAAGCAAGAAAACACCAGTTTACTGCAAATTTTTCCCTGAAACTCGGTTGGCACAGGAGCCCCAGACTTTCCTGCATGATGCTTTATGATTCCACGATGCTGTTACAGCCTCGGTCAGCTGCTGCAGAGCCCATCCGTCGTTCAGTTGAGCAGCCTGAGCCTGGGAACACCAGTGAATATTATCAGAGCAGAGGGAATGCTGCTCTAATTGTTGGTTTGTAAAGTTATCTGGATAAATGATCATCTGGGGAAAGAAACATGGTGTATGTATAATTAATCTACTTAGAATTTGTTGTAAATTAATCATATTGAATATTAAAACTATTCCCTATTCTCATGTTAAACAAAATAATCCCTCAGTATTTTCATCTGATCTTACTAGAAATGATGAAGCTGGACTTTGCTATCCACCTCTCCCATTCTTGCCTCTTGCACTGCCAGGAAAGTGCTAAATAGATGATTTGCCTGCTCCCTGCAGCAGAGTTGATCTTCTGGGATGATCTCTGACACAGATGAAGGAGTCAAACCACAGAGGTCTTTGGAGGTTAAAATCCTGTGTCTCTGGTGTGTTCACAGCAGCTAGTCCCAGGCAAGAGGTGAGCAGCTGCACAGGTGACCCAAGGTCTGTGGGGAGTTTTAAATCCCACATATATTATGTTCATGTGTCTAATCTGGGCTCTGTTTCCTGTGCTCACCTCATAAACTCCATAGGTGAACTCACTAAAGATGGCAGCACAGAGATCCCTGCAGATCAGGCAAGTGCAGATATCAGGTCAAAGATTAGACTCACCTTGGAGATCTTCTCCAGCCTTCGTGATGCCTGACTCTATAAACTGAAGCTGCTGTTTTGCTCATACTGCATTGGTGTCATAGCTTCTGAATCAATCCCTTCAGAACATCAGATGAACAAGTACTGCTCTCCAGGCAGCTTCTCACACAGTAGAGGGATGGGCAATAGAAACCACACAATTTTTTTACAAAGGCGTATTTGTTCTTTTCTAGGACAATTTTGGAATCAAGTGCTGTAACACAAACATGTTTGTTCAGGTTTACAGTAGCCTCTCACCTTTACTGGCTCTGCAAAGCAAATTGGGTGCTGAATGCCACTCACACATGAATTAGTGGCCAGTTGGCCAAAACTTCTCTTTCTTGTCTCAGGCCCAGCTTTAGCCATGACTCTGCACACTCAGAAATCATAGGGTAATGGAGGATTTGTCCTCTTAACAGCAGCAATGCAAAATGACTGCAGATAAAATTTTACATTCTAATTGATACCTGGTCCCCAGGTATGCTCCTGAGTTACCTGGCTGTTTAGAGGTGTCCCAGCTCCCTCAAACACGACTGCACCAACCAGGACATCTCATTTCATGGCCCATGGCAGCAGAAACCCACTGCTACAAGGCTCTGATGCCAGTGGGCCACACTACAGAGCAGATAATCTTCCAGCAGGGGTTGGAGGAAGAGTTCTGCTTTCAGCTCACCTGAAGCTGATCAATAGCTGCACCCACAAAATTTGTTTTGTTGTTGTCCATCAGAACTAAGGAGAAGAATTTCTCAGGAGCTCCTGCCGACCATTGCCATGAGCTATTTGAACTCATGTCCTTGTCCTTTTCCCAGGTCTGCTGTGTGAGGAGCCACGGTGCTGTCAGACATCCTGGGGCCACCAGCCCCTCACTGGAAGGGTCCCAGCCAGGTACTGCCAGCTCTGCCTGTGCTGGGGATGTCACCTCCTGCACACACACCTTGTAAAAGCCTTATAAACCCCCAGCACTGGAGTCGTGTGTGTGCATTACTATCAAGTTATGTCACTGCTTCCATAATAAAATTATTTCAGCGGGTTGTAAGTCAGGTATAAAACTCTCTTTGGGCTGAAACTTGGCATGTCGACGTATGCAAACACACTCACACAGCCTGATTTCTGGGAAGGGGAGAGATTGTGCATTACTCCTGAATTCTGCACAGAGGCAGAGGGTATTCTCACGGGGAGAAGCTGCAGAGCTCCGGTGAGGCCAGTGGGGGAAGGCAGAGACTGCTGGAAGTGGGACAGCCACAAACCCGCCCTTCACTGCCATTCCAGCCTCCTCCTTTCCACCTCCCAGCTCTGGGAAAGGGGGACGTCATCTTGTCTACTCTTGGGCGAGGTTAGGGGAGGGTTACATGTTTTCCAAGCTCCATCTGAAACTCGGAGCATACAGGGACACTTCAGACCCCCCTGAATAGGCTGCTTCAAAAGAGGAGTTCTTGGAAGCTCACGGTGACTAAACCCATCCTTTAAACAAGCTTTGCTTTGCAAGAGTTTGGATGCTCCTTGACTGTTACTGCAAACTGCAGAGGGAAAACATGTTTGCATTGCCAGGACTGTCCTGGGACATGACTGCTGTTAAAGAGTGCAAATCCCACTGCTCACAGAGGTCCCTCCTGCAGGGCCCTGTGAGCTTGGCACTAGCACAGGAAAAAGAAATCTGCCACTGGAAGCTGCATCCAACAGTGCCTGCACATTTAGTGGGAAGAGGGGAGGGATTTTTAAGAAGCATAAAGAAAAAGGTAGAATAAAGAAAAAGGGAGCCTCCTGCTGTCTCTTGAAACCTCCCCCAGCCATAACAAGCTCTCTTTGGGGCTAGAGACTCCCAGCAGCAGAGTGGAGCAGTGTAACCACAGCATCCTTCAGATGTCTGCAGCTGCAGGTGTTTGTACACTTGACCTTTCGTGATACACTGTAAGGACAATTCCTTCATACTTACTTCACAAGTCTATTAGGAAACACACCAAACTCAAGGCAGTCATTTGCTGTGACGTTTTGTTCCCTGAATAACGCAGCACTCCACCTTTATGTCAGTGTTCCTCTGGTTTGCTGGGTTAAAATCCACATCTGGCCCGAGGGAGATGAGTCATTTCCCCAGGAGCTTCTACTCCTGCTGCAGCTGCAGCCCCCAGATGATCAACATAAAGAAAGAAGAAATATAAGGAAAGAACTATAATTCAAGAAAGAACTATAAACATATTATCATGTAATCAGGTGATAAAAAAGGGGAGTGTGATTGAAAGTAAGCGTATTTTTATTTAAACTCATGCAACTATATTTAGTGATATTAGTGGTTTGAGCATTGCTATCCAGCCTCCCAACTAGAAATTATCTGGTTACACCACATGGACTCAGGAAAATGTAACAGCTCCATCTTTTCAGAGAACAGGCAGCACTAGGACCTCAGTGACTGTTTCACACAGTAGACCTGCGCACACAGTTTGCTCCAGCTCCGAGCATGGGTTCATCCCAGCCTAAGAACTCCTGAAGGCTAAATTATTAGAAATACCGTTACCACTGGACCTCTGATGGCTATCGTGAGATAATCATCACACATCTGGAGTTTTAAAACACAGGGCATAGTCTGGTGCTTTCCAGTCCCTGGTGACATGTCTTAATAGCAACACACCCCTGGAGCTGCGCTAACACAGCACTCTGTGCTGGGGGAAGGAGGCACTGCTGGGCTGGAAGAACACACAGTTGGCAGCCCATGGCTGTGATTTACACAAAGATGTTTGTATCTTGTAAACAGATTTCTTTTCCTTCAGTGGTAGGGAGCCAGGAGATGCACTGATCAGCAGCAGCACAGAGAACATCTTGGTGCAGAGCAGGAGCAGAGGAAGGACAAGCCTTCCAGCATGGACAGAGTACTCTTATGGTAACTTTTGAAATGAAGAGGTGTAGCGAATGTGGAAGGGTAAATAAGGCCAGGAAATCTTTTGCTGTATGAATGAACTCCCTACTATTTATGATGCAGAGTTTCCAGGGATGTTGATCTGGAGCTGGGCTCCTGCTGGGCAAATGATTCTTCCCAAACAGAGGTGGGTGCCATGTCATCATTCCCTGGCTCTACCTGTCACTATCTGGCTGTTCCTCAAAGCTCTGGCTTCTGCCCAATCTTCTGCCTTCTGAGCAGCAACAAGATTTAAATGGTCCTTATCATTCAATTCAAATTATTTGACTATTTTAACAATTGATTAAATCAGCTTCCTCTGATCTAATGGTGTTGGTGTCTGGGAACAGTGCAACCAGGACCAAGGTGATCAGTACAGGCTGCAAAAGCTGCTGGATTTAGGTTGTTTATGACACTCACCTCCCATTTTCCTCATGCTGTTCCTGCACCTGTGCTGGGTGAGCGAGGCTATAAATGCCCTTTGAGCAGAGAACTTTTGGGATCAGTTGCCTAATGTCCAGGAGATGCCAAACTGTTTGGGTCACTGGTGTCCTCTGCCTGCCCTGCAATTCATAGCCACCATTTCTCTCACCTCTTATTTCTTCTCCCTGGTACCTCTGTCACTACTTCAGCTTCTCAAATCTTTTTTTTTGTTTCTCCTCCCCTCTGGAAGTTGCCGAATCTTCTGTTCTCTTCCCAAGGAAAGTGATGTGGGCTCATTTCCCTTCTCCAGTCTTCACGCCTAGTTTATTCCTTCCACGTGCTGGAAGATGCATTGGCAGATGGATGTGGAGAAAACATCAGAGAGTGAACCAAATCATTTACACCAAGAGAGATTAGGTTATGTTATCACTGGGTTGTTTAGAATTGTGGAATCAGAGAATCCTTAAAGTTGGGAAAGACCTTCACAATAATCAATTCCAGCCATCAACCACCACCATCACTATGTTCACCATTAAACCTCATCCCAGGTCCCACATCAACATGTCTTTTGAGCACTTCCAGAGATGGTGATTCCACCACTGCCCTGGGCGACCTGTTCCAATGCTTTACAACCTTTTCCAAGAAGAAATGTTTCCTAATTTCCAATCTAAACCTCTGCTGGTGCAAGTTGAGACCATTTTATCTTGTCCAGTCCCTGCTCCCATGGAGCAGAGCCCCACCTGGCTTTATCCCCCTGTCAGGGACTTGAGGAGAGCCACGAGGCTCCCCCTGAGCCTCCTTTTCTCCAGGCTGAAACCTGGAGAAACTCAAACCCACAGTTTGACTTGATTCAGAGGAACCTACAAATCTGTTTTAGGTACTGATAAATGATGCTGGCTGCTCTTAGTCAGTAAAAACCAGAAAACAAACCAGATATGCCCAGCAGCTCAGCATGGTGAGTTGTGCTAGGAAAGAGCCCACTCCAGACCCCAATGGCACAAGCATCAGCACCAGATTCTGTCTGGGAAAACCTCTATGAATTCCTCCCTCAACTTATGCAGCTGAAATAATAACTGACCCACATGAACCAAATCTTCACAGTGGGTACATTTTTTCCTACTGTTTCCAAACAAAAATCATACATAACAGTGAGAAATTATTTCATCTCTACTAATGAGCGGCAGCATGAGAACTCAGCAATATGTTAAGAGAAAATCTCCCTGGTACACTGCATTACGCTTTTCCTGGAGTGAAGCAAGAACTCTTGTGATTGAAAAACTCCCTTTCCAGACTCAAAGATTGCTTTTTAAAAGTATTTTAGAAAAAGTATAACATTCCAAAATTCAGCCAAGAAAGCAGTTGTAATAATTCTTCCCTAAAAATGCCTCTGAAATTAAGCTACACTTAGCCTGATTTTTTTTCAATTTGGAGTGTATGTATACACAATATTGCAAACATATCCCTGCAGTAGATGTGTGCAATGAGTGCTGAGCTACCCAGCTGCTGGCTCTGTCACACCAGAGCCTGCTCTCCATACCCACAGGCTGCAGGCCCCCTGGGCAAGGCTGGGGTGTGGGGGCTGCTCCCCTGCATGGCCTCCCCTCCACATCCCTGCCAGAGCCGTGGGCAACTGCCTGTGGCCACCGAGTGCATTCAGGAACTGACCACTCCTGCTGGAGGTCTTGGTGCTGAGCCCCAGAATCATCTCTCACTCAGATGTGCTCCCAAACAAAAGAGGAACAGGGCCTCAGTGGCCTAAAGAGCTGCCCACAGAACCAAGAGGACCTGGACAAGTGGGATTGCAGAAGCGGCGCGGGGAGAACATCCAGGCAGGCTGGCAGGGGCTAAGGCTGGGGCGATGGAAAATCCGCAGTGGGAAGGAAACAACACAGCATCTGGTATTTTGAAACACAGCTAGAGTTTTCCTGTGCATTCTGACTATGAGTCACCAATGGTAGGCTGTGAAATTCCTGATACCCGTCTGGCTCTTGGGGCTAAGCTGTGGGATGAAGCTCAGGGAGGAGACCTGGGAGAGATCCTAGAGTGAGCCAGGGTCCCCCATGTCGGAGCAGAGCCCTGGGGTGGGATCCCAGCCCCAAACACAAGACCAGAAGGCTGTTCCAGAGCGATGCTGCAGCAGTGCCTGCACCAGGAGCCTCCTTGGGTGGCAGTAGCCACATGCAGCAATTCTCGATTCTCTCAGCTCTGCAAGGTGAGCAGGAGGAGTTTGGCCTCAGCAGCCACATACACTAAGCCAGCCCAGCCTCAAGCTGGGCCAGGAGGAGCAGAAGAGCACAGAATGGCAGGAGAAGAGACCCAAAGTGGGTGTCTCAGCTGCAGTAGCAGTGCTGCTTTCTGCCAGCTGGGCACCAGCCCTGGAGAGCTCTCTTCCCCAGCAGAGAGGAATCACCTCAGGCAATGGCCAGGGAGCAGCTGCCCCAGGAGGCTGCAGACCCTCCCTCCCCTGCCCCTGCAGCCAAGCACCAGGAAAAGAAAGCAAACAGCAGTGGAGCAGAGTGTTTTCTTTCCATTACCAGGCCCACAGGACTGCAGCTGTTGTGCATAAAGCCGTCAGTATGGAGACAGAAGTAACCCAATGCTACAGCTGCTCTGGGAGCCCTTTGCAGAGCAAGCTGTGTGCAGGGCCAGCACGGTGTGGGCAGGCAGGAGCCAGGCAGGGGCTGCTGTGACCAGCGGCGTGGCTCCGAGGGGCTGGGGGAGCCCATGCTGAGCATCCCTGGGCTGAGGACATGACCTGGACAAATTGGAGGGCTAGACAATCACAACCCAGTGAAGTTCTATGAGGGAAAGTGCCAGATTGTGCACTTTGGATGATGCAACCCTGGATGTATGGACAGGCTGGGGAATGAGATGCTATAGAGCAGCACCATGCAAAGGGAAATCCCAGTGGATGGAAAGTTGGATTTGAGTCAGCAGTGCCCTGGCAGCCAGGGGGGACATCCCTGTTCTGGGGGGCACCAGGCCCAGCATGGCCAGTTGGGCCAGGGAGGGGATTGTCCCTCTCTGCTCTGCTCTGCACTGGGGCAGCCTCACCTCAAATATTGTCTGAAGTTTTAGTTACTACAATATAAAAAAGAGTGTTCAAAGGAGGACAGTGAAGATGGTGAAGGCCCTAAGGGGAAGCTGTGTGCAGAGCAGCAGAGGACTCTGTGTCTCTTCTGCCTTGGAGGAGACTGATGGGACACATGATCGGGATCTCAGATTTCCTCAGGATGGGGAGAGTGGAGGCAAGAACAGATCTCATTCTGTTGTCTCCAGTGATAGGGAATAGCCTGAAGCTGTGTCAGGGGGAATTAGGATGGATATTAGAAAAAAGGTTCTTCATTCAGAGGATGGTTGGGCACTCCAGGGCAGCACCAAGTCTGAGAGACCTCAAAAAGCAATTGGACAATACTCTCAAGCACCTGGTGTGATTCTTGAGGATGCTCCTGTAAAGGGCCAGGAGCTGGACTTCATGATTCTTTTGAGGCACTTCAAACTTAGCATATTCTGTGATTCAGTGATTCTGTTTATTAGAGTAGAATATCTCAGCATGGATCTGCTCAAAATGAATACTCAGGAAAAGAGGGAAGCCATCAAGAGCATCTCCAGGGACTCAGCGTGACCAGCAATGTCAGCAGGCAAAAAAAACATTTACCTGAGTATTGGACCTTTGATGAAGTAAAACATTTACAATCATGGCAGTCCATTTGTACAGATGGGGGTACATTCTTGGGGTACAACTCAGGCCATGAGATCAAAGCAGGCCTCTGGGGTCATAGCAGGCTGAGGTCACAGCAAGCTGAGGTCACAGCAGGACTCTGGAGTCACACCAAGTTCAGGGGTCACAGCAGACTGAGGTCACAGCTGGCTCTGAAGTCACAGAAGTCCCAGAGCCCTGTGATAACACAGCAGCACAAGGACCAAGCAGTCAGTCCCTGAGCACAACTGTTGCAGCAGCAGCGGCGGTGGCAGCAGTGGTGCTGACATTGGGAAAGCGGTGTCAGGACAGCGGTGGCAGCAAGAGCTGCGGGACTGGCAGAGGGCAAGGCACCATGGCCCTTGCTCTGCGCCTCTTCCTGCTGCTTTTTCTGGCCGTGGCCCTGCCTGCCAGGGCTACCCAGGCTGCTCCGCTGCGAGTGCGGAGAGCAGGTGAGCCGGCAGCCTGGCTCCCCTTTCCCGGGACAGCACTCCCTGCTCCCCGGGAAGCGCTGGGGATGGTTTTCCCCAGGCCTTTAGGGAGGGTTTCCTCTGGGGGAGGGAGAGAGCCACCATGGGCCCTGGGCAGCCCCTGTTTCCTCCCCACGGATGTGTCACATGGCATGCAAAGAAGGTGGAGAGTGACTAGGAGCCAGCCCAGAGCTCCCCAGGTCCTTGTGCAGTCAGGCCTTATCCATTCACACCAGGCTTCCACAGCCTTGCCCGACCCCATTGCATTGCCCAGTTCCCTAAGGGAGAGGGGATCCCAGCACACCATGGAAATGGGTCTGATCTCTGCTCTCCTGTAGATTTGGATCATGATTTGGATGATTTGGAAGGCCTGCTGAATGACACTTTGAATGTCTTGGAGAAGGCGGGAGGCAAGTTCTGAATTTCCCTTTTTACTGACAGAATTATCAGGGTCCATGTGGCAAGAGCTCACTCATCTGCCATTTTCATTAAGGTTAAGTCAGGGTTGAAAGATTCTGAAAAACTTGCCCTGCTCCCTTCTGGAGCCCTGAGGGATCCCACAGGATCTCTGTCGGTGGCAGGAAGGAGCATTTAGCTGTCCATCTTCCTCTTGTATGCAATGCCAGTGTGTCCTTCCATGTTCTCTGTGCAGCCACAGAGAAGAGCAGAGAGGGAAGGGGCCGGGCCCAGGGCTGTGCCCCAGGGCTGAGCCTTGCCTGCAGCCTGAGGGTCTCCTACAATGCCACAGGAGCTGTTCTGTCCTGCCTTTCTTTTCAGCTGAACCTGTTGGTGAAGGTGATCTGGCTTCCCAGTCCATGACCAGGACTGAGCCTCTGGGAGATGGTGAGGGTAGGTCAAGCCTTTCCCCTAGGAAAGCTGCCAGCTCAGAGCCCAAAGCTCCGCCAGGGGGGCATCGCTGCAGGTGCCAGGACAGATCCATGCACGTGTGTGCCCTCGCCCTGCGCCAGCCGCTCACTGCTCCTGCGGCTCAATGGTGCCCATGCAGATGAGCAGAGATGGCAGACGGTTCTGTGGCTGTTGAGTTACAGGGATGTCTGCAGGGAGGAGTGTTCCTGCCCCTGTGCTGATTCCTACACAGCAGCTTGTCTATAATGGTACTGGTGAGTAGATGCTGAAGGAAAAGCAGCAGGCAGGACAAGGTGGGTGCATTCCCTCAGCCTTCCCCTGGGGTTCAGCAGCCAGGGGATTTGGCTGCACATCTGGACATGCCGTGCCCGGCACAGCAGGAAGGGATCCATGGCAGCCTTGCTGCCCCGCTGCTGCTTCTACGCCCTGCAGGGCTGTTTCCCAGCCCGGCATGGCAGCAGCCTCTCTCCAGCCTCTGCAGGAAGGCATTTAGCAGCAGCTGACATGCAGCCTAAACTGCACCACGGGCATGAGATCCTCTGCAATTTTCAATCTCCACGCAAATCAGAAGGGGCAGCTGTTTGGAGAAGGGAGAACCATGGCCTACGCTAAAAGTTGATGTGATGGGGATTTCTTGATTCTTATCCACGTCCTTGAGAGGCATTGGCTCCTGAAGATGCCACCTCCCCAATGAGGAGCAGCCCAACCGTATCCAGCTCTCCTGTTTCCTTTCTGCAGTAATGGAAGGAGAGGCTGTGCAGAAGGCTCAGTTTCCTGGAGGAAGCAGTAGCTCATTGGCAGCCTCTGCTGAAAGAAGGGAGGCGAGTCCAGGCACAGTCACAGGAGGTAATTACTGTGCCTCTGGGCCTGAGCCCTGCTGAGGCTTGAGCTGCCCTCTCTGCTGCTTGGCAGTGTGGGCACAGCCCGGACAAAACAGGCACAGCCCAGAGGAATTATCCTGAGCAGGCTCAGGGCACTCGGGTACTGAGCTGTCCTGCTGGGGTCCCTCCAAGGGAGACACGTCCCGAAACCTGGGAGCGGCTGCACAGGGTGCCATGGTGGGGAAAGAGCAGAGAGTAAGGCTGCAGTGGGTCCTGAGAGTGCCTCGTATGTGCCCTTGGGCTGGGGGATTTTTCCCAGGGGAAAGAGGGATGGAGAGAAAGAAGAAGGTAGGAAAGGACAGAGAAAAGGCAGGAGGGACAGGGGGATAGCTGTGGCACTGCCTGCTGCAGTTTTCCCCAGGGCTTTAGCAAGAGTTGCAGCTGTGGGAGTGAGAGCCCTGGGCTGCTTGAGCCACCCCTTTAGGGATGTTGCACAGAGCATGGAAAGAGGCTGGAGAGTGACCAGGAGCCTGCCCAGAGCTCCCCAGGCCCTTGTGCACCTTTGGCCGTGTCCTTTCATATGGCTCCCATGGCTTTACCCAAGCCCCTTTCAGTGCCCAACTCCCATGTTGGAGTATCCTGCAGGTATTTTCTCACTGCCCCACCAAGAAATATTGTTGACAGCTTGGCAGGAACCAGGTAACAGAAGCTTCTGTGGCTGTTGTGTTACAGATGGGTCTGCAGGGAGGACTTTTCCTGCCCCTTTGCTGATTCCTACAAGGCAGCCTGGCACCCATCGCAGGGGTGAGTAGTGTATCCCTGCTGACCCCACAGGCTGAGCTGTGCTTTTGTGGGATCCATTCTTGGGAAATGGAACTACTTTCTCTTAAGGTCCTCTGAGAGGGAAGAACAAAGCCACATGGCACATGGAACCCCATGAGCCAAACAACATCTTGAAACATATCGTGACGGAACTGCACGAAGGGAATGGTGAGAGAACCTCCTTCAGCCTTGTCCTAGGCCTCAGCAGCCGGGGGCTTTGGCTGCACATCTGGACACGCCCTGCCCAGCACAGCAGGAAGGGATCCATGGCAGCCTCCCTGCCCTGCCGCTGCTTCCATGCCCTGCAGGGCTGTTTCCCGGCCTGGCCTGGCTGCAGCTTCTCCCCAGCCTCTGCAGGAAGGCATTTGGTGTCAGCTGACATGCAGCCAAAACTGCACCATGGGCATGAGATCCCCTGCAACTTTCCCATCTACAGGCAAAACAGAAGGGGCAGTTGTTTGGAGAAGGGCCTACCAAAAAAGTTTATTGCGACTTCCTGATTCCTTTCCTGATGGCTTTGAGAAGCATTGGCTCCTGAAGATGCCACCTCCCCAATGGGGAGCAGCCCCACCATATCCAGCTCTCCCTTTCTTTTCTCCAGAAGTGGATGGAGAGGCTGTGCAGAAGGAAGCATTTTCCGGAGGAATCATGCCGGAAAATAATCAATTTCCGGCAGCCTCTGCCACAGGAAGGGAGACGATTCCAGGCATAGTCACAGAAGGTAATTACTGTGCCTCTGAGCCTGAGCCCTGCTGAGGCTTGAGCTGCCCTCTCTGCTGCTTGGCAGTGTGGGCACAGCCCGGACAAGACAGGCACAGCGCAGAGGAATTATCCTGAGCAGGCTCAGGGCACTCAGGATCTGAGCTGTCCTGCTGGGGTCCCTCCATGGGAGACACGTCCCAAAACCTGGGAGCGGCTGCACGGGCTGCCCATGGTGGGGAAAGAGCAGAGAGTAAGGCTGCAGTGGGTCCTGAGAGTGCCTCGTATGTGCCCTTGGGCTGGGGGATTTTTCCCAGAGGAAAGAGGGATGGAGAGAAAGAAGAAGGTAGGAAAGGACAGAGAAAAGGCAGGAGGGACAGGGGGATAGCTGTGGCACTGCCTGCTGCAGTTTTCCCCAGGGCTTTAGCAAGAGTTGCAGCTGTGGGAGTGAGAGCCCTGGGCTGCTTGAGCCACCCCTTTAGGTATGTTGCACAGAGCATGGAAAGAGGCTGGAGAGTGACCAGGAGCCTGCCCAGAGCTCCCCAGGCCCTTGTGCACCTTTGGCCGTATCCTTTCATATGGCTTCCACGGCCTTACCCAAGCCCCTTGCAGTGCCCAATTCCCAGAGGCAGAAGGGGATCCCAGCATGCCCTGGAAAATGTTCTAATCTGTGCTCTGTTCTAGATGAGGTTGCTGGGAAGGCTTCTCCATTAGATTGGTTGAATAAAGTTTTGAAGCCATTGGAACCTCCTGAAGGTATGTTCTCACTGCCCCACCAAGGAATATTGTTGACAACTTGGCAGGAACCAGGAAACAAAAGATTCTGTTACTGTTGTGTTATTTACAGATGTGACTGCAGAGAGGACTTTTCCTGCCCCTTTGCTGATTCCTACCCAGCAGCCTGGCTCCCATCGCAGGGGTGAGTAGTGTCCCTGCTGACCCCACAGGCTGAGTCCTGCTTTTGTGAGATACCTTCCTGGGAAATGGAACTACTTTTTGTGAAGGTCCTCTGAGAGGGAAGAACAAAGCCGCAGGACACAAGAAACCCCATCAGCCAAACATCCTGAAAGATATTGTGACGGAACTGCACAAAGGGAATGGTGAGAGCATTTCCCTCAGCCTTGTCCTGGGACTCAGCAGCTGGGGGCATTGGCTGCACATCTGGACATACCGTGCCCAGAACAGCAGGAAGGGATCCATGGCAGCCTTGCTGCCCCGCTCCTGCTTCCATACCCTGCAGGGCTGTTTCCCAGCCTGGCATGGCTGCAGCCTCTCCTCAGCCTCTGCAGGAAGGCATTTGGCATCACCTGACAGGCAGCTCAAACTGCACCACAGGCCGGAGATCCCCTGCAATTTCCCGGTCCACAGGCACATCATGAGGGGTGGCTGCTTGGAGGAGGGAGGGTCATAGCCAGCCCCAAGGGCCTGGGGGATCCGCATTTTCCTGATCCTTAACCATATCTTGCACAAGCATTGCCTCCTGAAGAGGCTACCTCCCTGATGTGAAGTGATTCCAGCTGATCAGGCTGTGCCTATTCTTTTCTCAAGGGATGGACAGAGAGGCTTTATGGAAGGCTGCATTTCCTGCAGGAAGGGCGGCGATGCCAGGCACAGTCACTGGAGGTAATTGCTGTGCCTCTGGGCCTCAGACCTGCTGTTGCTTGAGCTGCCCTCTCTGCTGCTTGGCACTGTGGGCACAGCCAGGAGAAGACGGGCAGAACCCAGAGGAATTATCCCGAGTAGGCTCAGGGCACTCGGGAACTGAGCTGTCCTGCTGGGGTCCCTCCATGGGAGACACGTCCCAAAACTTGGGAGTGGCTGCATGGGGTGCCCTTGGTGGGGAAAGAGCAGAGGGGGAGAGCAAGGCTCCAGTGGGTCCTGAGAGGACCTGGCTATGTGCCCTTGGGCTGTGGGAGCTTTTCCACAGGTAGATGGGCAAGCAGGTGAGAGGGACAGAGGGTTAGTTGTGGCACTGCCTGCTGCAGATTTTTCCAAGCATTTAGTGAGGGTTTCCTGTGTGGGAGTGAGAGAGCCCCAGGGCCCTTGGCTGCTCCACCTGGCCTTCCAGGATGTTGCACAGGCACTGCAAAGAGTCTGGTGAGTGACCAGCACCACACGCTCCCACACCCAACCCTACCGCCTAGCAGTGTCCAATTCCCTAAGGCAGAAAAAGATCCAGCCCACCATGGAAATGGTTCTATGGAATCTGTGCTCCCATGTAGACTGGGATCGTGACTTGGATTACTTGGAAATACTGGTGAATGGTGGTTTCAAGGCCTTGCCAGATGTTGGAGGCAAGTTCGGAAAGAACATTTCCTGAGAGAATAATCCATGTCAACGTGGCAAGAGCTCACTCATGCGGCATTTCCTTTAAGTTCCTCTGAAGGTTGATCACTTCTGGAAAACTTGCCCAGCTCCCTTCTGGAGCCCTGAGGGATCCCACAGGATGGCTTTCAGTGGGAGGAAGGAGCATTTAGCTGTCCATATTCCTCCCATGTGCAATGCCAGTGTGTCCTTCCGTGTGCTCTGTGCAGCCACAGAGAAGAGCAGAGAGGGAAGGGGCCAGGCCCAGGGCTGTGCCCCAGGGCTGAGCCTTTCTCAGCTCCTCTGCCAGCCCCAGGGAGCCTGAGCTGCTCTTGCTGCTGCTGCCAAGCCCTGGTCTTGCATAGGGCGCTGGGTTTAGAGCTGCTGGCACCTCCAGGGTGTCCTTTCTGCCTCGACTACCCCACAAGGGCCTCCTTCCACCCCAGTGTGGGGCCACTGCAGGCATGTAGTCCCCCTGCTCCTGCTCCTGAGTGGAATGCAGAGCTGAGGAAGTGCCTTGGAGCGCACCAGTCACCCAGCCTAAGGGCCCTCATTGCTACTTCCCTGCTGAAGGAAAATCTTCAGCAGTGTCACAGGAGCTGTTCTGTCCTGCCTTTCTTTGCAGCTGAACCTGCTGGTGAAGGTGATTTGGCTTCTCAGCCCACATTCAGGATAAAGCCTCTGGGAGATGGGCAGGGTAGGTCAAGGCCTTTCCCCTGGGAGAGCTGCCAGCTCAGAGCCCAAAATTTTGCCAGGGAGGCATTGCTGCAGGTGCCAGAAGAGAGCCATGCATGTGTGTGCCCTCGCCCTTTGGGATCCCCTCCTAACTTGGACTCAGCACTGGCAGCTGTTTGGAGGAGGGTGGGCCTTGGCCAAGCCCAAAAATCCCCGATGTTTTGTGAATCTTTCCTCATTTTTGATAAGCTGGAAACCCTGAAGATGCCACCAAAGAAACTGGGAATTTTTCTATCTGATCCAGCTGTTCTTTCTTCTCAAGTGAGCCACCAAAAGGCAGGACGGAAGGAGATGTTTCCCCAAGGAAGCAGAGGCCGATTGGCAGCCCCAGCTGCAGGAAGGAAGGCCATGCCAGACACAGGCACGAGCACAGGAGGTAATTGCTGTGCAGGGATCAGCCCTCGGTGGGGCTGTGTGGCAGCAGCTCTTCCCCCAGGGCCTGCCCTTGCACGGCCTGGCAGCAGCCAAAGCTGGAGGGACCTCTGGAGGCTTGGAGGCCTCTGGAGCTCCTTCACAGCCCTGGGGAAATGGGACTTGTGCACCAACGTCCCTCCCACTGCAGCTGCTCCAGAGCTGGCCCTGAGTGCCCAGAGGCCCAAGGCACAGGAGCAGCCCCGAGCGGGAGCCCTGCCATGAGCCCAGGGCCAGAGCCAGCCCTGGCTCCCGACTGGGCAGGGGCTGCACTGGGTCCTGACAGGGCCTGACTCTGTCCCCTGGGGCTGGGGGAGCTGTCACGGGGCAGGGAGGGCCAGGGCTGGCAGAGGCTGCTCAGGGATGGGTTTGGCACGTGTGCCTCGAAGCAGAGACTGCCCAAGCAGCTGCGCCGCCCCCGGGCTCTCCTCCCGGCCTGCTGGGCTCTGTTGGGAGGCACAGCCTGTGGCAAGGGGCGGCAAGGTGCCTGCAGGCCCCAGCTCTGGGGGAAAGGGAGAGCGTCCTGGCCGAATCCACCGTGCTGCCAGCTCAGCAGTGCAGCACAGCACGGGCTCACGCTCCCCATCGCTCCCACAGGTGCAGCCGGCCCCACAGCACGTGTTCCTGATTCCCAGAAAGGCCCTGGAAAGGGTTTCTGTAAGGGAACAGGCTGCTGGCTAGGGCTAATGTCAGGCCTGCTTTGTTTGGAGTTTATCATAATTTTATGCTGTGTGCGAATTTGGATTTACTGGAAGAGAAAAGGGTGAGTGTTTTGTTCATCTTTCCCTCAAACAGCTTCTTTTGAAAGTCTGATGTAGAGAGGAAACATACTCAGAGAGGCTGCAGTGGAGATTTGGCCAGTGTGTGATTGTCCAAACAACTCTGTTGAGGGTTCTGCTGCTGCCCAGTGATTTCTGTGGCCTCTTCATTTCTGGGCCTTGTCCTGGGGGCTCGCTGGGGCTGCAGCCAGTGCTGGCTCCCACTGAGGCTGCCTGGCCAAGAGCAGCCCCAGGGGTACAGGGCAGAGGCAAAGCAAGGTGGGGAGGAGAAAGAGCAGGGACGAGCTTGCCCTGGAATGGCAGAGGCGCTCTGGGGCCCGCTCCTGGCCAGGGACCCTGCCCAGAGCCGTCCCCTGCTCGCCGGGGCCGTGAGGGGCAGCTGTGCAGCTGGGCCAGGCTGTGCCAGCAGCTCCAGCCGTGCTGGGGAGCCTTGCCAGCCCTGGGCCCTGCTGTGCAGGAGGGTCCCTGTGTGCCACTGGCAGTGGGGGCCTCAGCCACCTCCTCTCTTCACAGGAGCACCCCTGGAGAGGAGTTGAAAGACGGTGGCAGCACCTCACCCCCAGAGATCTTGAACAGCTCCTCCGGCAATAATAAGGGTCTGGGCAGCCCTCTCAAGAGTCCTGAGAAGAGGTCTCCAGAACAGCCATCTACAATGAAGCTTCTTATGCCCGTGTAGATCCCACTGCCACCTCCTCTCCCCATGTGTATCCCAAAGCTACCTTCATCCATTTTTTGATCTTCCTCTGCCCCATCCTAGCCCATTCCCGAGTTCTTCTAGAGACCCCATGATCGGCTCAGTGCCTTCCAGCCCCTCCTGAGACCAATATGTCCCTTCCTCAGCTCCTGAGCCTCCTGGCCCTGCCATCTAATAAACACTGAATTTGACCCCCCCGCTGTGCCAGGGTAGGTGATGGCCCCTTCTTCTGTTGCAACAAAGAGAAGTAGCCATCAGCCCAGTGTCTGGGTGGTAGCAGCAGCAAAGCCCACCTGGAACCAGCCCTGGCTGAGCTCCACGCCCAGGGGCAGCCATGGATGCCCACAGGGTGGGCAGGCAGGAGCCAGGCTGGGGCTGCTGTGACCAGCAGCAGGGCCCCGAGGGCCAGGGGAGCCCAGGGGTCAGGCAGCGGCATGGGGCTCCTGAGCAAAAGAGACCCCATTTTGTCTTTGTTTGTCACTTTTAGAAAGCAGAAATTTTTAGAAGTATTTCAAAATATTTTTTCTTTAGAGAGACATCCCCAAATATTTTTTCCCAATTACTATAGTAGTACGGGATTTTTCAAAGCAGTTTTAGAATCCTAAAAATGCAACCCTTTTTTGTATTTGTTTTTAATTTTTAGAAATATTGAGACATGCTTTCTGTAGAGAGAAATCCCCAAATGTTTCTTGTCTTTTTCCACAATATGTCTGTATTTCTAAAAGTAGTTTTACAGTTCTGGAAATTTTTTCCACTTAGACAATAAAAAATAAAATTGCATTTCGGTGGTAATCTTTACTCTGGGAAGAACTAAGAAGCCTTGAGACACCCAGCCTGCTGCAGAGGCTCTTTTCCCATGGGAGCTTTGTACCTAGTCACAGCCAACATACCTAGAATCTTTTCCCAGATATTTCCTGGGATTTTTGACAAGCTCACTGCTTAAGTCTTCTCAGGCAAACTTTGAGCACAGTGGGAATCTCTTCAAGTCACCATCTTGGTTTGCTTCTGGTGGAACTGCCTCAGTTCTAGAGCAGGGGCTGCTCTGAGCTTCCTGCTGCCCCTGGGCTCTCCTCCCTGCCTGCTGGGCTCTGTTGGGGGGCACAGCCTGTGCCAAGGGGTGGCAAGGTGCCTGCAGGCCCCAGCTCTGGGGGAAAGGGAGAGCGTCCTGCCCGGATCCACCGTGCTGCCAGCTCAGCAGTGCAGCACAGCACAGGCTCACATTCCCATCGCTCCCACAGGTGCAGGCAGCCCCACAGCACGTGTTCCCCATTCCCAGAAGGAAATTGGCTTCTGTCAGGGAACACGCTGCTGGCTAGAGTAAATGACAAGCCTGGCTTTTCTATGGCATGCAGGTGATGGGGGGACCCGTGTAAGGCTGGCAGATGACCGGGGTCCATCGTGAGGCACGCGAGCTGGAGGGGGTTTTGTGCATGTTGGGTGTTGCAGTAAGACATGCGGGACTTTGGGTCCTCTCTAAGTGGTGCGTGTGGCTGGGGTTCCTCATGAGGTTCTCAGGGGATATGGGATCTTTTCTACGGTGTACAGGTGACTGGAGACATCTGTAAGGCTGGCAGGGGCTTGACTTCCTTGTGATTAACATTGCGGTTTAGTGCTTGCCGTCAAGGCCTGGAGAGGAGCTGAGTCCTTGCTAAGGTGGGCAGGAGGATGGGTTCTTTTGTGAGGCACTCAGGAATATTGTGGGGTTTCTGCTGAGGGGTGCAGGGATCCCTCATGAGGAACACAGGTATAATTTTGGATCTATGCTGAGGTTTGCAGGGATCCCTCATGAGGCACAAAGGAGTACTGGCGGTCTCTCCTGAGGTTTGCAGGAGTCCCTCATGAGGTGTGCTGAGGGGTTTTTCAGTCTTCTCAGTGCAGCACAGGCCACTCTCGGGCGAGGCTGTGCAAAGTCAGCAGGAAGCTCCTGCAAAGCCTTGGGCATGTCCTGCAGGCCCGGCGGGTGGGTGGAGCCCATCCTTGGGGCCAGGCAGGGCTCTGCAGCCACCGCGCCCCTGTCGGGCCAGCTGCGGCCCCGGCGGGGAAGGGCCGCAACCCCGGGCTCCGATGGGGCTGCCGAGCAGCGCAGCAGGAACAACAAGGGCCTCGCAACACCCTGGCCCTGTGCTGCAGCCACACACATTGACAGCCACGGCCGTGCCCTGCGGCACACGGGGCGCCCGGGGCTACAGGGCAGACGAAAAGCAGGGTGGGGAGGAGAAAAGAGCAGGGACGAGCCATCCCAGGAAAGGCAGAGGCGCTTTGGGGCCTGCTCCTGGCCAGGGACCCTGCCCAGAGCCGTCCCCTGCTCGCCGGGGCCGTGAGGGGCAGCTGTGCAGCTGGGCCAGGCTGTGCCAGCAGCTCCAGCTGTGCTGGGGAGCCTTGCCAGCCCTGGGCCCTGCTGTGCAGGAGGGTCCCTGTGTGCCACTGGCAGCTGGGGCTTCAGCCACTTGCTCTCTGCACAGAAGTGCTTCTGCAGCTTCACAAGACTGGCCAAATTACTCGGGCAAAAGAGAACTGGACCTGTCATTTTGCATCTCCGTGTCAGTGTTCATTGTCCCTTCCCCGTCTGCTTTACCAGCTTACTACTGGGCACATGCTGTTGCCACCACCACCACCCAGAGCAGGACCCTCTGTCCCAAAGGTGCTGGCCCTGGTGTCCAGCCAGGCCAGGAGGTGCAGCCCTCCTTCCATGGAAGGGCCTGTGTCCAGCAACATCTTTGGGCTTCTGCTCAGGTGTCTCTGTGTGCTACGAGCTGCACTGACAGAGCTTCTTGTCTGGGCACAGCCATGGGTGAGTGGGCAGCAGCCATTCATGGGCCTCCTGAGAAAAAGCGACCCCATTTTCTTCATTTTACATTTTTACATAGCAGAAATTTTTAGAAATACTCAGAAACACTTCTTATGGAAAAAAAAAATACCCCAATATTTCATTCCATTTTCCACAAAATGTCCCTATTTCTGAAAGGAGTTTTAGAAATCTGAAAAATTTAAAATACTTTTACACTCTTAGACTAAAAAATAAAACTGCATTTAATTGATGATCTTTAAGAAGAACTAAGTCATCACAGGACACCCAGTGTACTGGAGAGTCTCTTTTCCCACTGGAGATTTTTACCTAGTGACAACAACCATCTTATAACCTTTTCACTGATATTTTCTGGGATTTCCGACAAGCTCACCTCTCAGTCTTCAGAGGCAAGTGTTGACCACAGTGGGAATCTCCTGCTGCGCAGGAGGGTCCCTGTGTGCCAGCTGCAACTGGGGCCTCAGCACCCTCCTGTCTCAACAGGCATCCATCTGCAGATTCACAGGAGTAGCCAAACACCTCAGTCTGGGACACCTGTACCAGACCTTCCCCATCTCCATGCCCATGTCCAGTGTCCCTGTCACAGCTGTTTTACCAGCTTATTACTGTGCCCATGCTGCCACCACACAAACAAGGTCCTTTCCCCTGAAGATGCTGGCCTTGCTCTCTGGCCCCTACTGAAGGTTGGTAGGGCTTGGCCTAGCTCTTCTGTTGCAATAAAGAGATGGAGCTGTCACCCCAGTGTCCAGGTGGAAGCAGCAGCAAAGCCCAGCCAGCACCAGCCCTGGCTGAGCTCCATGCCCAGGGGCAGCCATGGATGCCCACGGTGTGAGCAGGCAGGAGCCAGGCAGGGGCTGCTGTGACCAGCAGTGGGGACCCGAGGGCTGGGGGAGCTCATGCTGAGTGTCCCTGGGCTGAGGGTACATTTCCTTCCAAGGGATCATTTGGGCCTGGACCTCCTCTGTAGGAAATGGATTTGTACAAAAATTTTAGGGCCTGATGGAAGGCTCACAGTGTATGTACTTTTATGTAAATTTTGTGATAAGAAAGTTAAAAACTTAGAAGTTTTCCATAAAACTTAGAAGTTTTATGGAATAAGACAGATATTGCTAGAACAATATCTGAATAGAAAAAAATAGAAAATAGAAATAGAAATAGGAAAAGAAAAAAAAATCAAACCTACAAACAGTCCCTAAAACTTCCCAGTTTTTATCATTTATTAGAAGACTTCTAATTCTTACAGATTACTCCATGACCTAAAAAAGATTAACAAGATCACAGAAAACACGAAGCCTCTACAACCTAGACTTCCCTCTCTTTCAGTGATTCCAAGAGACTAACCTCTCATTATCATCCACTTAAAAAATTGTTTTTTCAAGATTCCACTATATCCAGAACATATTCCTCAATGTACCTTTTCGGTTCCAACCATCAGTAGAAAAGATACAAAGGTATCACTGAGTCATTTTGCTGCAAGAGATGAAAAATTCACCTACTATTTGTCAATATTTTGCAGCAAAAGCTTTGTCTCCAGCCCAACAAAAACAGCCGTAGTCAGGAATTTTTCACTACATGGATGACTTGCTCATTGCAGCACCAACTGAAAAAGAAATGGAACAGACTTGAGACAGCGTCGTCGCTGGAGTTCGTAATTGCTGGACTGGAAATTTCAACATCAAAAATACAAGAATCTTCACCCTGGAAATATCTATGAGGGAGGATGACAGAACAAACAAACAAGCCACAGAAAATACAGCTTTGAAGCAAAGTCAGCACCTTGCAAGATTAACAACAGCTTCTGAGAGAGATCAGTTTGGGCTGATCTGTTTTAGGAATTACAAATGATGAACTTGTTCCACTTTTGAACCTACTAAGAGGACACTGTAACATCAAATCTCAGAGGACTTTAACCTTTGAAACTCAAAAAGCAGTTGAAAAGGTTGGTGAAGCTCTTCAAAAAAGACACATCATTGTACTCCAGAAAAACCCTTTTTCCTCACAGTGCTAGGAGAAAAAAATGCAACTTCATGATCTCATATTTGAGTGGGACTCTTCTGAGAAAGATCCTTTGCTAATATTGGAATGGGTTTTTCTTCTTTATAAGTCTTCAAACCAGTTTTTAGAATTATAAAGGTGATAGCTCAAATTATAATGAGAACCAGAATGAGATTACTGACTATGGCAAGTCAAGACTTTGTAATTATTTACCTTTAAAAAAAGATTACCTTAATTGGGCTTTGCAATATTCAGAAGATTTACAGAATGCATTATTAAATTATTCAAGTGTTTGTTCAATTCAGTATCCATTAAATTGTTACAAACAAAGTTGAGTTTTAGAGAAAAACCTATACTAAGTAAAGAACCTTTGAGTGCTATAACTCTCTTTACTAATAGATCAGAGAAAACATATAAATCAGTAGTAGCTCAACAAAACCAAACAACCAAAACATAGGAATCAGATATTCAAACAGCAGAGGACTCTCCTCAAATTGTTAAGTTGGCTGATGTAATCAAGATTTTTCAACTCTTTCCAGAGCCTTTTAACTTATTACAGATTCAACTTATGGTGCTAATGTTGTCAAAAGAATTAAAAGATCAGTTTTGAAAGATGTTACTAATAGTACTTTATATTGTTAGCTTTCATGTCTTTATACAATTTTACAACACAGAACTAACCAATATTTTGGTTTTCATATCAGGGCACACTCTTCGCTTCCAGGATTCATGGCAGAAGGAAAATGCGAGAGCAGAAAAGCTGGCAGTGGCTGTTTCAAACACTTTGCCAAACATTTTCAAACAAGCAAAACTGAGTCATGCCTTTTGTCAAAATGATCAAGCACTTGTGCAAATGTTTCCCATCTCCAAGGACCAAGCAAAAGCAGTTATTGGTGCTTGCCCTGACTGTCAACTTGTACAACCTCCTGTTTCTACAGGAGCTGTTAACCCTCAAGGATTGCAAAGTTTACAGCCATGGCAAACAGGTATTACCAAATATCAATCTTTGGAAAAATTCAAAAATATTCATGTGTCTGTTGATACTTTTTCAGGTGCAGTTTTTGCTTCTGCACACACAAGGAAAAAAGCCAATCATGCTTGCCAACATTTTCTGCAAGCTTTTGCTTCATTGGATATACCCCAAGAAGAAAAACCAGACAATGGCCCCGCGTACACAGCTCAAAAATTGGCCACATTTTTGATGGATTATGGTGTTCACCACACTTTTAGAATTCCCTATTCCCTATTCCCCCACAAGTCAGGCAATTATTAAAAAGACACACTCTAAAATGCATTCTAGATCAACAGAAAGGGGGAGTGCGCCAAGCAACACCTCAGATGAAGCTGAGCAAAGCTTTATATGTCTTTAATTTTTTTAATAGCTCATTTGCAGAACCTAATCTGCCAATTTCTAGGCACTTTTCAAATAGCACACAGGCAAAATTGACAGACAATCTGCCTGTTTTAATCAGAAAGTGTCACCGTTAGGCTGGACATGACATACGCACGTGACCAAGGTCCAGGAAGGAAAAAAGTTTTTACTCTGCATGTTCTCCAGTTTATATACCCTTAACAAAGCGTGATCCTATGTCATTAACTACATCACAAGAACTTATTCATTGGTGCAAAGCAATCAGCGTCAATATAGTTGGCAAAAGTTTTACAGAAATTTAATAAGGCACGTATACACATCTACTTAGGCAAGTAGTCTAGCTTGCAAAAATTCTCATGTATCTTTTCTAATTGTTTTCCATGCTGACAGCCTTGTCTTTTTCCTTGCTATGGATACACCCGAAAATCATCAAGTGTTATTTCTTCTATTAACTCAGCTTTGCTTTCAGGCCAGCTGTCAAGCCCCTCCATACTTCCCCTTTTTTGTATTTTAGAGACAAACACAGCTGACAAGGATTTTTGCAGGGCCTGATGCAAAAATCCAAGCAGATAAGGGAGACACAGAGCAATCATTACAATCACCAACAAAATTAACAAACCTGTATTCAACAAGGCCTTGAGCCACCCAGTGATGCCCCAGATCTTGAAAAAACTGTTCAGCCATCCCCATCCATCATCCACCTGTAAGTGATTGACTCTCTCTTTCAAGTTTGCAATGCTTTTGTAGATGGATTCACTGTGATCTGATAAATTCATGCAACACATACCTTCAAATTCCTGGCATCTATGACCATGAGATAACAACAAGAAATCTATAGCTGCACTGTTTTGCAATGTTGCATGCCTAATGCTGTTTACATCTAGCAGTAGCCCACTTAAAGCCACAGATGTGTCATTGCTTTGTTTAGCAAGCCAGCAACCAAGCTTGTTTTTGGAATACCAACCCAAGCACGATCACCACATATTAAAAACACACCTCTTGGTAGCTGCAAGGACACTTCAAAGACACGTGATACATGACCTGAGGTGTAGTTACACCACAAGCTTGCATTTCTGTAAATGTCTAGTGTTGCATTTACATCCTGAGACTGCCCCCCTGTTGTCCTGTCTTTCCCTTTGTAACCAAACATGACACAATCATCCATTTGCAACGATCTCAGAAATTCTAGCTCCTGCGGCTCAATGGAAACCTGAGGCAAGTGTACATAGATACTATCCCAGAAATCTACATTGTGTACAGGATTCAGTGGTTTACAGTTAAAAGCTTGTGAGGGACAAGGGCAGTTATCAAGAGGTACACCAACAAGACACATAGAGAATGGATTCTCAGGACTGGAAACTGACAGGCACAGTGTGTCCTGATGTGTAGCTTCAGCCAGTGTCACCCACACGTTCTTCTCTGGTTGTGGTGGAATCTTCCATCCTGTTCCCTCCGGTGCGCTCCAGATAAGGCTTAACACAACGAGCAGGTATCCAGCAAGGTCCATTTTCTGCAGAGACACAAGCATATCCCTTCCCCCAGGTTAATAAATCTACAGGACCGCTCCATTGACCACTAATCAGATCTCTCACTTGCACCTGAACAGGTTTCTGCAACTCATATTTTTTTGAAATTAAAGAGGAAAAATGAGAAAACAAAGGAGGTAAAGAAGTTGTCTCCCTGTAAGATAGAAAATTCAGCACATAAACTGCTTTGTCCAAACGTGCCTGGGGGGTTCTCCCTGCATTCCCCCTTTTTGTTTTTGAAGCTGATGCTTCAATGTGCCATGAGCACATTCAACAATAGCTTGTCCAGTGGAAGAATGAGGAATACCTGTACTATGTACAACACCCCAATCAGCAAGAAAATGCTTTGTTTTCTGAGAAACATAACCAGATCCATTATCAGTCCTAATTTGTTGAGGCACCCCTATAACAGAAAAAGCCTTTTGAAAGTGATGAATAACATCCACAGTCCTTTCACCTGCATGTGCAGTTGCTACAATAGCATGAAAAAAGGTATCAATTGACACATGTACATGTTTCAATCTCCCAAAATCAGCAATTTGAGTAATGTCTGTCTGCCAGAGTTGCAAAGCTTGCAACCCCCTGGGATTTGTTCCATAATATACAGGAACATGAGAACCTTGACAATCAGAGCATGAAGCAACAATTGAGCGAGCATCATTACTACTAAGGCCAAATTGCAACTGCAGAGCTTGAGCTCCTTGATGATAAAACTGATGAGACAAAATTGCTTGTTGCCTATGATTAGGAACTGTTAAAGCAGCATTGGCAACAAGAGCATCAGCTACAGCGTTCCCCTCAGTAAAAAATCCTGGTAAAGAAGTGTGACTGCGAATGTGCAGTACAAAATATGGTTCAGTGCGTTGCTGGATTGTATTCCACAATTCCAACAACACCTCAAATAAAGGACGATGATCAATTTCAGATAAAACAACCTTGTCTAATTTTTTGGTCAAATTTGCTACATAAGAAGAATCTGTGACAATGTTCACAGCTTGAGGGAACAACTGAAAAGCTGTGGTGCCAACCAGCCCAACCAGCCCAGGGTCACTTGTTTACACCAGCCACTGTGGTGGCCACAAGTGTAGAGACACAATTGTAATATCAGCTCCCATGTCCAGCAGACCATTCACTTTTATTTGCCGAGGTCTTGCATTCTCAGAAGTCAAGGTGCACATCAGTGTAGGTCGCTGAGCTGTCACTCGCTGTGCCCAGCAAACTTGAGGTGTCCCAGTAGATCCAAAGCCTCCAGTAGCCGATTTTCTGTTTTGGGAACACAACTCAAAAAAGGAACAATTTGAGCAAGACAAGTCCCTTTAGGTATAGTAACTGGTGGATAATTAGTTGAAATCATAGCACAAATTTGTCCTGTGTAATCAGCATCAATTACCCCAACATGTACATTGAGTCCCATTAAAGTAGCACTAGATATTCCAATTAAAAGAGCACTGAGACCTTTACCAATAGGTCCCCATGCTTGCAAAGGTACTTTAACAACATCATGACTATTAATAGTTACTCTGTTTGCGGTGGGTATATCAATCACTGCTGAGCCAATTGTTGCCCCTGAGTATTGTTCACAGATGGATAACTATGCAGTGCTGGGAGGGCCTGTGGTTGCTGGGGTGTTTGTGTCCACACACGCCCTCCCGCGTTGATTTTGCGGTTTCCCTGCAACAATTGTCCGTTTACATGATATTTTGATTTATATTGTTTAGCAAAGTGACCATTTTTACCACATCTATTACAAGTAACATTCATATTAGACTTCACTTTCTGTTTAACATTTTTTGGACATTGTGATCGTACATGACCTTGTTCCCCACAAGAATGGCATTTTGGTGGAGGCCTTAGAGCTGCTGCTAAGGCAGTCATTTTATGTTGAACTGTGCCAGCCTTTGAACATGCTGTAACCATCTCAGGGACAGAGGGATTTCCTGGCAGCACTTCAATAATTTTCCTGCAATCTTCGTTTGAGCTTTCTGTTGCCAAATGCCTGCATAGAGTCTCCCTTAATTTTTCATCCTCTACCTGTTTTTCAATTGCTGCAGCAATTTTTTCTACAAATTGCAGAAAAGGTTCTTTAAGACCTTGTTTTATAGTGACATATTTTTGTTTTGGAGCTGCCATTTCCATTGTTTTAGTTATAGCATTCATACCTAATTGTTGAGCCTGTGTTAAAACCAGGGGATCCCACCGTGCCTGTAAATCTGGATTAGAAAAAGGCCCTTGACCAAGCAAAACATCAGCTCCTACAGCATGACGAGGGTCCTGCTGAGGTAGTTTCATATTATCTAAAGCTGTTCGTTCAGCGAATTGTCTCCAATTCTCTTGAAATATATATATGTTTATACTGCACTGGTTGAAACAAAACTGTAGCCAAATGCACAATATCATAAGGAGACAGCAAATCTGTATTAACAATACGAATTAATTGCATTACTTCAGCAGAATTAATACCAAATTTAGCTACTTTAGACTGAAGATCCTGCACAACCTTCCATGCAAAAACTCATGACTATCATTTTGTCTTGAATTAGGAACTGCTTTAAACACAGGAAAAGCCATTTTACCATTAGCAACACTATTAGCATCCATATCAACAGCATCCGAGCCCTTTGGGGCACCTATTCTCTCCACTAAATCCCAGTCTCCTATCTCAACTGCTTTCTTTTTAACATATTTCCAGCACCGAAAAGAATCATGAATATTTAGAGTGACATTATCAGAAGGCTGAGCTTTTGAAACACCAAGCTTATTTCTATTACCAGTTTTACCAAGCTTATTTCTACTATCAGTTCTACGAAGCTTATTTCTATTACCAGTTTTACAGCAAATAGAAGTATGCATTAATTCAGACCTTTTAACCCCTGTAATTTCCTCATTGTCACTATCAGAAGACAAAGGAGAAGAAAGAGTTAATATTTCAAGTGTTCATGCAATTCAGAGTCAGAATCAGAGTCAGAGTCAAGCAAAGGAGCAGACGGCTCAATGTTTTTCTTTTTTAAGGTCATCTTAGCCGGCCGCTGTGCCGAGGACTCAGAGTTAGATTTAACATTAAGTTCAGCTAGTTGCTCTACGGGGGAGTGCTACGTGGATTTGAAGCCTTTTGCAGACAAACATGAAGAAGCCTTATCAACTTTTCCTGTAGCAACAGACCCAGTAACAGTCTCTGCAGAAAAAATCCCCGCAGAACACTCTGGCTGAATTTTTCCCTTTTGCTGCTCCCCTGCAGCTTCGAGTTCCTCCTCCGATCCCCCTTCTACCTCCTTCAAGTCTTTTTTGTCCTGTTCCACTTTCCACTCCTTTAAGGTGTTATAAAGCAACTTCCAGGTAGGAGATAAATCTGCAGCTGCTTTATCCCCATCCTGAATTACTTCCCAGAGTTTTTCTCACACTTCTTTCCAAGCTCTAACACTAAAAGCAGTAGTTACATCAGTCTTAAAATTTTGAGACTTTGCCCATAATAAAATACTACGCAGAGCATAGCCCGTTGTTTTAACTCCTTTTCTTTTTAAGAAAGTTTTCCATGTAGATAAAACAATCTGTTCTTCGCTTGTTAAATTATTTCCCATTGTTCCCAGCAGCTCACCTTTTTTCCAGGTGTCAGAATCAGGTCCGGACTGGCAGCTGCACCCCGCTGCTCTCAGCTTCGCTGGGCTCTGGCCTCGCTGCCCCTCGCCCGGCAGTTCCATCACGTCAGCGTAGCACCAAATGTCACCGTCAGGCCAGATGTGACACACACACGTGACCAAAGTCCAGGTAGGGAAAAAGGTTTTACTCTGCATGTTCTCCAGGTTATATACCCTTAACAAAGCGTGATCTTAAGTCATTAACTACATCACAAGAACTTATTATATTCATTGGTGCAAAGCAATCAGCGTCAATATAGTTGGTAAAAGTTTTACAGAAATTTAATAAGGCACGTATACACATCTACTTAGGCAAGTAGTCTAGCTTGCAAAAATTCTCATGTATCTTTTCTAATTGTTTTCCATGCTGACGGCCTTGTCTTCTTCCTTGCTATGGATACACCCGAAAATCATCAAGTGTTATTTCTTCTATTAACTCAGCTTTGCTTTCAGGCCAGCTGTCAAGCCCCTCCATAAGAAAACCTGAGACAGGACAAATTGGAGGACCATTTCCACTAGTAACCTGGGGCAAAGGGTAATGCCTGTGTTTCCACAGGTGCCAGACCTATGTGGGTCCCAGCAAGAAATGTGAAACCGATAATATCACACACAAGAGCACACCAACAATTCCACGAGCAGGGAAATGAGCACATGAGCCACACAGAGAGACTACATTTGTTGTCAGATAGTCCCTGTTCAACCCACAAAAATGACAAATCTTGAGTTTTATGTTGATGTTTGGACTGTGAAAATTATTACTATCATGGAGCTCTTTTGGCAAAAGTGTGGTGTCTGTCATGTTAAAAAGAATTCTAAGATATCCAAATTTGTAAAAATTGAATGTTAGAGAGACAGTTTAGTGCCTTATAGTTAGCCAGTCCCTAAACAAACGCTAAAAGATTTGCTTGAGAACTGTATGAGAAAGCTTTTACCAAAAAGTAGCTGAACAAGAACGTAGAGTTTGATCAAATTATATATTGTCGCTTATTAGTTTTATTTACTTTTACAGTGCAGATATGCTTGTAGATCAACCAAAAAGGAATGTTTAGGTTCCTTTAGCCAAGTCAGCAAGCTCAGACACCATACGTTTGACCAATTTGAGCCCAGTCAAACCTTTTGCGACCTGTTTAGTTAGTGTACCAATACCAATTAGGAGTGGCCAATACCCAAGTGTGACAAATATTAATGAGAAGCTAGCAACGAGAAGTCACATAACCAATTAACATCATTATGCCCCTGATCTTCTAAAAGCACCTTCTAAACATCAAAAATTAGAAATTCTTGGTTCTTTAGCAATAGAATTTTGTACTGAATTTCAGTACTAGGGAGATCCACAATTAAATGTTATGCCCCATCATCCTCTATACAGAAACTCACATTTGTAGGGCAACTGTACTACCCTAGTGCCCCCTAAAAGTAAAACTGCTGACCTAGATGAGTCCCCATGGCAATTGCCAAAAAGATACTGTTTCATTTATAGAAATAGAGCCTAACAGGGCATTCCCTCCAAAATGAAAGGTAGCCCATGTAGCATCAGATAGCTCACTGTTAAAGACCTAATGTTAAAAAAACCTAATGGTAAAAACTCCAAACACCTAATGTTAAAACACCTAATGTTAAAAAAACTATCAAGAGAAAACACAGAAAAAGAAGATTTATCCATCATTATAAAGAAAACTGTAATAACAATTTCAATCCCTGGGGCCATGCAAAACGAATTACATCAGCTTTATTTCTACCTCAAATTATTTCAAGTAAAGCATTAAAACAATTATACCAACTATGGTGTTAGCTGAGTAAAGAAGTCAATACTATTTCTGTTACAATTAGTGACATAATGACAGATGTTAGTGCTGTTCAGACATACAACCTTACAAAACAGAACCACTGCGGCTGCAGCTCTCTCCATAGAGAGCAGCAGGCACAACTTTCCCAGGATTTTCCTGGGGCAGGCTGTGAGAAGATCAGACAAAAGAATGAGAAACAATTCTTAGCTCCACTTGCTGTGTTGTGTACATGTGGAATGTGTTAGGGAGATTTGTTTACCAAAGGGTGATTTCTTAACTGGACACTGAAGCGTTCGGTCACTCTTCACTGGGATGAAGCGTTCGGTCACTCGTGCTGCCCAGGCATTGGCAGCAGGGTGCTGGGTTGAGAGAACACAGAGCCCGCTCCGCGGGCCAGGTCTGGGCCGTTTGGCTTGGTTCCCTGGGCCAGGGCCTCCGCCCGGCCAGCACCTCTTGGGTTTGGGGGCTTTGCTTCCCCCGTCAGGACCTGGGCCACCGTTCTGTGAGCCAGGTCTGGGATCCCTGATCCTTCCACAAGGGCCAGGGTCCCCGCAGGGCCTCAGTGGCTCCTCTCTGCTGCTACTCTTTCAGACAAAAAAAAAAAAAAAAAAAAAAAATAAATAAAAAGAGTTGAAAGAGCTAGCAGCTCAAAAAGCATTGAAAAGCCAAAATTTTGCAAGCTTCAGTTTGGACTTTTTCCTGAAACTCAGCTGTTTGGACTTGAAGCAATGAACTTTTTTTGCATTGTTTTTGCATTTTCTTCTATCTTAAGATTGTTTTGGTGATGTGATGGAATTTGGTGTTTTGCAGGTGAAGAATTTCCCTGATGGTTGCACACCAGCACTTGATTGATGTTTTGACTGGCAACACTAAGCCTCTCAGCTGCTTGTTCTTTCCTCTGCTTGGCCCAGCAGATGAAATTGCAAACATTTTTCTTTTAATTTATTTAAAATAAAAAGGGTGAGATGTCACCGACATGTTTTTTGAAAAATCCTTTCCTTAGGATTTTTCCCTCCTGAGAAGCTGAGAGGCCTCAGGAACAAACTGTGAACAATTCGTATCTGCTGCTGTGGAATGCAACAGGGGGAATCTGTGATTGGCCTCATCTGGTTGTTTCCAATTAAGGGCCAATCACAGATCACCTGTGCAGACAGTCTCGGTCAGAGACAAGCCTTTGTTATTCAGTCTTTTTCTATTCTTAGCTTAGCCTTCTGATGAAATCCTTTCCTCTATTATTTTAGTATAGTTTTAATATATTATATATTATAAAATAATAAATCAAGCCTTCTGATACATGGAGTCAACTTTCTCGTCTCTTCCCTCATCCTGGGACCCTTGTGGACAATACCACAGTATGGTATAGTATAGTGTAGTGTAGTATAGTATAGTATAGTGTAGTATAGTATAGTATAGTATAGTATAGTATAGTATAGTATAGTATAGTATGATATAATAAAATAAAGTGATTGATCAGCCTTCTGCAATCATGGAGTCAATGCTAATTATTACCCAGCTGAAGGCCTGCGATGACAGAACTGCCATCAAATTTCTTTTGCTAGCACATAGACATAGTTGTGAAGATTTTGAAAGACTGTGTTATGTGAACTTATCTGACCATTCAGTGTCCATCCACAAACAACTTCAAAAACTGGAAGATTTGACAAACCAAATTAAAACAAATTATAGGTCATAGTTAGACGACTTGTTTGAAGGATAGAATTTTACACCTTATCTAAAAGAGCTTTACAAAATAAGTTTACATGCATCGATTATTATCATAACAATGTTAGTGATAGTATCTTATTGTCATCGTTTGAGCCTGGCGCAATGCCAGTGCCCCCACGAGATCACCTCCTTCCCTGGCACCCACTGTGAGATGTGATCAGAGACAGAGCAGAGCGGGCTCCAACTTGAGGTTTAAGGGAAAAAAAACTTTATTAACCTAAAACTACAAAGGAAAACACTAAGGAAAAACACACAAAATACATAGAACCCAAGATGAAAACCTTCCAAATTTCTTCCTCCTCCCCCCACCTAGATTTCCAATTCCATTACCACCAAATCCACCCTTTAGATAATCAGTTCTCAATTCCTCGAGAAGAGAGAAGTCCCTCTTGCACCACAGACTTCCCCAGGAAACAGTCGAAACTTCTCGTGTTTCCATGTCACATGTGGCACCGCCCGGAGAACATTTTGCCATCGTGACTTCTTCCTTCCATGTCCAGTGCTCTCACCACTGCACATGGATCAGAGATGCTTCTAGGGTTTTTCCCTTTAAGGATACTTTGTCCAGTTCCAAAAAGAGCACAGTCCCTCTCCTTTTGGGACACCTGTCCCCCCCAAATTTCACCCCCTGGGGCCGAGGGGTCTCTTGAACAGAGATCGTCTTCCTCTTCCTCTTCTTCGAAGCGGAGGGCACCACCACCACCCTCCTCACCCGTCGTCTCTGTTCACACACCTCCAGCATCACCGCACTCTTCTGGCTCTGAGCCATCGCCTCCCCCTAGAATGCAGTCTCTGTGTTACAGGAACACAAGGGGTTCTGCTGTGGCTATACAAGAAAAGTCCAGCCAAAGGCCACTCCATCATCTCCTCCCACCTAGGATTCTTCTCAACATCCTCTCAATCTCATCAACCTCAGGAGGAATCAGCATTTGCAAGGTTTCCATCCTCCCCAGAAGGGTTAAAAGTCCCAGGCTCTGCCAGTTTGCTTCATGAACTCCCACGCTTGGCTGCCCTGCTGGGCACCCCCCCCTTCTCCTTCACGCCGGCCGCGCTATCACAGGTGCCGGCTCTGTCTCTCTCCCTCTCTCCGGGGGGGGGGGGGGAAATGGGGGATGGCTGCCCGAAGCCCTTGCAATGTCTTCCTCCACCCTTCGGCCCAGGCCTGGCCTACCTCCCTCCGGCCGCATGGCTCCCCTTCCCCCCGCCCCGCCCAGGTCAGGCCGGGCAGGGAGGGTTGAGGGTCTGCTCAGTCAAAAGCCGGACTCCAAGAGGAAGTTCCCCTGGGAGATCACAGCTTTTAACCCCTGTGTTCTCAGAGGCGTATCCTGCCCTCAGTGGACAAACCAGGTGCCAATATTAAATCTGAACACTGATTGGCTTGCCCACACCATCACAAAAACTTCATTTCCTTTCAAACCACGACACTTATGTACTTCACTGTACACAACAAATGATGAACAAGACCATCAAAGAAGTTTATTCCGTCCAAGAGACAGGGAGAAATGTATGAAATGGATTTGTAGAAAGTTCTCAGGGCCTGACAGAAGACCCACACTGTATGCATCTGTATGTAAAATTTGAGATAAGAAATGCTGACTTAGAAATGCCATGGAATATGACAGATATTGTTAAGAGAGAGCTAGAAAAAAGTTTCAAAAAATGGCCTTACAAACAAGACTAGATACTTTAGAGAAATGGAACTATGAAAGATGCATTGAAGTAGGACCCATGAGGGGTAGTTTTAGACAGTTGGCTTTAAGGCATCTAGAGCATGGTGTGGCAAAAATCTGATAGCCAAGAAATGCTTATCGTGTTCTGCAATTAAGAAATAGTTAGCTTTTGATTGTGATAGCATGAATTGTAACATCTGTATTGTCTCACCCTTCTCATGAGACTGAAAATGGAATAAAAGGTTTTAAAACGCCTCTCAGTTACCCCATATCTGGCTCAGAAAAGGGAATTTTCTGACACTCTTCCAGTGGCATGCCCAGGAAAAGAGGGAAGCCATCAAAAAATGCTTGCCTTGAGAACAGTGGTGTGAGGCTGAACTCTGAAGGAAGTCCTTCATAGCCTGAGGGATGAGCTCAGAGGCCCACAGACACTGGGCCTGTGGCAGCCCTGGATTTTTTTCGAGCAGAGTGGGGATTTGCCCCCCAGGCCTCTCCTGTTCACCCAGGGACACATGGAGAACACACACACAGAAGATGGTTCAGCACTGCTGCTGCCCCCTGAGTGTTATGTTTGGGTCCCTCTAAAGGCATGCAGGGGAGTCGCAGTGCCTCTCTGAGTGTGTGCTCAGAGTCACCCTGGCTTGCTCTGGCACAGCGAGCAGCGGGGGACACTCTCCTGTCCCTCGGGAGGTCAGGAGAGCGGCTAAGGCTTTCACCTTTCAGATGAGACACCAGCACGACGTAGGTAGAAGGAGAGTGGACTCCAGTTGGGGGAAAAGTCCAGGTTTATTACAGAGCTCAAACAAGGTCCTTAACCCAGGGAATCCAGCCAAGTGAAGACCCCAAAATGGGGTATGCAGGGTGTTATAAAGGGGGGAGTAAACCAGGAAGGGGTTTGCCTGACTGCCAATGGGGAGACAGGAGGGCATGGGGATCAGGGAAACCAGCAGGTTGGGGGACCAGTAGGAGCCACCTGAGAGAGGGGTCCCAGTGCCTGAACTATCACTCAATGCCCTTGGTAGAAGTTTCTAGAGGGAGGCGATGGGCCGTCGAGTGAAGGACAGGACAGTGGGAAGGGGTTAAGGGAAGGATTCAGCCACTTTTGGGGAACAGGGGAAGAGGTAGGGAGATTGACATTAAAAAGGAGTGAGGGGGCAGCAGGGGCAGAACCATTATAACGGAGGGAAACTGGGACAAACCAAAGTACAACTTAATGCAACTAAAACATATAAGAACACAATACAACACAGGGGCTTTGGGTCACCTCTGTGTTGTGCAGGGGACTGGGGACACCTAAAACTTGTGCAGGAAATCTGGGGAATCTCCAAAGGTGTGCAGGGACCGAGGGACACCTGTAAATTGAGCAGGGGGAGGGGGTCTCCTGTGAGGCACACAGAGATTTTAGGGTGGCTGAGGACCTCCATAAGATGTGCAGCAGGTTTGGGTGCCTGCTAAAGCATGCAGCTACCCTGATGGCCTGTATTGCATTATTTTTGTAAGCTTTGGCATCAAGTCCTTCACTTTTTAAATACAAACCAAAGGCCAAAACACAGAACAGCAGGGACTCAGTGTCAGCATGGCAGGGCTGCTGCTGCCTGCAATAGGGGGAATCACAAACATGAGTTGAATTTTGGACTCGACATTGCTGTTGCACGTAGACCCATGAAATGTCTCATTTGTCCAATGCCGCATAACACAGTTCTTGTGAAAAAGAATTATATTTCAGAGAGCTGCCAGGAAGGACATACTCTCCTCAGTGGAAAGGAACCTCTTAAGATCCCTTCCCAAATAATCCTGCCCCAGCCCTGAGGTCACAACAGGACTCTGGAGTCACAGCAGGCTCAGGGGTAGAGCTAAGGCCATGTGGTCACAGCAGGCTCAGGGGTCACAGCAGGCTGAGGTCACAGCAGGCTCTGAGGTCACAGAGGTCCCAGAGCCCTGTGGTTGCACAGCAGCACAAGGACCCAGCAGTCAGTCCCTGAGCACAACTGTTGCAGCAGCAGCGACAGTGGCAGCAGTGGTGCTGACATTGGGACAGTGGTGTCAGGACAGCGGTGGCAGCAAGAGCTGCGGGACTGGCAGAGGGCAAGGCACCATGGCCCTTGCTCTGCGCCTCTTCCTGCTGCTCCTCCTGGCCGTGGCCCTGCCTGCCAGGGCTGCCCAGGCTGCTCCGCTGCAAGCACGTGGAGCAGGTGAGCTGGCAGCCTGGCTCCCCTTTCCTGGGACAGCGCTCCCTGCTCCCCTGGAAGCGCTGGGGATGGTTCCCCCCTGGGCATTTAGGGAGGGTTTTTGTGGGAGGGAGAGAGGTCCCATGGGCCCTGGGCAGCCCCTGTTTCCTCCCCACGGATGTGTCACAAGGTCTGCAAAGAGGGTGGAGAGCGAGCAGGAGCCAGCCTAGAGCTCCCCAGGCCCTTGTGCATTCAGGCCTTCTCCATTCACACCTAGCTCCCAAGGCCTAGCCCCACTGCAGTGCCCAGTTCCCTCAGGGAGAAGGGGATCCCAGCACACCATGGAAATGGTTCGGCTCTTTGCTTCCTTCTAGATTTGGATCACGACTTGGATGATTTGGAAATCCTGCAGAATGATACTCTTAATGTCTTGGAGAATGCTGGAGGCATGCTCTGAATTTCCCTTTTTACTGACAGAAATAATCAGGGTCCATGTAGGAAGAGCTGACTCATCTGCCATTTTTTTTAAGGCTAAGTCAGGGCTGAAGAATTCTGAAAACCTTGCCCTGCTCCTTTCTGGAGCTCTGAAGGAGCCCTGCTCCCTTCTGGAGCTCTGAGGGATCCCACAGGATCACTGTCAGTGGGAGGAAGGAGCATTTAGCTGTCCAGCTTCTTCCTGTGTACAATGCCAGTCTGTCCTTCCATGTGCTCTGTGCGGACACAGAGAAGAGCAGAGAGGGAAGGGGCTGGGCCCAGGGCTGTGCCCCAGGGCTGAGCCTTGCCTGCAGCCTGAGGGTCTCCTACAATGCCACGGGAACTGTTCTGTCCTGCCTTTCTTTGCAGCTGAACCTGTTGGTGAAGGTGGTCTGGCTTCCCAGCCCCTGTCCAGGACTGAGCCTCTGGGAGATGGGCAGGGTAGGTCAAGACCTTTCCCCTGGGAGAGCTGCCAGCTCAGAGCCCAAAGCTCTGCCAGGGAAGCATTGCTGCAGGTGCCAGAACAGAGCCAGGCACGTGTGTGCCCTCGCCCTGCGCCATCCCCTCACCGCTCCTGTGGCTCTGTGGTGCCTGTGCAGATGAGCAGAGATGGCAGAAAGCTCTGTGGCTGTTGAGTTACAGGGGTGTCTGCAGGGATGACTTCTCCAGCACCTGGGTTGGATGTTTAGCACCAAACCAGCTCCCATCGCAGGGGTGAGTAGTGTGTCCCTGCTGACCTCACAGGCTAAGCCTGGCTTTTGTGATATGATTCCTGGGAACTACTTTCTCTTAAGGTTCCCCAAAAGGAATGTCCCAAGATACTGAAGCAAAAAACTCTCCTGTCTCAAATGAATTCCTGAGAAAAACACAGAAGGAAGCACAGGCAGGACAAAGTGGGTGCATTTCCCTCAGCCTTCCCTTGGGACTCAGGAGCCAGGGGCTTTGGCTGCACATCTGGACATTCCATGCCCGGCACAGCAGGAAGGGATCCTTGGCAGCCTCGCTTCCAGGTCCTGCAGGGCTGTTCCCTAGCCTGTCCTGGCTGCAGCTTCTCCCCAGCCTCTGCAGGAAGGCATTTGGCATCAGTTGACAGGGAGCCCAAACTGCACCATGGGCCTGAGATCCCCTGCAACTTGCCAGTCTCTGAGCATATCAGGAGGCACAGCTATTTAGAGGAGGGAATGTACTGGCTCAGCCCCAACAGCATAGGCATTTTCCCGATTTTTAAAGTGTGACTTTTAAAAGCACTGGCTCCTGAAGATTCCACCTTCCCAGTAGGGAATGTTCCTATCTGATCCAGCTGTGCCTCTTTCTTTTTCAAGTGATGGACCAAAAGTCTTTGCAGAAGGAAGCCGACCCCAGAGGAAGCAGTGGGTCGGTAGTAGCCTCCACTGCAGGAACACATGTGATGCCAAGCACAGGTGACGGCACAGGAGGTAATTGCTTTTCAGGGCTCAGCCCTCGGTGGGGCTGTTAGACGACTTGTTTGAAGGATAGAATTTTACACCTTATCTAAAAGAGCTTTACAAAATAAGTTTACATGCATCGATTATTATCATAACAATGTTAGTGATAGTATCTTATGTACTTCACTGTACCCAACAAATGATGAACAAGACCATCAAAGAAGTTTTTTCTGTCCAAGAGAGAGGGAGAAATGTATGAAATGGATTTGTAGAAAGTTCCTAGGGCCTGACAGAAGACCCACACTGTATGCATCTGTATGCAAAATTTGAGATAAGAAATGCTGACTTAGAAATGCCATGGAATATGACAGATATTGTTAAGAGAGAGCTAGAAAAAAGTTTCAAAAAATGGCCTTACAAACAAGACTAGATACTTTAGAGAAATGGAACTATGAAAGATGCATTGAAGTAGGACCCATGAGGGATAGTTTTAGACAGTTGGCTTTTAAGGCATCTAGAGCATGGTGTGGCAAAAAGCTGATAGCCAAGAAATGCTTATCGTGTTTTGCAATTAAGAAATAGTTAGCTTCTGATTGTGATAGCGTGAATTGTAACATCTGTATTGTCTCACCCTTCTCATGAGACTGAAAATGGAGTAAAAGGTTTTAAAACGCCTCTCAGTTACCCCATATCTGGCTCAGAAAAGGGAATTGTCTGACACTCCTCCAGTGGCATGCCCAGGAAAAGAGGGAAGCCATCAAAAAATGCTTGCCTTGAGAACAGTGGTGTGAGGCTGGACTCTGAAGGAAGTCCTTCATAGCCTGAGGGATGAGCTCAGAGGCCCACAGACACTGGGCCTGTGGCAGCCCTGGATTTTTTTCGAGCAGAGTGGGGATTTGCCCCCCAGGCCTCTCCTGTTCACCCAGGGACACATGGAGAACACACACACAGAAGATGGTTCAGCACTGCTGCTGCCCCCTGAGTGTTATGTTTGGGTCCCTCTAAAGGCATGCAGGGGAGTCGCAGTGCCTCTCTGAGTGTGTGCTCAGAGTCACCCTCGCTTGCTCTGGCACAGCGAGCAGCGGGGGACACTCTCCTGTCCCTCAGGAGGTCAGGAGAGCGGCTAAGGCTTTCACCTTTCAGATGAGACACCAGCACGACGTAGGTAGAAGGAGAGTGGACTCCAGTTGGGGGAAAAGTCCAGGTTTATTACAGAGCTCAAACAAGGTCCTTAACCCAGGGAATCCAGCCAAGTGAAGACCCCAAAATGGGGTATGCAGGGTGTTATAAAGGGGGGAGTAAACCAGGAAGGGGTTTGCCTGACTGCCAATGGGGAGACAGGAGGGCATGGGGATCAGGGAAACCAGCAGGTTGGGGGACCAGTAGGGGCCACCTGAGAGAGGGGTCCCAGTGCCTGAACTATCACTCAGCGCCCTTGGTAGAAGTTTCTAGAGGGAGGCGATGGGCCGTCGAGTGAAGGACAGGACAGTGGGAAGGGGTTAAGGGAAGGATTCAGCCACTTTTGGGGAACAGGGGGAGGAGGTAGGGAGATTGACATTAAAAAGGAGTGAGGGGGCAGCAGGGGCAGAACCATTATAACGCAGGGAAACTGGGACAAACCAAAGTACAATTTAATGCAACTAAAACATATAAGAACACAATACAACACAGGGGCTTTGGGTCACCTCTGTGTTGTGCAGGGGACTGGGGACACCTAAAACTTGTGCAGGAAATCTGGGGAATCTCCAAAGGTGTGCAGGGACCGAGGGACACCTGTAAATTGAGCAGGGGGAGGGGGTCTCCTGTGAGGCACACAGGAATTTTAGGGTGGCTGAGGACCTCCATAAGATGTGCAGCAGGTTTGGGTGCCTGCTAAAGCATGCAGCTACCCTGATGGCCTGTATTGCATTATTTTTGTAAGCTTTGGCATCAAGTCCTTCACTTTTTAAATACAAACCAAAGGCCAAAACACAGAACAGCAGGGACTCAGTGTCAGCATGGCAGGGCTGCTGCTGCCTGCAATAGGGGGAATCACAAACATGAGTTGAATTTTGGACTCGACATTGCTGTTGCACGTAGACCCATGAAATGTCTCATTTGTCCAGTGCCACATAACACAGTTCTTGTGAAAAAGAATTATATTTCAGAGAGCTGCCAGGAGGGACATACTCTCCTCAGTGGAAAGGAACCTCTTAAGATCCCTTCCCAAATAATCCTGCCCCAGCCCTGAGGTCACAACAGGACTCGGGAGTCACAGCAGGCTCAGGGGTCACAGCAGGCTGAGGTCACAGAGGTCCCAGAGCCCTGTGATTACACAACAGCATAAGGACTGAGCAGTCAGTCCCTGAGCACGACTGTTGCAGCATCAGCGGCGGTGGCAGCAGTGGTGCTGACATTGGGACAGCGGTGTCAGGACAGCGGTGGCAGCAAGAGCTGCGGGACTGGCAGAGGGCAAGGCACCATGGCCCTTGCTCTGCGCCTCTTCCTGCTGCTCCTCCTGGCCGTGGCCCTGCCTTCCAGGGCTGCCCAGGCTGCTCCACTGCAAGCACGTGGAGCAGGTGAGCTGGCAGCCTGGCTCCCCTTTTCCGGGAAAGCGCTCCCTGCTCCCCGGGAAGCACTGGGGATGGTTTTCCCCTGGGCATTTAGGGAGGGTTTTTGTGGGAGGGAGAGAGCTCCCATGGGCCCGGGGCAGCCCCTGTTTCCTCCCCACGGATGTGTCGCAAGGTCTGCAAAGAGGGTGGAGAGTTACCAGGAGCCAGCCTAGAGCTCCCCAGGCCCTTGTGCAGTCAGGCATTCTCCATTCACACCTAGCTCCCAAGGCCTAGCCCCACTGCAGTGGCCCTATTCCCTCAGGGAGAAAGGGATCCCAGCACACCATGGAAATGGTTCGGCTCTTTGCTTCCTTCTAGATTTGGATCACGACTTGGATGATTTGGAAATCCTGCAGAATGATACTCTTAATGTCTTGGAGAATGCTGGAGGCATGTTCTGAATTTCCCTTTTTACTGACAGAAATAATCACGGTCCATGTATGAAGAGCTGACTCATCTGCCATTTTTGTTAAGGTTAGGTCAGAGCCGAAGAATTCTTAAAACCTTACCCTGCTCCCGTCTGGAGCCCCGAGGGATCCCACAGGATCTCTGTCGGTGGCAGGAAGGAGCATTTAGCTGTCCATCTTCCTCCTGTGTGCATTGCCAGTGTGTCCTTCCGTGTGCTCTGTGCAGCCACGGAACAAAGCAGAGAGGGAAGGGGCCGGCCCAGGGCTGTGCCCCAGGGCTGAGCCTTGCTTGCAGCCTGAGGGTCTCCTACAATGCCACGGGAGCTGTTCTGTCCTGCCTTTCATTGCAGCTGAACCTGTTGGTGAAGGTGATCTGGCTTCCCAGCCCACGACCAGGACTGAGCCTCTGGGAAATGGTGAGGGTAGCTCAAGGCCTTTACCCCTGGGAGAGCTGCCAGATAAGAGCCCAGTGCTCAGCCAGGAGGGCAGAGATGACAGAAGCTTCTGTGGCTGTTGAGTTACAGGTGTGTCTGCAGAGAGGACTGTTCCTTCTTCCTTGCTGGTTAGTGCCCATAAGCCAATCTCCCATCTCAGGGGTGAGTAGTGTGTCCCTACTCTGACCCCACAGGCTGAGCCCTGCTTTTGTGGGATCCATTCATGGAAAATTGAACTGGTATATTCTAAGGTCCTCCAACTGGAAAGAACAAAGCTACAAGACAAAAGAAATCCCATGAGCCATCCATACACTTGAGGCAAATGCTGAATGAAATGCTTCAGGCAGGACAAGGTGGGTGCATTCCCTTAGCCTTCCCCTGGGGCTCCGCAGCCGGGGGCTTTGGCTGCACATCTGGACACGCCGTGCCTGGCACAGCAGGAAGGGATCCATGGCAGCCTCACTGCCCCGCTGCTGCTTCCACGCCCTGCAGGGCTGTTTCCCCGCCTGGCCTGGCTGCAGCTTCTCCCCAGCCTCTGCAGGAAGGCATTTGGCATCAGTTGACAGGGATCTCAAACTGCACCACGGGCTATGCAGACCCTGAGATGCCCTGCAATTTCCTTTTGTCTGGGAAAATCAGGAGAGGTGATGGTTTGGAGAAGGGAGAGACCAGGCCCAGCTCCAAAGCTTGGATGACTTCCAGAACCTTCTTTCAGAAGCATTGCCTCCTGAAGATGCCACCTTTCCATTGTGGAACAGCTACACCTGGTTTAGCTCTCCCTTTTTCCTCTCTCCAGAGATGGAAAGAGAGGCTGTGCTGGTGGCTCAGTTTCCTGGAGGAAGCAGTGATTCTGTGCCAGCCTCTGCATCAGGCAGGGAGGGGATGCCAGGCTCAGTCACAGGAGGTAATTGCTGTGCCTCTGGGCCTGAGCCCTGCAGAGGCTTGAGCTGCCCTCTCTGCTGCTTGGCACATGGGCACAGCCTGGACAAGACGGGCACAGCCCAGAAAAATGATCCCGAGCAGGCTCAGGGCACTCAGGTACTGATCTGTCCTGCTGTTGTCCCTCTGTGGGAGACATGTCCCAAAATCTGGGAGTGGCTGCATGTGGTGCCCTTAGTGGGGAAAGGGCCGAGGGGGAGAGCAAGGCTGCATTGGGTCCTGAGAGGATCTGGCTATGTGCCCCTGGGCTGGGGGATATGTCCCAGGGGAAAAAAGAGTTGGGGAGAAAGAGGAAGGTAGAAAGGGAAGAAGAGAGAGTGTGTGGGAGGGATGGAGGGATAGAATGATAGTTGAGGCACTGCCTGGTGCACTGTTCCCCAGGCATATAGGGAGGATTTACTGTATGGCAATGCTCTTCTAGCCCCCTTTCTAAGGATGTTGCACAGGGTCTGCAAAGAGGCTGGAGGAGTGACCAGGAGCCAGCCCAGAGCTCCCCAGGTCCCTGTGTACCTTTGGCCTTGTCTGTTCACATCTGGCTCCCAGAGCCTTACCCTAGCCCCTTGCAGTGCCCAATTCCCAGAGGCAGAAGGGGATCCCAGCACTGCCTGAAAAATGCTCTCATCTGTGCTCTGTTCTAGATGAGGTTGCTGGGAAAGCTTCTCCATTAGATTGGTTGAATACAGTTTTAAAGCTCTTGGAAACTCCTTCAAGTATGTCCTCATCGTCCAACCACAGAGTAATCACTGACATTGACTCTCAGCAACAAGGTGACAGAATCTTCTTTGGCTCTTGACTTACAGGTGTATCTGCAGAGATCACTTTTCCAGCACCTTTTCTGCTTGCTGCCCCCAAGCCTGGCTCCCATCGCAGGGGTGAGTAGTGTGTCCCTGCTGACCCTACAGGCTGATCTGTGCTTTTGTGGTATCCATTCATGAGAAATGGAACTACTGTCTCTTAAGGTCCTCCAAAAGGAATGTCCGAAGATACTGAAGCAAAGAAGTCTCTTGTGTCAAATGAATTTCTGAGACAAACACAGAAGGAAAAGCAGCAGGCAGGACAAGGTGGGTGTATTTTTCTCCGCCTTCCCCTGGGGCTCAGCAGCTGGGGGCTTTGGCTGCACATCTGGACACCCCGTGCCCGGCACAGCAGGAAGGGATCCATGGCAGACTCGCTGCCCCGCTGCTGCTTTCACACCATGCAGGGCTGTTTCCCCGCCTGGCCTGGCTGCAGCTTCTCCCCAGCCTCTGCAGGAAGGCATTTGGCATCACCTGACAGGCAGCCCAAACGGCACCACTGGCCAGGCACACCTGAGGTCCCCTGCTGTGTCTCTAGGCAGGTGTAGGGACTGTTTGGAGAAGGGACCAGCCTTGGACAGTCCCAAAATCCATGGTGTTTCTGGATCCTTATCCATGTCTTTCGGAAGCATTTTCTCCTGAAATTGTCATCTTCCCCATTCCCAGTGTGGTCCAGCTCCGCCTGATCCCGCTGTCTCTTTTCCATTCTTCAGAAATTAAAGGAGAGCCTGTACAGAAGGAATCATTTCCCAGAGGAATCAATGATTCTGTGCCAGCCTCTGCTGCAGGAAGGGAGGCGATGCCAGGTACTGTCCCAGGAGGTAATTGATGTGCCTCTGGGCCTGAGCCCTGCTGAGGCTTGAGCTGCCCTCTCTGCTGCTTGACACTGCGGGCACAGCCTGGAGAAGACGGGCACAGCCCAGAGAAATGATCCCGAGCAGGCTCAGGGCACTCGGGTACTGAGCTGTCCTGCTGGGGTCCCTCTGTGGGAGACACGTCCTGAAACCTGGGAGCGGCTGCATGGGGTGCCCATGGTGGGGAAAGGGCAGAGGGGGAGAGCAAGGCTGCAGTGGGTCCTGAGAGGGCCTGGCTGTGTGCCCTTGAGGACTGGGCATTGTCTCAGCAGGAGGGCAGGAAGAACAGAGGGAGCCAGGGATGGCTGTGGCACTGCCTGCTGCAGCTTTCCTCTCGATTTTAGTGAGGATTTCCTCTGCATGTGGAGGGAGAGAGCTCCCAGGGTCCTGGGCTGCTCCAGCCAACCCTTTCAAAGATGTTGCAGAGGGCCTGCAAGGATTGTGGAGAGTGACCAGGAGCCTGCCCAGAGCTCCCCCAGTCCCTGTGCACCTTTGGCCATGTCTATTGACATCTGGCTCCCATGGCCTTACTTGACCCCGTTGCAGTGCCCATTTCCCAGAGGCAGAAGGGAATTCCAGCATGCCCTTAAAAATATTTTGATCTGTGCTCACTTCCAGATGAGGTTGCTGGGAAGGCTTCTCCATTAGCTTGGATTAATAAAGCTTTGAAGCGCTTGGAGCCTCCTGCAGGTATGTTCTCTCTGTCAAACCAAGGAATAACTGTTGACAATCTGGAAGGACCAGGTGACAGAAGCTTCTCTGGTGTCCTGATCTGAAAAGACGAGTGTCGGCTAAGGAAGGAAGGAACCTCACCTGAACGGGAATATGTAAACCCCCTCCCACCGAATTGCTTTAATTTTTAAATTGAGGGGCTCTCGGGCAAAGATATGGGAGCAGGAATAACAGTTCTTTATTAGGGAATAATAATAATAATAATTTAAAAAATAAACAATACAAAGTAATACAAAACACTGACAGAGGAAGAATAAGAACTGATACCCAGTGGGTCAGGGTGGTGGCAACAGTCCCATTAAGTGGTGGCTGCAGTCCTCCTGCAGTGACAGGTGTGGTTCTGTTGGAGCAGTGATCCTGTAGAAGGGTGTAGTCTTCTGAAGATCCAGTGCTGGTGTAGATGGGCCTGGTCTTTCTCTGGAAATCCAGCGGAGAAGACAGCAGCTCCTCTGGGAATCCAGTGGAAAAGGTTGCCTGTAGTCTTCCAAATGTCACATTATACCCAGACAGGAATGCTTTGCTCCTCCCTCTGGGCAGAGCTTCTCACAATGGGATGATGTACTTTTATCAGCTGTGCAGTGACCATCAATGGCCCAAAAACAGAAGGTATCTCCCCTGAGGGAGGATTGGTTGTGGAAGAGATAAAGAAAAATGCCCAGTGAACAGGGGTGTCATGGTTTGAGCCTGGCGCAATGCAAGTGCCCCCATGAAAATACTTCTTCCCTGGTATCTGCTGTGAGATGTGATCAGAGACAGAGTAGAGCACGCTCCAGCTTAAGAATGAAAGGAAAAAAAAACTTTATTTACCTAAGACTATAAGAGAAACACACAGAACACAGGATGAAAACCTTCCAAATTTCTTTCTCCTCCCCCCACCAAATTTCCAATTCAGTTACCACCCTCTGATCACCCACTCTCAGTCCATCACCACTCTTTAGATAATCAATTCCTAATTCCTTGAGAAGAGAGGAGTCTCTCTTGCACCACAGACTTCCCCAGGAAGCAGTCGAAACCTCTCGTGTTTCTGTGTCACGTGTGGCACCGCCTGGAGAACATTTTGCCATCGTGACTTCTTCCTTCCATGTCCAGTGCTCTCACCACTGCACATGGACAAGAGCTGCTTCTAGGGTTTTTCCCTTTAAGTATGCTTTGTCCAGTTCCAAAAAGAGCACAGTCTCTCTCCTTTGGGACACCTGTCCTCCCCGAAATTTCATCCCCTGGGTGCTGAGGGGGTCTCTTGAACAGAGATCATCTTCCTCTTCTTCTTCTTCTCTGAAGGCAGAAGGCCCCACCACCACCCTCCTCACCCGTCATCTCTGCGCTCCTTCAGATCACCACACTCTCCTGGCTCTGAGCCATTGCCTCCCCCTAGATGCAGTCTCTGTGTCACAGGAACACAAGTGGTTCTGCCCATGGCTATACAAGAAAAGTCCAGCCAAAGGCCACTCCATCATCTCCTCCCACTTAGGATTCTTCTCATCTTCTCTCAATATCTTTCACTTGACCGTTCCCTGCTATCCCAAACTGTCTCTCATCAACTCCAGGAGGAATCAGCATTTGCAAGGTTTCCATCATCCACAAGAAGGGTTAAAAGTCCCAGGCTCTGCAGGCGGTTCATGCCTGCCGGGCACCTCCCCTGCCCTTCTCCTTCACAATGGCAGTGCTATCACAGGCACAGATTCTCTCCCTCTCTCTCCCTCCAGGAGGGGGCGGGGGGATGGCTGCCCGAAGCCTCCCAGTGCTCTTCCACCCCTCGGTCCAGGCCTGGCCTACCTCCCTCCAGCCGCATGGCTCCCCTCCCCGACTAGATCAGAACCGGGCAGGGGAGGTCTGTTCTCTTTCACAAACCAGAACCCAAGAGAGTTTCCCCCGGGAGTTCACAGCTTTAAACCCCCTGTGTTCTCAGAGGTGTATCGATGCCCTCAGTGGACAAACCAGGTGCCAATATTAAAATGTGAACACCTATTGGTCTGACCACACCATCCCAAAAAAACCGTCATTTCCTCTCAAACCACGACAAGAGGGTAACTGCTCTACAGATAGGAAGAAAATACATCCAATCTAAGACATCTGGCAGTTGAGTTACAGGTGTGTCTGCAGAGAAGACTTTTCCTGCATCTTTTCAGCATGCTGCACACAAGCCCAGCTCCCATCGCCGGGGTGAGTAGTGTGTCCCTGCTGACCCTACAGGCTGAGCCCTGCTTTTGTGGGATCCATTCATGAGAAATGGAACTACTTTCTCTTAAGGTCCTCCAAGACAGAAGAACAAACCAAGAAGACAGAAGGAATTGCTTGAGTCAAAAGATGTCTTGAAACAAATGGTAGAGGAACTGCACAAAGAAAATGGTGAGAGCCTTTCCCTCAGATTTCCCTGCGGCTTGGCAGCCGGGGGCTTTGGCTGCACATCTGGACACGCTGTGCCTGGCACAGCAGGAAGGGAAGGGATCCATTGCAGCCTCGCTGCCCCACTGCTGCTTCCATGTCCTGCAGGGCTGTTTCCCAGCCTGGCCTGGCTGCAGCTTCTCCCCAGTCTCTGCAGGAAGGCATTTGGCAGCAGCTGATGGGCAGCCCAAACTGCACCATGGGCCATACATGCCATGAGATCCCCAGCAATTTTCTCTGTCTCTGGGCAGATCAGGTGTAGGGGCTGTATGGAGAAAGGAGACCCCTGGCCCGGCACCAAAGCTTGGATGACATCCAGAGACTTATGTCTTTCTCAAGCATTGACTCCTGAGGATGCCACCTTTCCATTGTGGAACAGCTGCACCTGATCCAGCTCTCACTTTTCCTCTTTCCAGAGATGGAAGGAGAGGCTGTGCTGGAGGCTCAGTTTCCTGGAGGAAGGAATGGACCATTGGCAGCCTCTGCTGCAGGAAGGGTGGTGATGCCAGGCACAGTTACAGGAGGTAATGGCTGCGCCTCTGGGCCTGAGCTCTGCTGAGGCTTGAGCAGCCCTCTCTGCTGCTTGACACTGCAGGCACAGCCCGGACAAGATGGGCACAGCCCAGAGGAATTATCCCGAGCAGGCTCAGGCCACTCAGGTACTGAGCAGTCCTGCTGGGGTCCCTCTGTGGGAGACATGTCCTGAAACCTGGGAGCGGCTGCATGGGGTGCCCATGGTAGGGAAAGGGCAGAGGGCGAGAGCAAGGCTGCAGTGGGTCATGAGAGAGCCTGGCTGTTTGCCCTTGGGCTGGGGGATTTGTCCCAAGGGAAAGAGGGTTGGGGGGAAAGAGGAAGGTAGAAAGGGAAGAAGAGAGAGTGTGTGGGAGGGATGGAGGGATAGAAGGATAGTTGTGGCACTGCCTACTGCATTGTTCCCCAGGCATTTAGGAAGGATTTACTGTGTGGGAATGAGAGAACTTAACACACCCTGAGCTCTTCCAGCCACCTCTCCAGGGATACTACACAGGGTCTGCAAAGAGGCTGGAGAGTGACCAGGAGCCAGCCCAGAACTCCCCAGGTCCCTGTGCACCTTTGGCCATGTCCATTCACATGTGGCTCCCACAGCCTTACCCAAGCCCCTTGCAGTGCCCAATTCCCAGAGGCAGAAGGGGATCCCAGCACTGCCTGAAAAATGCTCTCATCTGTGCTCCATTCTAGGTGAGGTTGCTGGAAAGGCTTCTCCATTAAATAGGCTGAAAAAAGTTTTGAAGCCTTTGGAGCCTCCTTCAAGTATGTCCTCCTTGGCCAACCACAGAGTAATCACTGATATTGACTCTCAGCAACAAGGTGACAGAATCTTCTCCGTCTCTCTATTTTCAGGTGTGTTTTCAGAGATCACTTCTCCTGCTCCTTTTCTGGTTGCTGCACACAAGCCTGGCTCCCATTGCAGGGGTGAGTAGTGTGTCCCTGCTGACCCTACAGGCTGATCCATGCTTTTGTGGGATCCCTTCCTGGGAAATGGAACTACTGTCTCTTAAGGCCCTCTGAGAAGGAAGAAGAAACCTAGAGGTGAGAAGGAATCACTTGTGTTATACGAGATCTTGAAACAAATGGAAGAGGAACTGCACAAAGAGAATGGTGAGAAAATTTCCCTCAGCCTTCCTCTGGGACTCAGCAGCCTGCACATCTGGACACGGCGTGCCCAGCACAGCAGGAAGGGATCCATGGCAGCCTCGCTGCCCCGCTGCTGCTTCCACGCCCTGCAGGGCTGTTTCCCAGCCTGGCCTGGCTGCAGCTTCTCCCCAGTCTCTGCAGGAAGGCATTTAGCAGCAGCTGGTAGCAGCCCAAACTGCATCACTGGCCATGAGATCCCCTGCAATTTCCTGGTCTCTGGGCAGAGCAGGTGTAGTGGCTGTTTGGAGAAAGGGAAGCCCTGGCCAAACTCCAAAGCTTGGATGACTTCCAGAACCTTATAAATGTCTTTGAGAAGCATTGCTTCCTGAAGGTGTCACCTCCCTAATGGGAAACAACCACACCTGGTCCAGCTCTACCTTTTCCTTTCTCCAGAGACGGAAGGAGAGGCTGTGCTGGAGGCTCAGTTACTTGGAGGAAGGAATGGACCATTGGCAGCCTCTGCTGCAGGAAGGGTGGTGATGCCAGGCACAGTCACAGGAGGTAATGGCTGTGCCTCTGGGCCACAGTCCTGCTGAGGCTTGGGCTGCCCTCTCTGCTGCTTGGCACTGCAGGCAAAGCCGGGAAAAGACAGTCACAGCCCAGAGGAATTATCCCGAGCAGGCTCAGGGCACTCGGGTACTGAGCTGTCCTGCTGGGGTCCCTCCGTGGGAGACGTCCCAAAACCTGGGAGCGGCTGCACGGGGTGCCCTTGGTGGGGAAAGGGCAGAGGGGGAGAGCAAGGCTGCAGTGGGTAATGAGAGGGTCTGGCTATGTCCCCTTTAGCTGGGGGATTCGTCCCAAGGGAAAGAGGGATGGGGGAAAGAGGAAGGTAGAAAGGGAAGAAGGAGCGAGGGTAAGAGGGATGGAGGGATGGAAGGATAGTTGCGCACTGCCTATTTGACTGTTCCCCGGGGATTTAGGGAGGATTTACTGTGTGGGAATGAGAGAACCTAACACGCCCTGAGCTCTTCCAGCCGCCTCTCCAAGGATGTTTCACAAGGCCTGCAAAGAAGGTGGCGAGTGACCAGGAGCCAGCCAAGAGCTCTCCAGGCTGCTGTGCAGCTTTAGACATGTCCATTCACATCTGGCTCCCACGGCCTTGCTGTGACCATTTCCCAGAGGCAGAACAGGATCCCAGCATGGCCTCAAAATGTTCTCATCTGTGCTCTGTTCTAGATGAGGTTGCTGGGAAGGCTTCTCCATTAGATTGGTTGAATAAAGTTTTGAAGCCGTTGGAGCCTCCTTCAAGTATGTCCTCCTTGTCCAACCACAGAGTAATCACTGACATTGACTCTCAGCAACAAGGTGACAGAATCTTCTCCGGCTCTTGACTTCAGGTGTATCTGCAGAGATCACTTTCCTGCTACTTTTCTGGTTGCTGCAAATAAGCCTGGCTCCCATCGCAGGGGTGAGTAGTGTGTCCCTGCTGACCCTACAGGCTGATCTGTGCTTTTGTGGTATCCATTCATGAGAAATGGAACTACTGTCTCTTAAGGCCCTCTGAGACGGAAGAAGAAACCTAGAGGTGAGAAGGAATCACTTGTGATAAATGAGATCTTGAAACAAATGGCAGAGGAACTGCACAAAGGGAATGGTGAGAGCATTTCCCTCAGCCTTCCCCTGGGACTCAGCAGCCAGGGGCTTTGGCTGCACAACTGGACACACTGTGCCTGGCACAGCAGGAAGGGATACATGGCAGCCTCGCTGCCCCGCTGCTGCTTCCACGCCCTGCAGGGCTGTTTCCCAGCCTGGCCTGGCTGCAGCTTCTCCACAACCTCTGCAGGAAAACCTCTGGCATCACCTGACAGGGAGGCCCAACTGCAACAGACCCTTACATCCCCCATAATATCCTGGTCTCAGATTAGGAAAGAGTGGCAGATGGGACCCGGGAGTGCTCTGACCCAGCCCAAATAACCTGGGCATTTTCCTGGTCTTTAACAAATACTGCCTTCTGTAAATGCCACCACCCAGTTTGGAAACAGTTCCATCTGATCCAGCTGTCTGTCTCCCTTTCTTTCTCAAGAGATGGACATAGAGTTTCTGTGGAAGGCGGCATTTCCTGAAGGAAGCAGTCGCTCCTTGGTGCCAGCCCCTGCTGCAGGAAGGAAGGCCATGCCAAGCACGAACACAGGCTTGGGCACGGGAGGTAATTGCTTTTCAAAGCTCAGCCCTCGGCGGGGCTGTGTGGCAGCAGCTCTTCCCCAAGGGCCTGGCCTTGCACAGCTGGGCAGCAGCCAGAGCTGGAGGCGCCTCTGGAGGCTTGGAGGCCTCTGGAGCTCGTTCACAGCCCCGGGGAAACGGGACTCATGCACCAACGTCCCTCCTGCTGCAGTTGCTCCAGTGCTGGCCCTGAGTACCCAGAGGCCCATGGCACAGGAGCAGGCCCGAGTGGGAGCCCTGCCGTGAGTCCAGGGCCACAGCCAGCCCTGGCACACAATGGAAAAATTCTCATCTGAGTTTGTGTCCAGACTGGGATACTGGGAAGGTTTCTCCTTTAACCTGGCAGTATGAAGTTGTGAAGCCCACTGAGGGTCCTGCAGGTATTTTCTCACTGTCCCACCAAGGCATAATCATTGACAATCTGGAAGAACCAGCTGACAGAAGCTTCTGTGTCTCTTGAGTTACAGGTGTGTCTGTAGGCAAGACTTCTCCAGCATCTGGGCTGGATGCTGCGCACCATCCCAGCTCTGATTGCAGGGGTGAGTAGTGTGTCCCTGCTGACCTCACTGGCTGAGCCCTGGTTTTTTGGGATCCATTCCAGAGAAATTGAACTACTTTCTCTAGAGGTCTTCCAAAAGGAAACACTAAATACCCAGCAGACAAAAAATCCCAGAGGCCATATGAAGTTATTTGGCAAATGCTGAAGGAAATGCTGCAGGCAGTAAAAGGTGGGTGCATTTCCCTCAGCCTTCCCTGGGGCTCAGCAGCCAGGAGTGTTGGCTGCACATCTAGACACGCCATGACCAGCACAGCAGGAAGGGAAGGGATCCATGGTAGCCTCGCTGCCCCGCTGCTGCTTCCACGCCCTGCAGGGCTGTTTCCCAGCCTGGCCTGGCTGCAGCTTCTCCCCAGCCTCTGCAGGAAGGCATTTGGCATCACCTGACAGGCAGCCCAAACGGCACCACAGTCGATGCGCACCCTGAGATCCCCTGCAATTTCTCTGTCTCTTAGTAGAAAAGGAAACGCAGCTGTTTGGAGAAGGGAGTGCTCTGGCCAAGTTCCAAGCGCCTGAGCCTTTTCCTGATCCATATCCATGTCTTTGAGAGGCATTGCCTTCTGAAGATGCCATCTTCCCAATGGAGAAACAGCACCTCCTCATCCAGCCCTCCCTTATTTGTTCTCCAGACATGGAAGGAGAGGCAGTGCTGAACTGGTTGTTTCCTGGAGGAAGCAGTGGCTCATTGGCAGCCTCAGCTGCAGGAAGGGAGGCGATGACAGGGACGGTCACAGAAGGTAAGTGCTGTGCCTCTGGGCCTGAGCCCTGCTGAGGCTTGAGCTGCCCTCTCTGCTTGGTAACACTGCGGGCACAGCCCAGAGAAGACGGGCACAGCCCAGAGGAATTATCCCGAACAGGCTCAGGGCAATCAGGAACTGAGCTGTCCTGCTGGGGTCCCTCCGTGGGAGGCACGTTCCGAAACCTGGGAGCGGCTGCACGGGGTGCCCATGGTGGGGAAAGGGCAGAGGGCGAGAGCAAGGCTGCAGTGGGTCCTGAGAGGGCTTGGCTGTGTGCCCTTGAGGACAGGGCAGCGTTCCAGCAGAAGGAGGGCAGGAGGGAGCTGGGGATAGATGTGGCACTGCCTCCTGCAGCTTTCCTTTTAATTTTAGTGATGATTTCCTCTATGTTTGAGGGAGAGAGCTCCCAGTGCCCTGGGCTGCTCCAGCCAACCCTTTCAGAGATGTGGCAGAGGGCCTGCAGTGATTGTGGAGAGTGACCAAGAGCCTGCCGAGAACTCCCCAGGCCCCTGTGCATTTTGTCCTTGCCCATTTACACCTGATCCTCACAGCCTTACCCAACCCCCTTGCAGTGCCCAGTTCCCTATGGCAGAAGGGGATCCCAGCACACCATGGAAATGGTTCTGATCTGTGCTACCTTCTAGATTTGTATCGTGACTTGGATTATTTTGAAGCTATACTGGAAGATGGCTTGAAATTCCTGAACCCTGCTGGAGGCAAGTTCTCTGTGTGCCTTTCCTGAGAGAATAATCAGTGTTCATGTGGCAAGACCTCACTCATCTGAGATTTCCCTGAGCATTATCTCAGGATTGAAGGATACTGAAAATCGTGCCTGGCTCCCTTCTGGAGCCCTGAGTGATCCAACAGGATCGCTGTCAGTGGGAAGAAAGAGCATTTACCTATCCATCTTCATCCTGTGTGCAATGCCAGTGTGTCGTTCCATGTGCTCTATGCAGCCACAGAGAAGAGCAGAGAGGGAAGGGGCCGGACCCAGGGCTGTGCCCCAGAGCTGAGCCTTGCCTGCAGCCTGATGATCTCCTGCAGTGCCATGGGAGCTGTTCTGTCCTGCCTTTCTTTGCAGCTGAACCTGTTGGTGAAGGTGGTGTAGCTTCCCAGCCCCTGTCCAGGACTGAGCCTCTGGGAGATGGGCAGGGTAGGTCAAGACCTTTCCCCTGGGAGAGCTGCCAGCTCAGAGCCCAAAGCTCTGCCAGGGAAGCATTGCTGCAGGTGCCAGAACAGAGCCAGGCACGTGTGTGCCCTCGCCCTGTGCCATCCCCTCACCGCTCCTGTGGCTCAGTGGTGCCTGTGCAGATGAGCAGAGATGGCAGAAAGCTCTGTGGCTGTTGAGTTACAGGGGTGTCTGCAGGGATGACTTCTCCAGCACCTGGGCTGGATGTTTGGCACCAAACCAGCTCCCATCGCAGGGGTGAGTAGTGTGTCCCTGCTGACATCACAGGCTAAGCCTGGCTTTTGTGATATGATTCCTGGGAACTACTTTCTCTTAAGGTTCCCCAAAAGGAATGTCCCAAGATACTGAAGCAAAAAACTCTCCTGTCTCAAATGAATTCCTGAGACAAACACAGAAGGAAGCACAGGCAGGACAAAGTGGGTGCATTTCCCTCAGCCTTCCCCTGGGACTCAGGAGCCAGGGGCTTTGGCTGCACATCTGGACATTCCATGCCCGGCACAGCAGGAAGGGATCCTTGGCAGCCTCGCTTCCACGTCCTGCAGGGCTGTTCCCTAGCCTGTCCTGGTTGCAGCTTCTCCCCAGCCTCTGCAGGAAGGCATTTGGCATCAGTTGACAGGGAGCCCAAACTGTACCATGGGCCTGAGATCCCCTGCAACTTGCCAGTCTCTGAGAATATCAGGAGGCACAGCTATTTGGAGGAGGGAATGTACTTGCTCAGCCCCAACAGCATAGGCATTTTCCCTATTTTTAAAGTGTGACTTTTAAAAGCACTGGCTCCTGAAGATTCCACCTTCCCAGTAGGGAATGTTCCTATCTGATCCAGCTGTGCCTCTTTCTTTTTCAAGTGATGGACCACAAGTCTTTGCAGAAGGAAGCCGACCCCAGAGGAAGCAGTGGGTCGGTAGTAGCCTCCACTGCAGGAACACATGTGATGCCAAGCACAGGTGACGGCACAGGAGGTAATTGCTTTTCAGGGCTCAGCCCTCGGTGGGGCTGTGTGGCAGCAGCTCTTCCCCCAGGGCCTGCCATTGCACGGCCCGACAGCAGCCAAACCTGGAGGCACCTCTGAGGCTTGGAGGCCTCTGGAGCTTTCACAGCCCTGGGGAAACGGGACTCGTGCACCAATGTCCCTCCCGCTGCAGCTGCTCCAGAGCTGGCCCTGAGTGCCCAGAGGCCCAAGGCACAGGAGCAACCCCAGCGGGAGCCCTGCCATGAGCCCAGGGCCAGAGCCAGTTCTGGCTCCCGACTGGGCAGGGGCTGCACTGGGTCCTGACTGGGCCTGACTCTGTCCCCAGGGGCTGGGGGAGCTGTCACGGGGCAGGGAGGGCCAGGGCTGGCAGGGGCTGCTCAGGGATGGGTTTGGCCCATGTGCGTTGAAGCAGAGACTGTCCAAGGAGCTGCACCGACCCCGAGCTCTCCTCCCAGCCTGCTGGGCTCTGTTGGGAGGCACAGCCTGCGCCAAGGGGCGGCAAGGTGCCTGCAGGCCCCAGCTCTGGGGGAAAGGGAGAGCGTCCTGCCGGGATCCACCGTGCTGCCAGCTCAGCAGTGCAGCACAGCACGGGCTCACGCTCCCCATTGCTCCCACAGATGTAGCTGAAACCACAGCACGTGTTCCTGATTCCCAGATAGGCATCAAAATGTCTACCTCTGTCGAAGCAGGCTCCTGGCTAGGGCTTATAGCTGGACTGCTTTGTTTGGAGGTTATCCTTATGTTGTGCTGCTTTGGAATCTGGTATTCCTGGAAGAGTAAACGGTGAGTGTTTTGTTCATCTTTCCCTCAAACAGCTTCTTTTGAAAGTCCAACATAGACAGGAAATGTTCTCAGAGAAGCTGCAGTGGAGTTATGGACTCTGCTGAGGGTTCTGCTGCTGCCCAGTGATTTCTGTGGCCTCTTCATTGCTGGGCCTTGTCCTGGGGGCCCGCTGGGGCTGCAGCCAGTGCTGGCTCCCACTGAGGCTGCCTGGCCAAGAGCAGCCCCAGGGGCACAGGGCAGAGGCAAAGCAAGGTGGGGAGGAGTAAGAGCAGGGACGAGCTTGCCCTGGAAAGGCAGAGGCGCTCTGGGGCCCGCTCCTGGCCAGGGACCCTGCCCAGAGCCGTCCCCTGCTCGCCGGGGCCGTGAGGGGCAGCTGTGCAGCTGGGCCAGGCTGTGCCAGCAGCTCCAGCCGTGCTGGGGAGCCTTGCCAGCCCTGGGCCCTGCTGTGCAGGAGGGTCATTGTGTGCCACTGCCATCTGGGGCCTCAGCCACTTCCTCTCTTCACAGTTCCATCTCTGGACAGGAGTTGAAAGACAGTGGCAGCACCTCACCATCAAACAGCTTGAGTAGCTGCTCCAGCAGTAATAGGGGCCTGGGCAGCCCTCTCAGGAGTTCTGAGAAGAGGACCCCAGTACAGACATATACAAAGAAACCTTCTGTTCTCCTGTAGATCCTACTGCCACCTCCTCTCCCCATGTGTATTCCAAACCTACCTTCATCCATTTTTTGATCTTCCTCTTCCACGTCCCAGCCCATTCCCGAGTTTTTTTAAAGACGCCTGGTCCTGGACCAGCCCAGCATCTTCCAGTCCCTCCTGAGACCCACATGTCCCTTCCTCAGCCCTGAGCCCCCTGGCCCTGCCATCCACAAAACACTGAATTTGACTCCCCCACTCTGCCAGGGGAGGTGATGGCCCCTTCTACTGTTGCAATAAAGAGAAGTAGCCATCACCCCAGTGTCTGGGTGGTAGCAGCAGCAAAGCCCACCTGGAACCAGCCCTGGCTGAGCTCCACGCCCAGGGGCAGCCATGGATGCCCACGGGCTGGGCAGGCAGGAGCCAGGCAGGGGCTGCTGTGACCAGCAGCAGGGCCCCGAGGGCCAGGGGAGCCCAGGGGTCAGGCAGCAGCATGGGGCTCCTGAGCAAAAGCGATCCCATTTTGTCTTTGTTTTCAGTTTTAGAAATTAGACATTTTTAGAAATATTTCAAAATATTTTTTCTGTAGAGAGACATCTCCAAATCTTTCTTCCCAATTACTAAAGTAATTAAGGATTTTTCAAAGTAGTTCTAGAATTCTAAAAATGCAACCCTATTTTGTATTTGTTTTTAATTTTTAGAAATATTTAGACATACTTTTTGTAGAGACAAATCCCCAAATGTTTCTTCCCTGTTCCCACAGTACATCTCTAGTTGTGAAAGTAGTTTTACATTCTGCAAAATTTTTTCCACCTAGACAATAAAAAATAAAATTGCATTTCAGTGTTAATCTTTACTCTGGGAAGAACTAAGACACCCTCAGACACCCAGCCTGCTGCAGAGGCTCTTTTCCCATGGGAGCTTTGTACCTAGTCACAGCCATCATACGTAGAATTTTTCCCAGATATTTCCTGGGATTTTTGACAAGCTCACTGCTTAAGTCTTCTCAGGCAAACTTTGAGCACAGTGGGAATCTCTTCAAGTCACCATCTTGGTTTGCTTCTGGTGGAACTGCCTCAGTTCTAGAGCAGGGGCTGCTCTGAGCTTCCTGCTGCCCCCGGGCTCTCCTCCCAGCCTGCTGGGCTTTGTTGGGAGGCACAGCCTGTGCCAAGGGGCGGCAAGGTGCCTGCAGGCCCCAGCTCTGGGGGAAAGGGAGAGCGTCCTGCCCGGATCCACCGGGCTGCCAGCTCAGCAGTGCAGCACAGCACGGGCTCACACTACCCATCGCTCCCACATGTGCAGCGGGCCCCACAGCACATGTTCCCCATTCCCAGAAGGAAATTGGCTTCTGTCAGGGAACACACTGATGGCTAGAGTTAATGACAAGCCTGGCTTTTCTATGGCATGCAGGTGATGGGGGGACCCGTGTAAGGCTGGCAGATGATCAGGGTCCATCATGAGGCACGCGAGCTGGAGGGGGTTTAGTGTGTGTTAGGTGTTGCAGTAAGACATGCGGGACTTTGGGTCCTTTCTAAGTGGTGCGTGTGGCTGGGGTTCCTCATGAGGTTCTTAGGGGATTTGGGATCTTTTCTATGGTGTACAGGTGACTGGAGACATCTGTAAGGCTGGGAGGGGCTTGACTTCCTTGTGATTAACATTGTGGTTTAGTGATTGCCGTCAAGGCCTGGAGAGGAGCTGAGTCCTTGCTAAGGTGGGCAGGAGGATGGGTTCTTTTGTGAGGCACTCAGGGATATTGTGGGGTTCCTGCTGAGGGGTGCAGGGATCCCTCATGAGGCACACAGGGATATTGTGGGGTCTCTGCTGAGGGGTGCAGGGATCTCTCGTGATAAATGAATATGATTCATGCTAACAATTGAAAGTATATAGATATTTTCGAAAATATTTGTAAAAAAGTAATAGATGAAAAGGATATGTAATTAGCATCATGAAGCAGATGTTCTAAGGTGTTCATGAGAGAACAGGATACAAGATGGAGTACTGAGATAAGCAATATCATGAAACAGAATTGGCCTTGGGACGAACTAAGTTAGGAAGATTCCCACAGCAGAATAGGTATTGGGACAAACAAAGTTTAGATGTCTCCCAAGGCAGGGTTGGCCTTGGGATGAATATAGTTGGACAATTCCAGATAGGGAATTTGAAACAATATTCTTATCTATGAAATTCCATGGCTTATTTGGAGCATAACGCTTCCTTACATAACACAAAGCTTTAGGTACATGCAAAACTTACCAGGTTATTCAGAGGACAGCAAGGAAGATGGTGAGCCTTCCTCTGAAAAGACCACCAAAGAGCCAAAAGATCCCTTAGCAACAAGTGGAGCATGCACTATGTAGTACAGTAACACAGATTTCAGGAATCAAAAAAAAGATATTTTTGAATAAATATTGGTGAATATGTATTAGCATATACTATAGAAATTGTGTTTGGATCTTTGTGCCTTTTGTACGTGAGGCAGGGTGGGAAGACCTTTCCTGACAGAATAATCACGCGTTATTAATCTTGGCCAAGAGCAGCCCCAGGGGCACAGGGCAGAGGCAAAACAAGATAGGGAAGGAGACAGAGCAGGGACGAGCTTGCCCTGGAAAGGCAGAGGCGCTCTGTGGCCCGCTCCTGGCCAGGGACCCTGCCCAGAGCCGTCCCCTGCTCGCCGGGGCCATGATGGGCAGCTGTGCAGCTGGGCCAGGCTGTGCCAGCAGCTCCAGCCGTGCTGGGGAGCCTTGCCAGCTCTGAGCCCTGCTGTGCAGGAGGGTCCCTGTGTGCCACTGGCAGTGGGGCCTCAGCCACCTCCTCTCTTCACAGGAGCTCCTCTGCTTCACAAGACCGGCCAAAGATTTCAGTTGGAAAGACCTGTACCTGTCATCAGCCTTCCCCAAGCCAGTGTCCAACATCCCTGTCACGGCTGCAGTATCAGCTTGGTGCCGTGGATGTTCAGCCACCCACCCAGAACAGCACTCTCTGTCCCTGAACGTGCTGGCCCTGGTGTCCAGCCAGGACCGGAGGTGGGCCCCTCCTGCCCGGGAAGGGCTTGAGCACATTTGGGCTGCAGCTCTGGTCTCTGGTTGATTTTCTGGGCACAGCCAGTGCTGGGCTGGCAGCAGCCAGGCATGGGGCTCCTGAGACACCATGTTTTGGCTTTGTTTTACATTTTCAGAAATTGGAAATTTTTTGAAATATTTCGAATTTTTTTTTCTGTAGAAATAAATCCGCCAAAATTTCTTCCCTTTTTCCATAGTAGTTTAGGATTTTTCAAAGTGGTTTTAAATTTAGGAAAAACTTAGAACATTTTTACACTTTTAGAAATAAAAAGACAATTGCATTTAATTGGTAATCTATACTCTAGGAAGAAATAAAACAAGCCAAGACACCCAGCGTACTGCAGAGGCTCTTTTCCCACTGGAGATTTTTACGTAGTCACAGCAAGTAACGAAAAACCTTTTCCCTGATATTTTCCAGGATTTCTGACAAGCTTACCCCTTAGTCTTCAGCAGCAAACTTTGAACAAAATGGTAATCTCCTGCTGTGCAAGTAGGTCTCTGTTTTTATCATGGTTTAGGGCAAATTTTGGAGATAATCTCCTGTGGGAATCCAAAAAATCAGAGGGTTTTGGGAAAGCTGCAAAAGGAAGGCCTCAGAGACAGCAGAACTGTGATTAGATCTAAGCAGTAGCCATGAGATAGGTCAGCAGAAAAATTATTTAAAAAGAAGAAAAGCAAGGAGAGTAGAACAATGGTCCATGTATTAACGCTTGTCTAGGATAACTTCCTAAGCTGTAGAAAAGTTTATCTAGCAAGATATTAGGAAGTTTTAAGCTTAATAGTGGAGCTCTGTGCATTGTGTTTTAAGGCTTACAAGCAAGTATTGTATTCAAAATAAGCAAGCATTGTTTTAACCAAAGGTACGTGTGCTTTTAGTGGTTGGATGGAACCACTGTCAATAAGCTTCTGCTTTGTGTGATTGGTCAAAAAAGTTACAAAGTAAGTTGTAACATTAAGTTCTTTGTCTTGGGATGTGAGCTGCTCGCATCTTCCCATTGTCATAACCATGTAATGAGACTGATGCTGAAAAATAAAACAGCTCAAGGCACGTTCCACAGCAGTCCTGTCCCGTTTGTGCTTTGTACATAGCCCCCGGCCGGCGATAATTGTTGCTTCTCTGTGAGGACTTTAGTTAGAATAGAAGATTAAAAAAGAAAATCGTGACTAGAGGATTAAAAAGGAGAAAATCGTAGATAACTTGTTTGCTGGAGGTCCAGGTCCCTAACAAGAGGAATAGATCGTCCCTTTTGTCGTCTGTACCTGATGTCCTTGTAAGTAATAAATAGTAATCTTAGAAGCTTTTGGGCAACGTGATGGGAAATCATCTATTTAAAACATAATGGGACTTTTTTTACTGGCTTGAGAAAATTTTACAGGATAAAGGACGTTCTAATATCTCAAAACATGAACTAAAAGATTTACTAATCTGGGTAAAAGCGAATACTCAAAATACAGACTTGCAGTTTGGTTTTACCTTTTATTTTTGGGACCATATAAACTGGAAACTTTATAATCTATTCACTCTCAAAAAGGAACAGACTATGATCAAACTAATGCCTGTTTCTAGAGCTTTAATGGAGAGTTTTAAACCAATTGATCGTAATAGAGACTTTTTCGAATGCTAAAACAGGACACCTGGTTCTGAGACATTAACTCCCAGTGGTGCTGAGCCGTCGTCCTCTTCTGGGGGGATCTCTTCTGGGTTTTTTCGGGGTTCCTTCCCTTCTGGTGCGTCCGCGGTTTCTCCAGGCGGTGTGGACAGTACCCCGATCCCCAAGAGGGGGGAATCAGATCAGCTTCCTGCTTCGGTTGTGTCCTCTGTCTCTTCCGGGATTCCCTGCGTCACTGATGCTGTTACAGGCTGTCCTCCCATTCCTCCGCGAAATCCTCCGCCCCCGGAATGCCCGGGAAAGCGTTCGGGACTTTCGTGCTTTCCGAGTCTGTGGGGGGTCTGGGGTCATGTTCTGGGGAGGATGGGAGTCGCGCGGGTCCGGGAGATGAGAGTCTGGGGAGGCTTTGCATATTAGGGGCTGCTGTTTCTGTGCCCTGTTCCTGTCCTAGACAAACTGCGGCTGGATCTTGTGCTGAGGTTGTGCTGGCAGGGTCTGCCAAGGCGGCCTGTGGATCCGCTGTGCCTGGCGGAGGGCTGGTGGGAGTCACCCCTGCCGCTGCTTCCCCATCCTGGGAAGACACCCCCTCGGATCGAGTTCAGGCGGGCAAATTGCTTTGTCGACCTGAGAATTCTTTTCGTATAGATCCCCAAGCCTCTTCCAGGGTTTTCGCCGTTTTTGGCTCCCCAGCCTCCGGATGCAGGCAGTGGGGGGGCTTTGGATTTGTCTCTGCCTGCAGAGGAGCGAGCGGGGGCGGGGGGGGGGGGGGCACAGAGGTGGCGGGCGGCAGCCAAGGGCCGAGTGTGGCCAGGATGGCTCTGCCCAGAGAGATGCATGGAGGGGAGGCAGGAGAGCTCAGAAAAATATCTGCGGAAAAACAAACAGATTGCTCAGAGACCTGGAGGTCTGTCTCATTTGCTGCTGGGGGGAAAAACAGCAGGTCGGGAGCGCAGCTTGGAGCTGGGGATTTTCCAGCTGTATCTCCGTGGGCGGAGATAAGGTGTGGAACTTGTAACAGCTCATTGGAAAGGGTCACAAATACAAATTCAGGGTCTGCAGCTTGAGAGCAGACCAATTCGTATGACTCTAAAGAAACCAGATTTAGTGAATTGAGGCGTGATTTATCAGGCTCTGGCTCTCTTTCTCTAACAAATACAACACATTCCTCGGCCGCTATCTCCATTGCGGCAGGGGGGGGGGGGGGGGTGGGAATGTGGAGTCTTCCTCGTCTGCTCTTCTGGGCAGGTCTCCCGGGGAGGCCTGTCACTGGTGTGGCAGTGAGCTTTCCTCCCCGGTCCTTCTTGGCAGAGCTCCTGGGAAAGTTTGTTGCTACAGCAACACCTCTGCCAAGAAGAACTTGGATCTTGGCAGAGTTCCTGAGACAGCTGATGAGACTGACAATACTACCTGTTCCCCTACATTAGACACAGGAGTGGTGAGAGGGAAAAACAAAAAGCAATCTAAATCAAAGGCAAACCTTCCATTGCAATTACCTAATTGGTCTAATATTAATCAAAATTTAGAAAAGGATTTGGATTCAAAGGAACAATTCCTTGCATTACCTGTAAGATATGGTCGTAATGATGTAAATCCACGATTTGAATCTCTTTCTCACCATGATATAAAAGAACTTTGTCAAGCTTTGAAAGAGAGTGGGTTCTCTTCTCCCTATTTTGATAGTGTGTTGAAAAGTATATTTAATTCCTATGACTTAGTCCCCGCTGATTGTTGATATGTGGCATCTCTGATTTTAACCAATTCACAATATATTTTATGGGAATTACAATGGAAAAAACTTCTTAGGAAATTGGTTGAAAGATATGAAAATACTCCTAATGAGAATTTTGACGTTCCCCCATTAGCAGGTGATTCACCTTACCACAGGCCAGAAAATCAAGCGGTGGAATTGCCTCAGCCTGTACTAACAGATATTAAAGATGCTGCTAGAGAAGCTTTATTTTCAGTTGAGCCAGCTGGTACCCATATAAATGCTTATAGTACTATCAGACAAGGTGAAATGGAATCCTATGGTTCTTTCCTAGACAGATTAACCCAAGCAGTTGAAAGACAATGTCCAGATGAACGAGCACGCTCCTATATTGTTCAAAATCGTACTTTTGTAAATGCTAATGAGGAATGTAGAAAAATTATTTTAACTTTACCTGATCAGCCTCCAGCTGTTACACAGATGCTAACAGCTTGCAGTAGGCTCACCTCTCCACAACATCTTGCTAACGTGCAAGTCAATGCTTTTGGAAAGGAAATTGCAGAATCTCAAGAAAAGTTAGGAAAAACACTGGAACATAATCTGGCACAATAAATGAAAAAATTTGAAAAGGCCCAAGAAAAACAAGCAAAAATTTGGGAAAAGTCTGTTGGTACTGTACAGTTGGACTCCGATAACAAGAATTTTTGCACGAGCTTTGTCTCCAGTTTCACAGAAGTATCCAAGATCCATGATTCTACACTGCATGGATGATTTGCTCATCGCAGCTCCAACACAGACAGAGATGGAGCAAACCCATGCTAGTGTTGCTGAAATCCAAAATGCTGGACTTGAAATTTCTACAACAAAAATCCAAGAAGTTCCACCCTGGAAGTATCTGGGATGGAAGATGACTGAAAAAACAATTACACCACAGAAGATACAGATCCGGACCAGTGTCAACAATCTGCAAGATTTACAACAGCTTCTAGGAGAAGTCAATTGGGTCTGACCTCTTTTGGGAATCACCAATGATGAACTGGGTCCACTTTTTGATTTGCTGAGAGGAAGTTGTGACATCAACTCTCCTAGAACTTTAACACCTGAAGCTCCTGCAGCTTTTGACAAGGTCATGGAAGCTCTCCAAAGACGACAAGCTCATCGCTGTATTCCAGAAAAGCCTTTCTTTTTTGCAATTTTAGGAGGAAAAAATGCAACTTTGTGGTCTCATTTTTCAGTGGGACCCTTCTGAGGTAGATCCTTTGTTGATAATAGAATGGATTTTTCTTCCCTACAGGTTTCCAAAGACTATTTTCACAGTTTTAGACATGATAGCACAAATTGTAATTAAGGCCAGAACCAGACTGTAAAGTTTAGCACGTCAAGAATTTGCAGTTATCTATTTACCATTTAAAAAAGATTATCTTAATTGGACAATGCAAAATTCTGATGATTTGCAGTATGCTTTGTTGAACTTCCCAGGTGTTTGTTCTGTTTATTACCCGGCTCACAAATTATTGCAAGCAAAATTGAGTTTTAGAGAGAAACCTAAGTTAAGTGAAGAACCTTTAAACACAGTGACTCTCTTCATTTATGGCTCTGGCAAAAGGCACAAATCAGTCGTAAATTGGTTGAACCAAAAAACAAATGCTTGGGAGTCAGACATTCAAATAGTAGAAGGATCTCCTCAGATTGTTGAGCTTGCTGTTGTGGTTCGGGCTTTTCAACTCTTTCCACAACCTCTTAATTTTATCACAGATTCTGCTTATGTTGCTACTGTAGTTAAAAGATTAGAAGGATCGGTTTTAAAGGATGTTAATAATGACACTTTATACCCTTGGCTTTCAGGTCTTCATACAACTTTGTAATATAGAACTAATCCATATTTTTTTTCCCACATTAGGGCTCACTCTTTGCTTCCTGGATTTTTAGTCGAAGGAAACGTGAGAGCAGACAAACTGAAAATGGTTATTTCAAACACTTTGCCAAACATTTTTGGACAAGCAAAACCGAGTCATGCCTTTTTTCACCAAAATGCACAAGCACTTGTGCGAATGTTTCAAATTTCCAAAAGTCAAGCCAAGGCAATCATCAGTACTTGCCCTGACTGTCAGCTTGTGCAGTCTCCAGTTTCTACAGGAGCAGTCAACCCACAAGGTTTGCAAAGCCTGCAGTCATGGCAAACGGATATCACTAAATACCCTTCCTTTTGCAAATTTAAAAACATTCATGTTTCAGTGGGCACGTTCTCTGGTGCAGTTTTTGCTTCTCTTCACACAGGTGAAACAGGTAATCATGCCTGTCATCATTTTTTGCAAGCTTTTGCTTTACTGGGTGTGCCCCAAGAAGTAAAAATTGACAATGGTCCCACATATATATCTCAAAAATTGGCCACATTTTTAAAAGAATGGGGTGTCCGCCACATTCTTGGTATTCCTCACTCTCCCACAAGTCAGGCAATTATTGAGCGGACACATCAGACATTAAAACGTATTCTAGATCAACAGAGTGAGGGAGTAGAGGTCACACCACAGATGAGGTTGAACAAAACTTTGTATGTTTTTAATTTTTTAAACAGCTCTGTTGCAGAACCCGATCCACCAATTTTTTGGCATTTTTCAAATAACACACAGGCAAAACTGAAAGAAAATCCCCCTGTTTTAGTTAGAAACCCTGAGACCAGACAAATTGAAGGTCCTTCCCAATTAATCACCTGGGGCAAAGGGTATTCTTCTGTCTCCACAGGTGCAGGAATTGAGTGGGTCTCAGCCAAAAACGTCAAACCATATCGCACCCCAGAATGTGTTGACGGGTCTAAAACCGAGGAAGCAAGTACACAGACGTGAGCCAAACAGAGGAATCCCTGGTCATGCCTGATGCTCTTTGTGCATCGGTGGAACCTGCAAACTCTGATTTTCTCTTATTTACTCTGTGTGTCAATTGTTGGGTTTGTGGAGCCTGCAGTTTCTGATTTTGTGTTAATGCTATTTATAAGTGTGTCAATTGTATGTCAAATGTTTGTTTTGTAGAGCTGACTTTTGGCAAAAGTTCAGGGTTTTGTTTTGTTTAAGGAAAAACTTTAAAATTGATATATATGTAAGGATTCTGCCAAAATTTAGCTCATGAATAAGATGGAGCAAATGCAAGTTGTATGATGGTTTTGGTGGGTTTTCATTGTTTTTTGTCGCACAGATTTGCTTGTGGAACAACCAAAGACAAATGTTTGGGTGACCTTAGCCAAGGCAGCAGGCTCAGATACCATATGTTTGTCTAATTCGGAACCAGAAAAGCCTTTCTCAACCTGTCTGGTTGGTGTGCCAGTAAATGATTTGCCTTTGATTAAAAAGCAATCTAATGGTAAGCCTAGTGAAATTGATAATGGGAGCAATCTTATATTGAATTGGAACATGTGGGTCAAAGAACTTCCCAAAGCAGTATCTGAACCTCAAGAATTAGAAATCCTTGGTTCTTTAACAATGGATTTTTGCTTTACCTTTATAACCAGTGATTGGCGAGAAGCTGATCCTCCAAAATACAATGTTACTCCCCATTATTTTGCATACAGAAATTTAAGTTTTTGGTGTAATTATTCAAACAGTTGGGATGTGCTTTCTGAGGCTGACCAATATCCACGACAATTGCCAAAAGGATATTGGCTCATCTGTGGAGATAGGGCTTGGCAGGGCATTCCATCACGCCTTGAAGGTGTCCCATGTAGCATTGGGATGCTCACTGTGATAGCACCTACGGCTAAAGCAGTCATGAAAAAGAAACATAGAGGAACAAGATCTGCTCATCATTATGATGAAAACTGTAGGAGTGATTTTCACAGCTTGGAAAGCTGTGAAAAGGGTTTCAGCAGGTTTGTTTTTACCCCACCTGGCTTCAGCAGTGGCATTGAAACAATTGGATTGGGTTGGATGTTGGCTGAGTAAACAGACTAATGCCACATCCACTGCAATCAGTGATTTGTTGACCGATGTTAATAGTGTTAGGCACGCTACCCTTCAAAATAGAGCAGCAATTGATTTTCATTTACTGGCACAAGGACATGGTTGTGAGGAATTTGAAGGATTGTGTTGTATGAACCTGTCTGATCATTCTAAATCCATCCACAAAAGCATACAAAAACTGAAAGATTTGACAGCTCAAATTAAAGAAGATGGTGGGTCCTGGTTAGATAATTTGATTCAAGGATGGAGCTTTGCACCTTGGCTAAGGGAACTTTGTAAGATAGGTCTCTATGTATTGCGTGTTCTGGTAGTTGTATTAGTCGTAGTACCTTGCATACTCCGGTGTGTGCGACAAATGATGGACAAAACTATCAAAGAAATTTTTATCATACAAGAGAGAGAGGCAGGAAATGGATTCACAGAAAGTTCTTGAAATCTCACAGAGATGGTGGATGAAGGTATAGACTTAGAAGAAGGTTTCTAATTAAGACCTTGGAACCGACAGGACTTTTTCGAACAATGACTTGTAATTATTGTCAGGCATGATTTATGCCCTTTGACCTGACTGGACTTTCACAGCATTAAATTGCTGTGTTGTAATATAGCAATGCTTAGGGCAAGCTAAAAAACGCTTTAAATAAGTAATAAGCAGAAATGTTAGAGCAAGGCTATGAAATGCAAAGTAGTAAACAATGACACTTTTACGAAGGTTTCTTTTTTGGTGAACCGAGAGGGGGAATTGTGGGAATCCATAAATTTAGAGGGTTATGGGAAAGCTGCAAAAGGCAGGCCTCAGAGACAGCAGAACTGTGATTAGAGCTAAGCAATAGCCATGACATAGGTCATGCAGAAAAATTACTTAAAAAGAAGAAAAGCAAGGACAAGTAGAACAATGGTCCATGTATTAACGCTTGTCTAGGATAACTTCCTAAGCTGCAGAAAAGTTTATCTAGCAAGATATTAGGAAGTTTGAAGCTTAATAATAGAGCTCTGTGCATTGTGTTTTAAGGCTTACAAGCAGGCATTGTATTCAAAATAAGCAAGCATTGTTTTAACCAAAGGTACGTGTGCTTATAGTGGTTGGATGGAACCACTGTCAGTATGCTTTTGCTTTGTGTGATTGGTCAAAAAAGTTATAAAGTAAGTTGTAACATTAAGTTCTTTGTCTACTGCCTGGGATGTGAGCTGCTGGCATCTTCCCATTGTCATAACCATGTAATGAGACTGATGCTGAAAAATAAAACAGCTCAAGGCACGTTCGTTCCACAGCAATCCTGTCCCGTTCATGATTTGTACATAGCCCCCAGCCGGCAGCACGCCGTGCCCGGCACAACAGGAAGGGATCCATGGCAGCCTCGCTGCCCCACTGCTGCTTCCACGCCCTGCAGGGCTGTTCCCCAGCCTGTCCTGGCTGCAGCTTCTCCCCAGCCTCTGCAGGAAGGCATTTGGCATCACCTGACAGGCAGCCCAAACGGCACCACTAGCCATGCACGCCTGAGGTCCCCTGCTGTGTCTCTAGGCAGGTGTAGGGACTGTTTGGAGAAGGGACCAGCCTTGGACAGTCCCAAAATCCATGGTGTTTCTGGATCCTTATCCATGTCTTTTGGAAGCATTTCCTCCTGAAACTGTCATCTTCCCCATTCCCAGTGTGGTCCAGCTCCGCCTGATCCCGCTGTCTCTTTTCCATTCTTCAGAAATTGAAGGAGAGCCTGTACAGAAGGAATCATTTCCCAGAGGAATCAATGATTCTGTGCCAGCCTCTGCTGCAGGAAGGGAGGCGATGCCAGGCACAGTCACTGGAGGTAATTGATGTGCCTCTGGGCCTGAGCCCTGCTGAGGCTTGAGCTGCCCTCTCTGCTGCTTGACACTGCAGGCCCAGCCTGGACAAGACAGGCACAGACCAGAGGAATTATCCCGAGCAGGCTCAGGGCACTCGGGTACTGAGCAGTCCTGCTGGGGTCCCTCCATGGGAGACATGCCCGAAACCTGGCAGTGGCTGCATGAGGTGCCCATGGTGGGAAAAATGCAGAGGGGGAGAGCAAGGCTGCAGTGGGTCATGAGAGAGCCTGGCTGTTTGCCCCTGGGCTGGGGGATTTGTCCCAAGGGAAAGAGGGATGGAGAGAAAGAGGAAGGTAGAAAGGAAAGAAGAGAGAGTGTGTGGGAGGGATAGAGGGTTTACTGTGTGGGAATGAGAGAACCTAACACACCCTGAGCTCTTCCAGCCACCTCTCCAGGGATACTACACAGGGTCTGCAAAGAGGCTGGAGAGTGACCAGGAGCCAGCACAGAGCTCTCCGGGCCCCTCTGCACCTTTGGCCATGTCCATTCACATCTGGCTCCCACAGCCTTACCCAAGCCCCTTGCAGTGCCCAATTCCCAGAGGCAGAAGGGGATCCCAGCACTGCCTGAAAAATTCTCTCATCTGTGCTCCGTTCTATATGAGGTTGCTGGGAAGGCTTCTCCATTAAATAGGCTGAATAAAGCTTTGAAGCCATTGGAGCCTCCTTCAAGTTTGTCCTCCTTGTCCAACCACTGAGTAATCACTGACATTGACGCTCAGCCACAAGGTGATAGAATCTTCTCTGGCTCTCAACTTTCAGGTGTATTTGCAGAGATCACTTTTCCAGCACCTTATCTGCTTGCTGCACACAAGCCTGGCTCCCATCACAGGGGTGAGTAGTGTGTCCCTGCCGACCCTACAGGCTGATCCATGCTTTTGTGGTATCCATTCATGAGAAATGGAACTACTGTCTCTTAAGGCCCTCTGAGAAGGAAGAAGAAACCTAGAGGTGAGAAGGAATCACTTGTGTAAAACGAGTTCTTGAAACAAATGGAAGAGGAACTGCACAAAGAGAATGGTGAGAACATTTCCCTCAGCCTTCCCCTAGGACTCAGCAGCCGGGGGCTTTGGCTGAACATCTGGATACGCTGTGTCCAGCACAGCAGGAAGGGATCCATGGCAGCCTCGCTGCCCCGCTGCTGCTTCCACGCTCTGCAGGGCTGTTCCCCAGCCTGGCCTGGCTGCAGCTTCTCCACAACCTCTGCAGGAAAACCTCTGGCATCACCTGACAGGGAGGCCCAACTGCAACAGACCCATACATTCCCCCATAATATCCTGCTCTCGGATTAGGAAAGAGTGGCAGATGGGAGCTGGGAGTGCTCTGACCCAGCCCAAATAACCTGAGCATTTTCCTGGTCTTTAACAAATACTGCCTTCTGTAGATGCCACCACCCAATTAGGGAACAGTTCCATCTGATCCAGCTGTCTCCCTTTCTTTCTCAAGAGATGGACATAGAGGTTCTGTGGAAGGCGGCATTTCCTGAAGGAAGCAGTTGCTCCTTGGTGCCAGCCCCTGCTGCAGGAAAGAAGGCCATGCCAAGCACGAACACAGGCTTGGGCACGGGAGGTAATTGCTTTTCAGGGCTCACCCCTCGGCAGGGCTGTGTGGCAGCAGCTCTTCCCCCAGGGCCTGGCCTTGCACAGCTGGGCAGCAGCCAGAGCTGGAGGCGCCTCTGGAGCTCGTTCACAGCCCCGGGGAAACGGGACTCGTGCACCAATGTCCCTCCTGCTGCAGCTGCTCCAGTGCTGGCCCTGAGTGCCCAGAGGCCCATGGCACAGGAGCAGGCCCGAGTGGGAGCCCTGCCGTGAGTCCAGGGCCAGAGCCAGACCTGGCACACAATGGAAAAAGTTCTCATCTGAGTTTGCTCCCGGATTGGGGTACTGGGAAGGTTTCTCCATTAACCTGGCAGTATGAATTTGTGAAGCCCACTGAGGGTCCTGCAGGTATGTTCTCTCTGTCAAACCAAGGAATAACTGTTGACAATCTGGAAGGACCAGGTGACAGAAGCTTCTCTGGTGTCCTGGTCTGAAAAGACAGGTGTCGGATAAGGAAGGAAAGAACCTCACCTGAACGGGAATATGTAAACCCTCTCCCACCGAATTGCTTTAATTTTTAAATTAAGGGGCTCTCCAGCAAAGATATGGGAGCAGGAATAACAGTTCTTTATTAGGGAAGAAAATAATAATAACCATAATTTAAAAAATAAACAATACAAAGTAATACAAAACACTGACAGAGGAAGAATAGGAACTGATACCCAGTGGGTCAGGGTGGTGGCAACAGTCCCATTAAGTGGTGGCTGCAGTCTTCCTGCAGTGACAGGTGTGGTTCTGTTGGAGCAGTGATCCTGTAGAAGGGTGTAGTCTTCTGAAGATCCTGTGCTGGTGTAAATGGGCCTGGTCTTTCTCTGGAAATCCAGCGGAGAAGAAAGCCTGTAGTCTTCCAAATGTCACATTATACCCAGACAGGAATGCTTTGCTCCTCCCTCTGGGCAGAGCTTCTCACAATGGGATGATTTACTTTTATCAGCTGTGCAGTGACCATCAATGGCCCATAAACAGAAGGTATCTCCCCTGAGGGAGGATTGGTGGAAGAGATAAAGAAAATTGCCCAGTGAACAGAGGGTAACTGGTCTACGGATAGAAAGAAAATACACACACCGATTTCCACTATAAGATCTCTGGCTGTTGAGTTACAGGTGTGTCTGCAGAGAAGACTTTTCGTGCATCTTTTCAGCATGCTGCACACAAGCCCAGCTCCCATCGCAGGGGTGAGTAGTGTGTCCCTGCTGACCCTACAGGCTGAGCCCTGCTTTTGTGGGATCCATTCATGAGAAATGGAACTACTTTCTCTTAAGGTCTCTGAGACAGAAGAACAAACCAAGAAGACAGAAGGAATTGCTTGAGTCAAACTACATCTTAAAACTAATAGTGGAGGAACTGCACAAATGGAATGGTGAGAGCATTTCCCTCAGCCTTCCCCTGGGACTCAGCAGCCAGGGGCTTTGGCTGCACAACTGGACACACTGTGCCTGGCACAGCAGGAAGGGAAGGGATCCATGGCATCCTCGCTGCCCCGCTGCTGCTTCCACGCCCTGCAGGGTTGTTTCCCAGCCTGGCCTGGCTGCAGCTTCTCCACAACCTCTGCAGAAAAACCTCTGGCATCACCTGACAGGGAGGCCCAACTGCAACAGACCCGTACATCCCCCATAATATCCTGGTCTCAGATTAGGAAAGAGTGGCAGATGGGACCCGGGAGTGCTCTGACCCAGCCCAAATAACCTGAGCATTTTCCTGGTCTTTAACAAATACTGCCTTCTGTAGATGCCACCACCCAATTAGGGAACAGTTCCATCTGATCCAGCTGTCTCCCTTTCTTTCTCAAGAGATGGACATAGAGGTTCTGTGGAAGGTGGCATTTCCTGAAGGAAGCAGTCGCTCCTTGGTGCCAGCCCCTGCTGCAGGAAGGAAGGCCATGCCAAGCACGAACACAGGCTTGGGCACGGGAGGTAATTGCTTTTCAGGGCTCAGCCCTCGGTGGGGCTGTGTGGCAGCAGCTCTTCCCCAAGGGCCTGGCCTTGCACAGCTGGGCAGCAGCCAGAGCTGGAGGCACCTCTGGAGGCTTGAAGGTCTCTGGAGCTTTTTCAAAGCCCCGGGGAAACAGGACTCGTGCACCAATGTCCCTCCTGCTGCAGCTGCTCCAGTGCTGGCCCTGAGTACCCAGAGGCCCAAGGCACAGGAGCAGCCCCGAGTGGGAGGCCTGCCGTGAGTCCAGGGCCACAGCCAGCCCTGGCACACAATGGAAACTGTTCTCATCTTGGTTTTCTTCCAGACTGGGATACTGGGAAGGTTTCTCCATTAACTTGGCAGTATGAAGTTGTGAAGCCCACTGAGGGTCCTGCAGGTATGTTCTCACTGTCCCACCAAGGCATAATCATTGACAATCTGGAAGAACCAGCTGACAGAAGCTTCTGTGTCTCTTGAGTTACAGGTGTGTCTGTAGGCAAGACTTCTCCAGCATCTGGACTGGATGCTGCGCACCATCCCAGCTCTGATTGCAGAGGTGAGTAGTGTGTCCCTGCTGACCCTACAGGCTGAGCCCTGTGTTTTTGGGTTCCATTCCAGAGAAATTGAACTACTTTCTCTAAAGGTCTTCCAAAAGGAAACACTAAATACCCAGCAGACAAAAAATCCCAGAGGACATATTAAGGTTTTTGGCAAATGCTGAAGGAAATGCTGCAGGCAGTAAAAGGTGGGTGCATTTCCCTCAGCCTTCCCTGGGGCTCAGCAGCCAGGAGTGTTGGCTGCACATCTAGACACGCCATGACCAGCACAGCAGGAAGGGAAGGGATCCATGGCAGCCTCGCTGCCCCGCTGCTGCTTCCACGCCCTGCAGGGCTGTTTCCCAGACTGGCCTGGCTGCAGCTTCTCCCCAGCCTCTGCAGGAAGGCATTTGGCATCACCTGACAGGCAGCCCAAACGGCACCACTGGCCATGCGCACCCTGAGATCCCCTGCAATTTCTCTGTCTCTTAGTAGAAAAGGAAACGCAGCTGTTTGGAGAAGGGAGTGCTCTGGCCAAGTTCCAAGAGCCTGAGCCTTTTCCTGATCCATATCCCTGTCTTTGAGAGGCATTGCCTTCTGAAGATGCCGTCTTCCCAATGGAGAAACAGCCCCTCCTCATCCAGCCCTCCCTTATTTGTCCTCCAGACATGGAAGGAGAGGCAGTTCTGAACTGGTTGTTTCCTGGAGGAAGCAGTGGCTCATTGGCAGCCTCAGCTGCAGGAAGGGAGGCGATGCCAGGCGCAGTCGCTGGAGGTAATTGCTGTGCCTCTGGGCCTGAGCCCTGCTGAGGCTTGAGCTGCCCTCTCTGCTTGGTAACACTGCGGGCACAGCCCAGAGAAGACGGGCACAGCCCAGAGGAATTATCCCGAACAGGCTCAGGGCAATCAGGAACTGAGCTGTCCTGCTGGGGTCCCTCCGTGGGAGACACGTCCCGAAAACTGGGAGTGGCTGCACGGGGTGCCCGTGGTGGGAAAAGGGCAGAGGGGCAGAGCAAGGCAGCAGTGGGTCCTGAGAGGGCCTGGTTTTTTGCCCTTGAGGACTGGGCAGTGTTCCAGCAGGAGGGCAGGAGGCAGCTGGGATAGATGTGGCACTGCCTCCTGCAGCTTTCCTTTTACTTTTAGTGATGATTTCCTCTATGTTTGAGGGAGAGAGCTCCCAGGGCCCTGGGCTGCTCCAGCCAACCCTTTCAGAGATGTTGCAGAGGGCCTGCACTGATTGTGGAGAGCGACCAGGAGCCTGCCCAGAACTCCCCAGGCCCCTGTGCATTTTGTCCTTGCCCATTTACACCTGATCCTCACAGCCTTACCCAACCCCCTTGCAGTGCCCAGTTCCCTACGGCAGAAGGGGATCCCAGCACACCATGGAAATGGTTCTGATCTGTGCTACCTTCTAGATTTGTATCGTGACTTGGATTATTTTGAAGCTATACTGGAAGATGGCTTGAAATTCCTGAACCCTGCTGGAGGCAAGTTCTCTGTGTGCCTTTCCTGAGAGAATAATCAGTGTTCATGTGGCAAGACCTCACTCATCTGAGATTTCCCTGAGCATTATCTCAGGATTGAAGGATACTGAAAATCGTGCCTGGCTCCCTTCTGGAGCCCTGAGTGATCCAACAGGATCGCTGTCAGTGGGAGGAAGGAGCATTTATCTATCCATCTTCCTCCTGTTTGCAATGCCAGTGTGTCCTTCCATGTGCTCTGTGCAGCCACGGACAAGAGTAGAGAGGGAAGGGGCCAGACCCATGGCTGTGCCCCAGAGCTGAGCCTTGTCTGCAGCCTGAGGATCTCCTACAATGCCATGAGAGCTGTTCTGTCCTGCCTTTCTTTGCAGCTGAACCTGTTGGTGAAGGTGGTGCAGCTTCCCAGCCCCTGTCCAGGACTGAGCCTCTGGGAGATGGGCAGGGTAGGTCAAGGTCTTTCCCCTGGGAGAGCTGCCAGCTCAGAGCCCAAAGCTCTGCCAGGGAAGCATTGCTGCAGGTGCCAGGACAGAGCCATGCACGTGTGTGCCCTCGCCCTGTGCCATCCCCTCACCGCTCCTGTGGCTCAGTGGTGCCTGTGCAGATGAGCAGAGATGGCAGAAAGCTCTGTGGCTGTTGAGTTAGAAGTGTGTCTGCAGGGATGACTTCTCCAGCACCTGGGATGGATGTTTGGCACCAAACCAGCTCCCCTCGCAGGGGTGAGTAGTGTGTCCCTGCTGACCTCAAAGGCTAAGCATGGCTTTTGTGATATGATTCCTGGGAACTACTTTCTCTTAAGGTTCCCCATAAGGAATGTCCCAAGATACTGAAGCAAAAAACTCTCCTGTCTCAAATGAATTCCTGAGACAAACACTGAAGGAAGCACAGGCAGGACAAAGTGGGTGCATTTCCCTCAGCCTTCCCCTGGGACTCAGGAGCCAGGGGCTTTGGCTGCACATCTGGGCATTCCATGCCCAGCACAGCAGGAAGGGATCCTTGGCAGCCTTGCTGCCCCGCTGCTGCTTTCAAGTCTTGCAGGGCTGTTCCCCAGCCTGTCCTGGCTGCAGCTTTTCCCCAGCCTCTGCAGGAAGGCATTTGGTGTCAGTTGACAGGGAGCCCAAACTGTACCACGGGCCTGAGATCCCCTGCAACTTGCCAGTCTCTGAGCATATCAGGAGGCACAGCTATGTAGAGGAGGGAATGTTCTGGCTCAGCCCCAACAGCATAGGCATTTTCCCGATTTTTAAAGTGTGACTTTTAAAAGCACTGGCTCCTGAAAATGCCACCTTCCCAGTAGGGAATGTTCCTATCTGATCCAGCTGTGCCTCTTTCTTTTTCAAGTGATGGACCAAAAGTCTGTGCAGGAGAAAGCCGACCCCAGAGGAAGCAGTGGGTCAGTAGTAGCCTCCACTGCGGGAACACATGTGATGCCAAGCACAGGTGACGGCACAGGAGGTAATTGCTTTTCAGGGCTCAGCCCTCGGTGGGGCTGTGTGGCAGCAGCTCTTCCCCCAGGGCCTGCCATTGCATGGCCCGAGAGCAGCCAAAGTTGGAGGCACCTCTGGAGGCTTGGAGGCCTCTGGAGCTTTTTCACAGCCCCAGAGAAACGGAACTCGTGCACCAATGTCCCTCCCGCTGCAGCTGCTCCAGAGCTGGCCCTGAGTGCCCAGAGGCCCAAGGCACAGGAGCAGCCCCGAGCGGGAGCCCTGCCATGAGCCCAGGGCCAGAGCCAGCCCTGGCTCCCGACTGGGCAGGGGCTGCACTGGGTCCTGACAGGGCCTGACTCTGTCCCCTGGGGCTGGGGGAGCTGTCACGGGGCAGGGAGGGCCAGGGCTGGCAGGGGCTGCTCAGGGATGGGTTTGGCACGTGTGCCTCGAAGCAGAGACTGCCCAAGGAGCTGCACCGCCCCCGGGCTCTCCTCCCGGCCTGCTGGGCTCTGTTGGGAGGCACAGCCTGTGCCAAGGGGCGGCAAGGTGCCTGCAGGCCCCAGCTCTGGGGGAAACAGGAACGTCCTGCCCGGATCCACCGTGCTGCCAGCTCAGCAGTGCAGCACAGCACGGGCTCATGCTCCCCATCGCTCCCAGAGGTGCAGCCAGCCCTACAGCACGTGTTCCTGATTCCCAGGAAGGACTTGGAAGGGCTTTCTGTAAGGGAACAGGCTGCTGGCTAGGGCTAATAGCAGGCCTGCCTTTTATGGAGCTTAATTTCTTCTTGTGCTGTGGCGGAATCTGGTGTTATTGCAAGAGAAAACAGTGAGTGTTTTGTTCATCTTTCCCTCAAACAGCTTCTTTTGAAAGTCTAATGTAGACAGGAAACATTCTTAGAGAAGCTGCAGTGGAGTTGTGGACAGTCCATGATTGTCCAAATAACTCTGCTGAGGGTTCTGCTGCTGCCCAATGCTTTCTGTGGCCTCTTCATTGCTGGGCCTTGTCCTGGGGGCCCGCTGGGGCTGCAGCCAGTGCTGGCTCCCACTGAGGCTGCCTGGCCAAGAGCAGCCCCAGGGACACAGGGCAGAGGCAAAGCAAGGTGGGGAGAAGACAGAGCAGGGACGAGCTTGCCCTGGAAAGGCAGAGGCGCTCTGGGCCCTCTCCTGGCCAGGGACCCTGCCCAGAGCCGTCCCCTGCTCGCCGGGGCCGTGAGGGGCAGCTCTGCAGCTGGGCCAGGCTCTGCCAGCAGCTCCAGCTGTGCTGGGGAGCCTTGCCAGCTCTGGGCCCTGCTGTGCAGGAGGGTCCCTGTGTGCCACTGGCAGTGGGGCCTCAGCCACCTCCTCTCTTCACAGGAGCACTTCTGCAGCTTTACAAGACGGGCCAAATAACTCAGGCAGGGAAACCAGGACCCACCATCAGCCGTCTCCAAGCAAGTGCTTCGTGTCCCTTCCACCACTGCCTTATGAGCTTGTTACCGTGGAGGTTCAGCCCCCCACCCAGAACAGCACCCTCTGTCCCTGAACGTGCTGGCCCTGGTGTCCAGCCAGGACCGAAGGTGGGCCCCTCCTGGCTGGGAAGGGCTTGAGCACCTTTGGGCTTCAGCTCAGGTCTCTGGGTGGTAGCACCAGAACTGGCTGAGCTGATTGCTTAGGCACAGCCATTGCTGGGCTGGCAGCAGCCGGGCAGGGGTGTCCTGAGACCAGCAGCTACTATGTTTAATTTTTATTTTGCAAGGTTTCAGAATATTTTTCATAGAAAGTTCCCCTTATATTTCTTCCCTTTTCCCCACAACAGTTCTTTATTTTTCGAGGTAGTTTTAGAATTCAGAGAGACTTAGAACATTTTTACACTTCTAGAATAAAAAACAGAACTGCATTAAAGTGGTAATCTTTACTCTAGGAAAAATTAAGTCAACCCACGACACCTAGTCTACTGGAGAGGCTCTTTTCCCACTGCAGATTTCTACCTAGCCACAAAAACTAACGTCAAAACTTTTCCCTGATATTTTCTGGGATTTCTGAGACAGGCTCACCTCTCAGCCTTCAGAGGCAAACTTGGAGCACAGTGGGGATCTCTTCAAGTCGCCGTCTTTGTTTGCTTCTTCAAGAACTGCCTCAGTTCTAGAGCAGAGGCTTCTCTCGGCTTCCTGCCTCCCCGCTCCATCCCAAGCCTGTCCTGAGCCCTCTCCTGCAGCTGCTGCACTGCCGTGGAGCTGCTGTAAAACACAACAGCTCTGCCACACCCGCTCAGCAGGATTGGAGAAGCTTTCTGGCCTTGCTTATATTAGCCTGGGGGCTTCTCTAAACACAAGCTGAGCTTTTGAATGCTATGTGCCATTTCTTGTGGAGGCTAAACTCCCACAGGCTTTCAAAGCTTTCTGGCCAACATACTGCTTGGGAAACCTCTTAATGCAGCCATTTAGTCTTGAAAATGGCCCAGTCTGTGTATCAAAGAAGCTTGTTTAAATGCTGGAGCCCACCAGAGCATCCTTCCAGGGCATAGCTTTCTGTCCCACACCTTTCCCTATATGACTGCCAAGCAGCACCTTTGACAGTTCTTTTCTCCAGATGCTTAGTGGTGCCGTTTTTTTGGGGGGGAGGAAAAAAGAGGAAATACTCTGTGATACCATTATCATCATGATCATCATCATGATCATGATCATGATCATGATCATGGTCATCATCATCATCATCAGCAGCAGCAGCAGCAGCAGCAGCAGCAGCATGATGAACACATTGACCTGCTAATTGGTAAATGACATCAACAACTCAGACTGTGGACTTATTTCTCAGAGTTCAGCAATCCTTTTACTATCCCTGGAAACTGCAGATATGTGGCCGATGACTACTCACTTTTAAAAATTTGAAAGGTTTGTTAAACCTTAACAAAAATACAACAAATGGACGTAATAAGGAAAAATTACAGTTCTGGGAACTGCCCTCATGGCTGCCTGCCATATGGCTTGTTCACCTTCAAGATGCATGCTGAGTCTTTAATACTTCTGGGGGTTTCATCAGCCAACCCTGGGTCTTCCCAAAATCTTTCAGTCAACTCTTCTCTGCCTGTTTATTGGTGAGATTGCTAACTTGTAACCCCCCCTGCCTGAGGGTTTATATACATATCAAAAACAGGATGGGACTGCTGTGGAACGTGCCTTGAGCTGTTTTATTTTTCAGCATCAGCCTCATTAAATGGTTATGACAATGGGAAGATGCCAGCAGCTCACATCCCAGGCAGCAGGCTAAGACCTTAATGTTACAAATCACTTTATAAGTTTTTGACCAATCACACAAAGCAAAAGCACATTGACAGTAGTTCTGTCCAATCGCTATAAGCACTCCTACCTTTGGTTAAAACACTGCTTGCTTATATCAAATTCAATTAATGCTTGTAAGCCTTAAAACACAATGCACAGAGCTCCATTATTAAGCTTAAAACTTCCCAATATATTGCTAGATAAACTTTTCTGTAGCTTAGGGAGTTATTCCAGACAAGTGTTAATACACGGACCATTGTTCTATTTGTCCTTGCTTTTCTACTTTTTAAAGAATTTTTGTGCTGACCTATCTATCTCATGGCTACTGCTTAGCACAGTCCTGCTGTCTGTGAGGCCTGCCTTTTGCAGCTGTCACAAAAGCATCTGATTTTGTGGATTCCCACAATTCCCCCTCTCGGTTCACCTAAAAAGAAACCTTTGTAACTGTGTTGTTTATTGCTACCTTGCATTTCATAGCCTTACTATAATATTTCTGCTTATTACCTACTTAAAGCACCTTTTTGCTTGCCCTAAGCATTGCTATATTACAACACAGCAGTTTAATGCTGTGGAAGTCCAGTCAGTTCAAAGGGCATAAATCATGCCTGACAATAATTACAAGTCATTGTTTGAAAAAGTCTTGTTGGTTCCAAGGTCTTAACTCAAAACCTTCCTCCACGTCTATACCATCTTCATCCACCATCTCTGTGAGATTTCGAGAACTCTCTGTGAATCCATTTCCTGCCTCTCTCTCTTGTATGATAAAAATTTCTTTGATAGTTTTGTCCATCATTTGTCGAACACACCGAAGTATATGCATGGTATTACTATTAGTATCACTACTAAAACACCCAATACATAGAGACCTATCTTGCAAAGTTCCCTTAGCCAAGGTGCAAAGCTCCATTGTTGGAAGAAATCATCTAACCAGGACCCACCATATTCTTTGAGTTGTCAAATCCTTCAGCTTTTGTATGCTTTTGTGGATGAATTCAGAATGATCAGACAGATTCATACAACACAATCCTTCAAATTCCTCACAACCATGTCTTTGTGCCAGTAAATGAAAATCAATTGCTGCTCTATTTTGAAGGGTAGCGTGCCTAACACTATTAACATCGGTCAACGTATCACTGATTGCAGTGGTTGTGCCATTAGTCTGTTTACTCAGCCAACATCCAACCCAATCCAATTGTTTCAATGCCACTGCTGAAGCCAGTTGGGGTAAAAACAAACCTGCTGAAACCCTTTTCACAGCTTTCCAAGGCATGAAATCACTCTTACAGTTTTCATCATAATGATAAGCAGCTCTTTTTCCCCTATGTTTTGTAGCAGACACGGGGCTAGCTAAAGCCCTGTGGTGGATGGAGGCTTAGAGATAAGGAAATGCCAAGTCATAGGAACTAATTCAGAAGTCTTCACTTAGTTCCTCCAGGCCACTTATCTTTCTGTGACCCCACAGGCTATTTTCCCTAACCCTTAAAGCTGGTCAGTTCCGAAGCCCCTTTAACCCTATAAAAGGGGCTACCTTGGCCCATTCTGTCAAAAGAGCTGTCGTCAGAACCCTTCACAGACCCCTCAATAAAACCACCGTGGAACCACCGGAGGCTGCCTTCTCTCTCTCTCTTTGTCTGCCTTCCTAGAAGCCACTAATGGCCAGAGCACCTCAGCAAGCTAAAGAGCTGAAACTGTAAAAGAGCTGAAAATCACTAAGAGCTGATAATAACTGAGCTTGCTAAGGTGGCCTCAGCTATAGAGCAGTTTGGGTTTGGACACCCAGCCTCTGGAAGGCTGAGCTATCCGGCCCAAGACTGCCTGCCTGGGGCACCCTGATCCTGCAGAGATCCAGCTATCCGGCTAGAAGCAGCCCCACGGCTTCTTTCAATGTTTCTTCTTAATGACTGCTTTAGCAGTAGGTGCTATCACAGTGACCATCCCAAATGCTACATGGGCCACCTACAAGGTGTGATGGAATGCCCTGCCAAGCCCTATCTCCACAGACAAACCAATATCCTTTTGGCAATTGTCGTGGATCCTTTTGGTCAGCCTCAGAAAGCACATTCCAACTGTTTGAGTAATTACACCAAAAACATAAATTACTGTATGCAAAATAATGGGGAGTAACATTGTACTTTGGAGGATCACCTTCTCGCCAATCATTAGCTATAAAGGTAAAGCAAAAATCCATTGTTAAAGAACCAAGGATTTCTAATTCTTGTGGTTCAGATACTGATTTGGGAAGTTCTTTGACCCAGATGTTCCAATTCAATATAAGATTGCTCTCATTATCAATTTCACCAGGCTCACCATTATAGTGCTTTTTGATCAAAGGCAAATCCTTTACTGGCAGACAGGTTGAGAAAGGCTTTTCTGGTTCTGAATTAGACAAACATATGGTATCCAAACCTGCTGCCCTGGCTAAGGTCACCCAAACATTTGGTTTTGGTTGTTCCACAGGCAAATCTGCACTACAAGAAGCAATTAAAACCCACCAACACTAGCAGATAATTTGATTTTGCTCCATCCTTTTCATGAGGTGATTTTTGGCAAAAAATCCTCACATATTTATCAATTAAAAAACTGCTTTTTGATCCTAAAATAAGATTTCACCTTTGAAAGTCTAATAGAGGGGATCTGTAACATAACAAAACAAAAACCACGCTTTTGCCAAAAACCAGCTCTATGAAACCAACAAATTACACACTTATAAATAACATAAAATCAGAGTTTGCAGGTTCCATCGATGAACAAGGAACGTCAGGCGTGACCCGGAATCTCTCTGTTTGGCTCACATCTGCGTACTTGCTTCCTCGGTTTTGGACTTGTCAGCACGTTCTGGGGTGCAATATGGTTTGACGTTTTTGCCTCAGGTGATTAATTGGGAAGGACCTTCAATTTGTCTGGTCTCAGGGTTTCTAACTAAAACAGGGGGATTTTCTTTCAGTTTTGCCCGTGTGTTATTTGAAAAATGCCAAAAAATTGGTGGATCGGGTTCTGCAACAGAGCTGTTTAAAAAATTAAAAACATACAAAGTTTTGTTCAACCTCATCTGTGGTGTGACCTCTACTCCCCTCCTCTGTTGATCTAGAATGCATTTTAATGAGAGATGTGCCCTCTCAAAATTTGCTTGACTTGTGGGAGAGTGAGGAATAACAAAGATGTGACAAACACCCCATTCTTTTGAAAATGTGGCCGATTTTGAGACATATATGCAGGGCCATTGTTGTTTTCACTTCTTGGGGCACACCCAATGAAGCAAAAGCTTGCAAAAAATGATGACAGGCATGATTACCCATTTCACCTGTGTGAAGAGAAGCAAAACCTGCACCAGAGAACGTGCCCACTGAAACATGAATGTTTTTAAATTTGCAAAAGGAAGGGTATTTAGTGATATTTGTTTGCCATAACTGCAGGCTTTGCAAACCTTGTGGGTTGACTGCTCCTGTAGAAACTGGAGACTGCACAAGCTGACAGTCAGGGCAAGTACTGATGATTGCCTTGGCTTGACTTTTGGAAATTTGAAGCATTCGCACAAGTGCTTGTGCATTTTGATGAAAAAAGGCATGACTCGGTTTTACTTGTTCAAAAATGTTTGGCAAAGTGTTTGAAATAACCATTGTCAGTTTGTCTGCTCTCACGTTTCCATCCACTAAAAATCCAGGAAGCGAAGAGTGAGCCCTAATGTGGGAAACAAAATATGGATTAGTTCTATATTGCAAAGTTGTATGAAGACATGAAAGCCAAGGGTATAAAGCGTCATTAGTAACATCCTTTAAAACTGATCCTTCTAATCTTTTAACTACATTAGCAACATAAGCAGAATCTGTGATAAAATTAAGAGGTTGTGGAAAGAGTTGAAAAGCCCGAACCACAACAGCAAGCTCAACAATCTGAGGAGATCCTTCTACTATTTGAATGTCTGACTCCCAAGCATTTGTTTTTTGGTTCAACCAATTTACGACTGATTTGTGCCTTTTGCCAGAGCCAGCAGTGAAGAGAGTCACTGTGTTTAAAGGTTCTTCACTTAACTTAGGTTTCTCTCTAAAACTCAATTTTTCTTGCAATAATTTGTGAGCTGGGTAATAAACAGAACAAACACCTGGGAAGTTCAACAATGCGTACTACAAATCATCAGAATTTTGCATTGTCCAATTAAGATAATCTTTTTTCAATGGTAAATAGATAACTGCAAATTCTTGACCTGCTAAACTTTACAGTCTGGTTCTGGCCTTAATTACAATTTGTGCTATCATGTCTAAAACTGTGAAAATAGTCTTTGGAAACCTGTAGGGAAGAAAAATCCATTCTATTATCAACAAAGGATCTGTCTCAGAAGAGTCCCACTGAAAAATGAGACCACAAAGTTGCATTTTTTCCTCCTAAAATTTCAAAAAAGAAAGGTTTTTCTGGAATACAGCGATGAGCTTGTCTTCTTTGGAGAGCTTCCATGACCTTGTCAAAAGCTGCAGGAGCTTCAGGTGTTAAAGTTCTAGGAGAGTTGATGTCACAACTTCCTCTCAGCAAATCAAAAAGTGGACCCAGTTCATCATTGGTGATTCCCAAAAGAGGTCAGACCCAATTGACTTCTCCTAGAAGCTGTTGTAAATCTTGCAGATTGTTGACACTGGTCCGGAGCTGTATCTTCTGTGGTGTTATTGTTTTTTCAGTCATCTTCCATCCCAGATACTTCCAGAGTGGAACTTCTTGGATTTTTGTTGTAGAAGTTTCAAGTCCAGCATTTTGGATTTCAGCAACAACACTAGCATGGGTTTGCTCCATCTCTGTCGGCATTGGAGCTGCGATGAGGAAATCATCCATGTAGTGTAGAATCATGGATCTTGAATACTTCTGTCAAACCGGAGACAAAGCTTGTGCAACAGAATATTGGCAAATTATAGGCAAATTCTTCATTCCTTGGGGCAATGATTTCCTGTGGTATCTCTGCACGGGTTCTCTTCAATTGATGGTGGGAATGGGGAAAAGGCAAATCTTGGAGCATCATCAAGATGATGTGGAATGGGGAAAAAAACAGCCCTTTAAATCAATGACAATGAGAGGCCAGTGTTTTGGGGTCATTGATAAAGAAGGGAGTCCAGGTTTAAGAGGTCCCATGTCTTCAGTCACTTCATTGATCTTCCTCAGGTCATGAAGCAACCCCCAGGAGTCCGATGTCTTCTTGTGGGTGATGAATACTGATGAATTCCAGGGACTATCCATGGAGGTGATGTGACCTTGCTGTAATTGTTCCTTTACCAGTCTTACAAGGATATTTAATTTTTTCTCTGTTAAAGGCCATTGATCAATCTATATAGGATGATTGGTTTTTCAGGTCAGCTTTAAAATGGCAGGTTTCAACGTGGTTTCCATCACAGTCCCACATCCAGTTTTGCTCCCCATTGGGAAAGAACATCTCTCCCTCCAGACAGCGAGAGGCTTCTGAAAAACAAAAAGATGCACCATTGCTGTCTTTCCTTCAGGACGTGTAATGTTAATCATGGATTTGCACTTTGCAAACATTCAGTAGCACCTCCAATCCCAGCGAGGGAACCTGAAGGAGCTACCAAATCCCAATCACTGGGCCAAAACATGTGGAAAATTACAGTCAGGCCTGTAACATAAATTGTTTTACCACAGTGAGTCAGGCTACAGTCAATTTTGTTTGGTTGCAGTCCAAACATTGCACCCAAAGACCTCTGGACCTGAGGTACAAAATGGTACAGACATAATTGAATTCTTTGGAAAGTTGTTTTGCTTGGGTGTATTCATGGGTAAAAGAAATGCAATAGCTATAGGTGTATTTGGTGGAATTACCATAGCAATAACAAGTGCAAGAGCTAAAATTACTAGCTCTTTGTTATAATTTACTGAAACAACAGAAGGAAGATTGAAAGTCCAAAAATTTTGTTGCTGGCTTTGCCTAGAATGAAAAAATCTTGTCTTTGTTGAAAAAGATTGACAATTCCAATAGGAATGCTTTAATAACAAAAATTATTTAAAAGATGCATCAATTTTGAGGAGGCCAATTCAAACCTTGTACCTGAGGGTATTTAGCTGGGACCATTTGAGGGATCATTGACTAAGGGATAAATGCCTGAGGTACCAATACCATTTGACTGGGTCATTGGCTGTAAGGAGGTACCACTACTTGTGTCGTGGCACGGTGGTAATCCACGCTCTTTTTTGAGTTTAAGGACAAAGGTTTGCCATCGATGTCAAACTGAGAATGATAGCGCTTAGCAAGATGCTTCCCTTTCCGACATCGAGGGCAAATAGAAAGTTATATAGGTTGGATTATTTTTGTAGGACAATCCTTTTTAATGTGACCGGGTTTACCAAAAGCAAAGCAACAAGCCTTTTTATGAGAGTTCAACTGTACAGTACCAACAGACTTTTCCCAAATTTTTGCTTGTGTTTCTAGGACCTTTTTAAATTTTTCCATTTGTTCTGCCAAATTATCTCCCAAGGTTTTTCCTAACTTTCTTGAGATTCTGCAATCTGCTTTCCAAAAGCATTGACTTGCACGTTAGCAAGATGTTGTGGAGAGGTGAGCCAAGCTGTTAGCATCTGTGTTAGAGCTGGAGGCTGATCAGGTAAAGTTAAAATAATTTTTCTACATTCCTCATTAGCATTTACAAAAGCAAGATTTTGAACAATATAGGAGCGTGCTTGTTCATCTGGACATTGTTTCTCGACTGCTTGGGTTAATCTGTCTAGGAAAGAACCATAGGATTCCATTTCACCTTTTCTGATAGTACTATAAGCATTTATATGGGTACCAGCTGGCTCAACTGAAAACAAAGCTTTGCTAGCAGCATCTTTAATATCTATTATTACAGGCCGGGGCAATTCCACTGCTTGATTTTCTGGTCTATGGAAAGGTAGATCACCTGCTAGTTGGGTAATAGCTATATTCTCATAAGGAGTATTTTATATCTTTCAACCAAATTATTAAGAAGTTTTTTCATTGTAATTCCCATAAAAGATATTGTGAATTGGTTAAAATCAGGGAAGCCACATTTCAACAATCAGCATGGACTAAGTCATAAGAATTAAATATACTTTTCAATACATTATTAAAATAAGGAGAAGAGAACCCACTTTCTTTCAAAGCTTGATGGAGTTCTTTTATATCATGGTGAGAAAGAGTTTCAAATCATGGATTTACATCATTACAACCATATCTTACAGGTAATGCAAGGAGTTGTTTCTTTGAATCCAAATCTTTTTCTAAATTTTGATTAATATTAGACCAGTTAGGTAATTGCAATAGAATGTTTACCTCTGATTTAGATTGTGTTTTGTTTTTCCATCTTACCACTCCTGTGTCTGATACAGAAGAACAGGTAGTATTGTCACTGCCATCAGCTGTTCTAGGAAGCTCCAAGTTCTTCTTGACCGAGGTGTTGCCGCAGCAACAAACTTTCCCGGGAGCCCTGCAAGGAAGGGCCAGGGAGTAGAGCTCCAAGTTCGTGGCAGCAGTGCTGCCCGAGCAACAGGTCTCCCTGGGAGCCCGGCCAGGAAGGGCAGAGGAGGAGAGCTCCACATTCCCAAGAACCTCCACCCCAAGGGAGGTAGCGGCTGAGGAATGTGTTGTATTGGTTACAGGAAGAAAGCCAGAGCCTAATAAATCACATCTCAATTCACTAAAATGGGTTTTATTAGAATCATACAAATCGGGCTGCTCTCAAGCTGCAGATCCTGAATTTATATTCGTGACACTTTCCAATGAACTGTTATAGGTGTCGCACCATATCCCTGCTCGCAGGGATAGAGCTGGAAAATTCTCAGCTCCAAGCTGTGATCTCAACATGCTGTTTTGCCCCCCAGCAGTGAATGAGACAGGCTTCAAGGCCTCTAAGTGATCTGTCTGTGTCTCCACAGAAACTTTTCTGAGCTCTCCTGCCTCCACTCCATGCATCTCTCTGGGCAGAGCCATCTTGGCCACGCTCGGCCCTTGGCTGCCACCCGCTGCCTCTGTCCTCCCCCCTGCCTGCTCCTCTGCAGACAGAGCCAAATCCAAAGCCCCCAACCACCTGTATCTGGAGGCTGGGGAACCACAAACAGTGAAAACCCTGGGAGAGGCTTGGGGGAGGAATTCCTATGAAAAGAATTCTCAGATCTGCAAAGCAATCTGCCTGCCTGAGCCCAATCTGAGGGGGTGACTTCCCAGGAAGGGGAAGCAGTGGCAGGGGTGACCCCACAGCCCCCTTGGTCACAGTGGATCCAGAGCCCACCTCGGCAGTCCCTGCCTGCACAACTTCAGCACAAGTCCAGCCACAACTTGTTTGGAGGAGGAACAGGGCACAGAAACAGCAGCCCATGATTTGCAAAGCCTCCCCCGACTCTCATTTCCCAGACCCGTGCGAATCCCATCCTCCCCAGAACACGACCCCCGACCCCCCACATTCTCAGAACACAATGAAAATCATGAGCACTTTTCCGAGAATTCCAGGGGTGGAGGATTCTGTGTAGAAATGGGAGGATGGCCTGTCACAGCATCAGTGATGCAGGCAATCTCGGAAGAAACAGAGGGCACAACTGAAGCTGGAAGCTGATCTGATTCCTCTTTTCTGGGGTTCGGGGTGCTGTCCACACTGCCTGGAAAAACCACAGAAGGGAAGGAACCCTGAACAAAACCCGAGATCCCCCCAGAAAAGGACGACGGCCCAGCACCACTCGGAATTAAAGTCTCAGAACCAGGTGTTCTGTTTTGGCATTCGAGAAAGTCTCTATTATGATCATTCTGTTTAAAACTCTCCATTAAAGCTCCGGAGACAGGCATTAGTTTGACCACAGTGTCTTCCTTTTTAAGAGAGACGAGATTATAAATTTTCCAGTTTATCTGGTCCCAAAAATCACAGGTAAAAGCAGACTGCAAGACTATATTTTCGCTTTTACCCACATTACTAAGTCTTTCAGTTCAGGTTTTGAGATGTCTGAACGTTCTTTATATTGTAAAATTTTCTCAAGCCAGTAAAAAACATCCCATCCTCTTTTAGATCAATGATTTCCCATCTTGTGGCCCAAGAGCCCCTAAAGTCGCTACTTATTTCTTACAAGGTGCATCAGCTGCAGACAACAAAGGGGATTATCTATTCCTCCTGTTAACAGCCTAGGCCTCCAGTGACTAAACTGTCCATGATCTTCTGTTTTACTTCGCTACTCTAATTCCTCACACAGGAGCACCATTTATTGCCGGCTGGGGGTTTGTATACATATCACAAAAAGGACGGGACTGCTGTGGAAGGTGCCTCGAGCTGTTTTATTTTTAAGCATCACTCTCATTAAATGCTTAAGACAATGGGAAGATGCCATCAGCTCACATCCCAGGAAGCAGGCTAAGACCTTAATGTTACAAAACACTTTATAGGTTTTTGACCAATCACACAAAGCAAAAGCAATGGGGAAAACAGAGGACATCTAAATTACAATTATTACAAATTAAATAAATTACAATAGTAGAGATATACATCAGTAAAGCGTCTCTTGATATTCACACAGTATTCATCCCTTAATTGCAAGAGCCAATGATATCCATATCCATCCTATACCAATGTGCTAGAGTCTTTAAAATCAGTTTGATGCAGGCGTAATTTGGAGTCAAGCACAGCTCTGTGAGAGCTTTAGGGATTGGGCCTGCACTGGCCCTGCTGTGTGTCTGGAGTAAGCAGCCCCAAGCCATCGGCCTCCTGAGGAGCAAAGCAGGTTACGGAAAAGCACAGGCTACAGAGGGGCTCAGACTGCCGGGAGCCCATCCCTGTCAAAACTAACACAACCATCCCACCTGTCCTAGATTACAAACTTATGATATATTCTGTTCCCATCTTCAAGAGCTGTTGGAACCAGGAGGGGCATTGTTTCTCCTTATCTCCTGTTAATGGGCCCATCAATGCCTTTTGGCATTGATGATAACTCCCTCCAGGAGCCATTTCTGTTTAATGGACCTGCCACATGACTCACAGAATGGTATCAGCCCATTGTGAGATGCTCCACCCAGGGAGAAGGAGCTAAGCATCCCCACCTGGATAAAATCTGGAGTTTGGGACAGAACAAGCTGCCGTTACCCACTGGTTTCCAGAGGACAAGAGCTACCGGACCTTTTCTGCTGGATCATCACTTCAACAAGACCGTGTCATCTGGACTGCTACCACCACCCTAACTAGCAGGGTGTCACGTTGTATTCGAACTCTGTCAGGGGTTTTTCTTTTCTACTATTGCATGTATTTAGTTTTTTTTTCCTTTTCCTAATAAATTGTAATTCTGACTTGGAGTCTCTCACTGGTTTTCCTCTCAAACCAGAACACCACCTTAGGACTGGGTTTTGTGAGAAACGACCGCTCACTTTAAAAATTTTAAAAGGTTAATCAAACCTTTACAAAAATACAACAAAAGGACCAAACAAGGAAAAACAGGCCTGGGAAGCCCGCCCACCCTGCGGCTGCCTGCCGGGTGGTTGCCTCATCTTCAGGAGGGATGCTTCGCCTTTTAAATCCCTGGGGTTGCATCCGCCACCCCCGGCCCCTCCCAAAGTCTGTCAGTCAACTCTTTGCTGTTCATTGCTGGAGATTGCTAACTTGACCCCTGACTGGAGGTCAGGTGCTGTCATGCCACACTCCCCTAGCAACAAGCTTTTCCATTCCTAGCTCTCCAGTGCAAGGGGTATTTGTACACGCCTTTGTTCTACCTGTCCTAGACATCCCAGGCTGTCTGATAGCAGCAATACAGAGGGGGGCAAAAGGGGACTATGGAGAGAACAGAGCACATCTAAACAAGAAATCACAATAACAGAACTACACATCAATAAAGCTTCTCTTAATATACACACAATATTCACCCATCATTGCGAGAGCCAATCATCTCATTATCCATCTATTACAGTTTGGATGGAGACCAGAACCAATGTCTCGCTAAAGGAAAAGAGGGTACAAAGGTCCCTGGAGTCCCCTACCCTTGTACCTCAGCCAGTGGGGAAAGGAAGAGGGCAACATGTGACCGGGAGTTTAAAAGGAGGCTGTGTTCTCCACAATTTGAGAGAGAAAACCCCACCAGCGGATGTCCCAATGGACTCTCTCCCTTTATTCAAATAAAGCTGCAGGACTCCTCTGCCTCCTTTATGGACACTGGCTTTTCACAGGGTGATTTTTATGCACACCTGTTTCCTTGTATCAGAGTATCACCAGCCTGCAGTGACTCACTGCCACTCTGGTCTGCAGGGGAAATGGAACTAATTTCCATTAGGGTCCTCCCAGAGGGAAGAGCAAACCCAGAGGAAAGTCAAGCAAGCCCTGCATGCGTCCAAACTTCTGCACCACATGCTGAGTGAGTTGCAGAGGGGGCAAAGTGAGTGCATTTCCACAGCCTTCTGCTGAGACTCAGCATCCAGGACTTGCACTGCATATGTGTGTTGGATAAAATACCAAGTTTAATTTTTGTTTAATTTCTCTAGTCAGGCTTGGTTTGCCTTTGAAATGGGAATAACCCAACAGGTACGCCAAAAAATTTACCAGTAAGAACACATCAATGACCACAAGCAGCAAACATCAAGGAACACCAGCCCCAGACACTGCCCCCCGCATAGTTGGAGACACCTGGGCTGGAAAAGGCTCAAAAGGAAATCAAGCACTATGGACTTTATTATTATCAGAGGTGAAAAATTCGGCCCAGTAGGAAAACAGATGCTAAGAACTATGCAACTTGAGACCAATGAACATTAAACAAATTCTGTGGATTCTGGACTGTAAAAAGTTTGGGAAAAATCTAGTCAAACCCATGTCTCCTGGTATGATTTTCTCTGCACACCCGGGCTATGTGTGAATGCAATTATTTCTGTTGCACATCACGGCCAGAACAACATCATGGCCAGAATAAATGCCTTGATTCTCTGACACCAAGATGTTGATGGAGGGCTTTTGTTTTCCCCACAGTTTCAGTGACATCTGCACAGGCCATGCCCGCACAGCGGGAAGGGATCCATGGCAGCCTCACTGCCCTGCTGCTGCTTTCCTAGAGAAAGGATTGGCTCCCTGGCAGCTTCTGCTGCAGGAAGGAAGGCAATGCCAGACACAGGCACAGGCACAGGCACAGGAGGTAATTGCTGTGCCGGGCTCGGCCCTGTTGCTGTGCCCTCCGAGTGTCCACTCAGAGTCAACCCAGCTTACTCTGACACAGTGAGAGGTGGGGGACACTCCCCTTTTCCTTGGGAGGCCAGTAGGGCGGCTAAGACTTTCACATTTTGTGGGCAAGAATCTGAGCAACGAAAGGTAGAAGAAGGAATGGACATCTTTTGAGGGTTCAGTCTGGGTTTCTTTAAGAAAAGTAGCAAATGGATCAATAAACCAGCTGCTTCAGTCAAGAGAAGATGCAGGTCCGGGCTGTGCAACATGTAATAGAGCGTGGAGTGAACAGGGGAGGGCTCGCCCATCCGGCAATGGGGTTACAGGAGGGCGAGGGGAGGGGAGATCGGCAGTTAGGGAAACCAATGGGGGTAATCCGGGGGAGAGGCGCTGTGCCTGAGCCTATCACTCAACGCCCTTGGTAGAAGTTTCCAGAGGGAGGGAATGGGTTCTCGAGTGATGGACAGGACACCGGGGAGGGGTTGAAGGAGTGACACAGCATTTTTCAAGGGATAAGGAGTGGAGGGAGTGGGATTGACAGTGAAGACGAAGGAGGGAGCAACAGGCGCAGAACCATTAAAACAGGGGAAAACTGAAACAAAGCATGGTACAAACCATTACAAATGAAACACACAAAAACACAATACAACACAGCCCTTAGCAGGGCTGTGTGGAAGCAGCTCTTCCCCCAGGGCCTGCCCTTACACGGCCTGGCAGCACCCAAAGCTGGAGGCGCCTCTGGAGGTTTGGAGGCCTCTGGAGCTTATTCACAGCCCTGGGAAAATGGGACTTGTGTACCAACGTCCCTCCAGCTGCAGGGGCTCTGGAGCTGGCCCTGAGTGCCCAGAGGCCCAAGGAACAGGAGCATCCCCGACTGGGAGCCTTGCCGTGAGCCCAGGGCCAGAGCCAGCCCTGGCTCCTGACTGGGCAGGGGCTCCATGGTTTCCTTGAGGGGAGAATGTTCCCAGCGAGGCTGCAGTGGATTTGTTACAGACAGCACAGTCTGTAACTGTCCAAATAACTCTGCTGAGGGTTCTGCTGCTGCCCAGTGCTTTCTGTGGCCTCTTCATTGCTGGGCCTTGTCCTGAGGGGCCCGCTGGGGCTGCAGCCAGTGCTGGCTCCCACTGAGGCTGCCTGGCCAAGAGCAGCCCCAGGGGCACAGGGCAGAGGCAAAGCAAGGTGGGGAGGAGAAAGAGCAGGGACGAGCTTGCCCTGGAAAGGCAGAGGCGCTCTGGGGCCCGCTCCTGGCCAGGGACTCTGCCCAGAGCCGTCCCCTGCTCGCCGGGGCCGTGAGGGGCAGCTGGGCAGCTGGGCCAGGCTGTGCCAGCAGCTCCAGCCGTGCTGGGGAGCCTTGCCAGCTCTGGGCCCTGCTGTGCAGGAGGGTCCCTGTGTGCCACTGGCAGCTGGGGCCTCAGCCACCTCCTCTCTCCACAGGAGCAGCTCTACAGAATCACAAGACCAGCTGAATAACTCAGGCAGGGAATACTGGACCTGTCATCTTGCATCTCTGTGCCAGTGTTCATTTTCTCGTCGACCGCTCCATTACAAGCTTATTGCTGGGGACATGCTGGTTACACCAGCCCCCAAAGCAGGACCCTCTGTCCCCAGAGGTGCTGGCCCCGGTGTCCAGACCGGCCAGGAGGTGCAGCCCTCCTTCCAGGGAAGAGCCTGAGTCCAGCAACATCTTTGGGCTTCAGCTCAGGTGTCTGTATGCTAACCCCAGCACTGGCAGAGCTGTATGTCTGGGCACAGCCAGGGGTGGCAGGCAGTAACCAGCATGGGCCACCTGAAAAAAAGCTATCGCATTTTTCCTTTATTTTTTACAAAGAAGAAGTTTTTTAAAATATTTAGAAACATTTTTGGTAGAAAAAAATCCCAAAATATTTCTTCCTTTTTCCCATAGTAGTTTAGGATTTTTCAAAGAAGTTTTACATTTTTTTGGTAAATTTGAAATTTACACTTGTACAATAAAAAATAAAACTGCATTTTATTGGTAATCTTTACTCTAAAAAGAACTAAGTCATCACAAGACTCCTAGTCTACTGGAGAGGCTCTTTTTCCTCTGGAGATTTTTACCTAGTGACAACATCCAGCTAGAAATATTTTACCTGATTTTTCCTGGAATTCTCGCAAGCTCACCTCTCAGTCTTCAGAGGCAAACGCTGAGGACAGTGGGAATCTCCTGTTGTGCAGGAGAGTCTCTGTGTGCCAGCTGCACCTGAGACCTCAGCAAACTCCTGTTTCAACAGGCGTCCATCTGCAGATTCACAGGAGGGGCCAAGCACCTCAGTCTGGGACACCTGTACCGTACCTTCCCCATCTCCATGCCCATGCCCAGTGTCCCTGTCACAGCTGCTTTACCAGCTTGTTGCTCAACCGATGCTGCCACCACCCAAACAAGATCCTCGCCCCTTGAAGATCCTGGCCCTGCTCTCTGGACCCTACTGAAGGTGGGCAGGGCTTGGCCCAGTTCTGCTGTGCAATAAAGAGATGGAGCTGTCACCCCAGTGTCCGGGTGGCAGCAGCAGCAAAGCCCAGCCAGCACCAGCCCTGGCTGAGCTCCATGCCCAGGAGCAGCCGTGGATGCCCATGGGGTGGGCAGTGTTCTAAGGTGACTGGTATCCCCATCCGTCTGTTTTCTGGATATTATGTTCTGTACCTTTATGACTCTCTCTGCAGAGTGAAAGGTTTTTTTGGGCCTTTTATCAGCCACTTGGCGGGACATACAGTTAGCACAGTACATAGTGTGCTTTTTTTTTTTGCTATTTGCCCTGCTTTTTGCTTTTGCTCTTGCTTCTTCTTTGCTTCTTCTTGCTCCTGCTTGCTCTTGCTTCCCCCCCCGCCCCCTTCTCATTAGTTAATTTAGCTAAACAGTCCAATTTTATTCCTGGACTCTTTCCCCATTCCTGTTTGGACCTAACGACCTCCAGACTGGGACCTGGAAACACTGAGAGAGAGTTTGGATCTGGTGGCTACACCAGCTGCACCAGCGCTGGAGGGACTGGTAACAGCGACCACCCCCAGGAGAGACCTTCTTAATTTGTTGTCATCTTCAGAGCGGTGAAAGAGTGGTGTCATCCGGTATTGTTAATTTTGTGTGCTGGGTTGCTGTGCTTGTCAAATAAACAGGTTCTGTCCACCACTCTTCAAGGAATTCTTCCTGAACCAGTTGAGGGGATGGGCCATGTGGGTTTGCTTTCTAGAGAGGCCCCTTTTTGGAGATTCTCTCCCAAAATGGCCCTACAGCAGGACAGGCAGGCAGGAGCCAGGTAGGGGCTGCTGTGACCAGCGACAAGGCCCTAAAGGAAGCCATCGAGAGCACTCCAGAGACACAGTCTGACCAGCAATTCCAGCAGGGCACAAATAAGTTTTTACTGAGCAATGGCCTGTGATACATGAAAACAATCATGGCAGTCCATTTATACAGAAGGGGGTGTACTCTGGGGGTACAGCTAAGGCCATGTGGTCACAGCAGGCTCAGGGGTCACAGCAGGCTGAGGTCACAGCTGGCTCTGAGGTCACAGAGGTCCCAGAGCCCCATGGTTGCACAGCAGCACAAGGACCGAGCAGTCAGTCTCTGAGCACAACTGTTGCAGCAGCAGCGGCTGTGGCAGCAGTGGTGCTGACATTGGGACAGCGGTGTCAGGACAGCGGTGGCAGCAAGAGCTGCGGGACTGGCAGAGGGCAAGGCACCATGGCCCTTGCTCTGCGCCTCTTCCTGCTGCTCCTCCTGGCCGTGGCCCTGCCTGCCAGGGCTGCACAGGCTGCTCCACTGCAAGCACATGGAGCAGGTGAGCCGGCAGCCTGTCTCCCCTTTCCCGGGACAGCGCTCCCTGCTCCCCGGGAAGTGCAGGGGACGGTTTTCCCCAGGCCTTTAGGGAGGGTTTCCTCTGGGGGAGAGAGAGAGCCTACATGGGCCCTCGGCAGCCCCTACATCCTCTCCATGGATGTGTCAAAGGGCATGGGAAGAGGGTGGAGATTGAATTAGAGCCACTCCAGAGCTCCCCAGGTCCTGGTGCAGTCAGGCCTTGTCCATTCACACCTGGTTCCCACGGCCTTAGCCGACCACATTGCAGTTCCCATTTCCCTAATGGAGAGGGGGATCCCAGCACACCATAGAAATGGGTCTGATCTCTGCTCCTCTCCAGTCTGGGATCGCAACTTGCATTATCTCGATTACGTATTGGATGAAAGCATGAAAATTTTGGAGGATGCTGAAGGTAATTGATCTCTGTGCATTTCCTAAGAGAATAATCTGTGTCTGTGTGGCAACAGCTTACTCATGAGCCATTTCCCTTAACATGTTCTCACAGTTGAAAGAATCTGGAATTCTTGCCCTGCTCCCTTCTGGAGCCCTGAGTGGTCACACAGGAGCATTTAGCTGTCCATCTTCCTTCTGTGTACAATGCCAATGTGTCCATTCCTGTTCTCTGTGCAGCCACAGAGAAAAGCAGAGAGGGAAGGTGCCGGACCCAGGGCTGTGCCCCAGGGCTGAGCCTTGCCTGCAGCCTGAGGGTCTCCTGCAGTGCCACGGGAGCTGTTCTGTCCTGCCTTTCTTTGTAGCTGAACCCGTTGGTGAAGGTGATCTGGCTTCCAAGCTCACGACCAGGACTGAACCTCTGGGAGATGGGCAGGGTAGGTCAAGGCCTTTCCCCTGGGAAAGCTGCCAGCTCAGAGCCCAAAGCTCGGCCAGGGGGGCATCACTGCAGGTGCCAGGAGAGATCCATGCACGTGTGTGCCTCGCCCTGTGCCATCCCATCACTGCTCCTGTGGCTCAGTGGTGCCCATGCAGATGAGCAAAGATGACAGAAGGTTCTGTGGCTGTTGAGTTACAGGTGTGTCTGCAGAGAGGACTTCTCAAGATCCTTTGCTGGTTCCTCCTCACAAGCTCAGCTCCCATCGCAGGGGTGAGTAGTGTGTCCCTGCTGACCAAACAGACTGGGCCTTCCTTTTGTGGGATCCATTAATGGGAAATGCAACCCTGTTGCTCTAAGGTCCTCCAATTGGAAAGAACAAAGCTAGAGGGCACAAGAAACCCCATGAGCCATCTGAAAACATGTTGCAAATGAAGGAAAAGCAGCAGGCAGGACAAGGTGGTTGCATTCCTTCAGCCTTCCCCTGGGGCACAGCATATCAGGGCTTTGGCCGCACATCTGGACATGCCGTGCCCAGCACAGCAGGAAGGGAAGGGATCCATGGAGGCCTCACTGCCCCGCTGCTGCTTCCATGCCCTGCAGGGCTTTTTCCCAGCCTGGCCTGGCTGCAGCTTCTCCCCAGCCTCTGCAAGAAGGCATTTGGCAGCAGCTGACAGGCAGCCCAAACTGCATGAGATCTCAAGCCCACCATGGGCATGAGATCCCCTGCGATTTCCCCATCTCCAGGCAAATCAGAAGGGGCAGCTGTTCGGAGAACAGAGGACCCTGGTTGAGCCAAAAATTTGGTAGTGGGTTTCTGATTCTTAACCATGTCTTTGAAAAGCATTGGCTCCTGAAGATGCCACCTCCCCAGTGGGGAACAGCCCCACCTAATCGAGCAGTGCCTCATCCTTTCTCCAGAAGCAGATGGAGAGGCTGGGAAGAAGGCTCAGTTTCCTGGAGGAAGGAATGGCTTATTGGCAGCCTCTGCTGCAGGAAGGGAGGAAATGCCAGGCACAGTCACAGGAGGTAATTGCTGTGCCTCTGGGCCTGAGCCCTGCTGAAGCTTGAGCTGCCCTCTCTGCTCCATGGCACTGTGGGCACAGCTCGGACAAGACGGGCACAGCGCAGAGAAATTATCCCGAGCAGGCTCAGGGCACTCGGGTACTGATCTGTCCTGCTGGGACCCTCAGAGGGAGACACGTCCCAAAAAACCTGGGAGCGGCTGCAAATGGTGCCCTTAGTGGGGAAAGGGCAGAGGGGGAGAGCAAGGCTGCATTGGGTCCTGAGAAGGACTGGGTATGTTTCCCTGGGCTGTAGCATTAGTCCCAGGGGAAATAGGGATGGAGAAATAGAAGAAGGTAGGAAGGTAGGGAGAAAAGGCAGGGGGGACAGAGGGAGCTGGGGATAGCTTTGGCACAGCTTGCTGCAGATTTTTCCCAGGGTTTAAGCAAGAGTTTCAGCTGTGGGAGTGAGAGCCTTTAGTGCCTTGGGTTGCTTGTGCCACCCCACCCTGGATGTCACACAGGGCAAGGAAATTTGCTGGCGGGTGACCAGGAGCCAGCCCAGAGCTCCCCAGGGCCTTGTGCAGTCAGGCCTTGTCCATTCACACCTGGTTCCCACGGCCTTAGCTGACCACACTGCAGTTCCCATTTCCCTAATGGAGAGGGGGATCCCAGCACACCATGGAAATGGGTCTGATCTCTGCTCCTCTCCAGTCTGGGATCGCAACTTGCATTATCTCGATTACGTATTGGATGAAAGCATGAAAATTTTGGAGGATGCTGAAGGTAATTTATCTCTGTGCATTTCCTAAGAGAATAATCTGTGACTCTGTAGCAACAGCTCACTCTTCAGCCATTTCCCTTAACATGTTCTCACAGTTGAAGGAATCTAGAATTCTTGCCCTGCTCCCTTCTGGTGCCCTGAGTGATCCCACAGGATCTCTGTCAGTGGGAGGATGGAGTGTTTAGCTGTCCATCTTCCTTCTGTGTACAATGCCAGTGTGTCCTTTTGTGTTCTCTGTGCAGCCACAGAGAAGATCAGAGAGGGAAGGGGCCGGACCCAGGGCTGTGCCCCAGGGCTGAGCCTTGCCTGCAGCCTGAGGGTCTCCTGCAGTGCCACGGGAGCTGTTCTGTCCTGCCTTTCTTTGTAGCTGAACCCGTTGGTGAAGGTGATCTGTCTTCCAAGCTCACGACCAGGACTGAACCTCTGGGAGATGGGCAGGGTAGGTCAAGGCCTTTCCCCTGGGAAAGCTGCCAGCTCAGAGCCCCAAGCTCGGCCAGGGGGGCATCACTGCAGGTGCCAGGACAGATCCATGAACGTGTGTGCCTCGCCCTGTGCCATCCCATCACTGCTCCTGTGGCTCAGTGGTGCCCATGCAGATGAGCAAAGATGACAGAAGGTTCTGTGGCTGTTGAGTTACAGGTGTGTCTGCAGAGAGGACTTCTCAAGATCCTTTGCTGGTTCCTCCTCACAAGCTCAGCTCCCATCGCAGGGGTGAGTAGTGTGTCCCTGCTGACCAAACAGACTGGGCCTTCCTTTTGTGGGATCCATTACTGGGAAATGGAACCCTGTTGCTCTAAGGTCCTCCAATTGGAAAGAACAAAGCTAGAGGACACAAGAAACCCCATGAGCCATCTGTAAACATGTTGCAAATGCTGAAGGAAAAGCAGCAGGCAGGACAAGGTGGGTGCATTCCCTCAGCCTTCCCCTGGGGCTCAGCAGCCTAGGGCTTTGGCTGCACATCTGGACACACCGTGCCTGGCACAGCAGGAAAGGAAGGGATTCATGGAGGCCTCACTGCCCTGCTGCAGCTTCCATGCCCTGCAGGGCTTTTTCCCAGCCTGGCCTGGCTGCAGCTTCTCCCCAGCCTCTGCAAGAAGGCATTTGGCAGCAGCTGACAAGCAGCCCAAACTGCTCCACGGGCATGAGATCCCCTGCGATTTCCCCATCTCCAGGCAAATCAGAAGGGGCAGCTGTTCGGAGAACAGAGGGCCATGGTTGAGCCAAAAATTTGGTAGTGGGTTTCTGATTCTTAACCATGTCTTTGAAAAGCATTGGCTCCTGAAGATGCCACCTCCCCAATGGGGAACAGCCCCACCTAATCGAGCAGTGCCTCATCCTTTCTCCAGAAGCAGATGGAGAGGCTGGGAAGAAGGCTCAGTTTCCTGGAGGAAGGAATGGCTTATTGGCAGAGTCTGCTGCAGGAAGGGAGGAAATGCCAGGCACAGTCACAGGAGGTAATTGCTGTGCCTCTGGGCCTGAGCCCTGCTGAGGCTTGAGCTGCCCTCTCTGCTCCATGGCACTGTAGGCACAGCTCGGACAAGACGGGCACAGCGCAGAGAAATTATCCCGAGCAGGCTCAGGGCACTCGGGTACTGATCTGTCCTGCTGGGACCCTCAGAGGGAGACACGTCCCAAAAAACCTGGGAGCGGCTGCAAATGGTGCCCTTAGTGGGGAAAGGGCAGAGGGGGAGAGCAAGGCTGCATTGGGTCCTGAGAAGGACTGGGTATGTTTCCCTGGGCTGTAGCATTAGTCCCAGGGGAAATAGGGATGGAGAAATAGAAGAAGGTAGGAAGGTAGGGAGAAAAGGCAGGGGGGACAGAGGGAGCTGGGGATAGCTTGGCACAGCTTGCTGCAGAT